>NC_080744.1:33062786-33701952 GCF_020826845.1 Diceros bicornis minor | reverse complement strand
CTGGAGGACACTGGGTGAGGTATATACAGGAAATCTCTGTATTATCTTTGTAGCTTTTCTCTAAATCTAAAATTATTCCAAAATAAAAAATTTCTTTAAAAATAAATGAAATCCACTACACAACTATCAGAATAACTAAATCCAAAACACTGACAACACCAAATGCTGGTGAGGATGTGGAGCAACAGGAACTCTCATTTATTATTTGTGGGGATGCAAAATGCTACAGCCACTTTGGAAGATAGTTTGGCAGTTCCTTGCAAAACTAAACATATCTTATCATATAATCCAGCAATTGTACTCTTTAGTATTTACCCAAATGAGTTGAAAACTTACATCCATACAAAAACCTGAACACGAATGTTTATAGCAGCTTTGTTCATGGTTGCTAAAAGTTAGAAGCAACAAAGATGTACTTAGGTGAATGGATAAATAAATTGTGATATATCCAGACAATGGAATATTTTTCAGCACTAAAAAGAAATGAGCTATTAAGCCACAAAAAGACATGAATGAACCTTAAATGCATATTGCTAAGTGAAAGAAGGCAATCTGAAAATGCTATATATGAACGATTCCAACCATAAGACATTCTGAAAAAGGCAAAACTATGAAGACAGTAAAAAGATAAGTGGTTGCCAGGAGATCCTGGGAAGGAAGGAAAGGAGGAATGAATAGGTGGAGGACAGGGGATTTGTAGGGCGTGAAACTATTCTTTAAGTTACTGTAATAGTAAGTGTCATAATACATTTGTCAAAACCCATAGAATGTATAACACCAAGAGTGGACTCTAATGTAAACTTTAGACTGTAATTAATAATAGTGTATAAATATTGGTTCATCAGTTGTAACAAGTGGAACACACTAATCCTAAATGTTAATAGAGGAAACTAGGGAGGAGGGCTTGAGGGGGATGTGGGAACTCTGCATTTTCTGCACAATTTTCCTGTAAACCTAAAACTGCCTCACCAAAATAAAGTCTATTAAAAAAAAATAAAAGCAGTCAAAATCTAAAAGAAAAAATCGGTGGTAGACAGAAAGATACATGATACAGCAGGTGTAGTAAAATGTTAATAGCGGTGGTGTATATGGATGGTCACTATATGACTTTTTCTACTTTGCTCGGTTTGACATTTTTCATAGTAAATGTGGAAAAAAAGTCATTGTGGGTAACATTTGGAGAAAGAGTAGCATAGTGAGGTCAAAATGAGCCTGTGGGATTTGATTCTAACTCCATCATGGATTTCTCATGATTCTGTACAAAATACATAACTTGAATTAACGACCTAAATTACTAATCTAAATTTTGAAAGCTAATCACTCCTGTCTTCAAAATCCAGAGTTTAGATTAAATTTTCTTTTTGGGTGAGAAATACAACTAGATATTAACTAGTTAATATTGTTTGAGAAATACAACTAGTTACTATTGTTCAAGAAGTACAGCTAGATATTGTGTGTTATCTCATCAGCAGAGGATATGAGCAGTGCTTTCTAGTTTTGTAAACAATACTGATGACATTGTAGTGTAATCTACACAACTACTGCTGTGGACTTTGTCAGTGTTCTTGTTATGATTTACCACTGTTTTATTTACCATCCCAAAACGTATTTTTTTATTACTGGCTACAATATGACAATAACTCTAGTTTTGAATCGTGCATATTTCTCATTATGAATCTAAATACACAGAATGTTTGCTGTTTTTAGTCACTCCAATGTGTAAAAATGGTGTATTAAAAATAGTATGACATATTTGCATATTTATCTGTATTAAAAGCCTCATGAAACAGTTATTGACGATACACAGCTATTGCTTTTTAAGTATTTTTTTAAAGGAACCGTTATCTCCTCTACTATATGAATTACATACATTTTCAAATGTATCATCTGAGCCAAAAGAGTTGCAAAGCTTTAAAGAGGAAAACTTATTCTCAGAGGAGACAAATGTTAGAGGAGAGGAATATAAATTTTTAGTCATTGTGTCCAAACGATACATTTTTAACCTAAAATAATAAAGTTGTTCCTTTGCCAAGTCAGATATTATACATTGTAAGCAGAAAGTAATTCTGGATGCTCCTACAAATGATGGCCTCATTTCGGCATAGCGACTGTTTACCTAGTCTACAGAGCACAGGAAGAGCTGCTGCTTTATATCAATCAAGTTACAGAAGAGAAGACTTCACTTTGTGACTTAAAACTGAGAATTTCTGTTGTAATGTAAAGAACTTTTTCTTTTAAGAGCATTTCCATATCTTCATGAAAGCCAAAAGTAGCGTTTTTCTTTTTAATTGAAAAGGAAACTCTATGCCCCTGGAATGCTAACTGATCTCAGTAGTTCCCAGAAAAAAAGACCCAATTTGAAAAGCAATTCTATTAAATTTCATTATTTTCTCTAGAATTTTAATATGGACTCTTCTGTTTTTAAGAAAACATGAATGTTTTTCAACTCTATGACCATGTTTAGTTGATTAACATATAATTCAGATGCATACCAAAAGTTATCATTTTAGTATCTGAATTAGTTTGTTATTTTAAAAAGGCTTTTAAACATAAATAGTTGAATCAAATATTTCACATTTCATAGTTCAGTTTCACCATGTTAGCTAAATAAGAAGATCCTAAGAAGAGAGGATTATCATATATTAAATTAAAAGTTTGCCGCTTTGCAGCGCCAATCCTGTTGGAAACAGATGATTTCTGTCTAACTTAATCAGCAAGAGGTCTTTATTGCCTTAAGTATTAATTGATTAGGTTCTCATTAAGGTCAAAAGTACACTTGGCTGACCGGAGGCAGCCAATTAGCACATTGTCAGCCAAGCTTATTTACATTGACTGAAAATAATGGTAGTTATTTGACTGACAAGTCACAAGGTCACTGAATCTTTTGTGCACTTTGCCCTCCAAAAGGGCAACAGTCATTCAGACACCAGAAAGCATTCGAAACAAAGATTTAGTTTATTACTTATTGACTTAAATCACTCTTAGAAACAGGTGTTTCATTCTCTTTGGACAAATGATAGATCATTTCTTTGTGAAATACTTGAGGTCTGGTTGAAATCCTGTGGTTGATTGTGTCTGAGGATTTTTGTTCACCAAGCAGGTTGCCCTTGAAACTCTAAGTAGCTTTTTAAAGAGCAGACCAATCCAATGACTATATCCCTTTGCAATATAGACTTTTCTCCTGCTAAGTGATTGCAGTGAGTTGGAACAAGTTGGGCACACAGGTGCTGAAATGACTCTGCAGCACCATTCTCAAAGTTGAGGGTTAGAACCACGTTTGAGTTTCACCTTAATGAGGACATTGGTATGCTTTTTAAATACACTGCTGCTGGCATGGGATATTGGATATTTGCTATAGAACAAAAGAGAAATGAAACTTCAAGGTTATTCATGAACCAATAATCTAAAATTTCTGCCTATAGTCCCAATGATTTGTGTCATCGTAAATCATTACACCTAATTTATATGGTGGCGATGTAACTAGTTGCATTTGTTAGCATTTCATTTGTTTTTCTATTTATCCTCTTCTACTTAAATTTAATGCGATTATCCTTTACATTTTCTATTATTGATTCAAATATCACTGATGATTCCATGAGTTAAATTTTAAGGAGAAAATATTTTTGTTTAGCACATCACTTTTACAACTTGTGCCTCTAGATCAAACTAGAAATCCAGGAGTCAGCCTAGATTCTTTCCTTTACGCTCTCCCCTCCCCAAATATGCATCTCATCAAGCATCACGGTCCATCATTTCTAGTCACTGAAAATCGTCAATAGATGTAAGTACTCTCCACTTCAATCCACTGCCACTGCCTCAGTTCAGCAACTTGATTCAACTGTTGTGATACCTTTTCACTCGTCTTCCAAATGATTCAATGGCCCTCTGCAGGAGGTGAAAAACCAAGCAGATTACTGGCATAGGGGAATCCAGACAGAAGAAAAAGCCAGTGGAAATGTGATAAAGTGAGGCTTGTTTGAGAAATAGCAAGGAGACTGATGTGGCTAGAGCAAAGTGAATTTACAAGAGAATGATAATGACAGAAGGCAAGGCCATAGGGGTAAGAGGAGAGGGCCAGCGACTACACGGGGCCTCACAGGCCAGGGGAGGGAATTTGGCTTTTACTCTGAGTATAATGGGAAGTCAAGAGGGTTTTGAGCCAAGGACAGGCCTGATATGACTTACATGTTAAGAGTGTCGCTTGGGCACTGGCTTGAGCACAGACTCTGCCAAGGATAGAAGCAGATGGTAAGGAGGTAAGAAGTTTCTCAATAATCCAGGTGAAAAATGATAATGACTTGGGTCAGGATGGTAACATTGAATTTGTTGAGAAGTGATTGGATTCTGGATATATTTTGAAGGTATAACTGACTGGGTTTCCTGGCAGATAGAAAGTGAGGAGTAAAAGAAAGGATTCAAGGAAGATTCCAAGATTTGGGGCCTGAGCAACAGAAGAAAATAAGAAGGTGAAAATCCTTTCCTACACACTCTGACTCCTAATGATTCTATACATCAACTGTATTTATAAAACTATTTTAACTTCTATTTTACCCTCTGATACTTGAAAGTAGAAACCCAATCAACTGAAAAGTCAGCTCTCTTGGTAAATTCGGAGTAACCATATGTAAATCGGTGTACTAACTGTCACTTCTGAGGATAAAACCACCTCTAGTATTTACTGGATGACCTAACATCAACATGAGGACACTTGGAACACACAGAAGAATCAGATGGCATGACCCTTGTCCTCTTTAAGCTTATTGTCTGTCTTACCACATAGGTAAGCAGAGATCCAAGTCTCTGCCTGGGTTTGGATCTTAGGCACAGGGCCTGGATATAGGGGTGTGTGCTTTTAGTTAGCCTTTGATCTCTATGTGATGTAAAGGATGGTCCAGGTGAGAAGTTCCGGGAGAGATGGCTTTGGGGAAGCGAGATTCAGTATGAAATATTAAGTCTCAAGTCAAGGGGTCAGGCCGACCCCAACAACCAATCAGTAGGAAAAGACCTGACCCAGGACATTGTGTATATTTTTTCCAGTTAATTCAGAAGGCGTTCTCATATCTCTTTTTTCCTAAGTATTTAGGGAAAGGCTTGCTGCAGCCTTCAAATACTAACAACTGGTCTACTGGGGAGGTGGGGGAAAGATTAATATACATAAAGAGAAATATGAATAAATGTAAACAAGCATAAAAATGTGTAGTATCATAAAAATTCATATCCACAATGAATTCTCTTTATTATGCTTCTTCCTCTTTTAATTTTTGAACTTACTTTACTGTCATTTTAGGCATCTACTGTTAACAGGATTTCACTTGATAATTATAAATTTGTTAACCTGTCTTTTTTCTAGATTTAGTTGAATACAAAGAAAAACTTTGAAATGCAAATAATCAATCGTTTCTCGTGCCCCTGAGAAGGTTTGGAACATGTCAAACCTTGAATCAGTCTTGGAAAGAATCATCTAATTCCAGAAAAGTGTAGGAATCCCAGGTCTAATCCTCAGACGTAAGAACTAGCTGAACATGAAATACAGGCTGTGGGTCAACTTTAATTCTTTTCCAAATCAGATTTTCATTTCTTTGAGTGAGATGAAGGAATTTCTCTAATACTTTATACATCCATTGTTAAAATTCAATTCAAAAACAACTCTAAGGTCAAATAGAAATTGTTTTGTTGTTATGTTTAATTTTGGATAATCCTCTTTTCTTTGGCATTAGAAAAAATTGCAATTCCTGAACTCTAAAGATTGTAAAGCACTATTTATGCATTCATGTTAGATATCAAGATTAGAGGAGACTACACAGACTAGAGTGTTAAAGGATAAAGTTTCTGAGACCAGATGGGGCAAGTTGTAAAGGTTTTAAGGAGAAAGTACAATATTCAATTTTAGAAGGAAAGGGGGGGAGAAAACATATTTTGGCAGGAACTTAGGCTCTGACTACAAAGGATATTATTTTAACTGTCTTCATAAATGAATCTAATAATATGCTTTGCCCTTTAACAGAAAATTATAATTCCCTTATCTCTATGGGTCTACTTCTCTGAGACTAAGCAAACTATTTGTAAAATGAGAATTGAATTGAAGAGGGATCATTTTCTTTTAAATGACTTTTCCCAGCCCTTGCATCAGAGAGCCTGAGTTGGCCTCAGGCACCCTGCACTGGGTCAGACCCAGCTTGCTAGTATTTCTTTTGCTGCAGAGCATAGACCCGTAATGCTGGATCGAACACGTTGGAGTCTCGTTCCTCCATCTACTCAAGTTGACCTCCAACAAAGTTCTGACTGTTTTTCTCTCCATTTGTCTGTGAAGAGAGTTTTCATTTTAAACTCTTCCAATTTAACAGAAAGAAAAGGTTAAAAAGAAAGTCAAACTTCTCCCTTTCAAAAAAAAAAAAAAAATGTCATCCACAGTTTCCCACTGAACTGGAGCCAAAAACTCATCCAATTTCGCTCTCCTATCTGCAAGTTGTTCCCTGACCCTTCACATGACCAGTGGGGCTTGTTGCATAAGATCTATCTGGGCACCTTCTTAAAAGTGCTATCTTCGTCCATATTTCAAAACACTCACAGATATTTTATCATTAATTAGTATTCATATTATGTCTCAAACAATCTGTTCAAGAATAGGGGAAGTGAACTAGTTAACAGCTCTTCTGTTTGTCTAGTGATTAACATGGGTGATGTACGTAGAGCCGGAGACCTTGTAAAGTGAGGAGGTGGTCAAACGTTGGGTAGGTAACTCCTGGAAGATTTAGAAGCTTACCTACTTTGGAGGCTGGACTTCTCCGGAAAAACTATACTTGGCAAACAGGGTGGGGAGACACAGGCCTCTTTAAAAATAGATCCATGCCTCTTTGATTCACAGCATCCTGGATTTGCTTTTCATCATGTTAACATGCCACTTAGGAGCTGGCTGGACTCCCTTGTTCACTGACATATATTTCATAGTGTTTTTTTTAAAAAACCATTTGTTCTTTCAACCACAACATGCTTTGCATTTCTCTTTCAAATTTGAGGGTGTATATATAGATTGATCAAAACAATATTTTTAACATTCCAAACAATGTAGAAAGATAGTGGATGGGTGTCAGTTAATCTATTATGCTCCTCTCTTCCTCCTCCCCCTCTTCAGCTGCTAATCTTAGAACTTGTGTGCCAAATTGTGTAAGATATTCTTCCAATAGCTACATGTGTGACTCTTTTGTGAGCTCTACAGACAGTTAGGAGGACAGATTTGGAGTTGCATATGGGACTGTCACATGGTTTGATTGCCTTGTCTTCCAGGCACTGAGAGTTCTTTCCACTGAGATTTAATACCGAGGAATTTTTAGTTGTGATAAAAGTTGAACAAAGTCTCTATTAAAGAATTCACACACCCCAGGAATGGGGAATAAAAAAAAGTTTTATTCACCCCCTCTCTGTATTTGGCATCTAACTATACTGAACAGTCATATGTTTACTTTTTCCGATAGTGAAAAAAATTCAGGGCTTTACCACAGATTGTTTAAGAAAATCAGAAGAGACTTAAGAAACTTTATTATCTTCCTTGCTCTTTTGGAGCAAGATCTAGTAGATGTCTCAACAGAAAAAGGAAGCAGATGCTTTGTAAAAAGGTCCCATATAATTCATGTCCAATTATAGAGGGTGATTTGCAGGAAAATGTGATCTATCAACTGTTAGGAGCCCAAAATCCTATGTCTTTAGTCTCTGAAAAGGTAAGGTGCAAATCTATTTTCAACTTTACAGATACATATTGAAAACCCTCTTTCAGGACCCAAACACTGCAGCCTCTCATCCCATTGAGCCCACCGTGCCACCCTTGAGAGGCACACAACCTTAAAGCAAGATCTTTCTCCTACTCTTATTTCAAATGTTTCTCAAGGATAAATAATGTCTTGGTGATATCAGTGTCCAATAAATTAGGACATATATTATGATGCTGTAAAAGTGTTAATCACGTATACTCAAAGCTTTTTTTTTTCTTTTAATGCCCAATATGTGTGACTATTCAGCCTCGTATTAATTTCACCCTGTAAAACAAATATAGTGGTGAATTATTCAGAGCTGCAACTTTATTTGGTTTGAAGTCTTAATTCAGAAATAATAATAATGGCTATCGTATATCAATATATATCATATATTTATTGCCTGATCTGAGCCTAAATTCTATGTAATACATATTTTATATACATTACTTCTAATCTTCAAAATAACCCACCAAAGTAGGTAAATTATTATTATCTCCGTTTTCCCTGTTGAGTAAGAATTTGGAAATAGCTTGAACAAGGAGAGAAGTGTATTTTCTGAATTTCCTTTTCCTGTTTTAGGTTGGAGAAGTCCTGTACCTTGCTGGACAAATTGCACTAGTACCTTGCACAATGCAACTTGTGAGTGGTGGAATACAAACAGAAGCCTCCGTGTCCTTAAGCCACACCCTGAAAATTCTGGAGGCTACACACAGAGGCGCCGGACTTCACCACGTTCTCATGGCTCACTGTTACGTAACAAGCAGCAAGTTCATTGCAACTGCTGTGGCTGCCTGGCAGAAGAACTTTAGAACACAGAAAAAGGTACCTACAGTATCTACTTATTTCTAATCTCCAAAAGAGCAGTTTATGAAAATGTTTTCTTCAGACAATATCAAGTCTTTCTCAGTGCATTTCATGAGGGTTTGAACTAAATCTGGCATCATAAGTTTTGATTGAGCTGTTATGTTCTGCCTCATAAGTGGCTGTGCACCAGAAAATTGCTTAATAGAAAGTTATAGTCATCACTAACTTTATCCCAATTTTTCAAAGCAATAAGTTAAGAGTTCTTTAAGAGCATCTTAGAGCTCTTAGAAAATGTTGAAAAATACTCTGTTTAGAAACATTTCTGCCCATGAGTCACACTGTACTTTCTGAGAAGGGGCGTTTAGCTTTCTGATATTTTGTTCACTTGGGTAAGTTTTATCTTATTTCTTTGAGGACATTTAAAAAGGGGCTTCTCTATCCATTCTTCTAAAATAAACAGAGATTCTGTTTTTCAGCATGAGATCTATACCCTGGTTGGGCGTTGTGACTCCTAGTTATCCCACAGACATCAAAAGCAGTTTCTGAAATATACTGAGTTTAGAATATACCATTATTTATATTATTGTGTCATCAAAAAGTTATAGATTTTTAACGTGTTGTAGGTTAAGCTGATTATTGGAATTTATCCTATGAAGAACTTATAAGACTCTGTTATTAGTTAACGTTAAAAGTTATATTGGTGGGGCCGGCCCTGTGGCTTGGTGGTTAAGTGCGCGCGCTGCGATGCTGGTGGCCCCGGTTCGGATCCCGGTTGCGCATCGAGGCACCACTTCTCCGTCCATCCTGGGGCTGAGTCCCACATACAGCAACTAGAAGGATGTGCAGCTGTGACATACAACTATCTACTGGGGCTTTGGGGGGAAAAAATAAAATAAATAAAATCTTTAAAAAAAAAAAAAGTTATATTGGCAATACAATCATTTGCAGATGACGTTATTATCTACCTAGTAAACTCATAAGACATGTGAACAACCAGTAAAACTAATAAGAGTTATAGAAAGTTTAGAATTTAGTGAGATTTAGAGTTTAGTAAGATTGCTAGGTATACAGGAAACGAAAAAAATTCTTTTACTTCCTAAATAGCAGTAACCAAGTAAAAAATAATGAGGGAAAAAAGACTGCATGTACAGTAGCATCCAAAACTCTAAGAAATTTCAGGATCTCTTTATAAAGAAAACCATAAATCTTTATGACAGGATGAAGCTTTAAAAACTTAGAAAGGTATACCATGTTTCTGAATGGAAATGATTTAAAGATACCTGTTTTTTTTAATAATTTTATTTGTTTTAAAATTTTAATTTCATTAAAATCAAGTCCCATAGGAAATGTACTTAACACAATGATTCTGAAGTAGATATGGAAGAATAAAGCAGGTAGAAATAGCCTGGAAATTCTTACCACAAGAAGAAACTGGAGGAGAAAGAGGGGTATAGGGAAGGAGAGGAGGAAGACTAAGAAAGCATTACACTGCCAGACATTAAAATATAATGTAAAGATACGATAAAAATCATGTGGCATTGGTACAGTAACAGATAATAATTAGTGGCTCAAACTTGAAATTTCTCTTGAAATTATGTTCTCATAGTTGTAGAGGTGGGAATGTTTCTTCAGATGCTGCCTGTGGCTGATTTGGCAAAGCTCGCTCTGGAGATGCCTCCTTTTCTATGAATGAGCCTGCTCATTGCCGCACCTGCTAACCAGATGGAGTTTGCCAGCACTCAGCACTAGCTGCCTCTTACTTTGGTTATGACACTTGCAGTTTCTCTGAATCCAGTAGGGTCTAAGGTTTGCATGTCTGAAAACCTTTCCTCTTCCCATGACTCCTGGGGGCTGTAGAATTCCTGTAAAAGTTGCTTTTTTCTATTAATAAGGAAAATAGTTCCTGGCTTTGTGCTTTATTTTAATTTATTTTTGCTGTGCCTGACACATTTGAATTTGAGCTATTTCACAGATTTTTCCCCCAATGTCTTCATTTGGTATTCATTGCAAGCTAAAAATAAGATGATATAAAAATTTAAATTATTTAAGCTAAACTTAAGTTTTAATATAGAGTAAACATTTATTCATAATGTATTTCTTCTCACTTATCCATAGATAGATATGGGTCCCAATTTGGAAAGAGTTTCACCAAGGAAAGCTTGTAGAATATTTTCAGTGAGGCTGAGGGAAAAAATAAATGCTGGTCATCTTTCTAGATCTTGAAAAATAAAGGTAATTTCTAGGCATGCCAACCATACCCACCTTACAACTAAATGTAATGCAAATTACCACATCAAACGGAAAATCTGACTGTTCCAGTTAGTGGTATTTAGTTTCCTGCCTAGTTAATGTCAATTTAGGCACTGCTTATAGTAATTTGCTACAGAATCATTGTATGTCATTATTTTGCTGTTGAAAGAGAGTACATTTATAGCTAAGAAGAAAATGAATTTGGGAAAGATCATTTTGCCAACTTGAAATTTATAGCCAGTATTATAAGGTATGAAGAATGTATCTAGTTTTGCTTTAAAAATGACCTACTATCAGAAGTTAAATGATGATTTTATAATTTTCTATAAAGTGGAAGAAAAGTGTTTTTAATTTAATTATGCCTAAAGGATATTTGAGTATGTTCTTATTGGAATAATTAGTAATCTGAACATATCACAATAAGCTATTATACTCTTTCCAGAAATTTTTTCGTTCTTTGGTTTTCTTTGAAGGTGCTGGGAGAGTACAGACTGACATAATATTATTCAACATGCTGATACTTTTTAGGATCACAATGTTGGTTGTTAAAATATGACTAAATTGACTTGACAGTTTCAAATTAAGTATCATCTTGTGTTTTTCCTTTCTCCATATCTTTTCAATGACAGTGTCATATAATATGAAGCTTTTATGAGTGGTTTTGCTATCTCATTCATCAGAGTAATCAATGGGGAAAGGAGCCATATGGGATGTAGTCCATTTGTATTGGATAGGACAGATGGCATTATTGATAGATGGAAATATTCCAAATATTTATTGTATAATGATATCACAGGACTCTGACTTCTGAATTTTAATACTTTAATTTCTACAGTAACTGGCAAATTAAGTAATTTATTCAGTTACCATGTATCCATTTAATCATATCAATGTGTGAATAGTAGCATTAATTACTTTTCAGTTAATGCTTTATTTTACATAATGGGCTTTTCTTTTTGTAAGCTTTTGTGTTTACTAATCTGATTTCTGACTAAGCTATCAGTTTGGTCTTGAGGATTTTAAAGCTGAAAACAATATTTGGAGCAGACAGTAAATTAAAGATAGGGTCCCAGAAGTGAACTAAATGAAGATTCCATAACAGTGCTTCCCAATATCACCTTTGTCATGTGGGAGGCACACAGGGAAGGGGTAGTCTTAAAGACTCTGCACATTTGCTTCTTGCCTAAATTTCTATTCCTCAGTAGATTTCCTAAAATTATGTTCTAATATAACTGTAGACAAAAGGACATAATAACATGATTCAAGTTATAGTTATATTTTATTTTCTCAATTTGAAACTGAGAAAAGTTTACTGCTGGTATAGTATCGTTAATGCCCTGTCCTCCCAAATGTTTGACATCATTCCAAAAATCACGTTTGCACTAGTAGAAATAAATGAAACCCAATGGGAAAGAGGTCTTCACTTTTTATTGTATATACTTTTGTGTTATTTAAATGCATACTGAATGCATAGAGTCATGCCTTACTTTTGCAATTGCAAAGTTAAAAATGATAGTTGAGTCATTCCAAAACTTCTGTTGCCATTATGTCATTTTTAAAATGCTATCAACCCCTATTATTGAAGGCTTACTATGTATTTAAACACTGCTAGGAGTTCTCTGAGAGTACTCCAGGTTACTTACTGTTTTATTTAGAAAGTAATGTAATTTCTTTAAGAGTAGTGACCATTTTTTCCAAACTAAAAATCAGGACTTGTCCAACACTGTTTTTTTTTCAAGTTTGTGAATTTGTTACTGTGAAAAAATTACAAAAGCATAAAAACTCAAAGTTTTTACATTTAGCTATAAATTTATCAAGTTACTTTCATTACTGACTGACACCACTACGTTCCCAGCATCTAGCTCACTGCCTTGCACAATCAAGAACTCAATGTTGATTGTGATACTGATAAACAAGGTAGGATGGTGTAAATCTGCAAAGACAATTGGAAATATAGAGTTTAGTTATATGCTTTCAAAATGATAGTGTGATCCCATTAATCAAAGAGAAACTTTCTACTAAATTTTGATAAGATCGATCTTTTTAAAAAGTTCTTAAAGAAATAGGTTGTGTCATATATTGAAAGAGTAAGCTGACCAAGCTTTATTTAGCCAAAAATATCTAATAGTGTTCACTGGGCCAAGAGGACCACCAGGTAGCTTAGACATATCCAGGGATATCCCAGTCGGGATAGACTCTCTACTGCATGATTTAGAGCAAAACAACACGACTTGCATTCCTACTGCCCTGGCAAATGGACCAAATACACCCCAGTGATTCCAGATTTCTCCAACACTCTAGGACAATTTCAGAAGCATTGATTAAAATGGCATAGATAACATTCTGATAGAAATCTCAGGACCAGTAATAACCAAGATAAAGACTAGCACTAATTGAAGTGATGGAATTTGAAACACTCTACATTCTTTTAAAAAAAATCAAAGTCTTAAAGGCATGCATATTTTATTGTCACTGGGTTTTTTATTTCCTTCCTTTGTGGAATCACATATATGAGGGCTTTCCAATAAAATGTGGGAAGAATTTTTACTCTGAACTTTGTATCTACATTTGCCTTTAACCTGCCCTGATCTTTTCTCAGTTTTCTCATTTCTCATCTGTCTGTCTCTCCCTTCCCCCGTTGGTACTCTTTCACACACTGAGAGACAGAGAATTAAAGACAGACAGACATGTCAGCTGTTGCTTTGGGTGACCAAACAGGAAAAATCCCTCTCAGGCAACACTGCAACGTAGTTATGTTGTTATGCGGTTATTGTTATTTTAAGAAGATTTTATTTTAAATTTTGTACATTCGAAGAAATTTTGTTATATCTTTCCGTTGATGGAAAGAAGGAAAATGTCTAGAACTGAACAGTTTGATTACATTTATAGTGAATGAATGACTCTTTTCACAGTATTTTGCTAGAGGTTTTTCTCATGAGAGTTCTTATCCAGAGTGTTGGGTGTGACCCATACCCTCCCCCGCAAAAAAAAGATCATTCATTCCTAAAACTAAGACATGAAGACTAACCCTCAAAATTTAATTTGTGTTCCAAGAATTTCATATGGCCCCAAATTATTTAAAGATGAACAAAAGATGTTGCAATTGTTTTAAATAAACAAGGCCTATGTGGAAGAAAATTTTCTTTATATTTTAAGAGCACCCAAATATTTATCCAACAAATCTTTTTTTAAAGATGTAAGGCTCTTACAGAGGAAACAATAAAAAGGTGCTCAATAATTAATTTCTAAATTTAGTCCTGAGTCATTCAGACTTTGGATATAATCAAATTTATCAGAAAAACATTTTTTTTCAGGCCACCTACTTAATTTTTGAAGACAAGGTGGTAGTAATGATAGTAATTGATCATGCTAGTGAATGAAGGAATAAATTTTGGCATACTAAGGCAATAGATAAGCTGAAGTTCTTGAACAAAAGCAGCCTGTCAACTATGGTGCATTTAAGTACAGGAAAGATTGATGTTTGCCAAATGTCAAATCAGAGAGAAGAAAAATGTTTTCAAGCTTAGGGGATTGCCAACAATGAAAGGGAAAATAAATAAAATTTAGATGTGCAATATTGTTATACCTTGTCAAGGAAATGTTAGTTGAAATCAGGCCTCCTTTCTGAAAGCATAACATAAAATTTCTACCAAAAGTCTACTCACGAGTCTGACAATTAATGCAAAAGTAGAATTTTAAAAGGTATAAAGTGATGACTGACATTAACAAAAATTGTGCTGTTAGATTACCAAAAAGCTATACCCTAGATTTGATTGTCAATGATCTCTCACTGATTAATAATATAACCAGTTATGTTTTCAGAGAAAGCTAAAAGTTTTGAAAAACATTGACATGAACCTGTGAGACTCCATCATGAATTCAATAGTTAAAATATGCAGGTTTCCTTTTATTTCTTCTGCATTATCAGGTTTATGATATTTATTTGGTAGCTAGATATTGTTTTGAATGTGCAATGATTTGAGTTAAAGTACAGTTTGCTTATGATCCGTGTTAAAAACATGCAGTGCGGGGCTGGCCCAGTGGCGCAAGCGGTTAAGTGCGCGCGCTCCGCTGCGGCGGCCCAGGCTTCGCTGGTTCGGATCCCGGGCGCGCACCGACGCACTGCTTGGTAAGCCGTGCTGTGGCGGCGTCCCATATAAAGTGGAGGAAGATAGGCACCGATGTTAGCCCAGGGCCCTCTTCCTCAGCAAAAAAAGAGGAGGATTGGCGGATGTTAGCTCAGGGCTGATCTCCTCACAAAAAAAAAAAAAAAAAACACATGCAGTGCGTTCAAATAACTAGGTAACATTAGGCCTTTCATCTCAGAGTGGTATGTTTCATTTCCCTAGGGTTGGGATTAAATTGAGATTTTGTATTCATTTGAAGTAATTGTAATGAGAATATTTAACATGGGTCAAATGAGGAATAGTGGCACCCTGGAAGTGCTTAGAAATAACTTGCTTTTTTATACATTGTTCCACAGTGGGATTGAAAAAGATTACCATGCCTTGTTTAACGATGTTATATTGTTCTATTTGTGAATCTAATGAAATCTTTGGCAGAAAAGAGCACAAATTGCTCAAATGAATTTCAGAAAATAAGAAGGCATATGAATCAAATAATTATACATTTGAAACCCATCAGATACTATTAACAATCTTTACCTACAGAAAATCAGAGATATGTATATTAAAAAAAAAAAAAAACTCTTAATGTTTCCTTTTTATTCCCATAATGGAAAGTGGGGAAAAAATTGTATTTTATTTGCCCACAGACATGGGAAAGAATTACCCAGCAGAGCTATATACCCACAACAGATTTTTCCAGACTCCTTTTTCCCCGGAAGCAGTCTTTTTATTTGAGTACCATAAGTGATTTTCCATCTTTCTCACTGAAATGCTCAGGTATATTAGCACCATTCTCCCTCTCAGGACATTGACTTTGTTAAAGCCAAGAGGAAATAAATTATTTCTTTGTGAGCGCTAAACTGATCAGCCTGTGAGTAAAACCTGGCCTGTCACTGAATGGCTAGCTACTGAAAACCGTGTAAAAATTATATTAGATTGAATGGTATCAAGTGATCTTAGAGAAAGTTTCTTTACAAAAGAATGCAAATGTTGATAAAATTCAGTGAGCTTTAAATGATATTCAGAAACTGTTTTATCACTAAAACATACCCAGTGATTGCTCAGGGCTAGATTACACTGTCTCAGAAGAATATGATAAGTTGAGTCAATATAACAGGCTGAAATAGTACAACATTTTCTAAGGGAGTTACAGGCTTTTGCCCTTAGTGGAAATGTATTTATGTTGAGCACATTCCAGCATGGAAGCTTGTTTGAACATTCTCAATAAATCCAGCAATTACTTCAGGAAACAGAGAAGGGTTGCTTACCCAAGAATTATTAAAGAAGGGAAAGTCTTCCTTTTGGTAAACTCCCTGTCGTAATATGGAAGTTCTGCTGTATGACCACCATCGTTGGTCTTTCCAATACCACCAGGAGTAAATATATTAATACAGTTTCTATTCATTGTTTATGCCTGATGAAGGCCTTTCAAAGGTGCCTAGAAAACAGCCACTACATTGTACATAGTAGGGACAGTCCACATCAGTATCTAGAACATGGCAAAGATGCCTAACAATAGCAGTATAATTTAAGATTATTCTGGAAGTTCTAGCAATTCAATAAGGCAATGAACTGATATAAGATTTATTAGAAAAAAGCAGAGCAAATTTTCATTTTCATGAAATGTATCATCACATACAACATAATTTTGATCAAACATACCTAAAATCGCCCAGGGCTTACTCATCGTGTTTCACAACAATATGATAAGTTGGGATAATGGAAATGTGCTGACATAATTTGACTTTTTCTGATACATTTTCAGACTCCTCCCTTAAGTAAATGTATATTTATGTTGAGCACGTTCTAACATGGAGAAACCCAAGTGAATCAACTAGAAAACTACTTGAACTAAAAAGATTTCATTAGGATGGCAGGATACAAAATAAATAATATATTTTAAAATTTTCCATCCATCAATAATATCTTGATTTGGGGGTAGGGAAGAGGGAAAATAAATTCATGGTAATAATCACACTTATAAAATATCTGGCAATATTCTTAATAAGAATTGAGACCCCCGTCTAGAGGAATTACAAAACTTTGCTAAGCAACATGGAAGAAGACAAATGTCAAGAATTATGCTTCTAAATGGGAATATTGTAAAGATAGCAATTAATGTACAGGTATAACTTGAGTACATCAGTCAAAATTCTAGTGGGATTATTTTAGGAACATGAAGAAATTATTCTAAAATAATTAGGATTCAGAATAGCAAAGGACAATTTTTAACATATTAATAATGAGAAATATTATCTATTAAATATGAAAATATTTTCTAACACTTCAATACATATTTAAAATGGTATGATATGACCGCAGCCAGAATTTACACATAGATCAGTAAAATGGAACAGATTAACATAAAATTAACCCTAGCATTTCTATGAACCAAATATGACAAAAGTTCCTAATAATGAAGATTAGATTGTAGATAATAATAATGTAGATAGATTTTACAGTGAAGAATAGTAAGAGATTTGGCTAGAATTTGGGGAGAAAAAAAGAATGATGCAATGGAACTCAGACATTAAATATAATTTCTGAAGAATTTTAATTACATAGAAATATTCATAAAATAGAAAAAAATGAAAATATTTATACAATATGAGCCTAGTCTGATAAAATATATATATGTATATATATACACATATATATACACACACAGAAAATAAACTGATAGGGATTATACCAAAATGACATAAATGGTAAAAAAAAAAAAAAAGGGAGGGGAAATGTTGGTATGATTGCAGGTCCTTTTAGTTTTCTTTTTTATACTTTTTTTGTAATTCCCAGCTTTTTCCTTCAATTTTAGTATATTAGCTAATCAGAAAAGTAAGTTTTGTTTTGATTTTTAAAGCAGCCATCATGTTATCCAAGTACACAACAAATATATATTTCCTAGCAAAAAATACTACAACCTTTCTTCAAGAAGATACAGTTTTGTTGCTGCTGTTTTTAGTCTCAAAAATTGGAAGGCTTTTATTTTCTTTTCCTTTTGCGATGTACAATTAGAATAAGATCTATAAGCAGGGAGCATACAGCAATGCTCACCATGTATTTCCAACACCTAGCATAATGCCTGACACATAATAAGCATGCAATAAATATTTGACTAAACAAATAACTAATTAATCAATACAAAACTCTCTATTTCCCAAAAATATTACTGAATTGATTCTTTCAAATAATCCTTTTTATGTTAGGTATTTTTTAGGATACAATCTAATCAAGAAATGCCAATCCTTTGATTATCTAGTATCTAATTTGGACCAATTAAAATTTTCCTTTTTTCATTTAACCTATCTAGGTGTAGTATAGTACATAAGGCAAGAACTGAGAAGACCAAAGAAAAATCTTACCACCTTCCGTTTTGCCATGCTAGCCCTAGAATTCTGTAATCTTCCTGGAAAACTTTTGATTTTGGAAACCTAACCCCCCCCTTAAACTATAATACCGCACCACATATTATTCCAAACCTATCTCCTCTATTCTTTCTTTCTCTGTTTTCTATAGAATTTCCAGGCATTTGGCTTAGGTTCTCCATTTCTTGAGATCTAATATTTCTTTTGGGGAGGCCAAGACTTCTCCCATGGGAGAAACGACTCTAAGGCATCTCTCCTTGGAAGAGCTCAACTTTTAATTCTTAGGGAGCCATTTTGCATTAAAACAACTCCCTGGAATCTACATTTGTAATGACATCACAATGTCAGATCGTTACTTTTCTCCAAGTCCTGGTGCCCTCATCTTGAGAGATGTATTTTTTTTTCTATTTCTTCTCTTGCCTTCCACTGAGCATTGTCCTGTTCTGCTCAGAAAGGCTCTTCTTCCCCAGTGTCATTTATATTCAGCCATTTTGCTGAATTATATTCAGCCATTGTGTTGTAAGTGAATTTCTCCTTTCTTTTTTATGACACTAGGACTCTCCAGACAAAAGCTTGGTAATCTGTCATCCTTGATTTACATTAAAAAATAACATAAAGTTATGAAAAAGAATTGATCTAGAAGTCAAGAAATTTGGGTTCTAGTCCTTACTGTTTTTCTCTCAGCCACTGTTAAAATGAATTTCTTTAGAAATATCTTAGGGGACCCCCCAGTGGCATACTTGTTAAGTTCCTATACTCTGCTTCAGGGGCCCATGGTTGGCAGGTTCCGATCCCCAGTGCGAACCCACACACTGCTCCTCAAGCCATGCTGTGGTGGCATCCCACATACAAAAAATAGGGTAAGATTGGTGCAGATGTTAGCTCAGGGCCAATCTTCCTCACACGCACACACAAAAAATATCTGAATATTGCCTTCTATCTCTAACAGTCTTTGACCACTTCATTCATTTATTTATCCAACCAATGCCATTTATTGAATTCTTACTAATTTCCTGACACCGTGCCAGGTATTTAATTGGGATATAGAAATAATTCAGAGATAGTTCTCACCTCCATGATACAAGTTGCATTGCTTTCTTCATGAAACTGAGGTAGACAACTCTTCTATAACGGAGATGTTGAATCTTGATTTCTGATTGAGCTAGGTAGAGACTTTTAATATTAGAGCATTAAATTTTGTTATATCATTCTATCAAAAGGACAATAAGTTATTTTTTAAATAATTTCTATATTTAAAAGTATTTGAAGTGTTATTTTATAAGAATGCATTTATATTTTTTTTTTTTTTTTTTTTTTTTTTTTGTGAGGAGATCAGCCCTGAGCTAACATCCGCCAATCCTCCTCTTTTTTTGCTGAGGAAGACGGCCCTGGGCTAACATCGGTGCCTATCTTCCTCCACTTTATATGGGACGCCGCCACAGCATGGCCTACCAAGCAGTACCTCGGTGCGCGCCCGGGATCCGAACCAGCGAACCCCGGGCCGCCGCAGCGGAGCGCGCGCACTTAACCGCTTGCGCCACCGGGCCGGCCCCGAATGCATTTATATTTTTATAATCACTTCCTGGTTGTACTCACAGTGGTGTACTACGTATATTCAACTCCTAAGAATTACTTTTGAGCAGGCCACTTTCTTCCATGACAACTTTTCAGATAAAGACATCTGATCCTGCTATGCTTGCTGTTACTTTCAAAAGATAGGAAAGTGCACCTTTGATGTCCTTCAAGAAAAACTTAACGCATTTCATATTTGTTCACCTGAAGAAATGGCTTTTAAAAGAAAAAATAGCCAGGTAGCTTGCCAAGATGAATAGTGCTTCCTGAGTTGCACTTGACTTAAAGGGTAGAATAAATGAATAATTTTATATGCAAGTTTCTTGGTTTGCTTACAACTTTCTGCTAAGACTCCAGAGACCTTTAAGCAAAGGATTCTACCAATTACATTTGTTGTATGTGTATGTGTGTGTACATTTTTTTTCAGAAAGCATATGTTAGTAGGGCTATTAAGCAATTAGCTTCATGCATATAGATAGTTCATTTTGCACTAAACCATATGATGTGATTGGAATTTATAGAAAACCATCTTTCTTGCCAGGAGTTGAGGCGAGTTAATTCTCTAGTTTGGAGAAGTGTGGTCTTATGGCTGCAATCTGTACCCTTAAAAATTAGGAGCTTAGTATTCTATATTTGATAGCTTAGAAAAGTACATAAAATATAAAGGTTTTGTCTTTATTAAATATACACATTGGAAAAAGAAAACCCAAGTAGAGTACCTGATTCGTATTGCACGTTCACTAAATGTTTGTTAATTTACAATAAAATGAAACCAGCAGGGGTTGAGATTAGGTTTTTTTATAAAATATGTGCCATGAGGTCTTATGTCCTTGTCAGATTTGGCTCTGAGCTTTCCAGCAGTCTATGCAAAAAGAGAAATGCAATCAGCAAAAGAATCTGTCATGTCAATGAGATAAAAACAAACTCGCTGCTCAGGAGAAGCCCAGCTATTTCTAGAGATTTAATAACTATTTCCAGAATGAATGACTGATGCTGAAATCTGGGAAAAATTTCTCCCATTTGCATTTTTAGGAGGTCAGTTGGTTTTTCATATCTTTACAGCAAACAGCAGAGAACTTCATGTGGCTATTTCTCAGATCAGTGCCCAAGAATAGTTCAGGAAAACGGTGTTTATGAGGGTGAAACACTGCCACTGCCTGATAATGTGGCTTAATTCAAAAAATATCCTGAAATACCTAGGAATCCTGAAGTAGAGAGAGATCAATGGCATACACTTCAGGCATGTATGCATTTTCCATGTGTAAAATAAGATTCATTGCCACCTTTTGAAGCTCTAGTTGCACTTGACAAAAGGAATGTGTAACCGTCTTGTCTCGTTTTTATGGCACTCATATCCCTGCCACAACCATTAATCAATTTTTTTTCTCTTTTAGAGGGTGGAGATTATACCAAAAATCCATGGAATGTCTACTACAAGATGTAAAATTCTGCATGATTGGCCTTTTGTAAATATTAAGCAAAACCAGTAAATCAAAATTATCAGATTAACATACTTTAGCAAGCAGCATCCATATGAAAGGAAATGTTGACATTCTTTATGAAAGCTGCTTTTTCCCTTTACTGCTGCCTTTTTTATTGTGGATTTCCCTGTTCAGCACTTAGTTCCAATTTTTTAAATGATCCATTTCAACACTAGACAGCAATATTCTTTCAGTCATATGAGTTTTTGGTTGCATTTTATTACATTAAAGATTGCAGAGCTCTGCTGTGAGTTACAGTATTAACATGCCTTGTATTTTAGAAGACTGTGTTCACAAGAATTATTATGACTGGGTCCAGGGATTCTTTGTTTGGGCCTCTGAAGCAAAAAGTCCAATGCAATTTAACCTCCGGTAATAACTAAGTGATGAGTTCATTGTATAATTTCAAAAAATTTAAAAGTACAAAAACAGTGGGTAATTCATTCAAGAATCCCAAAGAGATGTTTGAATTAAAGGAGGTACCCAGTTGAAGATGGTAATACTTTCAAATAATAACCAATTTACCTGTATATAGTCTCCCAGAACTTTACTTATGACTTAGTTGCTTGAGCTCAAAATGCAGTTTTCTTAGAGAAAAGTGCGATAAATTCAAGTCCATCCAATGGATGCTTAAGTGCCAGTGCTATCTCCACCCTTTAGAACTTCCTTGCTAGTGGTGTGGAAAAAAAAGGCAAGGACACAAATAACTCGGCAAACCTCTTTTCAACACATTGTCAAGTGCCTGATAAAGCAGGCTCAAACATGGCAGGAAGCCACCGTGGAATTTCAGAGTCAAAGAATGCATAAGTTGTTACGAGTTTATTCTAAAGATCAACTACCCAGAATTTGGGAGGTTTGTGCTAATATCTTATCTCAACCCCTGTCATTTCTTCTCCCAGCATAAGTACCTCACTACGCACTTCTTCCCCCAAAACCGAGGGGGCAGGTATAAAGCCGTTCTAGCTAATTTTCCAGCTGATGGATTGCTGAAACTTGACTGGACTTAAGAACTTTACCCTTTTTATTAAGCTTAGAATATCTACCAAGGACTCCCCATCACTTAAGTAAATGATTAATATTGATCTGAAAATGACAAATTGCCAAAGTTTTAGGGATTTTTATCTCTTTACTAGAAGTGGCAGAGTTTCTGACACCATAATCTATTTTCACTTGTGATAATTTTATTTTGTGATCTATTTAGCATAGCACAATATTCTTGTTAATGTTTTGAGAATTGTTTTTACTGTTTTACCTTAAATTTCATGTTTGCATTTGGAGACCAGTTTTTCTTTTTCCTGTGGATCTCATTATAAATGTGATTGAGAACCCTATTCTGTTAAATGAGGAAGGTCTCATTATGTCAATACGTGCATTTCTCTCAGGTCTCTCAATCAGAGATGATATTTAAAATATTTAACATCTACTATAGCATCCACTCCTGGCCCACCAGCTGGCCCACACTTCCAGATTCTTCTGTCTCTCCCTGGCTCTCTCAGAACCAGATTCCCATGGAGACTGAAGTTCCCACACCTACAGAAAGGACAAGGCCTAGCCAGCCTGTGGGGATCCCTGTGGGAGCCACTGGCAGCACCCAGGAGGCAAGGCTTGGAGAGACTGACTGGCACAGGCATCAATTAGGCAGGGTTAGAGCAGGTTTCTGGAAACCTAGACATTAGCCCTTTAGTTGCTATACCAAAGGGTACTTTTAGCATCCTGTAGGGGAGTTTTCAAATATTTTATTAATCTGTGGAGCCTTACCTGTAAATACTGGCTGAGTATCAGACATGCACACATCATGAGAAACTGGATCCACAAACTCAAGGCAGTTGTGTGGAGATAAACAGGCATTTTAGCCTCTATCTGAATGTTTCCTTATCGCCCATCCTGGAATCTGACCTTCTGCTTTGAATGTGGGTTCAATGCTTGCAAGACTTTTGGTATCTGTTTATCCAAACTTTTGACTTTTTCCTTCTAAGCCTCAGTTTCCTCTTCTGTAAGATGGTTCTATTAATAGAGTTTCAACATAGTGTTGCTATGAAGATGAAATGAAATAATACAAGTGAAACCCTTAGTACAATGCCTGGAATAAAGTTAGTGCTAGCCATTATCCACTTTTCACAAGATCTGCAATGAGTGGATTTTATAATCCTGTATACAGGTACATAGCTGATTGGTACATTTGACTATATGAACACATGCTAGGCTTTGTGTTAGAACAAAAAGATGACCAGAAAAATAGGTTATTGGTGGGTCTGAGAAGTTTTCATGCTTTCAAACACTATAGGGCTATTGTGTATTTTGACGACTTGAAGAAGCCTGGGGTTGCAGGGGCTAATGTCAGCTTGTGGCTCCTGGGCTTTTATTCCTAATGAGGAAGAGGTATTTTCACTTTCTAGAAAGAGGGAGATCCTTTGTCAAGCTGCAGGTCTCCCTGTACTCGTCATATATTATCTTTTCCTTTGACTTTTGCTCAAAACCAGGGAATAGAGCATATCTTAAACGCACCAATGTCAGGAAACCCCAGGCTCTTTCATTTCTGGGCAACATGAATAAGAAGACTGTCATAAAAGACATGGAACCTTAGGAGGAAATAAATAAAAATGAATCCTAGAGGGCAGCATAAAAAAGTGTATAGAAAAACTCTGTTAACAAGTAAATGAGTATTTTTAACAAGGTTTTCTTGTCATCCTCTTTGACTGGCATCAGAGCCTTCACTTGAACTGTGTCATGTTAGGTGCTCTGAGCAAAAGTCAGTTATAATCTAGACTCCTGATGAAGACTAAACATCAAAACAAGAGTTTGAAGGAAGCGCTGTGGCCCACCATTTGCTGAGAGCTCCTTTGAACCATGTCTATTTGTTTCCTGTTTCCTCTTGGTGTTTTATCATATGCACAATATGCTTTTTTTGTATTCTGACTGCCCTTCTTGAAAGTCTTATTCAAAAGTGGGTGTCATTGTTCCAGTCACATATTGGTTTAGCATTGACTAATTACTTAACCTTTCTTGATGTTTTCTTCATTACCCATGAGGTGGAAAAAAATTCCTCAGATGCATTTTGAAAACTCCCAGCTAATTCTTTAGTTATGATTTCTAAACCAAAACTGTTTGCATTACTCTAACTCTAAAATTTCTTAGTCTGAAAAATATGTATATGATGATGGTCCTTCTTTGAAGGGTCTTATTTAAAACACTTTCCTCCTGTTCTTTCCGTGAAACTACCTTCATTACTGCCAATGAACAACTGCCGTGACTATCTAGATTAATAAGTGAAAGCCAAAAATAAAAGGGAGAGAAAAATGTGAAGCTGAATTTATGTAAGAGAAATTGTTAAATAATAATTGCAGAAGTTAAACAGTATCCAAATATTGTTAATCCTTAGTTTGCGTGTCTGTCGATATGATTTTCTTTGTTAAATGAAAAATCCCTGTCTTTTTTATAAAGTTGGGATCATTTAACAAAGCCAGGTATAGCGAGTGTCCCAATTTCGTTGCCTTTGCTTGTTCTCAGAAAGGGGAGAGGTCTGAAAAACTTTTTTTTTGTTTCAAAAATACTTTTTCATGTAAATGCTTTACTATTCAGATATTAATCATAGATATTATAAGTTTATTTTCTCAACACACATATTTGCCCTTGTTATTATTAATTTTGAGGTGGAAGATAAGAATTTGTGTTATAAATATGTGAAGTATTTTCTTTGATCTAGTGGAACTTTTAATATAAGTCAGTATAGCATATATCATTTTGAGTTATAAGCATTAACTTACATCTCTGTCCCCTCCTCCTCTTCAACAATGTCAGTTTCTGGAAAGCAGCAACCTTGCCCGCCTTATGTTCATTCTTGTGTTTATCACATAGGTTCTTGGCATGGTGCCTGGCAAATAGTGGGTGCTCAATAGATGCTCTGTGAATAAATAAATGAATGATATTGATGTTACAGATGTATAAAAATTGTATAGGATTGCTATAAATGTTCAAATTCAATAGTCTTATACAATAGTGTCAATTAGTTATCTGTATCTTAGTATACATCAAGAAGCAGCAAAGAATTCTATAAAGATCAATACTAAAGCTTACTCCCAAGCAGATTATATGGCCCACCCTATGTAGCAAGAAGAATGTGGTGACTGAAGACCTTTCCTAAAGCTTGGAGTGGAACTAACAGTTGTTCATGCAAGGAGGAATTAATAGTTAAACTTGACAGTAATCGTCAATGGGGAAAAGTAGAGCTATTCTGCCTTCACATGGGACTACCACCTAAACAAAGGCAAGTCGTGGACAAAGAGGAGGGTGGAATGAATAGTGGACTAGTTATTATGGTCTCCACTTTGTACCAGCCGCTGTGCCAGGAGCTTTACATGTTGCTTCCTGCAGTTCTCACAGCAGCACTGGGAGTTAGGTAGTATTCTTCCCTTTCATTAATGAGGAAACAGATTTCTCACAACTACCAAGTAGGAGTCCCGGGATTTAAATGGGGCTGTATAATCCAGAACTCATTCTTTTGCACCATAAAGAGAACATGATTGTGTCTCACTCCCATCTTAAATCCTCTCTAGAATAGGGCAGGGCATAAATCAATTATACAAATTATTCCCACCAGCTTTATTAGAAGTCATATCCCTCTCAGCAGTGGGGAGAGTGAGTGTCCAGGAGGGTCTTCACAGTGCAAGAGCACAGACTTTGACTTAAGATGAATTTTGATCCGTATCCCTGTTCTGCCTCTTAATTGTCTTGTGCAAGTTACTCAACCATGCTAATCTTTAATTATATCATTAATGAAATGAAAATGTTCACAAAATTTCCAAATGCCAAGTACAATTCCTGAAACAGAGAAGGCCTTCAAAAATGGTGGCTGCTTGAATCACCATTTGAATAGAAAGGTGCTTCATTCTTCTTCCTTGGGATGCTACTTAAGGAAGGACTTGGCCATTAAAGCAGAACAGAAAAGGAAAAGGATTGTCTCCAGGGAGAGTTTAGTTGATTTTATGACAAAGGGATATACAAGGTGTGGGTCTGTTTGATATAAAATGCCTTTGACATACAATGAAATACACCTTATTACATTGAATTTACATTTTTGCTTGTTATTTGCTTCATTAAAAAGTGATTGATGATACATCTGAAATTCATCAAAATTTTGAACAAACTATTTTTAAGAAAAAGATTATAAAGATGCCTTCAAGGAATTTGCAAATATAATATACCGTAAATCACAGTCAACACCACAGTAAGTGCACTGGAGAAGTCAAAACAAGGAGAGATAATTCCAGGTTTAGAAGATAATGCCAGGTTTGGTGTTTTCCTGGGTCTTAAATCACAGAATGGACTTTCAGAAGCTAAAGGAATGTGATAAAAATAGAGAAAAGGAAACCAAGACAAATACCTTTGTGGTACAAACATAAGAATAGTGATAGAAAAACTAAAGCATAGCATGAACTGAAGCTGGTGACGATACTAAAATATTTAATCATAACAAGTCATTTAAATGCAACTTTTAGAGTAAGAATTAGAGCAAAAAAATGATCATCTCATTGCTTGGGAAACTACTGGAAAGTTAAAAGCTGGAGGAAAATGGCTCACTGTCTCCTATTCTGTTTCTATCCTCTCCAGCCATGGTGATGATCTTCAGGTTGGAAAGGCAGAACAATAATGACACTAATAACAATAGTACTTTGTTATTGACACCAGGCTTTTAATGCTCCTTCAAATCTCCTGGAATCAGAGGGGACAGAAATCATGAATTCTAATTCTAACTGGTGAAAAGGAGAACTGTGTCCTTACCACACCTTTCTTTTAAACTTTTCATTAAATTATGTTGTATGACTTCTTCTTAAATCATAAAATATAATAAATCATAAATCATAATAAAGAAGCAGACCCAAGAAGCAGCTGGACAACCTGAGTAATTATGGTCCCCCCACTCCGTAGTGTCCCCTCGTGGGAAGAACACAGGCTTTAGACAGACCTGGGTTTGTATGCAGGCTCTCCAAGTCATTAGCTGTGTATTATAAAATGAGGATAATAGTACCCACTTGTCAGTTGTCATGGTAATTCAGTGCAGTGATGTATTTGGGGAAACTGATATTTACTGAGCACCTACCATGAGTCAGGTAGCCTACTATTTAATCTTCTAGGAAACTTAATGAGGTAGATACTGCAGAGCCAGGCTTTGAACCCAAGTATTAGTCAAAATTTCATGTGGCTTCTACACCACATAAAAAGCATAAGAATAACGCTGTCATGGTAGCCAGCACCAAGCAGGCCCTCAGTTACGGAACTGAATGAACAGCTTGATTATAGAGGAAGTGACCAAATCATCAAACCTATTCTTTACTTTTTAGGCCCAAATCATCTTTTATGCATTATAAGTGAATGTTTCTGATATCTCAATTAATGACTTGGCACAGGACCTATAGTTAAGCTATTGATTGAAAAAGTTATTTAAATCAGGAAATCATTAAGAAATAAACTACATATTGCCTAAAACATTTTAGTTGTAAACAAATAAATGTGCATTCATTCACTGATCTTTGTTGTAGGCCCTAAGCCTTGTCTTGGCATATCTTGTCTGAGTTGCATATTATCTTTTTTGCATAAGTCCTGCTCATAATGCATTGTCTACAATTTCTAGTTTCCTTTTTCTATGAAATAGAGCAAAAACTTAAAGACACTTATGAAATAATCTGAACATAGAATATTCCTAGATTTTAACAATTTTTCTAATCTTTTACACCTAAATTGACAGCATTTTTTTTATTGTGGTAAAAAAAAAAACCCACAACATGAGATCTACCCTCTTAACAAATGTACATTACAGTATTGTTAAATATAAGCACAATAATATACATCAGATCTCTAAAACTTGTTCATCTTGCTTGACTGATACTTTATACCCATTGAGCAGCAATTTCCCACTTCCTCCTCCCCCCAGCCCCTGGCAACCACCATCCTACTTTCTGCTTCGTTGAGTTTGAATACTGTAGATACCTCATATAAGTGGAATCATGCAGTATTTGTCATTCTGTGACTTGTTTATTTCACTTAGCCTGTTGTCCTCAAGATTCATCCATGTTGTCACATATGACAGAATTTCCTTCTTTTCTATGGCTGAGTAATATTCCATTATATGTATATACCACATTTTCTTTTTCCATTAATCCATTGGTGGACATTTAGGTTGTTTTCACCTCTTGGCTATTCTGAACAATGCTGCAGTGAATATGAAAATACAGGTATCTCTTTGAGATCCTGATTTCAGTTCTGTTGGATAAATACCCCAAAATGGGATTTCTGAATCATATGGTACTTCTGTGTCTAATTTTTTTGAGGAACCTCCACACAGTTCTCCATAGCAGCTACACCATTTTACATTCCCACCAAGAGTGAAAAAGGGTTCCAATTTCTCTATATCCTCACCAACACTGACAGCATGTTTTTAATAACAGCCATTTTTGTAAAGCCTATCCAAAATATTCAACTTAAGTTTTATAGAAACAACCCTACTTTGTTTCACATTCACATTCCATAGGATTAAAAGTACATAATGTCAATAACAATTGTAGCAAAGCATATTTAAGTTTGGAATAAAGGTAACTGATAATTTGTAAATGCACCACTCAACTGGGAGGAGCAGAGTGGTGGGAACTCTACAGAAGAGCTAGCAGCCTAGATTATTCTTCTTGCCGTGAGTACCAGTGAATGGGTTTATAGAGAGAGTAGAAAGGGCTACTTATGTGGAAATCAGTTGAGAGCTCCTATTCCTTGAAATGAAAGGATTGGACAAGATGACCTCTGAGTTCACTTCGAGATCAAAATAGGCCTTTGTGGTGAACTAAAAATCATAAAACTAGATTAGAAATTCAAATCAGGATCATAATTTTAATAGTCCCTTGAAGGTTTTAATTGAGTGTACAGATTTCACACCTTGCCCTGCCTCCTCGCCAGATTTTCTTTGAAGACATAAAGGAATTGGTACAGGCTTTCTTCTAGTTTAAGAGATTGCACCTCTATTTTAAAGCTTATGTTTCTAAAATGCGTTGTGAGTAGGGTTTGTGGCTAGATGAGACATCCAGAGATGTGGGTTCAAGTGTTAACTCTGCTTCTGACTGGTGGGCAAGGCAGACCTTTCTGGAACTCTGTTTCTCTTTTACAAAATGAGAGAATTCAACAGATGACTGGCTTTGTCCAGTTTTACATTTTTATGATTCTATGATATTTAATACTTTTTGCACTCAGAGATTGTCATGTGAAAATTGTCATTTATATGGTACTAGCTACTACCTGAAAGTTTCATCTCTATTTGCAACTCTACCTTCTAGACAGTAATCAACCTGAATTTTTTTTACTGAAGAACAACTCTATTCCTTGTAGCTACATGCCAGGCTGCTCTGTCACCTAATGTCAGAGTCATCCACAGTGAATTCCAGATTGCTCTAGGCTCTGCTTCAATAGTAGTTTAAAGCATTTCTCTGCCCTTCCTGTTTGAAAATATCACACTTCAGAACACTATCCTCAGTTTGTTGAGTATCCTGCTGTTGTCTCTTCCCCATATATGACCAGTCAGCAGAACTCTGTTTTGATGAACGTCCCTTCAGTCCTGGTGGTGTGGCTGCTTTCAAGCAGTTATTACTCTTTTCTTGTCACTTGATTTTCAGTTGGGATGACAGGTAGCCCAGATGAAATTATTCCAAAAGGTAGATATAATGTCAGCAGATGTCTGTGTTTTATATACCTGTAGAATATTAGAGAGCACTATTTTTTGAGTCATTTGTTATGGATTAGGTTTTTCTGCCACATTAGAACTATATTTTCTGTCCATTTTTCTACATATTTATCTTCTCTTTCAATTCAATTCTACTATTCTTAGTCAATTTCTAAGGAAACCTAAAAGCAAAATTCCCTGGAAGTTTTAAGTTCCATACTTCCAACGGAAAACCTTAAATTGCCCAAAAAGATCTTTGCTGGAGATTGCTAAGGGAGTTCAGTTCTCTCTAGAGCTATTGAAACTGCACAGTAAAATAATAACACCACAAAGTAACCCTCTGTCTTGTGTATACTTCAAGGACATACAAGTCCTAGGCAACTGTTATCATTCATGACTTCAAATGTTACCTACAACTACTGAGTTTGAAGAATTAAGCCAGGTTTCCAAAGGCGTGATCTAATTGATATAAGCGCTTGGGACCTAGTTGCATCTGAAGATACACACAAATGTTTGCATTAGAGGAGACATGCCAGGAAACGCAGGCTTCCTCCTTTTACAATGGAAAATGGGTCAAACAATTCAGAGCAAGCAATCACCCTTAGTATATGGGGGACTTTTTTTAGGTTAACTTATGCATACTATTATGATCCTCTTGACCTTGCCATTTGAATTTTCATGAAATGGGGAAGTTTAACCCCTGCTTGTAGGTTTAGATCTGCTCCAGGCTTTGAGATCAATCCTATTACTTTTCAGTGGAAGGATTATGAGTTTATTTTAGTAGCCTAGAAGACTCAGAATATGCATTCCCACTCTCCCAGTAATTGCACTTCTAAGTTTCTTTTTCTTTTTTGAAAGATTTAGAGTAGCTTTCCTGGAACACTGTTAATGTCATTCTTCTAAAAGCGTCTTGTCTATCAGACTTGGCTGAATGAATCCATTGCAAAGATTAAATCTACACAAACACAGCAAACATAGAGCATCAGCTTTTAGAGTAATTTACAGAGTTGTAGGAATATGCAGATAAATCTATTGATTGTTACATATACATCTGTTGCAGTTTGATTTATTGGAAATTTTGTGAATTGGATTGTACAGTAGATCATCATTTTTCTGAACAAATTGTGTCCTAACAATCCAGAATCTAGCAGGTGAATTCATATTGATGATTTGTCTCTCCAACAGTATTTTGGCCCATCTAAGTACACTTTTAGCCCAGGAAAGGATTCTAATCTCTAGGAAAGACTTTTTTTTTTTTTTTTTTTTTTTGTAGGGAAAGATTCGCCCTTAGCTAACATCTGTTGCCAATCTTCCTCTTTTTTTTTTCCTCCCCAAGGCCCCAGTGCATGGTTGTATATCCTAGTTTTAAGTCCTTCTAGTTCTTCTATGTGAGCTGCTGCCACAGCATGGCAACTGATAGAGGGGTGGTGTGGTTCCGACCAGGAAGTGAACCTGGGCCACCAAAGCCATGGGAGTGCTGAACTTGAACCACTAGGCCATCAGGGATGGCCCTAGGAAAGATTTTTTTTTTTTAATAAAGCCTTGCTAATATTCACCTCTATAGGTACCTTAATTTGGTTGATATTGCTATGTTTCCTAAAAGATGGTTCTATTTTAACACTGCACATGAAGGAAGAAATCCTAGCTTAATTATTTGAGACTGTGTTTTTTCTAACAATTAATTTGCTTTTAGTTTATATCATAGTGTATTTCTTTGGTCCTTACACAGTTACCTTTTTTCAGTTGTGTAACAATCATTACACTGAATGTTAGATATCGCAAGATATTTCAAGGAAGTTTAACTTGAGCAATTACTGATTTCATCCAGGCTCTAGAGCCTCTGTTTGTCAAGAAGTTAATATTTTTAAAGATAAAATGACTGTATGATCTGTAATGATTTTCTTATCAATTACATTCTTATCGTCTCCTGATTAGCTGGCACTTGGTGCTTAACTTTACGTTTGAGCGCGGCAGGGTAATTTTAGACATTATTATTACAAAGAAAAAAATCAAAAATCAAAGTGAATTCTTGGTATTATACTTGAAGTCATAGAGGTGCAATTGCTGAAACAGCAGCCGAGCATCGTGCTGTAGAAGGAACTCGCAGCTTGGCGCCCCTGCCCCGCTGAGAGGGAAATGTGGGGGAACTGGCAGAGTTTCACTACATCTGCTCCCTGCTGCTAATGAGCTTTAACCGGTTTCATTCTTATTCTGCTTACTGCTTAGATATGTTGCTTGCAAAATTCATTCTTTAGCTGCGAGAACACATGAAAGAGGATATGATTTGTAAAGTGGGGCTGTTTATAAATTAAAAGGTATCAGCAAGGGAGATTAAAGGCTATAATGAGTGACATGGTTACTTAATATCAGTTCGAGGGCAGAAGCCCACATAAAGCTGAAGCTGTTTCCTGGTTTCCGTTCCTTCTGTGATGCGGGCCACAGGTTCAGGAGGCAGAGTCTTCGTTTTGCGTTGTGCATCTACGCCAGTGTACTTTATGTTTATCAAAGAGACGTGACGGTATTTCTTGCTTTGAAAGCGTCTTTGCTCCTCTAAGAGGTGCCAAAGTTTTAGTGATGTGTAGCCTCTGAAAACAACTGGGTTTTAGCAACAGTATTTTTTTAGCCAAGAACTAATGTACTACATATACCCAACTGCTTATAACTTATACCTGATCACTTAAACAGAAACAACAAGAACCCAATGAGTAACTAGGCCCTGAGATTATTTTTAAAGAAATAATAATAGTGTCGTTTGTTTAGCCATAGGATTTCACTATTTAAGTAATTTTCATCCATTCCTTTGTTCCTCACCCTAACTTTCCAAGATAATCATATAGGTATTGTCTATTTTATAGATGTAAAAATGGAAACTTGCAAATGAGTGTCATTTATCATAACTGGATGAAAATTGTCAATGGGACAGTAAAAATCAGCACACATCCTATTGATGTGGAGTAGGATCATCATCTTTAGATTGGCTGAATCATCCTCACCATTCTCATCATCCCACAATAATAATAAGCCCACAAAGCTATCCTACTGCTTGAATAGAAGCCAAATGTATTAGATTTTCAGCCAAAATTTCACATTATTTTTGGTAATGATATGGTTTGGAACATTCTGCAAAGAAAAGCAGGTTATGCTACTACAGCATTTCTCAAATTTTTTACTCTTGAAAGTAAGAAAAAATTCTCACAGATGTCCAGTTTTGGCCTTCATTATTTTGTTATAATGTTACTTTTACATATAAAACTATAAAACTAGCTATGAACTCCTTTACCTACCGCTTTTATCAAAACAAATGTAAAAGTTAAATGAAAATAAACCTACAAAACCAATACAACTATAATTAAAAGCATCACTTTATTACAACACATGCTATAATTAGTTTTAGCCACAAATATATACACTTTTCTTTAGAAGTCATTTTAATAATCCTAACACTGATTAATAAAGAAATATCACTAAACAAAGATATCTTATTATATATTTACTTCTATACAACTGCTAATGAGCTACTGCAAATTACTACTTAAAATGTAGGACTCCTGTGGTATATCTCCTAACCAAATAAATGCTGACTCCTATGGTATGACTTTTCCAGCTGGTGTAGCTATACTGCAATATGACATGTAAGAACTGATTTCTCCCACCATTTCTCTCTACATGAACCATTGTAAAACCTTCTTTTGAGCAGAGTGTCATGTTATCATTTGGCCTCTACTTGGCATGAGGGCATCATTTATATATTAAGTCCACCTAATTCTTTCCCTGTTAGTGTAAGACAAAGTAGCACATTACTCCACTGCAATATAATTTCCTGACGTCAAATCATAATCTCAATTAGTTAGTTAGGAAACTAAAGTCTTACTCTATTAAAATATCTTTAATGGTGAATTTTGACTACAAAGCTGCGTTTTGTCTTTGTAGCTGACGAAAGACTCTGAGGGCAATAATAGTGAACACAAGAAGAATGAGTGCAGTATTTAGTGTCCATGTTTGCATATGTTGGTGCCAAATGAACACTTTAACCGTTTGGTACTTCAGATGTTCACTAGCATCAACACAAATGTAAACATGGTCATAAACACATGTGGCAGTACCCAAATATAAGCTCATCATCTAGATGAATCTAAAAATGCTTATTTTTTCTCATAGTGACACTGAGATGGGAATTAGTGTTATCTCCCTTCTACAAATGAGGAAATTGAGAAGTTAAATGACTGCCCAAAGATCGCACAGCCAGTAAGTGGTAGAGCCAAGATTCAAGCCCTAGTCCTCTGGCTCATGTCAGCGTTCTTAATCATAGGGAGTGACAGTTGGAAGAAAAACTATGTCAACACAACTGCATTCATTAGTTGCTTTAATGCACGTGCTTATTTTGCTATGTTCCCCTTTTTAATGGAAAATATATAGGAATAGAATTTTTAAAATTACTTTCAATGCCTACTTCATTGTGGGCACTAGTAATGTGTATATATATATATGTGTGTGTATTTTTTTGCTAAAATATTGCTTTGAAAGGATAAGATTCATCTTTTTCATTTTTTCAGGAAAATAAAGTAGACAAATTTATTATTTAACTAATTAGGCATTATAAAACTCATTGGGCAAAAATATGTGTGTGTGTGTGTGTACTCTAAAATCAAGTGTCTTATTTCAAAGGGCAACCCAAAACTGAACAGAGGTTTCTTACAGTCATTGTAAATTAGAGCAATTTCCATTTGAATATAGTTTAAAGTCTTCTTCAAAAACTACTACTTTTTAAATTCATTCATTCATGACTTATTCACTTAATTCATTTGCTCGACATCAATTTATTTTTTTAAATAACACTTTTTTCTAATTCTAATAGTAATGCACATTCATTACAGAAATTTGGAAAATCCATTAAAGAACAAAGAAGGAAATGAAAATCTTCTCTCTCTACCGAAAGCTAGTGACGGTTTAAATTTTGGTGCATTTTCTTTCATAAAGATGTCCCAGATGTGACTCGGCCTCATACAACTGCTTCTTGCCCCTGAGCAGGAGTCAGCACTCGGTCACCTCACCTCAAAGCAAATCTCCCTTTTCAAAGTATAAGAGAAAAATGAAGATTTTGCTGAAGTTTCCAGAAGGAGGCAAAAGATACAATACATACTGCACAGAAAAACTTAATGAAAAATCTCCATTAGACATCTGAGTTCTTTGCCAGGCCCCTAATTCCTATTAACTGCCAACTGCCTATCATTAGTCCTTCCACCCAGAGCCATTCCTGTTCTCAGCTCCAGCCTCTCCTCTCTGCGCCCTCACATAGATCTCTCCATTAAGTAAATAAAGGGCTCATCTTGCATCCTCTAGCTTTACAAGCCAGCAGAGGCTTGCAAGAAACATTTTTTTTCCTTATAACAGATAATTTTTTTCTGTCTCATTCAGATATGCATTCTTATATGAATATGTGTATATGTATGTGTGTATATATACATGCACATTCATATTATATATGAATTTTATTAAAATTGTACCTGTTAGTCTTTGAAATGCTTTTTCTCCCACATATTTTATTTTCCCTTACAATTAAATGTTCTTTGAAAACATGGTTTTTCGTAGTTGTGTAGTATCTCATTATATAATATACTATGATGTATTTGACTAGTACTCTGTTGTTGGGTATTTTGGTTAACAATTTTCACTATTACGTATAACACTGTGATACACATCTTATATATCCCCGATTATTTACTTTGTGAACATTTCTAGTTATTTTCTTAGAATAAATCTCTAAACTTGGAATTTCAGGGTCAAATTGAATGAACATTTGGAAATTTGATAAAAATTGCCCTCCAGAAAAGTGTTAGCATGAAACATTTATTGAGCACTTATTGGGTACCAGGCACTGTGCTAGCTGCTGAGGCTTCAAAAATATGTAAAATGTATTCTCTGTTATTGAAGAACTTGTAGTTGAGTATTTGCTTTAATTAGGTGATAGGACCCTGCCACTTTCTCTAAAGTCTATTTGAATTTGCACTCAATGATATGGTTGAGAAGCTGCTGGCTCTGACCCTAAATTTATTTTTAAAATTTATGTATCACCAAACAAAAAAAAAACCTTTCTAAGTCCTGAAACCGACTAAAAACTTCCATATACAATATTTGCCAGTATATAAAATTGTGGATATATATAATGGTTCTCATATTATGCAAAAAATTATGTTGTGTTTTTATTTTTTAATAAAAAGATAATTACTTCATAGTTATGGATTGAAAGTTATTTTAATTTGATCTTGAAGAGGAAACTGCTGTTTTGTTCATATAAATATTATATATTAAAACTACCATTTTAAAACTGGGTTACAAATGAACATCTGCTAAACCCATGACTTTGAAGTCTTAGCAGAAATGTACTTAACACTTCTTTTCTCCTTCAGTCTGGCCACAGTAAACATTTACAGGCCATTTTCAGGATTACCAGAATGCAAGGGATATAAGAGGGGTGGATGGAAATGCATTAACCTTTTGCAAAAGGTTAAATGACGGTGACTTCCCAGATTAGTAGAATAGTAACATTAATTGGCAAATACAAATACCTTCAACCTTATGAATATAACTTTAACCCAAAAAGTCCTCATGACCAACATTTTTAGGAAGAATCATGTACTGTATGTTGTTGTTTCTAATCGTATGTCTTACAAATGCAGAGGGACAATAGCCACTTGTACATTTCACATGTCACCTAAAAATCCTGATGATCTGAATCTGGTAGCTAAAATAGACTATTTTGTGCAATTAAGGCTGCCAAATTATCCAAATAACACTCAGCTCCTTAAAAGACCTTAAAATTATTGAATGATGGTATGATAAAAAAACTCTGAAAGGCTGGGAAAGAAGATGGACAAAGGCAGAGGTGGGCCTAGCAATAGCCAAGCTTTTAGATGTCCTTCTCCTTCCTTCTTTTTCTATTTTATATGACTAAATAGTGCTCATTTCTCTAAGTGTGACAGCACTTTTCTTAGGCCTAAATTGGAGATAGTTATTTTAAGAGTACCTAAAAGACATAGTAGTAAGAGTAAGGATTTCATTCTAACAGCCCCACCACAATGATATACACAACACCTTACATTTTAAAAGGGCTTACCATACTCACAAAAAAAAGAAAGAAATATGTGGGTGTTTGTGTGTACAGTGGTTTACACAGAATGATTATCATTTGCTCTCTAGAAATGAACTCTATCTTGGCCTTAAATTCCTATATTTCTTCACATAGTTGAAATGCTAGTTGAAGGCACTCAGAAATTTAAAGTAACTGATTTAACAACCTCAGACAAAGAGAACATGTCTAAAAGTTTGTCTCAATGTTTGACTTGACCTAAGAGAGTTTCTCTGAGACTCATTTTCTAAACAGTACCCTAGCACCTAGGGCCAGCAAAATGGCCTTTAAGCTTGAATGAACAAGGTATTTCTTTTCCTCTAGTGTAAAGCTTCACTATTTCATCTTTTCAAACTCTTTTACTGCACTCAGTGAGGAATTATATTGACAAGAGTAGAATTTGTCTCCTACAGGAGAATGCTATGCTTCTGTTTAGTGCTAATATAACATTTACGTGTTGGTACCTTAATAACAGCCCCAGCTTACCTAATGAAAGTTGAAAGCAAACAGTACTCTCTGAGATTTTATTATGACTGAAGTGACTGCAATTTGAGGCAAATTATCCCTATTTTTGTTGCCATATCAAAAACAGAGATGCTAAAGCAATTGCTACATGTTTGGTATGGAATTAAGTTCCACTCTCATTAATCTGCAAGGAAGAGCATTTTTCATGTAAACAGCTCATGAGGGTCAGAGAGAAGAGCTGTTTCTGTGAAAAATGCTTGTCAATAACTTTGTGAGTGAATTTTGAAATAAAGTGCCTGTAACCTGTCATTATTCCTTCCTCTCAAAGTCGAGAGTGAGTGGATGAAAATTGAGCATGTGAATTGAAAGCAGGGTGAGTGTTATGGCCTTATCGACTTCAGGTAAAATGACTGTTTTAACTTGTTATTATTTTTCCATTCAGAGGTCAGGCAATGTACAGTATTACCAGCATGGACTGCAGTGTAAGCAAATTGGTATACAAAAAGGCTATTACCCACACTCACAAAGCAGAGGAAAGTATAAGTCACTAATATCAAGTGGACTTGTGATCTCTACAAAAGCAAAACAACCAACAGTGCTTTGGAAAAGAATAGTGTAGATATGTGAGGATAAAGCACCTGGGATGCAGAAAATATAAACCTGTTTAAATAAAGGTACATATGTTTAGAAGGTCGGTAAGAAATATACATTTTAGTGAACATTTTTTAAAATCACATATTAATCATACTTGTTTTGCAAAGGAATTATGGGACCTGAATACTGAATGTTAGATACCCAAATCTACATTCCACAAATTTTTTTCCTACCTAAGATCATCTTAAAAGTAATTAACTGTTGAATTTTCAAGTCCATCTTATATATTCATTTTTATTTTTTTTTTTGTGAGGAAGACTAGCCCTGAGCTAACATCTGATGCCACTCCTCCCCTTTTCTCTTGATGAAGATTGGCCCTGGGCTAACATCTGTGCCCATCTTCCTCCACTTTATATGGGACGCCGCCACAGCATGGCTTGCCAAGCGGTGCATCGGTGCGCGCCTGGGGTTCCGAACCGGCGAAACCCGGGCCGCCGCAGCAGAGCTCGTGCACTTAACCGCTTGTGCCACCAGGCCGGCCCCTGATATATTCTTATCAAAAGCAAAATACGGCTGTGGTCTTCCTTTTCCCTAGAGAAAAAGAAAATCAGTGAGGCTCCAAAACATCAAAAACACTTTCCTTGTCTTCTAGATTTTTTTCCCAATTCTGAAGAACAGCTTAAGAATTTAGTGTGGCTGTTTTAGATTTGTGAGAAAAACGTCTTTTCTCAACGTAATCTTAGGCTCATGGAAAGTGTATATGTAATACTATTCAAACATTTTTATTTTTCCATTTCAGAAGACCATCTAGTGGTTTGTCTTTGATACTGATTTTTCCATTATAGACTCTGTTGGTCATAAAATGAGCAGATTGGCCTAGAAATTAAGAGAGGTTATCAAAGGACTATGTGACAATGATTGAAAGCAAGTTTAAGGGGAGAGAGGGTTACATATAGTTTTGAAGACATATTCATATGTTTATTCATCAAATTTCCACGTAATGTAAAAGGCTTGGGTTCTTTTACTTCTAAACAAGTTTTCCCTGGCTTCAAAATAATTATAACGACCTAAGATGAAAAGAAATATATTGGCATTTCTTTGCTTCACATCTGCTAGTGCAATCTTTTCTTTAAACAAATATTTACTGGTTGGACACTGTGACAATCATGATGATACAGTAACAGGAGAAGTTGCCTTCATCTAGTGAGGAAGAGAATCAGGAAAATAGTAAGATAAGTTGCCACGATAATGCTGGAAGAATGCAAGCTCCACAGAGGCAAGGATCTTTATCTGCTTCTGTTCAGGGATATATCCTAACGCTTAAGCCTGTCCCTGGCTTACAGAAGACACCTGCCAGATATTTGTTGAATGCTGAATGGATGTGATTGGGGCATGTACAGTGCATTTAAGACACTATGGGAGAGTCAGGGAAGACTTTCCCAGTGAAAGGTAGATCTAAACTCCAGGAATGTTGACATGATTAAACCAGACAGAGTTGGAACAATGCCTTCTGTATCAAGGGAGCAGAGAATTCCAAAACTGAAGTGAGAGAGAGCAGAGAGTTGGATGATTTGCTGTTAATTTTGTGTGGCTCCAGCAATGAGTGATGGGTGGGGCATGCAGAGTTGGTTGAAGTAAATAGAGGCCAGCCCTGAAAGGCCTTGTAAGACATGATAAGGAATTTGAACGTTAGATGAAAAGTCATTGATTGATACTAAGCATACAGGGGCTTAAAAAAAAGGAGAGGGGGAGATATATCTCAGGAAAAAGATTACTCTGGATGGAGTATAGCCAATGGATTAAAGAAGATTGGAATTGAGGAGGCCAGTTAGAAGGCTTCACAGGAATCCAAGCAACATGTAAAGGACAGTGGCCTAAATTAAGGTAAAAGTAAAGGGACAGAAAGAAATAGGTATATTTAAGTGATCTTAAGGAGTTAGAAATGACAAGACTTGGTGGCTGCTTGGAATGAGATGGGGAGAAGTTGGTAAGGAAGACAGAAGAGACAAGGACAAGACTCAGTTCTCCAGCCTTGGACAACTGAGTGGATAGATGACATTTCCCAAGATGAGAAAGATATGTTTGGTAGAGAAGGAGGCAAGTTTATTTTTGGATATGCTGAGTTGTTTAAAGCATCATGTTGTTATAGCCCGGGTTTTCATACTGGTCCCCTCCTTCCTATACTTGGGAGTATAGGAAGATGTGCACAAACCCATTACAAATGGATGAGACAAATCTAAGCACCTATCATAGTAGTTATGAGCATGCTTTTGTTACACACAATACAAATTGCATTCTTCAATATAAAAGCATTTTCTTTCTTCATAAAAGTGTTTATGAAATGCAAAGGTATACAAGAGTAAACTCTTTCTAAGAGCCAAATTATTGTAATTATCCTGAATTGTGATTAGTCAATGAAAAGCATGATACCACAAACTAAGTCACCACAAATGATGTGCTGTACCCTTTAGGGAGTTAATTATGAGTGTATCTGTACAGGTAAGTAAACTTCAATATTTTTGCATTTACAGTTGTATGACACGTGAGGACTAAAGTTATGAGTAGAATTGAATGAATATGCCCACATATGTTTATAATGTAATTTTTAAATTTTTTATCTCCCTTGGTTTTACCAAAGACATTAAAATAAAGACACAAAAACTATTCAAAATGCAAACATACATAATAGGACTCCAACTTTATATTGGTAATTATGAGCAACAATTATTAATTAGTTAATAGCTAGCAAACTAAAGTACTTTATATGTCACCTGTATTTCGACCTATTTCCATTTATTACATATTATTTAATTTACTAAATATTTACTTAAGTTTGTATATGTAAACATAATAAGGTTTCTGAAATATAGCAGATCCATTCTGACATCAACATCCTGATTGTTTTCTTTTATTTCTAGGAAGAATGTGCCAACGACACAGGTAGTATCTTGATGGTAGCGGTAGTTCCCCATCTCGCCAGAGATGCTGCACTGAGTGGCACGTCATTCCAGTGGCAGATGAACCACTCAGAAGGAAGCGTTTTGCTTTGAAGAAGATATCTGAGGGTTTTCAAATTGAATGTGAAGCTGTGGCATCCAGTTCTGCTTCTAGTACATCTATCTCCATTTCTTTGAAATGGACCTCACCTGTTCTGTCCTCACCTGATTTAAACAGGACTGGAGAAGACCTGATGACTATGTGCAAGCAAGAAGAAGACGCTCTGAAGACAACCAAGCTGCACCATTGTGTCTTAGAATATTCTATGTAAAAGACAGCGTTAATGCTGAAGTTCTGCAAGCAGGTAAGGGCACTATTAGAAAAGTGAAAGGAAAGTACAGACTGTGGAATCACATCATATATTCTCATCAAAGAGAGAGAGAGAGAATAACATAAGTAACACAGGAGACGTTTGCCTCCGGTCCAGTTAGAGTGAATGTGAGACGGGGGGTGTGAATCGACTCTTCCCTCTGTTCATCTCAGTTCTCTTATGCCTTTTGTATGAGCCTCTCATACTCCTACAGGTGATTCCAGCGTTTAAAGAAATGTATCTTTTCTACTATACAACCCTCTTTCTTATATTACAAACCATGTTGTACACATTATACATTTTTACATACATATTAATGAATAGCATACATAGTACTGTGAATACTATACTTTAGAGATGACTTATAGGGTTGAGACCAACCCAGTGTAAATCTGACTCCACAGTACACACACATAAATAAGAGCCAAAATCTCATCCCCCAAACCAGCTCTGACACAAAGAGTTGCTTCACTATTCATGTTGCAAATGTGTTTTACTAAAAGGGCTTTGATTCATCCTTCTAGGAAACAGAAACACGCCAGTGTGCACTGGGCGTATTTCACTGTGTGGCTGGCTACCGAAGCAAGAGGTCTGAACCAAAACGCACATTTCATTCTCATCAAGCAAGTCGTGCTCAAGAGTCAGAACTTTTAGCCTACCAACTGGTTAATTTCCAGTTTGAATGGCAATGGGAAGTTCTCACTCCTTCACAGGCCAGTGAAAGTTTTGGTTTTCATTGGACCAGCTTCATGTAAATAGGACTGACTGACTGAATTTGATTCAGAACCATCAATCCCAATTTGATGTACTATTCCTTTATCAGATTAGCCTAAATTGCCTGTAAAGCCCCTCTGTGGGTTTTAAAATGCAGTTGTACCTCAGGCCTTACTATAGGTGCATTTGAATTCAATATTTGCAAATTGAATTGTACTTTGAACATTTTATGGAAGTTAGCTTTTAAAATGCATTATTTCGTATATCAAATATTTCTAAAGTAAAGTGAATAACTACTTGCTCATTCATCTTTTGTTTAAATACAGATTTTAAAATATTGACTCTGTTAAAGCAAGAACCTTTCGGTAGCTGCCTTCTTCTCTTTAGGTCTTTTGGTGATTGTTTCTCTGCAGACTAAACAGAATAATAACAATTATGTCACACCAACCTAGTGGGATTATCATCTTCATAGTATGGGGAAGAGAGCAAGTCACAGGTGGTTCTGGTCCCCATCCCAAGATCAGTCACCTGGCTCCTTAGTGGTTAGTTAGGTACAGAATCCTCATTATCTGAGTTCCGGCTCAGTGTCCTTTTCACTGCTCCACCGTCTGCTGCCAGAAGAAAAGGAAAATAGGTGTATGGAAAATACCGCAGCGGCCACTTCCACATGTCGTTAGAAAGCCTATCATTGGCTTTGAAATTGGCTCACAAAGGGAAAAACAGAGACTATACTAATAAACTCAGTGCCTAATGAGCATAACTAAATCTTTTTGCAGGCTTGGATTTTCCATAGTTGAATCCTTTGTGAAATAAAATGCACCATAATGGCCATAACACAGCACCCTGGGACAACTTTAGTTTTGGGGAAATACTTATTACATATGTCTTCATAAAAATAATTCTGGACATATCTTTGTACCTGTATGCTAGTATTTAAGGGCAGGGTCTATATATTCACATTTTTATGACTATGAATATGAAACATTGATCTGTGTTAATTTAATAATGTAAAAGATGGTGCTCTCAGATCCCAGTATCCTATTTTTTCCTACTTAACTTGAGCAATATTAGAAGGAAATTCAACTTGACATTCTTTAATATATTTAAAACATAAAATAAAGCAAGCAATGAAAATATGGCAAGGAAGCAGCTCCTCTCATTCAGAAAGGAAAGAATTAACATAGATCCTGACAGAATCTGGTTTGTTCTATGAGGACTAGTTTTAGAGAAAAAAAATCAACCTGGTAAAAGGCATTTTCTTTTTGCAGCATGCCTCCTTGATTGCTGACATTCCACAATCTCATGATATTCTCTGAATAAATTATACTCATTTTGTTTGAAAAAGAAATTTAACATATATTTAAATAGTGCAGTTTTGTGGGGGAGAGGAATTGTGCTGAGCTGTGCGTTATACTAATGGCAGTGGGTGCGGAATGAGTCATCATGGTTTTTATTTATTCATTCATCCTTAGATCCTTTTAAAAGTCTCCAAGGCCCTAATGACCATCATCATTATCATCAGTAAAAACTGCTTTCTGGTGAAAAGGCAAAAGGCATTAAATTTAGAGGCAGCATTAAATTATCAGTAAAGAGGACATGAAATAGTACTATATGCATATTCCTGGACACAATATTGAGAGTTCATATAGCCCCAGTCAGGCAATCTTCTTTATAAAGTTTATCATTAAGATGCTCTCTTCTCCTTTACAAGGCAATATCATTTAGCTCAGGAGAAAATGAAGCATAAGCCAGTTCCTGTGCTCCAATATTAAACATTGGAAGTCAAAGGTATCAGTCACAAGAAAGTTCTTAATCATAAATAAAATTTTAAGAATTCTCAGTATCAAAACTCTACTTCAAGCCTTTCCCTTACCTACTACAGTTCCTTGCATGTATTAAATGAACACCTTCCAGTGAGTGGGTGAAATCAGTGAGAAGTGTTTTGGACTAAATGTTTAAGTCCTTTCTCTCTTAGAGGTATTTTAAATATTCCATTGTCATTCAGCAAACATAATAGAGGCTTTCCTTCTCTGTGTAGTCCCCAGCAACAGAATTAGAACTAGATTTTCAGGGCCAAATTCCCCTAATTTGGGGATGAATTTAGTATGGCATCTGAAAGTATGGGAAAGTTAGTACCTTGTGATCAATCGAGAGGGTCATTCCACCTGGCAGTCCCTATCTTCTTCCCTTTCCCACAATTCCACCACAATTTGGGCAACTGATGCAGTTTAGAAAGTTATCAGGAAGAGAGCAGACCAGAGATGGTAACTTCCTGCCTTTGTTGAAACATTGTAGGTTAGTGCAAAGTGCTTTGAACTTGGAACAAGGCTATTAGAGATCAGTCTCTGCTATAAGTGGTCCATTCCCCTAAACTCTTTCTGTAAGCCTAGGGGTTGCCAAATTTCTGACTTTGAAGAAGATGGCCAGGTATTTGAACTTTCTGCCTTGTAAAAACCAAAACCAAAACACAAACATAAAATCCCAGTATGGAACAAAATGAGTACCAAATAATGTAAAATGTAACTTTTTTTTTTTTTTTTTTTTTTTTTGCTGAGGAAGACTCACCCTGAGCTAACATCTGTCACCAATCTTCCTCTTTTTGCTTGAGGAAGATTCGTCCCAAGCTAACATCTGTGGCCAATCTTCTATTTTATATGTAGGTCGCCACCACAGCATGCTTGGTGAGTGGTGTAGGTCTGTGCCCGGGATCCAAACTTGTGAACCTGGGTCGCCGACTGCCGAGGCAGAGCATGCTGAACTTAACCACTGTGCCCCTAAGATGTAACTTTTATTGTGGTTCTTTTTTAATTTGGTCAAACATATTTTTATCAAGAGTGACAGATATCTTTTTGAAAACAATTGGCAATTTCTTCAAAGCCTCCTTTTCTGTAAAAGGGAAATAACTTTTCCCTTTTGTCCACATTTATGGTGCTAATGGTGATCAATTTAGATGATATAAGTGAAAGCGTTCTTGTTTGTTGTGAAGTATTGAACCAATGCAAGTAGTTGCTGTTGTGTGTGCTGCTATTCTCCTGAGATTCCTAGTGGCTTTTAAAAGGGTGTCATTGGGGTTTCACTCTCTATCACATTCTTTAATAAATAGGCTTTTGTTTGCCCCCAAATTTAAAAGGATAGTTTCAAAATATGTCAAGTTTTATTGTTGATCTTTATAAATAGATTTCCCTAATCCAGGCATATACTGAAGTAGAGGCAGTCAAAGGGAATTCATTTCCACTGACACTCTTACCTCTTTTGGCTCCTTACCACTAAAAAACAGAAAAGATTTGCTACGTTCATCAGAACTGTTCCTTCTAGTGCCTTTGCAAAAGGCTTATTTCCTTTCAGCTCCTCTTTCCCGCTGCTTCAGGGTGGTAGGATTTTCAGCCTCCAACATGCCTGGCCTCCCTTCCCAGAGTGGACTGACCAGTGCCTCAGCCCAGGTAGCAGACTTACGATGGAGTCCCCTTTGGGAAAAGAGTTCTGCAATTTGATGTTTTCCAATATTCTTTTTGTCCTGATCCTTAGTAGCAGAATCCAAGCATTCTTTGTTTTTTTTTAAAGAACTTTGAACAAAATGTAGGTAAGGTTTGTTTTTGGATTCTTCCTGTTTCACTGCAGCATCAATATCATCTTTTTTTGTGATTTTTGTTTTGTTTGGTTGGTTTTTTGATGCTGAAACCCAGGAATGAACCATTGTCATCTTTAACTCTATAAAATGTTAATGGAGGCCTAAGTGGGATGTTGTATTTCTGTGATTAATGGTTTTGAGTTGGAAAAATCATTCTTAATCATTGGTTTCAAAAGCGAAATAATGCTCTGCATTGTCATCAATTTTAGCGTGTGTTTAGACATCCAATATATAGAAGTTCTCTTAATGATGTTTTGACAGTAATTTGATTGTTTTTGTCACTATTATAGACCCAAAATTATTTGAGATGAGATATATAATAGTTAAACTTAGTAGACATATAGAATTTTACCGATTTCTGTGAGTTTCTGAACAATTCAAAGCTTTCTGAGTTTTCTATTTTGTTTTTCTAAATCTCTACAGACTTCTGAAGTGAAGTTGCAGTTCTGAAATTTAGGTGGTTGAGAATTATAGACTAAGACCAGCTGGCTGAGTAGACTTGGGTCTTCTAATTACTGATCATAGTGACTTAACTAAACATGTTTAAGCTAATTAAAAGTTTAAGCAGTGTTTGCAGTTAAAATAATTTCTGGGCTCAGCATTTGCTCTATTTCACCATACTAGGAGCAAATGATTCTAATCCTCAAAACAGATTAAGTTCAGTGCTGGCAAATTCAATTTCCTACAGCATCTGCAAGTATATTTGTATAGAACTGCAATTAATCATGCAGAACAATTTGAGTTTCAATACCTGTAGTTATGAAACTTGCAACTGTAAAAAAAGAGAGAGTCTTTATTGTTATTGACACACTTGAAGGGTTCCCCACCGATCCTCCCCTCCTTGGCAAATTTTTATAAGATTTAAAAAAAATTCTTGTCTTCAAAATTAATTTTAATTTTCTGTGAGTCAATCAAAGGATGTTTTCTGCCAGAGTAAACCATATAATAAGATGAGGCATTGTTTCAACTGCACAAAACTAAGAATTCAGTTTACAAATATTTACTGGGGTACAAAGATTAATAAGACGAAATCCCTGCCCACTTTCAATGTAAGTCTTAGAATAAAGAGGGGACAAGTAATGAAGGTGTTAGACTGAGGGCTCAACTCAGTTTGTGTATTTGGGTGATCCTAATAGTCCTAAATATTAATCTGGGAGAAGGCCTGTGGAGCATTTCTTTATCACCCAGTCTTCTACCCACAGTTGGGATAGGCCCCACTTAGGAGAAAATGTTATATATGTAAATCTACCCAATAGGTAAATTTGGGGGGAAGGGGTAGACTTATTCCATTTTAAAATAAGGGAGTCATGCCTTTTCTTTTTTTTTTTTTTTTTTGTGAGGAAGATCAGCCCTGAGCTAACATCCATGCCAATCCTCCTCTTTTTGCTGAGGAAGACTGGCTCTGAGCTAACATCTATTGCCAATCCCCCTCCTTTTTTTCCCCAAAGCTCCAGTAGATAGTTGTATGTCATAGTTGCACATCCTTCTAGTTGCTGTATGTGGGACGCATCCTCAGCGTGGCTGGAGAAGCGGTGCCTCGGTGCGCGCCCAGGATCCCGAACCGGGGCCGCCAGTAGCGGAGCATGCGCACTTAACCGCTAAACCACGGGGCTGGCCCAGGCCTTTTCTAATAGATTTATCATAAAGGTCATTCAAATAGCAAATACCTGTAGTGACATTACATAGAATCAATTTTGCAAAGATTCAATTTAATTCAATTTTTCAAAGGTGACAGCCGTAAGACCAAAGCCTAAGATGGTGATGATTATAGAGTGAACATTTTGCAATAAGAGGACTTCTTTCAAAAGTTGACATATTTGATTGGCGTTATAAGTTGTTAAACTGACAATGTACCTGATCACCTCAGCCGAGGCTGAAGGATGGATGTAAGGCACAGGGTGAAAATGTGACCTGCAACCCCTCTAAAATTTGGCTTTTCTCCTGGCCCATAGAAATGCTGTATTATAACTGAAAACAGAATATGGGCAATGAAGCATTTTTACACCAAACTGTTAATTTAAAATGAATATGTTTAAAAGAAAAAACTGGGAAGCGGTTGTTGACTGCATAGAGGGGGAAATTTCACTGCTGATTCTTACAGTTTTTTGTTAAGAAAGCAATGATTTTGCCAAGTTTCATACTTCAGGCATCAGAACTCTGCTGCTGTTCCAAAAAATAAAAATAAATAATAACTAGTTAAATTAGTGTTTGGGGAAATGAATTAGATTGTAATGTATGCAAGCAATTAAGCAACACTGACTTGATTCACTGTGATGTCTAAAATGGCATTTTAAAAAATGAAAGTAGCTAAATTTGGCCCTGATAAAATATATAGCAGCAATGGGTTAGGAATTTTGCAGTTTTGCCCAAAGAGTCCAATCAAACAACCCATATATTAGGTGGCTGTTAACATGCTGGCAGCTGAATTTTTTACATCAGTTTCCAAGGTTGCACAGTAATTACATCTACTGTGAGTCATTTTTGCAGCATATTTTATAAAACTTTTACAGGTTTGCTGGGAAGGGATTATTCAAAGTCACCTTTTATGAATTCTGCCATGAATATTAGACAGTTCTTTGAAAATGTTAGTGTTTACCACTTACATTGCTTCTGGTTTAAGCGCAGTTGGCATTTGATGGTTTAGTATAGTATATGGGTAGAGCTTCCTATTCTGTGTAGACCTTCTGTTCCCTAGCATTGCTAGTTTATGTTCCCACTGAGCCGCTGCCAGAACAAAATAAATCCAGTTGCCTTTTGCTGCTCAAGGCCAACCTAACAACCATGGAAAGAATTAGTTGTTCTGAGCATTTGTCCTAGGATGTCATTGGAGGGTGGCGATGTGCAGTTTCGTGACCAATACAGTTCACAAAGGGTTTGCTCATTTGAATGGCTGACTAATTTAGATTTAATATTTTGGTGCTTACTCTTTGTTCTGATTCCCAATTATATCCAGTCAGTGCCCCGAAATGTATTTAAGACTATGATTGGATAAACTACTTAGCATAACCTTTAGATCCACTGCTTATTAAATCAATTGTGCTTTAGTTTATTCTATTTGCATCAGTACATTTTCACACCTGAGTAAAAAGTCCTCGCTGTTTCTTCACATTCATATTTTAAACATATCTTTCTGTTTTATTTCAGGGATGGTACTGTATTCATTTTAGAATATAAAGGCCAGGTAAGAAATATGATAAGATGTTACATTTGGGGGATGGTGCATGATCTCACTAGGGGCAATATCAGCATTGGTATTGGGGATGGAGGAGGATAAACAGCAGTAAAGTTGGGACTCTTTGGGGAGCTAAAAGCCAACAGAGAAGGGAGCACACTGGTCTCTGCTGGAGTCATTAGCAGCCTCAACCCAGGCTTCAGTAAAGCCCAAATGATATGTGACAACTCTAGTTCAAAAGATGTGGGCTGAGAAGATTATGGCTGTCACAGTAGAACCAACCTCTTTCACCCTGATTCTCACTCAAGGATCCAAAAAGCACATGTCATTTTATTTCCTCCACTTACTTTGCTTTCTCACTTTTGTTGTAAGTGTGATTATAAGTTCTGCTGATACCTCCACCTTTGCCACTTTGAAATCTTGGTTTACAAAGAATTAGCCCTGGCTATTGTGCCATTTGTTTGTTTGTTTGTTTCTTTTCCTCATTCAAAGGAGAGCACATTTTTGAAAATAGATTTCATACCTTAAAACTCATAAACAGCAATTTCTATATCTTTGGAAAAATGTTTGAAAACCTTATTCATTCATTCCACACATATCTATTGAATATCTGCTTCTTAGTGAGGGCTCTTCTAGGCATTGAGGATTCAACTGGGGACAAGGGAGAGAGAAAGGCAGGGTAGTGGCTATTTTAGATACAATGCTCACAATATGGCTTTATGAGGAGACACCATTTGAACACCTCTTGTGCAGGGAGTGAGCACTGCAAAGCTCTGGGAGAAGAGTGTTTCAGAAGGAATAAATAGCTCCTGCAAGACTCCCAAGCAAGAACAAGGTTGGTATGCTTAGAAGTAGCAAACATAACCAGAGCAAAGCAAATAAACAAAAAATAGGAAGGAAATAAAGATGGAGATATAAACAGTGCCCGGATTATGGAGGACCCTTGAGATCACAGTTAGGTAGTTGGATTTTATTCTGAATGGTGCTAGGGTATCACCAAAGGTTTCGGGCAGAGGAAGTTAACATTTTCTAACTTACCTTTCTAAAAGATATCTCTGGCTGCTGTGTAGAAAATATCGGGTTGGCCTTGGCGATGGGGATATGGAAAAGTGGAAGCAGGAAGGCCCATTAGAAAACTTTGCAAAACTTTATGCTAAAAATGTAAGTGTCTTGAGCAATGTTAATAACAGTTGAGCTGGCAAGAAATGGTCAAGATTCAGGATATATTTTGAAGGAAGACCTGATAGGATCTCTTGGTGAATTTGGATGGGGAATTGTGGGGAGAAAAAAAGTCAAGGGTGCCTCCTGGTTCTCTGGCCTGAGCAAGTGGATACACATAAGTGTCACATCAAAATGGGGTAGCCTGGGAGAAGTGGGTTGGAAGGCAAAGGAGAGTGCATTAATCAGTTCAGGCTGCCATAGCAAAATACTATTGACTGGGCTTAAACAACAGAATTTTATTTCTCACAGTTCTAGAGAACTGGAAAGTCAAAGATCAAAGTGCCAGCCAACTCAGTTTCTGAGGAAGACCCTCTTCCTGGCTAGACCTTCTCACTGTGTCTTCACACAGTGAAGAGAGAGAGAGCAAGCTCTCCCCTGTCTCTTCTTATAAGGTCACTAATCCCATCAGACCAGGGCCTCACCCTCCTGACCTCATCTAACCCTAATTACCTCCAAAAAGTCTATCTCCAAACACTATTGCATTGGGGTTTAGGAAACAAACATTCAGTCCCTAACAGGGAGGTATGGTTTTGGCCATTTTTCTTGTTTTCTTTCCTGCAGATGCAGATATATCTATCAATTATTCAAGTGAAGATAAGTAGACAGATACATGGGTGTGGAGCTCAGGGAGAGTTCAAGGATGGAGATATAAATTTGGAAGGTATCAACACTTAAATTTTAAACCACAAAAGAGATGAAAACACAGAGGGAGTTGAAGGCAAATAAAAAATGTTGAGGATTGGGACTTCTTGTAGAAGTGAAAGAGTTGTAGGATTCAGCAAAGCAGACTACGAAGGAGAGGTCTCTGAGGTAACAGGAACACTGGCAGAGCATGGTGTCTCAGAATCCAAAGAAAGAAGAATGTGTTTCAAGAGAGACGGCTTAACTGTGTCACATTCTGTTGATTGGTCAACTAAGATGAAAACTAAGAACTGACCATTGGATTTAGCTAGAAGGAGAAGGCTGGGGATCCTGACAAGAATGGTTTCTGTGGCGCAATAGAGAAAACAGCCTGAATAGAGTGGGTTGGGAAGAAAAGGAAATGAAGAGGTGGATATGGAGAGTATAGACACAGAGGCCTTATGAAGGTATAACTGCAGGGAAAAACAAAGAAATGGGACAATAGTTAGAGGGGACGTGGGGTCTAGAGAGAAGTCTTTAATTAATGAGAGATATTGCAGTCTGTGTTTATGCTAATTGGGAATGATTCAGTAGAAAAGTAGAAACAAGATAAAAGAGAAAGGCAGCATAATTGTAGCAGTGAAGTCCTGGAACGGTCCAGAGGGAGCGGGATCATTGTGCAAGTGGAGGGGTCAGCCCTACATAGGAACATGTTCCCCAGTGTAAAGGAGGAGAAGGCGGGATACGCAGAGGTGGATGTGGTAGTGGGACGATGAAGTAATTCTCTTCTGATTTCTCAATTTTGAATTGAAATAAGAGGCAAGATCATTAGCTGAGAGTGAGGAGGCAAGAAGAAGTGTTAGAAGTTGGAGGAAAAAGGAAAGAGGTAGATGTGAAAGTGTTAGCTTAGAAAATAGAAGAATAAATTGACTAGGTAAATGTAGTAGGGTTGTTGAAGACCCATTTTAACACCCGTGAATATAAATCTAAGATGAGACAAATGAGCACTTCTCTATTAAAATGAAGTCAGCCTGTGTTTTTTCTTAGCCTCCTTTGTTGTTTGGGAGTAGGTGGAGGGTTGGGTTTAAAGAGGATTACAGTTTTGCTAGGTGAGTAAGATAGAAGCAGAGAGAAAGGATTTTTTTTAAATCATTTCCAGTTGTCTTTTGCTAAAAACAATTTCCCTAACTAAAACCCATTGTGTATTCTGGTATGTAGGCGTTCAATTTTTTTTGGTCATGCCATAACTAAAAAACTCAACAGCTGAAAAATAGCTTTCCAAACATAAGTACTATAATTTCTTCTATCTCTCACTTATTTAGTTTAAGTTGAGGACTCTATTTTTTTAATCCTTTTTACCAGTTTTTCTTACATAATACATAACAGCATAAGTTGTAGAGAAATAATTATGGATGTTATTAACATTGGTACTTTTAAGTTTCAAAACAACTTGTTACAAGAATGCTCAGAAAAATATGCTATTCATACAAGGAATATTTTTTATGATTCAGGTTATTTTAGATGATGTTTATTTTAAATGATTGAGATTATATTTAGTGGATGCATATAATTCCATGAAAACCTTAAGTTTATTTAGTTTTATTGAAAGCCCTGATGGAGGTGGCAATTCAAATACTGATCAAGCAAATTCAAGGAAAAAAAATGTCTATATAGCCCAATCAAAATATAAAAAGCAGAGATCTTAGTCTATTTGAAATGTAGCCTTTTGGTCTCAGCTCTGATTTTTTTCTCATTTCTGCCATTCCAGCCTCAATAGAGAGAGGCCAGGATGCAACTGGGAACCTACAAATAAAACAACTGGGCGCTATAGAAATACAAAGGATAGGAAGGTGTCACATTCGGAGACTAGGCAAGTCAGATATTGTCATCCCTTCCTGCCTGGTTGGAATAGGGTGGTATTTAAGTATTACCTAGGGATCCTAAGACTTAAAGTGAAAGGGTTTTTTATAGGAAAAGCAAAGAGAATATAAATCTAGAAAACTTGATAAGGGACTTTTTGCTGGGTAGATTTGGGGTCCTGCTGAGTAAGTGCCATTGACTTTTGATTGCTATAGCTCCATGTCCAGGCCTAAAATTCAGGAAACTGGGTTGCTCTAGGCTCTTAGCTTAAGAAGGACAGAGAAGAAGAAAACTTTTCCATTCCTTTCTTCATTTTATATCTGGTTCAAAAAAGCAAGAATGTCAGCTAAGATTCAGGTGGATACCTTATTCAGAATTCAAAAGTAGGCATCCACCAGAAGCGTCCATTCTGTATGTCTCTCATTATTAACTTTATTATGCATTCATAGGAGCATAAGACCAAGGATGTACCACAACACTCGGCATAATGCACAAGATTGAATGAAGAGCCAGGAAATAAGGGAAAGAAAGAAGTACTAAAACAGAGTCTCTAAGACCTTATGTTTGAATAGTCTGTTGAAGATTTGTCTGTCTCATTTATTATCAGTGGGTCTTAACTTCTGGGTGGTAGGTTTGCTCATGGACTCATGGATTCCTTTGAGAATCCAATGAAGACTATGGTCCTGGTCCCTTTACTCCCTAGTTCCCAGACAGCTGAGGAGGTGAAAGGAGCCACACCACAGCAGTCGCGACCTGTCCCTCTGGACAGGGAAGAAATACTCTCAGACATCCCTCTGCTTTGTCTCTTGAGGTTTGTAGCTGCCCAGCTCACCTGTGCCCAAGGTTCCCAGGTAAGGGGACAGGGGTACGACTGTGGTGCCTTGGTTTGAAAAAATCACACACACACACCCCAAAATTTTATACGTATACATAAAATTTTGAAAAAAATGTCAAAAGTTTATGAACTCAAGATAAGGAATCCCTGCATTATAGGATCTTAAAAATGTCAGCAGCCAGTAAGTTATTTATGATGTGAAGTTCTGAATTTGATGTGAGGGTGTAATGATGTCTTGGGTACGTGTTTTTTTGTGAATCACTTTGATTCTCTTCATTAATTTGAAAGGTTTATATGCTGAATCACAAAAATTAAAACAACCAGTAGCTGAAAAGTTGATAGCGTGGTAAAAGAATATCATCAGAAACATTCTCAGAGATTTTTAAGGCCTAACAATCTGTATTCACCCTTCTCGACTCAGTCCCATCTCATGCTATAGAAACTGCTTTTCTGAAACAGATTGTGTAATGATTTTGGGTAATAAAGACCCAATCTGCAAACCCCAAATTAGAGGGGTGTCTGTCAAATACTTCAGAAGATAATGTTTTGAAATCTCCAAAATATAGTTAAAAGAAGCCTTTCCTCCAGCGAAATATACCTATTCAGGTTCTGTAAACTGGATATTATCCCTAAGCTGTGATGCTCGGAAAGTTCTAACTCTGAACATCTCCCCTATAAATGTTTAGGTTAACGCCTTGTTTTGACAAACACAGAACACCTGGAAACTGCATTTCTCTATTCATAGTCCATTGAGGTTTTCCTGTGTGTCAGACTTCAAATAGCAATAGGATTGTTGAGGCAAAGGGGGAAGAGAATTATCAGATCGAGACAGATAATCCATGTCTCCAAATCAAAACAAAGGTAAAAACAGAGCCTTTCTCAAACAGCTTGAATGAATTTGTATTCCCTAGTCTTTATGTCCACCTTTCGATCCCCTCAAATAAGTGTACCACGCTGCATCCTGTGTTGCCTAGCCTCCAGCCAAGCAGACACACAGATTGAAAGTTCAATAGTGGTGTTTCAACCCTAAACTACAAAATTACAACTCTTTTCTCACATACCATACTACTTCAGATAAGAGGCTTTGAATGTTAACATTCCAGATGTTTAAAAAAGGAAACGTGTATTTTATGCTTTCAAATGTTTCTTATCCTCTAAAAATATCTTCCCAAAACTTATTCAATTTGGCCATTCGTATGTTCTGCTTCCTTTTGTACAACATATGACAAAAACAAGTCTAAAACTTCAGCCCCACAAGTCAATTTTTGTGTGTTTTAATTGTAAAAAGATATCTTGGTATATATCATATGTTTCATATTTAAATGAGAAAAAATGTTATGGTTTCCTTAAATCTGGGCTGGGTTTCTGTAAGAGAGAATCCAAGAGTCATTAAGCATTCAAGATTCTCTTAATTTCTCAAGTGTGAATCTCATCAGAGGTGAAAGAAGACGAAGTTAAGTATTATCTGTGGAGGGGACCTTGGTCAGACAAGTTTGCTCTGTATCTCTAGAAAAGCTAAGTGACTCTATAATATACTAACCTTTCAAGATAAATTTTATTCAAGATATTTCACACTATCCCCAGAAAACATAAACATTTAAAAATTGGCCCAGGTCTAATTTATTTTCAAAGAAACAAGTATGATGTTATTCCAAGTAATAATAGTAATGTCTCATAAAATAGTGCCTTCCTCATGGAGGAGCACACATGATTTAAACAAGACTGAACTTCATCTGTGGTTACCTTTTTCATGAATGTGACCCAGTCTCCCTCAAGCTGAGTGTCACTTTTACATTCACCTTCAGACATGATAAATGTCATCTTGGCATGTGTTTCACAGAAGGACGGCCAAGGCAGGGCCTGGAGATGAGAAGTCTTCCTTTGCCCTTTACCCTGGGGATTCAGGGACCAGCGCAATGCGATGTAGAAAGAGCAGTGGACCAAGAGCCGAAAGACCTAGTTCCATCTCTGGCACTTTCTAACCACATGAAAATGGATGAAACCTTTAGTGTCTCAGAGTTTCAATATGCTTCTCTATAAAATGGAGGGTAATTATGCCTGCTTGCCTTGTACAGTTGCCATGAGTATCGAATGAGATAATGTACGTGAACTTGCTTCCAAAACCACACCACACACACACAAGATAAAAGAGACTCTGGACTCAAATTTTATAGTTCTCTGGCTCTTGTTTGAATTATGAGGAGTTTCATAAATCCAGTCCTTTTTTATGGTTAGCTCTAATACTTTATAATGATGCAAAAAGGGATGGGAATGTGCGCTGTAATCATGCAGGAGAAGATTAGGTACTTTTTCCTTTCCATCTCAATTAACCTCTGCTGAAGGTCATAGACGGGCCAGAGCTGAAGGTCCATCTTCCTTTTTGATCTTGTCATGCCTTCAAATGTAAAGGGAAGAAGTAGCCAGTTGTAAAATGCTCAGTTTCCTGAAATGCTCTGAGGAAAAAAAGAACATTTTCCTTGTCGGCTGCCTTATTCACATTTTGCTAAAATGAACAGATTTTTTTTCTGCTGTCGTCTTTGCCTCTTTGTCTCAATCAAAACTTGTGAGTGTCTGATTATAATCACCAATGGTCTGTGATATTTCTGCGTGGTATCTTACAACAGCGTAGGGGCCAATGTTCCAGGGCCTCATAGGTTTGATAATGTTAAGGCTACCATACGTAAAAGGAACTTACTACTGTAATAATCCCAGTTTCATAACAGTTCAGGCAACTTGTTCCATTGGTATTCCTCTCAGTCATAATCAAAATGTAAAAGTGCAGCACTTTTTAAAAGGTATACATTTTTTCACACTGGGCTAACATTTGTCATGGAGAAAAAATTTTTCTATTTTGTATGCAATGAATACTATTTGAGGACCTACTACATGCTTGACACTCTGCTGAGAATGATGGAATAAGAGTAATGGTAACAATAATATTAACCACCGGTTGAGACCATACCACGAGGCAGATACACGGCTACAAGCTTTGCAGAATGGTCTCATTTAATCTTCACAAGAGCCCTGAGAAGTAAGTATTCTTGCCCCCATTTACCAAATGAAGAAATGAGACTTAACAAAGTTAAGTAACTTGCACAAGCTCACCATTCAACAAATATTTATTGGTTGTACAAGTCAGATATCAGCTGTGCCTTCCTTCCTCTGGAGACCTAGGCAAGGTTGTCTTGAACCACTCAGTTATGCGACTTTTGAATCCCAGTGCCTTCTCAAAGTATTTGGTTAATTCATTTGTCCTTCTTTGTCTCTTGGGTTCCAGCTATGCCTCACCCCAAATGTGAAACTCCACCCTTTCCAGGTTTTCACAACAAAATCCCCTGCATCAAGCATTCATGTCATTTGCAGACTTTGGGAAGGTTTTGAGGACCCCTCTGAAGGGGCTCACGTTATGGTACTCATAATCGTCCATTCATTCATATTCTCTCTTTCTCTGTCTCTCTCTGCCTCCCACCAGGACTGCCCAAATTTTTCTTTCTTTCTTTTACAGAGCTCTTCTGCTATCCACAATTCCTGGGTCAAACTTAGATACTAAGCCCATTGTGATGCTCTGCACAACCACAGGTCTTCCGTTTCACCAGCTGTATACTTCTTAGAAGGATGTTGTAATTACACAAATAATGTGGATTCCTGAAGTAAATTCCTTTTGGGTGTCAAACTATGAGAAATAGTTACATACAAATACCAGCTATGTGTTTATTTTTTTAGTTCAACAGCATTACCAAACAAAAGATAGGGCCTAATTCTACTGATTCTTAGACAATAAACTATTTCTAATTTTAAAAATTGGGAGGAAGGGGAGAATAATGTATCAAATACCCATATGCCCTCTACTCTTTTTAAACGTATATTCTTTGCATCCATTATGGCAGGAGTTGGCAAATTTGTTTCTGTAAAGGACCAAATAGTAAATATTTTTTACTTTCCAGGCCAGACAGTCTCAGTTACAGAGCAACCTTCTTTCATATAATGACAGCAGCCATAGACAACACATAAATGAATGGGCAGGGCTGTTTTCAATAAAACCTTACTTATGAACACTAAAATTTGAATTTCACATAATTTTCGTGTCATTAAATATTCTTCTTCTTTTGGGTTTTTTCAATCATTTGAAATATAAAAATTTAAATATCGAATTCATTAAATTCATATTTTTTCTCTCTCTCTCCCTTATTACGTTAATTGTAAATATAATATATTCATATTTAAATGTAAAAAGAATTCTTAGCTTCATACAAAAACTGGCCACGAGGGCTGTAGTTGCCATCCCCTATATCCTGATATCTTTTATAGTTGTGAAAGAAGCGTACTAACCGTTGTTACATTTTTTTCTGCCCCACCCTAGCTAAAATCCCGGAAGAGTTAATGTACGTTCTAGAAAAAAATGATACTCTTTCCACTAAGTACAACTAAGCCCATTATTTCTTACTCCTTTCTCTCATCTCAAAAATGCAGTATAACAATTTTTCTGAGGAAATCGATTTTGGAGACACGGGTTAAAAAGAGGGTACCTTCCCTTGGGCCATGTCTCCTAAAGTGAGTACCATAGAACTCAAACTCCCCTAGATTTTTCTGTGTTACCATAAAAAAAAAAAAAAAAAAGTGGAGAGAAAGATTTATGGTATTTACTGTTTAAGTCATTCACTAGAGTAAAGCTAAACATGTTTCCTTTTTACAGAACCTTAGGTTTTTCAGAGCTTTTAATGTGCTAATGTCAATTATGACTCTCCAAGAGGATGATATAGTTTGTAGTGATTATTATCTTTCTTCTTTCTTGAAACATTTCAAGGAACTAATATTCTCAAATCTAGATGCCTGCCATGCAAAATGTGGTCCGCAGACCAGCAGCAACCGCTATACCTGGGAACTTGTTAAAAATAACGACTCTCAGGCTTCACCCCAGACCTACTGAATCAGAATCTTCATTTTAATACAATCCCCAGGTGTTTTGAATGCACATTAAATTTTAAAAATACTGCTATAGACCATAGTTTTGTAAATAATGCTTTAATTTAAGCTAAAAGAGTAGCACAGATCCAGAAGCTAAAATAACTCATCAGATGAATTACTAGAAATTTTGGTTACTATGAAGTAAAATTCATTTCCACGAGTCAAAGTTGAGTAACTCAACTGGTTACCTACATTTTTTAACTTCTTCCTTTCTCATTACATTCTGTTGTCTGCCTTTATTTCTCTTTTATTTTTGTGGGTTTGGGAGAGCAGGAGAGAGACAAGACAATTGAAAAATAAACTTATAAAAGATACAGTAATTGACTCCATGTTCTGAAAGTCTTCAAAGTCTTAGAAAAGAAATTATCATTTTGGAGCAAGAAATGTAAACTAGAAAAAGCCTCTATTTTTGTTTCCGATTCTTAATAGGAACACTGATCTTCATAATCATCGTCTTTTAATATATCCACGATTCTCTCAAGGAGCATCGGAATCTTTGTGATGTCCCAGGTAAAAGCCCTAGCACGTGTTCTTCTCCACAAGTTTGCACATTTAGGTAGGAATATCAGCTAAATTTGACTGCTGTTTACTGTAAGTAGATTTCTGAGCCTTGTGTAAAATTTACAGCACAAGCTCTACCTTCCAGACATAGATTTGTTTAGACTCTCATGATCCAGGAGCAGAGAGTTTTCTTATATATTTTTTTGGTCAAGAAAATTAGCCCTGAGCTAACATCTGTTGCTAATCCTCCTCTTTTTGCTGAGGAAGATTCACCCCGGGCTAACATCCGTGCCCATCTTTCTCTACTTTATGTGGGATGTCTGCCACAGCATGGCTTGATAAGCGACGTGTAGGTCCGTGCCTGGGATCCAAACCTGCAAACCCTGGGCTGCCAAAGCGGAGCCCGCGAACTTAACCACGTTGCCACCAGTCCAGCCCCTAGTTTTCTTATATTTTTAAGTGGTTATTATGAATACCAGCTGTGAAGTTGTTCTGTACTTCACTATTGGCAGATACTGTTTGGAAACCGAACGAGATTCTTAAACGAGTTCATATAAATTTTCATCGTGTACTACTAGTTCAAATAGCTAAATACCTTCTCTATTGCTCTTCTCAAGCCCTCCTTTTGCTGTTACTGTTGTTAAGTTGCACCATAGAATAGGAAATATGTTCCTTATTTTATTCTCTAGTTATAACTCTGGATCTGTCACTCTGTCTCTCTCTGACACCTCAGAAAAAGCAATCTGATTTTAAAAGATGGACATGAAGCACAATTGAAAATAACATTCACATTGTCTCTATTTGCAAAAATCTTTGCAGTTTCCAATTTGCTAATCCCTTTTGTAAAACGGTTCAGCATATAAGATTAAAAAGTCATAAGACTCCCAGTGGACTGGATGCTCATTCTCCTCAGAGAAAGCCATTGAGAGTGTTCTGCATTAAAGAGATGTGTGGGCTGTGGAGCAGAACAAGCATGTGGGCCACATATGTAGTTAACAAGGATGGATATATGGAATAAAAATATTCCTGCACTCACCACGCAGTAGTGGAACTGAGAAAACCCTAACTCCAGCAATAATTCTTTTACACAACTCGAGTGCAATGATAGCCTTTGAACAGTTGACCCTAGTTGTGGTCTGTTGCAGAAAACTAAAGTGATGCTTGTTCTTGTGTACACTCCCTGATGTTCAAGGCCTCAGTTGTCATAAAATTCATCTGCTCAAATATGTCATCCTAAGTTTCCTTTAAAACTGAAACTTTTGGCTGATATTGGATCATTCCAAAATAGTCAATAGCGAGCTATCTCATTCAGGCATCTTAAGTATAAGGTAACAAAGCTGAATGAGACCTCAAGTTCTTAAAGGACTAACATGTGACCCACGTTGATTGAATTAGAATTTATACAATATTTTCACCCTATTACTACTCACCTTCCACCTTTCTGGACATACCTCAGATTCTGCTGTTTCCATTAAATCATTTTTTATTTCCCTAATCTGATAGCTCTTCCTCTTTTGAATCTGTAAAGTATGTTGTGTCTCCGTTGGGGCACATATAATGCTGGTCTGCCTTGTCCTATGTTTATGTTTACATGGAGGTAATAATAGTACCTACTTCATGTGGTTGTTATGAAGTTTAAATAAGTAACTATATATAAACCTCTTAGAACTGTGTCTGCACGTAGTATATGCTTTGGAAGCGTTAACTGCTAACATCATCAGTATTTGTAGTATTTAGAAGGCCTTTCACACTTCAAATTTATAAAGGAATTTGCCTGTGTTTTCTTCTAGAACTTTTATGGTTTTTTTGGTTTTTTTTACATTTGAATATTTGATCCATTTGGTATTTTATTCTGATAAACAGGGTAAAGTATAAAACTTCATATTTCTCCACATGGCTACTACATAATCTATCGTTTATTGAGTCTTCTATTTCTCCCCCACTGATTTGAGATTCCACTTTTATCATATACTAAATTCCTGTAGGTATTTTGAGTCCCTTTCATACGCCAGAATGACACAACTCTTAAAGCATTATAGTCTATTTCAATATCTGATAGGTCTAGTCTCCCTTTCATTGATCTTCCTCGGGCAACCCTTGCTTATTTGTTTTCCCAAATGAACTTTAGAATTAGCTTACGTAGTTTGGGGAAGGGAGAAAGAGCAACACAACCTGGTGGTATTTTGTTAGGGGGTGGGGATGTTGTTAAATTTACAAACTAACATCTATGAGTTGTTGAGCTTTCCTAAGTACGTGGTTTGTCTTTATATTTGTTTCAAGTGTACTTTTGTGTATAACGAGAGTGTTTCCTCATATGCATCTGCCACATATTTTGTAGAGTTTATTCCTAAATATTTTACCTTTTTTGTTACAATTTTAATGTCCTTTCTTCAATTATATCTTCTAACTGTATTTGTATGCATGAAGGCTTTTTTTCCCCAGTATATTAATTTATCAACTATTTTCCTGAACTATCATATTGTATATAGAGGTTTTTTCAGCTAAATTTCTTGGGTTTTCCAGGTATATAGTATATCATCTGCAAATAGTATAGCTCTGCATTCTCCTTTACAATTTTTATACTTGTCACTAATATAATCTTATCTTTCTCTTATAGATTCAATTGTATAATCTCATATAATATTATATAGTATAATATTATTATAATCTGTATAATCACCTTCTCTTGTATAATTGTGTTGCCTAACATCTCAGGTCATTGTTGAATAGTAGTATGATGGTGGGCATCTTTGTCTTGGATTTGACTTTAGGAAATATCTTCAGCATTTCTGCATTTAGTTAGATGTTGGCTTTTGGGCTGAGATATATTTATTTTACTAAATTAGTGAAGTGTCTATTGATTCCTTTTGTTTTTAAAAGAACATTTTTTAAAGTGCTTTTAAAAGAATAGATGTTTAATTTTGTTAAATGCCTTTTCAGAGTTTCTGGAGATGATCATGATTTTTCTTCTTAGATTTATAATATGATGAATAGTATTAACCTATTTCCCAATATTGAACCATTCTTGCATTTCTGGCATAAATCTCTTAGAGACAAACATGATTCTTTAATTAACAGTTGGATTCTGTTTGCTAATATTTTATTATCTTTTTGCAGTGGTATTTAAAAGTGAGCTTGTTCTGTAGACTTTTTTTCACAATCTTTGCCTGGATCCATTATTTCATAAAGGGTTAGCAAAACAATGATATTATAATTATACCATTTATTTATTTATCAATCATTAAGTAATAATTAGATAGAATACTTCTATAAGGAGAAACTTTCCTTCATCAACTATTTGGTTGCACTGAGGTCTAGCTTGTACTGGAAAAGCAGGTTAAATGCTCCATTTGCCATTTTTGAGAATAATGAGTTGATTTCCCAGTATTCTCCAAAGATAACCAATGGAGTTTTATGGATTTCCTTCAGTATTTCTCTGAACTCATGAATTTTTAATGTGTTTGATGTGTTTTAACCATTGCCATTATTATGATTATTATTAATACTCGAATTGACCCATTTTGGCCAGTGGAAATCTCTTCAGCTTGGCTTCAGAGTCTTTGATGGTGTCTCTGTTTTCTTGTGTGTCAAGGTTTCCAGATTCATCTTACACAACATCCCTCTTAGGCCAGAACAGCAAGATCTTCACACTCTCTTTCATTCAGTCATTGGATTTGGCCCTATAAAAAAGGCATGACCTTGGGCAAGGCAGCCCAGCTCAGGCTGACCCTGAAGAACTGGCAGTTGGAGGCTCTGTGTTGACTGCACTCACAACAGCTGGTCTTCAGTCCTTCCTGGAAGGAAGTCTGGGTAAAGCATCCCTCTCTGCACTACACATGTAAATGTTTAGTCATGTGAGTGAGGCCACCAGGAGGAGTGCATAATGTTTAGCCAACATTTATTATGCATTGAAACATACACATAATATGGAGACAGAGTTGCCCACAAGGGGAGTGGTAGAAAGACCAAACAGGTAGAAAGAAAAGCAGGAAAACATAGTTACTGAAATCTATTTCTTTATTTTTTTTCCCACCATTGTTTCTCCTTTGCACCTAGAACAATGCCTGACACATAGAAAGAATTAAATAACTGTTCGTTAAATAAATGAATGGTCAACTGTGTCAAATTCTATAAAAGGCCCAGCTAAGTCATGGAAAAGTATTCATTTGCTTTGTCAAAACAAAGGTGATGATAATCATGGTGATAGTAGGTCAGAAGGTGCTGTGGGTTGAGGAGTGCATGGTGGCCGAGCAGTGAAGAGAGCCCCTGCAGTGGTCTGCTCTGGAAGTAGCTTGACTAAAGATGAGAGACTTAATCGTGGTCAGAAACGAGAGGGAGAGCAAGGAAATTTTCTTAGTTTAGGTTTTTTTGTTAGTTTTGTTTGTTTTGTTGTGTTTCTTAAGTTGGAAGAAACCTAAGGATATTTACAGGCTGAAGGGAAAGAGCAATGGGGTGGGGGTGTTATATACTGGACAGAGAGGGTAGAACTTCTGAAGCAAGACTCCCGAGGAGGCAAAAGCAATTCAGATCCATAGCACAGCTAGAAAGATTAACCTGAGCAGAAGGAAGACCAAGGATTCTACTGAGACAGGAGGACAAAGAGGGAAGCATGGTGAACATTCAGTAAGAAGTTCTTCAGTAAAGCATAAGAATGACAAACTCAGAGCTCGGTGTCATAGGTAATATTAATAGTCTTTTATACACAATAATACTCGTTTGTATTTCTGTGCCTTTTTTCTAATGTTTGCAAGGAGCTTGTGTTTATATTTTATCACATAGTTACATATTGAAACAGATTAGAATTAAAACAAAGCCCCTTCTCTAACAGCATCATAGTAGATTAGAGGGAGGGCTGAACCAGGAATTGAAAGACCTGTGTTCTAGTCTCACAAGGACAATATAGGCCTCTGGGTCCATAGAAATAATTAGCATTTATGAACTGTACACATTTATGAGATATTTAAGAGATACAATCAAAAACACATGTTGACTAGATATGAAGCAGGAAGGGAGAGGAAAGAATCGAGAATGACTCCCGAGTTTCTAATTTTGAATAACTGGGTGGTAGAAATACTGGAGAGAAAATAATAATACCAGATTATTAGGATCCATTGAGATAATGTATATACTAAAACTACACTCATGCACTGGCACCACAGAATGATGTCTCTATCAACAATGAACTGTATATATGACGATGGTCCCATCAGGTTAGTACCATATAGCCTAGTGTGTTGTAGGTTTGTGTAAGTACACTCTGTGATGTTCGCACAATGAAATCATCTAACGATATATCTCTCAGAGCATATTCCTATCGTTAAGCAACACATGACTGGATACGTAAATTAAACACATTCTAGAAAAGATATTAATGTTAAGAAACTGATACATAATGTTGACTGAAAATATGGAATGTATAGAATAAACTATAAGTAGCTACAATGGGGAGCCAAACTGTAATATAGTCTTCGAGCACGTGAGGTAAGTGGAAGAAAAATAAAATAATCTTACTGTTAACTTAAAAGAGATGGCAGGAATAGATACAGGGGATTTTTAAGAATTTACATTTTCCTATAGTCTTATTTATCCTGAGGTGCCATTGGTCTTGTTATTTAACTTCCCCATTATTTCTTCTGAAACAATTGCATTACAGTAAGAGTAGATAGATATAACCCCAGGTTACCGTAGATCATTGAAATGTTGGTTGCTTTAAACAAAAAGAAGTATCAAATCAAGTCAGTTTCTAGATTGCTGTTCTCCTGGGCACTGGTTCATTGTTCAGAGCTGTCGAAGGGCCTTGTCACTCCCAAGCTTCTGTGACATGCAGGACTAATTGTTTGCAGCTCAAGGCGTTTCATGTCCCACTTTTAAAGGCATCAAGACAAGCATCCTCTGAATTATCCGACCACTCTAATTCTTCTATATTAATGGCACAGTAATGGTGTTTTACATTCCTTTGTTTTATGTTAGTAATTCTCACTCACCTGCTGGGGTTTAATCAAGTATTCACTCTACCCACAGATGATTCAAATTATTTCAGACCATCTGTCTTAGTTTCAAATGCATTTTTAAATAACTTTCTTTAAAGAGCATAAAAATCATCTTGATCTTTGGCCCAAACCTCTCAAAAGTCCAGATATATGAAGTATCTCCAAATTTCCCCTGCCTTTACTAACTGGCCACCTTCAAAATCCTAGAGAACTCGTCTGAATGACTCCTTTATCACAGCTTCTGCTGCCTGGTCTTGTTTACAATTTTACATTGTTTGCCCTGTCTTTCTAACTTGATTGAAGACTTCTGAGGGCAGATACTGTCTCATACCTTTTATTTTTACATTCCCTGTGTATAGCATAATATTCTGTATATTTTTTTAAATGGTCAAGTATTTACTGATAATATAATAAGGTAGGATAGCATTTGTGGTTGAGAGAAGAGCCTCTGTAAGTAAGCTGCCTGGTTTGAAATGCCAGCTCTGCTTTAGGAGCTCCATGACTCTGGGCACTTCTCCAATGTCCCTGCTCCTCAGTTTCCTCATCTGTTAAATGGGGATAATATTGGATCTATTCATAGTATGGTAGAGGAAGAAATGGGTTACTATGTCAAACGTTTAGATTAATGCTTGCCATATAGAAAGTACCATATAAATGTTTGCTTAATGGTGATAATGATCTCTATTTAGCACTTCAGAGATTAATTTATTTAATAATATGACACTGCTATATGTACCACACATTAACCAGTGTTTCCTCTAGAAAAATAAATCAGGAGCATTATCCCCACTTTTAGTTTTCTGTAATTAGCAACACTGTCCCCAAGACATCTATGAGTAGACTAATGCTAGTGGGCAGGACAGTCTTTTAGTTACTTGGTGACATTAGGTGTTAAAGTAATGGTGCACATTCATCATATGAATACCATTTTAAACAAAGGAACCTAACCAATTTAGAGGCTCAATATAACACTAACTTGCACTCCAAAGCCGTGCCAAGACACTGTGATGACAAACATGGCAAAGTCTTTCAAGTTCACCATTAATGGTACTTCAGGAATACGGCGGATCAACATGATTGTTCTAGGAAAGAGAGGAAAAGGGACAGGAAAGAGAAGGGAAAAAAGATATAGAAGGGCAAAGAATGGTAAGAAGAACTATAAGAGATCCTGCTGAAATAATGCAGAGGTAAAAACAAAATATTGATTTTTTTCTCCCACTCTCCATAGCATCCAAAAGAAAAGATAATGTTTAGTGATATGAATATGACAGTACTCAAGAAGGAAAAAAAAGGGCCGGCCTGGTGGCATAGTGGTTAAGTTCATGCACTCTGCTTTAGTGGCCTGGGGTTCTCAGGTTCAGATCCTGGGCACAGACCTATACACCACTCGTCAGGCCATGCTGTGGCGGCATCCCACATACCAAATAGAGGAAGATTGGCATAGATGTTAGCTCAGGGCCAATCTTCCTCACCGAAAAAAAAGAAGAGAAAATAAGGAGAAATTAGAAGAGAGAGAAGAAAATATTGAAATAGACATGAGGCACCCATAACATTTAAGCGTATAAATAGTCTTGACAATCTTAGGTTTTGATACCACATTTTTTGATGAGTTCTGTGGTCAGATATATTTTTAAGAACCAGAAATGGAAAATTATTGCAGTGGAAACTTTTTTTTTTTGGTGAGGAAGATTAGCCCTGAGCTAACATCTCTTGCCAATCTTCCTCTTTTTGGTGAGGAAGTTGGCCCTGAGCTAACATCTGTGCCCATCCTTCTCCATTTTATATGTGGGACGCCTGCCACTGCATGGCCCAACGAGTGGTGCGTAGGTCTGAGCCCAGGATCCGAACCCGCAAAACACGGGCCGCCAAAGCGAAGCACGTGAACCCAACCACTACGCCACCGGGCTGGCCCCTGCAGTGGAAACTTTTAAAATTTTTCTTCATGAACTTTTCTTGTTTTGTTTATCACAAAAGTAATATATATTCAATGAATAAAACTTTGAATAAAGTGTTCAGGCATGTGTGTACACATACACATGTGTACATACACACACACACACAAAAACCATAAGCTCATTCATTACATTCATCTAGCCTTTAAATACATTTTGGTGTTTGCCTTTCAGTGTTTTAAGTTTTTGCTTTTTTGTTTTTAATTGGGTATGCATCTGTGAAATATTACACAAATGCTATTGCAAAGGAGATTTAAATGTTTCGTTATGCAATGTTTTTTAATGATTCCTTATTTTTTAAAATGAAGCTGTTTAGGAGAAGTGTTCTTTGTGCCTCAAAAAAAGTACATGGATGGATGGATGGATGGATGGATGGACAGACAGGTAGACAGATGGAGAAAGAGTGGATATATAGATAGAAATATCTCCAGTAATCTTTTTCACAGTACATAAATAAAATGTTTCTTTGATTGCTGGCTAAGGTCACAACTTCAGAACTTGAAGTTATTTTAATCTCTGTATGTTCTGGTGAAGCCAATAATTGTTCATTGAGTGTTTGGGACTATATTGCAGCAAAGGGAGAAATGGCAGACGAATTTTGACAAAGTGAAGGGATCTGCCACATGCAGGCAGGAACAGGGAACGTGTATTTCTGAGCAAGTGCATTTGGAGCTTTCTAGAGGAGGCTGCCAGCTCAAGGAACACAGGAAGACCTGGTTCCCCAGAATGCTCACATTGTTATTAGCTAACCAGCTCCCAAGCAGTATGTCCACCTTTTAACTCTTCTAATGGAGAGTGGTTGTCAGTCGTTGGTCTTCCTGAACTCCGAGCCAGTGTGTTTTACATATAGAGGAAGTTTAGTTAAAGGACACTAGGAAACCAAAAAACAATACCAAACATATAAATCATAGCACCTCCATGCTATGAAATCTATAATGAGTCACCTGGAAATGCATGTAGGCACACAAGACTAAAAGGAAATTAACCAAAATGTTAAAAGAGGTTATCTCTAGTTGGTGGGATTACAGATGCTTTTGATTTTCTTCTTTATACGTTTCTGTATGTTGCAGAATGTACATATTGTAGAAAAACAAAATAATAATTATTTTAATGAAACCTAGAGGAGAAAGGAGATTAAGATAACTGTAAGGTTAGGGTTATTTCCCTATATTTAGATCTCAACAAAAATCTTTGCCTCAGAATCTTTAAAATTCAAACTTCTTACCAAGAAAAGAAAAAGAAAAAGGACAAATCAAAATTCATTAAAAATAGTATACCATCATTAAAGAAAAAGTATTTTTCAGTGCTTTGTTTTCTTTATGTTAACCATTTTAGGCAGGTTCTAACTAGGCTGATAACTCAAAAACCTAAAGCTCTTGGTTTATGAGTATGGTCCACCTAGCCCAGATTAACAATTGTGAAAAATTTTATTTATTGCCACTGGTTTGAAATAAATTGACTTGGATTTTTGAGAGAAAAGAGCCAGAGAAGAAAAGTCTAATTCCTAGGGTAGATGAAAAACGTATCTAACGAAAGATAGATTTCTAATAAAATACTAGGCATTTACTGGAGGAGACAGAAAGTAATGCTTTTGTGCTTTTGGGGGAATGGTCTCCAAAATAAGAAATTAATTAAATTAATATTAAAAAATGAAAATTAAATTAAAGAACCTTAAGGAAATTTCTAACCTGAAAAATCATTAGGAAGTTGCCAGCTTGATAAAGTTGTTAATAAAATAGATTCTAGTCTTTCAGAAGAGTTTACACTTCTTTGAATAGAATCTTATAGACTGTGCACAGTAAGTTAGTTCCAACTGCATTAAGTCTCTTAGAGTTAGTGTTTGGGGGCTTTTCTTTTTTATGTTGTTTTTTGTTGTTGTTGTCTTTTTTGTTTTTTGGCTCAGTTTATATCAAATTTAAGTTCAATTAGTTCTTCAATGGTTCTCAAAATGAGCTTTCTTCAGGGAAGAATGAGATTAAGACCTAATCATATTCTCTTTGTATTGCTGTGATAAGATTTACATTTAGACCAGTTGCATTTTAAGTCTAAATTTATTTAAAATTGAATGTAGATAGGTTTAGCAGGCCGTGAATCAATGCTGAGTCTCTTCATTTTGAATTTTCATTTGTACCTTTCATTTTGCCTGTGAAATGTCATAGTAAGAAAAAACTCCAAGGCTCATCCCAACAAAGGGAGCACAGTGGTTAGAAGATCCGATTTGGGGGTCTTAGACCAGGGAGCAGGTGAGGTCCCCAAAGGCAATAAAGGTAAAGAGGGTCTAGCAGTAGGCGAGAGAGTCTGTCCAGTGTCCGCTCCCCTTACTCTCGGAAATCAGAATTTCCTCCCCTCTTTGAGGGATTTTTAGAATATGGATTATGGCCTGGATTAAAGATGGTATCTATAAACTGTTGTTCTGCTACTCCTCGCAAGGATCACGTTTTCTTTGATAAACCAAGGAAAACTAAACAATTAGGAAGTTCTTATGAAACACTGACCAGAGGTCTGTCCTGAGAACTCTGAAGCATTGGCTTCGTGCTGTCTACCCCCCCCTGCTGTCATGTGTCCTTAGCCCTCTTTGCATTTAGGCTGAGTCCAGTTCCCACATCCAGCACTGAAAGTTTCATAATAGAGGCAAACTGCACACACATGCCCCACACCCTGAGGCAGGACCCTTCAGTCCCTGCCTCCCCTGAGGAGGGGTGGCCAGCTGGAAGGTGGACACGCCCACCAAGCACTATTCTACATCATCTGACCAGGTTTCCCTCCTTGTTTCAAACAGATTTCAAGCATCTCTGTCTGGGTCCCAGTCTCTTTAAACTCACACTTCAGCACAACTGTCGTATCTTTATAACACTTTCAAAATGTAGAGTTTTCAAGGGTTTTTTTTTCCTTTGAGTAGTGCATATATTGAAATAGCTGTGTAGCTTTGCCCAGTAATAAATAACTCTCTGGAAAAAAAGAAATGCTTAAGATGGATATTCTGCAAAACTCCAGAATTATTGTGAAATCACATTTTTATCTACTATTTTCAGACCCCATTTGATTTATCTCAGCTTGGCATATTAGAATAGACAAGAGGATACAAACAGCCTGATAGTTAAAATTTTGTCTGCATATGAATCTCCTCTGGCTTTCTTCCCTGCCAGGAAAATTTTTCCTGTTGTCAGTCAACTGATCCTAATAACTTCTTGGAACAGAGCAAACATTTTAAAGTGCAAAGCAAAAGTGCTCCCCCAGCCCTGGAGAGAAAACTTTTTTTCCTTGAGCTGTTGATGTCTTTAAGAGAAATGACTTTAGTTGGTTCGGTCAGATGATAGAGGACACAATTAACTCCATATAAAAGACAACGTTTGAATACCAATACCATTGATTTCAAGTAAGGTTTATTTGGGAAACATTGTTTAAGAAGGTAAGTTGAGTCATAAATTGCATAGGAGGTATATCCCCCCCTTAAGCAACAGCGGAAGAGTAGTTTTGTTGTAGTTTTGAATTTTGTGTCTTTGCTTTGCAAAAGTCCCATATAAATATGCATTTTGAAATATGTTTATAAACTTAAAAAGGAACTCAGGCCTCCTGACTGTGGACTGCTGGCTTTAATTAACTGATTATTTCCAATTCTTTTTAGAGTTTTGGTCATAATTAGTTACTCTGAACCTAAAGAAGAAAATGAGGTCACAGCTTTATCCTAAACACTAGTAAAGGGTCTTGTTTATTTTAAGGCAGATAAAGCAAGTTTTTTTAAGACAGTCTTATGGTAATTGATCCAGTCTTTGAGCGTATTTCAACAATGATCTCAGCACATTATTTTAACTGTTGGCTAAACATAAATTGCTAACGTGTTAGAAAATAGTCATCAGGGAGAATATTTACAAACCAGAACACAGTAGTGATGATCACTGAAAAGAGAGATTTAAACCAAAAAAAAAAAAAAAATCATGTTAGAATGTCTATAAAGCTCTTCACTGATCTGGTATTTTACAAAAATGAAGTGCATATTAGGGATGATTTGTGAGCTGGATAGGAAAGTGGTGTGGGTCTGGGTGGAGGTGGAGAAAGAAATCCAGGAAACAAACATATTGGGTAGAAAGAATAAATCTTTTTGAGCTTTCAAAGCTTTTATTATCAATGTGGGCTAAAAAGAATAAAATATTTTGGATCAAATTAAATAAAGCAAGTGAAAGGTGCCCAAAATGAGAATATAGAATTACTATTTCAGAAGTAATGGAAGCGATGTCTTATTTGAAAGGTGTTTGGGCAAATAATAGCTACATTAGGCAGAGTTCTCTTGACGAACAGAATCAATAGACATAGAGCTAGCTAGCTATCAATTAACTGATTGAGAAAGAGAAAGAGAGAGAGAGAGAGAGGTTTTAAGGAATTGACTCACAGAATTGTGGGGGCTGGAAAGTGAAATCCATAGGGCAGATCAGCAGGCTAGAAATTCAAGTTCGAGTTGATGTTGCAGTCTTGAGTCCTAAATCTGCAAGGCAGGCCAGCCTGTGGGAAACTCAGGCAGTGTTTCTATGTTGCAGTCATGATGTGGAATTGTTTTCCTCAGGAAACTTTTCCTTTCTCTTAAGGCCTTCCACTAATTAGATGAGGCCCACTCACATTATGGAAGGTAATCTGCTTTATTCAACGTCTACTGATTGTAAATGTTAATCACATCTAAAAACTATCTTCCTAACAACATCTAGACTGATGTCTGACCAAACAACTGGGCGCCATAGCCTAGCCAAGTGGACACATCACAATAGCTTTAGAGACTATCCTTAATTTTGTACATTTCTCATACTGTTTAGGAAGAATGAGATGATGCATTAAGTATTAAGCAGAATGTCAAATTTTATATGTATTTCTGAGATTTTGGAGTTTGGTGTGCATCTGTGTGTCGATGTGTTAAAGTTGGTGCCATATGCTCAATATTATTGGTGTGTGCTTCTAATTTACACTTTCAAAACAAATATATGCTGCTATAGCATTTCTCCTACAACTTTCCAAAGGAATATAATCTGTACATTTCAAACACTGCAGTTGAATATACGTCTAATGACAACATTGAATAAAAAACTCCACTGCAGATTCTGAATCATACGGCTGATATCTTTAAGGGGGAAGGCCTTAAATGTTAAAGAAATAAATAGTCCATTAGGATACGTGACTTTGGTAATCTAGACACTAATCTTTTGTACTTTGTTTTGACACTAGCAAGATAAAAAAATATATATGAGAAATTTCATTCAAGCCATTTGCATTGATTTTCAAAAGTGACTGCTTATAAACTTTAAAAGCTTTGTTGGTGTTTCATTTTAATTTTCGTTTTTGCTTATGTTTATGTTTGCAGGGTGAGTCCTTTGGTCGGTTGGGTGATTGTTGGCTTGTTTTTGGACTCAAATTAAATAATTTATTTGTCAAGACTAGGAAAAAAGGACCTATGAATATAAATGGGAATTTAGAGAATGACTTTGAAGAAAATGATCATAGATTTTAGTTGGTTTTATTGAAAGTACCATATCTTAATAAGTATAAACAGTTTCACTAGCTTCTATAAAATAATGCATTTTTCTCTATCCAATATTTGCCTTTTAATTGAAATTGGATGATAAACAGGGAAACCATCAAAAGCAATCATAATATATATGTTTAAGTAAGCCAGAGTATCTAATTTGCAATTTATGAAATGGAGATAAGTAGTTTAACAAAAATGGTACCAAAAGATCAGAGTAACAGATTTAAATAATTTAAATGATTAATAAAACTAATCATATTAGCAATTTAAATATCTATTTAATTTCGGATAGCATATATTCAAACCTCTTTTGTAGGTATTCAGACTTATATCCATCCCTGTTATAGTCAAAGCCCACAAATAAAAGCATTATCTTTCTTTGCTAAATTTGTAAATACTTATTTTACTTGAAAATACATACAAAGAAATTTCCAGCTTTATCCTTAATGATTATTTTGTTCTCTTCGTACTCTGACAGTCTTTCTCTTTTCTGTTTTTTAGCAATCTGTTTTCTATAGCTGCTCTAAAAAGTTACCACAAATTTAGTGGTTTAAAACAGTACAAATGTATTATCTTACAGTTCTATAGATAATCTGAAGTGGGTCTCACTAGGCTAAAATCAAGATGTCAACAGGACTGTGATTCCTTCAAGGGGCTCTAGGGGAGAATCTGTTTCCTTGCTTTTTCCAGCTTCTCTAATGACTTCTAGAGGCCATCCACATTCCTTGGCTTAGGGCCCCATTACTCCATCTCCTTCTAGAAGGCCAAGACCTTCTCACATGGCCATCAATCTGGGTCCCTCTCCTCTGCCTCCCTCTTGCACTTATAAGGACACATGTGATTAGATTGGTCCCACCTGGAGAATCAGGATAATCTCCCCATCTCAAGGTCAGTTGATTAGCAACCGTAGTTCCACGTACAACCATAATTCCTGTTCATCATGTAACCTAACATATTCACAAGTTCCAGGCTTTAGGACATGGACATCTTTGCAGGGCCATTATTATGCCCAGTATGTTAATAATTCTTATGGCTAGGTGAGGGGCACTTAAGGGTTGATTGGTACTAATCTATCAATTTTTATTGGTTTTAACTTTTCCAAAACAAACAGGTAAAACATAAATGAATTTAAGATCCTTTATCACCCAAGGAATCATGTCTAGAAGAGAAAAGTTAATATTCCAAATTCAGTTACAACCTCGTTAGTATTCAGCCTCCTAGGAAATTTCCATATTTATTTCCAGTGAGCTATCTAAAAATGATAAAATAATGCAACAATTTTAAAACTTAAAAGTATAAAAACATAGGCATACATTTTGCCTCCAGCAAACAGCCCTTCCTCAGATTTCATGCCAAAAAAGAAAGGTTTAAAATAATTTTTTAAAATACTCATTACAGATTCTTAGAACTTTCAGGTTTGAGAGTTCTTCCACGTCGTCTGGTCCAAGTAGTCTCTGACACACGACTTACCTGCTAAATGATCATCCACACTTTCATTCAACGTCTCCAGGGGAAGGAAGGTGAGAGGTCACACCCTCTGAAATAGTCTATTTCATCTTTGGACAATTATAATTATTAAGATTTTGTTCCACCTATATGACTTTGGCAAATAAGTATAATACCACTTCTACATAACAGTCTACAAATATTTGAAAGTAGCTCATATGTCACCTTGAGGCTAAATACCTTTAGTTCCCCTAGACAGCAGTGGCAACGTGAAATCAGTAAAGAATGTGGAGTATCTCCCTATGGAATATTCTGTTGGAGGTAAATTTGTCAATTTAAATGAAAATTTCCCAACACCTCATTTATCTGATAAATCGAATCACAACACATTGGGAAAATCTAGAGAAGATTTTACCCATGGGTCTACTCCAAAAGCCAGCTCTACAGAATTTCTGGGATTCTTACCCTCCATAGAAAGGATATTTCAACTGTGTTTAAGTAGTCATTTTTGTCCTGGGTTTGTCCTGGACATACTAGCCTACACACCTATGAGCTGTCAGCATAGAGACTAGACCAGGGAGGCCAGAGGAGCTCAAAGTGGTATGACTGACCTGAAGTGTTTTCAGCTTTCACTGAAGACCTTTCGTTCAGTAAGGAACAGTAGAATCCTTGCCTCTGGAACTTGAGAGAGAAGCTGATCCTTTTCCACTGATTAGCAGATGTGAAAACCAATTTTACCTCAAAAATAAAATTTCATGGGAATTGCATGTTCCACTTCTCATTTTTCTAGTACCTAGTTTGATAAGATTTGCTGAGAAGCTTAAAATAGGAAAACTAAGCAAGAGGCCATGGCCTGGTAAAATTTAAAGCTTTTTATTTAACACATTTTATTACCTCAGGAAAACTTTGGTTCTAATAAGACCAGTAGGAGGACCAGAGCCATGACATTAGATTCCAGACAGAGCTAACATAGGTATGAAATGGGTAGGAAAAAAAGTTGTAGAGGCCCAACTGATAGGTGGGAGGCTCATTTCTCACCACCTTACAACATAGTCAACAGGTCAACTTTTGTCAATTGGGGCCTCATCCTATACAGCTGATTAAAATATAAACCAATAAAGGCCCTGGTTAAGACATTTTGTCCTCAAAGCTATTCAGTGACATTTCTGAACTGAGATCTTTCCTCTTCGATGGCTTATTTTACAATTTTATTGACTCTGGGCATTGTAGCTTCTGGTGGGAGTCTATCATTTATTCCATTTTCAGGAAGGATCACCTCTGTTCCCCCAAATCATAGATTTACCAGACCCCTTGACTGTTCACCTGAATCGTACACAACACAACCCACATGGCTGACCAATTATTAGCCTTAGTTACTCAGAACAATTTTCCTATGAGGAACTGGTGGTCTTCAGGCCTAACTATTGTGTCACAAACTGCCCACACACCGTCATGCATTTCGCCACTTCACGGAGATGTCTACAGGAGCATTTTCAGATTACGTGTGGCTTTTATTAACTTTTGTCTCTGTGGACAGGAATCAGTTATGGGCCAAGAAACATGAGCTCAGTGTGGACCAGTCTCCTCACCCTATCTCTATAATGTTAACACAAAAGTAGAGTCAGATTACTGACACTAGAGTTAGTGTTGGTCAGGATGATCTTTTAACACAGCACAGTCATTTTTTCATAGTTTGTGTTCTGGCCCCTCTTGTTTTGAATTTGCTACTAAACAATCTTATAAGCATGTGTGGATACACTCAATTAAAACTCCCTGTGACAACATGGATGGACATTGAGGGTATTATGCAAAGTGAAATAAGTCAGAGGGAGAAGGTGAAATACCGTATGATTTCCTTCATTAAGTAGTAGATAATAACAACAATAAACAAACACATAGAGACAGAGATTGGATTGGTGGTTACCAGAGGGGAAGGGGGGAGGGAGGAGGGCGAAAGGGATAATTCGGCACATGTGTGTTGTGATGGGTTGTAGTTAGTATGTGGGTGGTGAACATGATGTAATCTATGCAGAAATAGAAGTATAATGATGTACACCTGAAACATACAATGTTATAAACCAATGTTACTGCAGTAAACAAAAAGTTAAAAATAATAATAATAATAAAAAAATAAAATAAAATACAAAAAAATAAAATAAAATAAAACTCCCTGATAATAGCAACTATTTAGCTGATGGTAGTTTAAAAAAAAAAAAAAAAAAAAGTCTTGCAGACTCAGGATAGCCTGAACAGGCGACTCCCCCTGCGAGCCAATCACTGTCAAAAGGAAGGGTGACATGTGAATCATTCTAAAACCAGAGTTAGTGTATTTGTTAGGTGTCTGCATCTCTTACTTGGTTTAAAAATAACAAGCCAACAAGCAAGTTAACTCATTTATTTGGGTTGGTATAAATGTCACAAATTAGTCATCCTGGAAAATATTCAGGCAGTAGAATTATTAAAGCCAGACATTCCATGAGTGCTTTATTAAGATTGTGTTTTGATGAAGGGGTATCTGGTTATACCTCCTTTAAAAACTACTTTCAAGTGAAAACCATATCAACTATGCTGCAAGCAATAGGATATCAGGGCCTCTCTCACCCTTCTGTCCATCTGATTAAATGACTTAAAAGTCATTATTTTGGCTTTTCCAGTGGGTACAGTTTTGGCTCAGTCAGGGAGTAGGTGGACTTTGTCTCCTCAGTTGGTTCTTTAACTTCTACACAAAGACATAAAATAGCTCCCATGTCTGCCAAGATTCACCGACGTCCACTCAACTAGCCTATTCCTAATGCCTTGCATCCTCTCCCTCATCTTTTCCCCTCTTTCATTCCCATTTTTACTCATTCTTTGTATGATTTTAGTGTACTTCTTAAAGTACTTGATATAAATATATTTAATAAATGAGTGGATAGATAGAGGGATAGATGGATGAATTTGTCCTGCTTAAGAATGAACCGGAGCCCTTTTCTGTAATACTGCCTAGTGTTTATTAATACACACTGGGCATCTTTCCAGCTTCATCTCTTGACATTTTTCACCACGATCCTCACACTCCGACACACGAAGTGATTACAACTCCGTACATGTACCAGTTCTTCTACGGGACAAATTTCTTAACCATTTGGGACCTCATATTCTTATCAGAAAAATGGGAATAATACCACCTTATAGAGTGTGTGTAAGGATTAAAAACATTAATTTATGAAAAGCTCATAGCATGGTGCCTGGCATATGTGCATGGTAAATGTTAGTTGTTATTGTGGTTGTTGTGGTAGTGATGATCATATTTTTCTGCAAATCCATGGCTTTGCACATATTTTTTTCTTCTGCCTAAAATACTGCCTTGTCTACCTGGCAAATTCATATTTATTTTCCTCAGTGAGGCCCTTCCTAACCCCTATAGGGCACGTTAAGGTCTTCCTTCTCCGTACTTTAAAACATTTTTATAGACTTTTATTATTGTACTTAATACATTGTACTCTAATGATGTCTGATATATTCAAGTATTTCTTTTCCCCACTATATGGTTAGAGGTGGGGCTCACGGTCTCCTTAAGGATATCCCTGACACTTAGCACAGAAGAGATCATCAATATATGAGAAGGAAGGATGGAAGGAAGGAAGGGAGGAAGGAAAGAAGGGAGGAAGGAAGGAAAGAATGGAGGGAGGAAGAGAGGAAGGAAGGGAGGGAGGGAGGAGAAGGGACGGTTAAGAAGGGAAGGAGGAAGAGAAGAAAGGAAGGAGGGAGAGGAAAGAAGGAGCAAGCAAACGAATGAATCTAGTCTTCTGGCAGCCAGCCTGTCCTCCATCATTCCTGGAAGATCCCCAACAGTGATGCATTGATCTCATTTACAAATTCTGTCAGTGCGCTGATTAACAGTTCCCAAGTTTATCACTCAGGGCATAAATAACTCTGGTTCCGCAAGATATTAATTCATTTGCAATGACTAATTTGCCTCCTATTTGATGATAATGCCAGCTATTGACTAAGGCAAAATCCCTCAGCTTGCCAACCAAAAAAATCACTTATTCAGAAAATGGCTTATATAGGAAAAAAGCAGCTGCTTTTGAAATTGACACAAATGAGCCAAAATTTGTTTCTTTAGAAAAAACAAATTATTCCAGTGATTCATTTAGCTTCAATGGTGAGGTTTTGGTGAAGACAAGAGAAGTGGAAAATGAAGGATAAGAGAACACAGGGTAGGTAAGCATATCAATTTTCTTCATCATTTGCTATCTCTTTGATGATTTGCCCTGTCTAGATTTTCTAACTTATAGATGCAGGGTTCTTATTGATCTAGCCTATTATGTTAGAGAAAGAAAATTCAGTCAGAAAAATAAAATTAATCGTGAACTGGAAACATTTTCTCATAAAGAGAAACAGTTTTTCTCCCTTGATGTGACACAGATCCCCTTTACAAACATCCTATTTTAGAGAAACTGTTCATTGGCAATAGAACTCATAAAAGTGAGTAAATTTTTCCCATTTTGTGAACCAATATTTCAAACTCTGAAAATGCTACAATATATAAGTTTTATCAGATAACCTGTTAGATGATCCTAATAGTAATAGGGGCTACCAAATTTTTTCTGTGGTGAAAAGATGTGTGATAACTAAAATGTCAATGAGGTTGGTATTCACACACACACACACACACACACACACACACACACACACACCAGTTCTCTTGCCACCAATGGAGAGAATGATGAGATGTAGATCACAAAGTCTGCTCTCTTCTTTTGACCCAGGTTCTTTCTCATGCCAGTTTGTTTGTAGGACCCAACCATAGCTGATAAATTCCTCCCTTTGGAGCAGACTGTGCCCTTTTCTCAGGAGATTCTTGTACCCTCTGTTTTCCTCCCTCTGCATCTTTTTCTCAAAACTACCAACCAAGATGCCGAATATGATTAATCTTACTCCACTCTTAATCTCTTTCCATCTTCAAATAAACACTTCTATTTTCTATTTGTATTTTTGTTTGACCTCTTTTCCTAACTCTTTCTGGTTCTTTTATAAGTATTCTTGTGTCTTTTGACTCTCTTTCTCTCATTTCCCACCCCCTATTCTTACTCCCCAAATCTCACTACAGGCATGCAATTTCTACCCCTTCCAGTCCATCCTACACACCAAGGCATAGAATGTTTCCTAAGTCACAATTCAGAACAAGTTCAAGTTTCTTAATCTCTTATGGTAAGCCTTTTGCAATCTGGCCACAGTAGCCTACCTTTTCAGCCACATCACCTACCATTTGGACTTTTGATTACCACTATTCTCACCCAAACCTGCTCCCTCTCCAGTCTTCCCCAGATCAGTAATTGATATGATCAGCTAGCCAGTTACTCGAGTAAAACATCTAGGAATTTTCTTTGAGTTCTCTCTTGTGCCCCCCACACCCAATCCATCACCAAGCCCCTTGACACTACTTCCATAACATATGTCCAGTCTGTCTGTTTATGTTGCTACCTATCCAAACCACCATTAGCATTCAACTGGGCTACTACACTAGTTCCTATTTGGTCTCCTCCTGCCTCTCTATAATCCAGTTTCCACATAATATTTGAGGAGAGCTTTGTTAAAATATAAATCAGATCATATCACACCCCTGCTTAAAACTCTCCAGTGACATTTCATTCTACTCAGAATAAAATCCACACTTCTGTCCCTAAGTCATTTGGCTCATGCGGACCTCTTTGACCCCAGCCTTCACCACTTTATCACCTCCCACTATGCACCAGCCACACTGGCCTTCCTTATATTCTTCTTACACACATTTTCACCTGAAAGCCCTATCACTAGCTGTTCCTTCTGCCTGTAATGCTTTTCCCCCTAAACTTTGCGTGGCTGCTATCTTTGTCATTTAGCTCTCAATCTAAATGTCACTATATTCTTTAACTACCCAATATAAAGTATCTGCTAGGTCACTTTCACCAACCCTGCATGGCATTTATCTGACATTTCTTTTTGTTTTTTGTTTGTATAATTATTTTCTGTCTTGTTCACTGCTGAATTCCCCCAAATCTAGAACAGTGCATGGTTCTAAATAAATATGTATTTAATGAATGAATGAGCTTTGCTTTCCCATCTCTACACCCTGTCCACAACACTGGACAATATTCCTGATGGAGAATAATAGGACCGACGACCAGAGGTGGATTGAGTTGGTATGGAAACAGGAAGGCTGAGGAACAGTAAGAGAGAATGACTTGACTAGAAGGGAGTATCTTTGTTGAATGATAGCTAATAGACAAGATCAATTAAGATCTTCAACATCAGACTAAGAAAATTTGAATCAAATCTGATAGAGACCTCTTCTTAAACCTGGGGAAACCTAGACTATGAACTCCACGAGGTCAGTGATGTTTGTTTTGGTCACTACTATAAACCCAATATGTAGAACAGTACTTGAAACACACTGGGTTATCAATAGTAGTTGAAGGCATGATTGAATGAAGGAATTGAATGAATGAATGAACATGATATAATCTTTAGAGGATTATTTGCTTGGAAATAGTTTATAAGACCCAATAGAGATAAGAAGACCATAGAATAGAATTTCTCAAAATCTGAGCAATGGATTATATTTAAGTGATTTATTAAAATTCAGTTTCCTGTGCCTTTCCTAAGACCTACTAAATTGTCTAAGACTGGGATCAAGAATCTGAATGTTGGGAGAAAAGTCAAGATGGCGGCGTAAGCAGACTCTGAACTCCCCTCCTCCCACGGACACAGCCAATTTACAACTACTCATGGAAAAATTACCCCTGAGACAAAAGTGAAAACTGGATAAGAGGAACTCCTGCAACAAAGGACAATCCTAATTGAGGTGGAAGAGGCAGAAACTCCCTTCTGGAGAGGAAAAACTCCACCTTCACAAACTGCCAGCTCATGGCCACCTGGGAGCAGCCCACAGGTACGCAGCCTCCCTGGAGGAGTGGGGTCCTGAGCCGCGGAGCACCCCCGATGTGGGCATTTTGTGGACCCACCACAATCGAGAGGAGTGGCATAATATCTGACTTTGCCTGCTACTAAAACATTGGGGAGCACCCCCAGAAAAGCTGGTTCACAAAGAAATTAAAACCAGCTCTTAAAGGGCCCACGCGCAAACTCATCCATTTCAGAAAGCAACCTAAAATCACCAGAAAGAAAGATGCACAGTGCTTTGGTGAAAAGAGACTCACCTGATAGGCCCTGAGTGCATCTCGGTGAGAGGTGAGACCTCTCCAGGGACTGGGACATTCGCGGTGGCCATTGTTGTGGCCTGGTGTGGGCGTGCTGACACAGATGCCATTGGAGTTCTTCCTGTGGCCTGCTAGCCCAGGTCTGCCCCACCCACTAGAGCACCGATTTAATCCAGCTTAGCCAGGGCAGGCAGCCCACCCTAGATACTGGCCCCACCCGACAAGCCCTCAGGCAACTTGTGGGCCTGCATAGATTGGTGACTGGATTCTCTGCAGCCTGGCAACTGAGCCCACTTCAGTGAGGCAGGGCATGCACAAGGAGCCGGTGAAGAATGTGGGTCAGTGGTGGAGTGTGTGGGGCTCCTGCCGTGGAGAGACTGGGTCCACTTCAGGTGGTCAGGGCGCGCACATGGGGCAGGACTGTGTTGACTGTGTGTGTGTGGACCTGTGGGCGGCAGGGCTTGTCAGCTGCAGAAGATTTGTGCTTCTCAAAGACCCACATAGGGGGTTTGCCCCACCTTCCAAAGCCTGGAACAATTGGGTGCTCCTGTGCCTGAGGCCAGCTCCACCCAGCTTCAATCCTCAGAGAGCTGACAAGAGACCTAAAGGCTGGAGGCTTATAGCAATTGTAAGCCCCTGAGCCTAACAACCTGCCACGCTGGAGGCCTACTCACTTAAAAGAAATACTGCAACACAAATGTGATATTAGAACTTGCAGCCAACTGTGCTGGGGCTCCCCACACCTGATAAAGAGACTGAAGGGACCACAACAACTACAAGCAGCTGAGCATTACAACAGCTGGCCAGGAGCTTAACTCAGCCTCCCTGGGTGCCTACAGGGAGAGCAAACAGGCCACAACAGAAGGACACACGTAGCCCACATAGGGGTCACCCTTGGAACATTGAGAACTGAGGGAAGCACACTGCAGGCCTCCTAAGGCATCACATATATAAGGTCACCTATCCAAGAGCAGGAGATGTAGCTGACCTACCTAATACGTAGACACAAGCACAGGGAAAGAGGCAAAATGAGGAGTCAAAGGAATACATTCCAAGTAAGGGAACAGGACAAAACCCCAGAAAAGGAACTAAGTGAAACAGAAATGAGCAACCTACCTGACAGAGAGTTCAAACAAATAATGGTAAGGATGCTCTCTGATCTGGGGAGAAGAATAGATGAACTCAGTGACAATGTCAACAAAGAAATGGAAGATATAAAAAAGAACCAATCAGAAATGAGGAATACAATACAGGAAATGAAAAATTCACCAGAGGGACTCAAAAGCAGAGTAGAGGATACAGAAGAATGGATCTGCGAGCTGGACGAAAGACTAGAAGAAATTACCCAAGCTGAACAGGTAAAAGAAAAAAGAATTAAAAAGAGTGAAGACAGTCTAAGGGACCTCTGGGACAACATCAAATGCACTAACATCCATGTTATAGGTGTCCCGGAAGGAGTAGAGTGAGACAAAGGGGCAGAGAATCTATTTCAAGAAATAATAGATGAAAACTTCCCTAACCTAAGGAAGGAAACAGACATCCAGGTACAGGAAGCACAGAGAGCCCCAAACAAGATAAACCCAAAGAGGCCCACACCAAGACACATCATAATCAAAATGTCCAGAATTAAAGATAAAGAGAGAATCCTAAAAGCCGCAAGAGAAAGTCAAGTTACATACAAAGGAAACCCCATAAGGCTATCAGCTGACTTCTCAGCAGAAACCTTACAGGCTAAAAGAGAGTGGCACGATATATTTAAAGTGCTAAAAGGAAAAAACTTACAGCCAAGAATACTCTACCCAGCAAGGTTATCATTCAAAATGGAAGGAGAGATCAAAAATTTCCCAGACAAGCAAAAATTAAAGGAGTTTGTCACCAAGAAACCAGTGCTACAAGAAATGTTAAAGGGACTGATTTATGGGGAAAAGAGAAGACCACAAATAGGAAAAATTATCTATTTCCATGATAAGAGGGTAATGGATACAAATGACAAAAAAGAGGTTAGATATGATATCAAAAACATAAAAGGAGGGAGGAGGGGAGTTAAAGAGTAGAGCTTTCAGACAGAGGTCAAACTAAAGAGACCATCAATTCTGTATAAAAGGAGAAAGGAACAGAGAAGGACTACTAAAACACTGAGAAAAAAAAAAGTTAAAAAATGGCAGTAAGTACATACTTATCAATAGCTACTTTAAACGTCAATGGACTAAGTGCTCCAATTAAAAGGCATAGGGTGGCTGACTGGGTAAAAAAACAAGACCCATATATATGCTGCATACAAGAGACACACTTCAGACCTAAAGACACTCACAAACTGAAAGTGAAGGGATGGAAAAAGATACTCCACGCAAATGGCAATGAAAAGAAAGCTGGGGTAGCAGTACTCATATCAGACAAAATAGACTTTAAAACAAAAACTGTAAAAAGAGACAAAGAAGGGCATTACATAATGATCAAGGGAACAATCCAACAAGAGGATATAACACTTATAAATATCTACGCACCCAATGTAGGTGCACCTAAATATATAAAGCAATTATTAACAGACATAAAAACAGAAATAGACAGTAACACAATAATAGTAGGGGACTTGAACACTCCACTTACACCAACGGATAGATCATCCAAACAGAAGATCAATAAGGAAACATTGGCCTTAAATGACACACTAGAACAGATGGACCTAGTAGATATATACAGAACATTCCATCCAAAAACCAAAGAATACACCTTTTTTTCAAATGGACATGGAACATTCTCCAGGAGTGATCACATATTAGGCCACAAAACAAGTCTCCATAAATTTAAGAAGATTGAAATAATACCAAGCATCTTTTCTGACCACAACAGTATGAAACTAGAAATCAGCTGTAGGAAGAAAATCAGAAAAGCCACAAATACATGGAGATTAAACAAAATGCTACTGAACAATGATTGGGTAATGAAGAAATCAAAGAAGAAATCAAAAAATACCTGGAGACAAATGAAAATGAAAATATGACATGCCAGAATTTATGGGATACTGCAAAAGCAGTTCTAAGAGGGAAGTTTATAGCAATACAGGCCTATCTCAACAAGCAAGAAAAATTTCAAATAAACAATCTAACAATGCATCTAAAGGAACTGGAAAAAGAAGAGCAAACAAAGCCCAAAATCAGTAGAAGAAAGGAAATCATAAAAATCAGAGCAGAAATAAATGAAATAGAGACCAAAAAAACAATAGAAAAAATTAATAAAACCAAGAGCTGGTTCTTTGAAAAGATAAACAAAATTGACAAACCTTTAGCTAGACTCACCAAGAAAAAAAGAGAGAAGGCTCAAATAAGTAAAATCAGAAATGAAAGAGGAGAAATTACAACAGACACCTCAGAAATACAAAAGATTATAAGAGAATACTATGAAAAGCTATATGCCAACAAATTCGACAATCTGGAAGAAATGGATAAATTCTTGGAATCATACAACCTTCCAAAACGGGATCAAGAAGAAGTAGAGAATTTCAATAGACTAGACCAATCACCAGTAAGGAGATCGAAACAGTAATCAAAAACCTCCCCCAAAATAAAAGCCCAGGACCAGACAGCTTCCCTGGTGAATTCTACCAAACATTCAAAGAAGACTTAATACCTATCCTTCTCAAACTCTTCCAAAAAATTCATTCTACGAAGCCGACATTACCCTGATACCAAAACCAGACAAGGACAACACAAAAAAAGAAAATTGCACGCCAATATCACTGATGAACATCGATGCAAAAATCCTCAACAAAATACTAGCAAATCGCATACAACAATACGTTAGAAAGATTATACACCATGATCAAGTGGGATTTATTCCAGGTATGCAGGGATGGGTCAACATTCGCAAATCAATCAACGTAATACACCACATTAATAAAAGGAAGAACAAAAATCACATGATCATCTCAATAGATGTAGAGAAAGTATTTGACAAGATACAGCATCCATTTACGATAAAAACTCTGAATAAAATGGGTATAGAAGGAAAGTACCTCAACATAATAAAGGCCATATATGACAAACCCACAGCTAATATCATCCTCAATGGTGAAAAACTGAAACCTATCCCTCTAAGAACAGGAACCAGACAAGGATGCCCACTCTCACCACTCCTATTTAACATAGTATTGGAAGTCCTAGCCAGAGCAATCAGGCAAGAAAAAGAAATAAAAGTGATCCAAATTGGAAAAGAAGAAGTGAAACTGTCACTATTTGCAAATGACATGATTTTATATATAGAAAACCCTAAAGAATCCACCAGAAAACTTTTAGAAGTAATAAACGAATATGGTAAAGTTGCAGGATACAAAATCAAAATACAAAAATCAGTTGCATTTCTGTACACTAACAACGAAGTAGCAGAAAGAGAAATTAAGAATACAATCCCATTTACAATTGCAACAAAAAGAATAAAATACCTAGGAATAAACTTAACCAAAGAGGTGAAAGATCTGTACACCGAAAACTATAAAACATTGCTGAAAGATATTGAAGAAAACACAAAGAAACGGAAAGATATTCTGTGCTCCTGGATTGGAAAGAATTAACATAGTTAAGATGTCCATACTTCCTAAAGCAATGTATAGATTCAATGCAATCCCTATCAAAGTTCCAACATTTTTCACAGAAATAGAACAAAGAATCCTAAAATTTATATGGAACAACAAAAGACCCCGAATATGTAAAGGAATCCTGAGAAAAAAGAACAAAGCTGGAGGTATCACACTCCCTGATTTCAAAATATGCTACAAAGCTATAGTAACCAAAACAGCATGGTACTGGCACAAAAACAGACACACAGATCAATGGAATAGAATCGAAAGCCCAGAAATAAACCCACACATCTATGGACAGCTAATCTTTGACAAAGGAGCCAAGAACATACAATGGGGAAAAGAAAGTCTCTTCAACAAATGGTGTTGGGAAAACTGGATAGCCACATGCAAAAAAATGAAAGTAGACCCTTACCTTACACCATACACAAAAATTAACTTCAAATGGATTAAAGACTTGAATGTAAGACCTGAAACTATGAAACTTCTAGAAGAAAACATAGGCAGTACGCTCTTTGACATCGGTCTTAGCAACATATTTTCAAGCACCATGTCTGACCGGGCAAGAGAAACAACAGAAAAAATAAACAAATGGGACTACATCAAACTAAAAAGCTTCTGCACAGCAAAGGAAACCATCAACAAAACGAAAAGACAACCTAACAAATTGAGAGAAGATATTTGCAAACCATACATCTGATAAGGGCTTAATCTCCAAAATATATAAAGAACTCATGCATCTCAACAACAAAAAAACTAACAACACAATTAAAAAATGGGAAAAAGACCTGAACAGAAATTTCTCCAAAGAAGATATACAAATGGCAAACAGACACATGAAAAGATGTTCAAAATCATTAACTATCAGGGAAATGCAAATCAAAACTACAATGAGATATCACCTCACGCCTGTCAGAATGGCTATAATTAACAAGACAGGAAACAACATGTGTTGGAGAGGATGTGGAGAGAAGGGAACTCTCCTACACTGCTGGTGGGAGTGAAAACTGGTACAGCCACTATGGAAAACAGTATGGAGATGCCTCAAAAAATCAAAGATAGAACTACCATATGATCCAGCTATTCCACTGCTGGGTATTTATCCAAAGAACTTGAAAACACCAATGCGTAAAGATACATGCACCCCTGTGTTCATTGCAGCGTTATTCACAATAGCCAAGACTTGGAAGCAACCTAAGTGCCCATCAAGGGACGAATGGATAAAGAAGCTGTGGTATATATACACAATGGAATACTACTCAGCCATAAGAAACGATGAAATCCAGCCATTTGTGACAACATGGATGGACATTGAGGGTATTATGCAAAGTGGAATAAGTCAGAGGGAGAAGGTCAAATACTGTATGATTTCCTTCATTAAGTAGTAGATAAAAACAACAATAAACAAACACATAGGGACAGAGATTGGATTGGTGGTTACCAGAGGGGAAGGGGGGAGGGAGGAGGGCGAAAGGGATAATTCGGCACATGTGTGTGGTGATGGGTTGTAATTAGTATTTTGGTGGTGAACATGATGTAATCCATGCAGAAATAGAAGTATAATGATGTACACCTGAAATTTATACAATGTTATAAACCAATGTTACTGCAATAAACAAAAATTAAAAAAATAACAAAAAAAACAAGAATCTGAATTTTATATAAGTTTCCTATGTGCTTCTTATATACACACTAAAGTTTGGATGACTGTCCTAGAAGAGGTAAGATGATGAAGACCTAAAATAAGACCTATATTTGAGGGAATTAGTGAAAGACAAGTTGCCAGAATTTTGCAAAATAGAGGAAGGAGTAAAAATGACTGTTTCCAACCCGGCAGGCAGAAAGAATGATACCATCATTGGTGGAATATAGGGGACTTGGGCAGCAATATGAAAAAGCCTTCTCATTTAAAAAATGTATAAGGTAATAGATTGTCACCTTTTGGAAGACAATCTAAAGGCATGTGTAAGGTGAAGTGTGAGACTAAGCTAAGAAAATTATGTGTTCTCCAAACCATGGAAGGTACTGTGCTATAATAAATGGCAAAGGTATTTCCACTGCGTTCCATAGTGTGAATGTGCTAAGGACAAATAAGTCTCGTTTCTTATTGTCGAAACCTATATTAAAGGCATGATACTCCTGTTTATTTCATAGCAAAAGCATTGCATATGTCTCAGTAAATAGCTCTTTGTGCAATAGATCCTTGAAATTGGCTTCCTCCCAGCCAAGAAACAGATATAACATTGGAGCAATGCTAGAAAGCAAGAAAGGAATGCCAGAAATCTAAATTGAGGAAAGATCTGAATGCAAATGTCCCCAGTAAATAGTAACATTTTAGAAAGTTGTTCAGTTTTCCATAGTTCAGATTTTATTCATAATTCGTAGGCTTTAGAATCTAGAATCCATACTTAGAATCAGAGTTTTTTAATGTAAAGATGGGCCGAGGCCAGTGAATGCTACTCATGAGAAGAAATCTTAAAATATGGAACTACTTTTAGCACATGTTAGCCTTTGTACTTTTGTGTTATGAGGAACCTGACATTTAGAATACCCAGTAAAGTGAATACCCAGAAGTAAATTAGCCATTCCCACCATGATGGATAGATGTTTAATATATACTTGTAGAATGATCGTCATAAAACTCCAAGTTCCTCTTGTCAGTTTCCAATTAATCACTGTCACATGAAAGAAGTGGAAGAAGGAAGGTCAGCTGATGGAAGCAGTATTAGTACATCCCCACAGCTATACTCATGAGATTGCTTGCTTCACTGCAGCCATTTTGGAGGCTCTGATTTTTCATTTGAGTTAGTTGCAAAAGTAAAAGTAATATACTAAGAGATTATGTGAATTGCTTTGCTGATAAGACTTTTCTGTTTTTTCTCTTAAGTTGAGCAAGAAGTAATGCTGACCCCAATTTTAAAAAACATGAAACTACTGGTTGAAAATTTATGCCACAAATTTTAGATCACATATTAGTTAGGTGTGGGGTACAATAACTAGTCACGTCATTTTTCCTGCCAAGGGAGCTATGAGTCCATCTTGCCAAAAAAAAGCCAAAAGTGAAGTCAGGCAGCATACCTGACAATAGCAATTTCCCCACCACTACTCCTCCAAAAATGTCTTGTGAAATAAATGTATCAATGAAGAGAACATATTTAAACATAAAAGAGGACCAGAATTTTCTTCATAGAGTTCTTTGCTTCATAGATGACCATTCCTAGGGCATCTTTCACCTAGGAATTCTAGGTCAAGCAACTGACACCTGATAAGGGAAATAGCTTGAACTCATTAAAGCATGCTAATAATTACTACTGAACAAATCCCAATTCAAATATTAAAAGAAGGATCTTGAGGTTGTTTATGCATCCAGTCAATAAATACTTGTGTATAACTTTATATCTGCATGATATAATCATGGTTCAATGCCAGCTATCAGAATCTTGCTCAGCTCGATCCAGCAATAAGAAGGAAGTAAAGTGATTCCTCTAGAAGATCCTCAGATTGTCTCAGGCCTAGAGCACTAATTAGCATACAGCCAGTGGCTTCTTTTGCTTGGTCCCCTCAGTGCCCAAGCTATCTAAGGGATGTCCATGCAGAAGCAGAAGAAAAGGAAAGAAGTGATCCTCATCTGGAGGCTCGGAGCATTGCACATAAATGTTGAGTCAAATGTTCCAAAAGAGAAAGAACTTTTCTGTGTCCTTAGCTTGTTGTGAAATGGCTAACTTAAAAAATATGAAGACCCTCTCCCGTCATCTTCATACTGTAATACTTCTATCATTTTTATCACTTTCTCCCACATGGATAAAGATCTAGTCTTACACTAGAAGGAAAAAGTGTTTTATTCCTGAAGAGAGATATGTTTTTGTAGTTTTCTATGTGTCAAGGACAAGTGAGCTCAGAAGGCATAAATTAGATTTATTTAGAGTCTTGAATTTATATAGGACTAAATTGTGACATTTTATTTCACTCAAGTTTGACCTTAAAGTCGTGCCACTTTGTTCTGAAGGTGTATTTTTATTTTTGTAGATATTAGATTTATAGACCTTTTGTGAATGATAGATAATATTGTTAAGTTTAGGTATATTTTAATCATTTAGCAAAGTGCTAATAACCAATTGCATTTAGTGAATGAATGTTTAGAAAAAACTTCAAAATTCAACTCTCTTTAAACCTGCTATGTTAATATTTACATTTATTCATCAGGATGATTGTGCTACAATTACCTGGAAATGAATAGCCTCTAACTAAATTTGCCTTTGTGTCTAGTCCTCCTTTCAACAATAGCTAATCAAATATGTTTAGAAAGCAAAAATTAAAAGTAAATTTCATTTATTATAGTCAACAACTCCAAAAGGTTTTTTTTTCTTGCAGGAGAATGCTTTTTGTAAGGCAAAAGAAAAAAAAAAAACATGTAGCAGCAGAGACATAAATATAAGAGAAATAAGTCACTTTCAATAATTTAGTTTAAGAACAATTAACTCTGGGTCATTTCTCAGTCAATCTTCTATGTCAGGAAAATTGAGAGTAATTTAGAGAAGCATAATACCTTTTACTAAATATTTCAAATCCAAGACCTTTATCTATATTATAAGTAGGTAAAGACAGAATTATTTAATAACAGTTCTGGCACTTTCAAGCTATGAACACCTCCCTTGCAAACATCAACAACTCATGAGTAAAGGAATGCACACTTTTCTCACCCCGCTGCAACAAAGCTAAATTGGCGTCAGTTAGGGAAACTTCTTAGCTCTCATCTCCTTCTCTATCTATCCCATTCTTTATCTTCCACGAAGACTATGCACAAATCACGCACAGCAGGTTAGCAGCCTTCTCCAAGATTGAGAGGGACTCAGATCCCTTCCATTTATTGAGGATCCTAGTATATAAAATTTTAAAATGTGTTAAAATGAGGTTACAAAATTTGTAGCATGTCTTAAAAGTTCAGTCCTGATGATGAATCTCAGGGACAGTGTAGATAACCTCACTAGGAGGCAACAAGAGTCTAAATTTGAGGCCCTTCATGAAGACAAGAAAGACCAAATGGCTCTCCTGACTCTCTCTCTAATTAGCCCTGCTATTTACTCCCAGCTTTCATTCTCTTGAGTTTTCTAACAGGTTTTCCTGCCCCCAGTGTTTCACACCTCCAATCCATCCTCCGTAATGCTGCCCGAGTGATCTTGCTAAAATGCCCGTCTGATCTTGTTATTCCCCTGCTTAAGTCCCTTCTCCGATTTCCATTCTTCTGTGAGATAAGACAGGCTGCTTCCCATGGGGACCACAGAAGCCCTTCCTTGCTCCAGCCCGGCCCTGGCTTGCCCCTCTATTTCCATCTCCAGCGCATTCCTTCTCTCCCACCCAGCCTCTGCACTTCCGTTTGCTCACACTGTTCCCTGAGCCTGGATAGTTCTCGCTCTCTCCCTCTGCCTACAAAGCACCTGCTCCTCCTTCAGGATTCACTGCAGCCTCGCTGACCCCCTCAGGAGGCTCTAGCCATCTTCCTCTTTGGGCCCCATTGGAGCCCAGTTACCTTTCTCATAGTCTTGGTCACAATTGTTGCACTTAGTTGTCTATGAGTTTGACTCACCTTACTACACTGGGAGTTTCTTGAGGACAGGGACTGTGTTTTATCCATTTTTGTATCCCCAGTGCCTGGAGCACAGGGAGCACTAGATTAATACATATTACAGTATTTTCATCTTCGTTGTTGCTGTTCAGTTTACTGGATTTTTCTTCACTTGCTTCTTTCTTCTCCCCTTTTCGCCATTCCACTTTTGAAATTTAAAAGGCACTTTCATCTTGGCTGATAAGAGTTAAAATAATGTTATTCAGACTTTTATCATGGAGAAGTAGAATTATGTTTTGAAGGGGAATTCTACATAATTTTTAAAAAGTCATCAGCTTCTAAATTCCTTGAGAAGATAAGCCTCTCCATGACAATTTCCATACATCTCTTCATCTTCTCATACTGAAATCTGCTTCTCTTTAAGCACTGAGAGACAAGACAATTTTTAGTTTTTATTCCATTTTATTATTTCTCTCTTTGGTTTTATTGCTGCAGTATTTTTTTCTGCTATTTGTTCATTTCAAATGTATAAAGTTTCTGCTACATTGTAGATTAAGTGCCCTCCATGGGCTGGCCTGCCAGGCCTCATACAACCCATGATAGCTTTTTTTGTGGGGAAATGTATTTTAAATTGCAAAAAACCTGCCTCAAAATTCTTTTGGAATTTAGCACATTTGTAGGTTGTGGATTCTCCACAGAGATTAGGATATCGTGTATTTGCTGATGTATTAATTTGAGTTGTTCATTCAGCTAATAATTATTGATTAACAACATTTATCAGGATGAACCTCAGGCTCTGAGGACAGGGAGTGAGATAAATTAGGTTCCTGCTTTCAAAGGGTTTACAATCTACAAGTAAATTTTGCTAAAAATCGGCATATTTCTCTTTCTGCCTCTCCAGTATTTATTGCCCCACATGAGAACAGATAAATTCTATTTATGATCTTAATGACATAGAAAATAGCTATCATGAGAATAATAACAAATTAAACTTTCATCCTTCTGAGAAACACTTCATAGATATAAGAAATATTGTCATGTTTGTTTCCTTAAATACTCATTTGAGATCATTATCATCTAAGAATGTTTTCCTTTTTGCTGAGCTTCCCTCTGTCTCAAAGAGATTTGTGATATTTTGTTATTTCATAATGTCTACAGTGATCCTTGAACATCCTTCTGGAAGGATTCCTCAAACGATAGACTTATTTCTGTAGCCCTCTTTTTCTTCGGTCTAGACGAAAGAAGATCCATCCGCTAGTTGAGGTTCTCGTTTATTGTCTCCCACCAGGAGAAAAAAGATAATGGGCCTGCAGATGTAAGGTCTTTAACAATGTACAACGCTAAGCATTTAATATGTGAATTAGTGGTCTTAAATGGTTATCCTTTAATCAGATCAGAATTATTCTTGGCAACTAATGGATGTATCTGTAAAATGGAATTTGTCCATTAGTGATAGAAAGATTTCTAAAGATCTTTTAACAGGAGATAAATAAAGCAATAGATCAACAGAATATAGGTACATTTCATAATAATCACTTTGTAAGAGCTATTTCAAGTAATAATTACCCACTCAAGAATGATGGGGGAATTTCTAATGGCTATCACTTACCATGAAGAATCACTTACCCTGTGGCAAGACAAACCTGCTATTTCCCCAAGCTTAAAATGAAAACATTTTTTAATGGGAAAATAATGTCTTAATTCACTCTCTTAAAATTTTTAAATTAAATTAATAAAATGCAATGTTTTCATGTCTACAGTTTTACTCATTGTTTTCCTAAGGGTAATATTTTAAAATCCTAAGGGATAGATTTTAAAAAATAAAATGTATCCTTCCTTGCATAAAAAGCTAGCAAAACAGTGTATTCTTCTTCTGTTCATATGGAAGCCCTCCTTCTATAAGACATACCTTACCTTTCCTGATGAAGTTATTTCTTTAACCATTTCAACTTTTGGTGGTCTTTTTCCCTAAATCTCCAGCTTAAATTAGTTTATATTTTATGGCTTTCCTAATTGTGGAAACCTCCTATGAAACTGGTCACACCCCTGAGAAAACACGTTGGTGCCAGTCTGAGATGAACCAAGAGGTCTGCTCCTACTATTTAGAGTTGAGTAAAGGGAAGGAAAATCAGTAGCATCTTTCTTTTCAGTTTATTCACTTGTTGGCTTATTCATTCAACTAGTATTTACTGAGTATCTACTACTAGCTCAGGAAGCTGAAGTAAAGCCAGGGAATGTCGACGCACAACGAAAATTACTATACAATGCAGGAGGAAACACCAAAACTTCATAGGCAGTGCTCCAGGAGCCTCGGGAAAGAGCACTAAGCCCTCACAACACTGTTGCAATTACCAGTAAATAGTTTTTGTCCTCTTAATAAATTCTCCTCTTGCTAAGATTTCATGGCTTCTCTCAGGGAACTTCTTAATTATCTGAGTCTGTCAAAAGATACAGCTGACTTCAGAAACTCTCATGGAAAGCTTCTAAAAATAACCCTTCATATGATTTTTAGAGCATCTTTAAACCTACTTTCCACTGTTACCCTGTCATTTTTATTGAAAAAAAATGCATAGATCCTCAGCAATCATAGATTAAATGTTGATGACTTTTACAGGTGACTTCTAAGAAACTCACTGAATTTCAAGCATGCGCACATCCTTAAGGCATCCATTGAAGGAACCTCGCTAGGCCCACTGGAATCTTATGCAAGTAACTCAGCCCGACTTGTTTGAAACCAGGTTTCTCAGTATGGGCACCATGGAACCTGAAAGATATTAATCACAAAAAGAATTAATCCACCTCACAGGCCAATCAGACACCTGAACTCAGAATCTTGCCCTATTTGTTGTACTCCTCCTTTTGCCCTACCTCTAGCCCTTTAATTTCTGGTCAGGAGGATCCTAACTAGCATCTTAGTGATGTAACTCTTCCTTGCCTGCCCAGCAATAGACTCAGCTTCAGTATCTTTCAGCTCTGATGGTCTTTATATATTGATAATGACATGCTAAAGACCCATAATGTGTATTTTTTAATTTAAAAATTATATAACGTTTACTATGTGTCAGACACTGTTCTTAGAACTTTGCAAATATAAACCCATTTAAGTAGTGATTTGTAGTTTTTCTGAAGCAAGAATTGGAGTCACAGATACTGTTAAGAAACAACACTGAACCAACCAGTGAATGAACCACCTGACTGCCCAGGATTCATATCTCACCATCTAGCACCTTCATTGCTATTTAGCTTTGTTTTTTACTTGTTTTCAACAGTAACTGTCATTAAGATTTATGGAAAAAAAAGATTCAAAAAAGAAGGGCGACTGCTGGGGCTGTTAATAGAAATAAACAGGAAGCAAAGTAATTTGGAGAAGTAATGTTTCTTAGCAAGAAAATAGACGTTTTCAATAGATTAAATAGTGGGATGTTGAATTTGATAGTAAATCAGATGTGTAACATGAAAAAATTCACTGAACCTTCTTTGCAAAGCAAAATAAAACCACTTCAGGGAGAAGTTTCATGTCCCAACCCATGCACTAGCTGCATACCGCGGGGAAGAAAAGTCAGTGAAAGTTGAATTTGTTTTCTGGGTATTAGGAGGATGTGTACCAGAAAAAAATGTCGATGGAAAAATAACTGGGAAGAAAGCCAGAAGTCAGAATAAAATCAGAACATTCCCATACATAAAAAATTGGGGGTTCGTAAAGTTTTCCAAATATATCTTTGTAAATATTAAGGGTCTACCACACTGTTTAAGATGCTTGAATATGATATAATTTTTGTTACTCAATATGAATATTTCTTATTTTTTATTTTGGTAAAAGATAAACAAACTTACCATTTTTAAGTGTACAGTTCAGTGGCATTAAGTGTATTCACGTTGTTGGGCAACCATCATCACTGTACATCTCCAAAACGTTGTCATTATCCCAAACTGAAACTTTGATTCCATTAAACAATAATTCTCCATTCCTCCCTCCCCCAACACCTGGTAACCACTATTCTGCTTTCTGTCTCTATGAATTTGACTACTCTAAGTACCTCATATAAGTGAAATCGTGCAATATTTGTCCTTTTTTGTGTGGCTTATTTCACTTAGCATAATGTTTTCAAGGTTCATCCATACTGTAGCATATGTCAGAATTTCATTCCTTTTTAAGGCTGGATAATATCCCATTGTATGTATATACCACATTCTGTTTATCCATTCATCCATTGATGAACATTTGAGTTGTTTCCACCTTTTGGCTGTTGTGAATAATGCTGCTATGAACATTGGTGTACAAATATCTGAGTCCCTGTTTTCCATTCTTTAGAGTATATACCCAGAAGTGGAATTGCTGGATCAATGGTAATTGTATATTTAATCTTTTGAGGAACAACCATCTTCAACACAAACTTTTTTTTTTATTGATGTTTTAATAGTTTATAACATTGTGAAATTTTGAGTTGTACATTTTTCTTTGTGCATCACCATATATATGTCTCCTTTCACCCTTGTGCCCACCCCCTACCCCCATTGCCCCTGGTAACCACAATACGGTTTTCTCTGTCCATGTGTTGGTTTATATTCCACATATGAGTGAGATCGTACAGTGTTTATCTTTCTCTTTCTGGCTTATTTCACTTAACATAATACCCTCCAGGCCCATCCATGTTGTTGAAAATGGGACGATTTTGTCTTTTTTTATGGCTGGTAGTATTCCATTGTATATATATACCACATCTTCTTGATCCAATCATCAGTCGAGGGACATTTAGGTTGCTTCCACTTCTTGGCTATGGTGAATAAAGCTGCAATGAACATAGGGGTGCATAAGCCTCTTTGGATTGTTGATTTCAGGTTCGTTGGATAGATTCCCAGTAATGGGATAGCTGGATCATAGGGTATTCCTATTTTTAATTCTTTGAGGAATCTCCATACCGTTTTCTATAGAGGCTGCACCAGTTTGCATTCCCACCAGCTGTGTATGAGGGTTCCTGTTTATCCACAACCTCTCCAACATTTGTTGTTTTTTGTCTTGGTGATTATAGCCATTCTAACGGACGTGAGGTGATACCTTAGTGTTGTTTTGATTTGCAATTCCCTGATGATTAGTGATGTCGAACATCTTTTCATATGCCTGTTGGCCATCTGTATATCTTCTTTGGAGAAGTGTCTGTTCATTTCCTCTGCCCATTTTTTGATCAGTTTGTTTGTTTTTTTGTTGTTCAGTTGTGTGAGTTCTTTATATATTATGGAGATTAACCTCTTGTCAGATATATGTTTTGCAAATATTTTCTCCCAGCTGGTGGGTTGTCTGTTCATCTTGATTCTGGTTTTGTTTGTCTTGTAGAAGCTGTTTACTCTGATAAAGTCCCACTTATTTTTTCTTTAGTTTCCCTAGTCTGACTAGGCATGTCATCTGAAAAGATTCCTTTATGACCAATGTCAAATAATGTGTTGCCTATATTTTCTTCTATGAGTTTTATAGTTTCAGGTCTCACCTTCAGGTCTTTGATCCATTTTGAGTTAATTTTTGTGAGTGGCGATAGCAGATGGTCCACTTTCATTCTTTTGCATGTGGCTGTCCAGTTTTCCCAACACCATTTATTGAAGAGACTTTCCTTTCTCCATTGAATGTTCTTAGCTCCTTTGTCCAAAATTAGCTGTCCGTATATGTGTGGTTTTATTTCTGGGCTTTCAATTCTGTTCCATTGATCTGTGTGTCTGTTTTTGTATCAGTACCATGCTGTTTTGATTACTATTGCTTTGTAGTATGTTTTGAAGTCAGGGATTGTGATGCCTCCAGCTTTGTTCTTTTTTCTTAGGATTGGTTAAGCTATTCGGGGTCTTTTGTTGCCCTATATGAATTTTAGTATTCTTTTTTCTATTTCCATGGAGAATGTCATTGAGATTCTGATTGGGATTGCATTGAATCTGTAGATTTCTTTAGGTAATATAAACATTTTAACTATATTTATTCTTCCAATCCATGTGCATGGGATGTCTTTCCATTTCTTTATGTCATCATCAATTTCTTTCAATAATGTCTTGTAGTTTTCATTGTATAGGTCTTTCACCTCCTTGGTAAGATTTATTCCTAGATATTTTATTCTTTTTCATGCAATTGTAAATGGTCTTATCTTTTTGAGCTCTCTTTCTGTTAGTTTGTTATTAGCATACAGAAATGCAACTGATTTTTGCAGATTGATTTTGTACCCTGCGACTTTGCAGTAGTTGTTGATTATTTCTAATAGTTTTCCAACGGATTCTTTAGGGTTTTCTACGTATAAAATCATGTCATCTGCAAATAGTGAGAGTTTCACTTTTTCGTTGCCTATTTGGATTCCTTTTATTCCTTTTTCTTGCCTAATTGCTCTGGCCAAAACCTCCAGTACTATGTTGAATAGGAGTGGTGAGAGTGGGCAGCCCTGACTCGTTCCTGTTCTCAGAGGAATGGCTTTCAGTCTTCCCCTGTTGAGTAAGATGTTGGCTATGGGTTTGTCATAAATAGCCTTTATTATGTTGAGATACTTTCCTTCTATACCCATTTTGTTGAAAGTTTTTATCATAAATGGGTGTTGTATCTTGTCAAATGCCTTCTCTCATCTATTGAGATGACCATGTGGTTTTTATTCCTCATTTTGTTAATGTGGTGTATCGCGTTGATTGATTTGCGGATGTTGAACCATCCCTGCTTCCCTGGTATAAATCCCACTTGATCATGGTGTATGATCTTTTTAATGTATTGCTGTGTTTGGTTTGCCAATATTTTGTTGAGGATTTTTGCATCTATGTTCATCAGCAATATTGGCCTGTAATTTTCCTTCTTTGTATTGCCCTTGCCTGGCTTTGGTATCAGGATGATGTCGGCCTCATGGAATGATTTAGGAAGTGTTCCATCTTCCTCTATTTTTTGGAATAGTTGGAGAAGGATAGGTGTTAAATCTTCTTTGAATGTTTGGTAAAATTCACCAGAGAAGCCATCTGGTCCTGGACTTTTATTTTTTGGGAGGTTTTTGATTACTATTTCAATCTCTTTACTTGTGATTGGTCTACTCAGATTCTCCATTTCTTCTTGGTTCAGTTTTGAGAGGTTGTATGAGTCTAAGAATTTATCCATTTCTTCTAAATTGTCCAATTTGTTGGCATATAATTTCTCATAGTATTCTCTTATAGTCCTTTGTATTTCCATGGTATCCGTTGTAATTTCTCCTCTTTCATTTCTAATTTTATTTACTTGAGTCTTTTCTCTTTTTTTCTTAGTAAGTCTGGCTAAGGGTTTGTCAATTTTGTTTATCTTCTCAAAGAACCAACTCTTTGTTTCATTAACCCTTTCTACTGTTTTTTTGGTCTCAGTTTCACTTATTTCTGCTCTGATTTTTATTATTTCTCTCCTTCTGCTGACTTTGGGCTTTGTTTGTTCTGCTTTTTCTAGTTCTGATAGGTGTAATTTAAGGTTGCTTATTTGGGCTTTTTCTTGTTTGTTAAGGTGGGCTTGTATTGCTATGAGTTTCCCTCTCAGGACCACTTTTGCTGCATGCCATATGATTTGGTATGGCATATTTTCATTTTCGTTTGTTTCCAGATAGTTTTTGATTTCTCCTTTAATTTCATCAATGATCCATTGGTTGTTCAGTAGCATGTTGTTTAATCTCCACATTTTTATCACTTTCCCAGTTTTTTTTCATGGTTGATTTCCAGTTTCATAACATTATGTTCTGAAAAGACGCTTGTTATGATTTCAATCTTAAATTTATTGAGACTTGCTTTGTTTCCCAACACATGGTCTATCCTTGAGAATGTTTCATGCACGCTTGAGAAGATTGTGTAGTCAGCTGTTTTTGGATGGAGTGCTCTGTATATGTCTACTAGGTCCATCTCGTCCAGTTTTTCATTTAAGTCCACTGTTTCTTTATTGACTTTTTGTCTGAATGATCTATCCATTGATGTAAGTGGGGTATTCAGATCCCCTACTGTTATTGTGTTCTTGTTAATGTCTCCTTTCAGGTTTGTTAATAGTTGCTTTATGTACTTTGGTGCTCCTATGTTGGGTGCATATATATTTATAAGTGATAAGTCTTCTTGGTGGAGTGTCTCTTTTATCATTATTTATTTCCCTTCTTTGTCTCTCTTAACTTCCTTTATCTTGAAGTCTACTTGTCTGATATGAGTATGGCAACACCTGCTTTCTTTTGTTTGCCATTAGCTTGGAGAATTGTCTTCCATCCTTTCACTCTGAGCCTGTGCTTGTCTTTAGAGATGAGATGTGTTTCCTGGAGGCAGCATATTGTTGGGTCTTGCTTTTTAATCCATCCTGCCACTCTGTATCTTTTGATTGGAGAGTTCAATCCATTTACATTTAGGGTAATTATTGATATATGAGGGCTTAATGTTGCTGTTTTGTCACTTATTTTCTGGTTCTGTTGCATTTCCTTTGTTTCTTGTCCCATTTGTTTCAGACTGCCAATTCAGTTTGGTTGTTCTGTCTTATGACTCTTCTAGTTTTCTCTTTGTTTATCATATGTGATTTTGTTTTCATTATTTGTTTAGTGGTTACATTGAGGTTTGTATAAAAAATCTTGTGTATGAGATAGTCCATTATCTGATGGCCTCTTATTTCCTTATACTAAGTCAATTCAATCACTTTCCTCTTCCCCTTCTAAGTCGTTCTTGTTATACCTCATTCTATCTTGTGTTGTGGGTGTGTGTTTACAGTGATGAGGTTATATTTATTGTTGGTAAATTCCTTCCTTTGTTCTTTGCTTTTGGTATTTAAGTGGTTGCTAACCTATTCCTGTAAAGATCTACTATTTTTCTGATCTTGTCTACCTATTTTTCTCCTTGCTCCAAGCTTTGTATTCCTTTTCTTTTCTTTTTTTCAGGCCTGAGGGCCTTCTTGAGTATTTCTTGTAGTGGGGGTCTTGTGGCCATGAACTCCCTTAGTTTTTGTTTATCTGGGAAAGTTACTATTTCTCCATCATATTTGAAGGAAATTTTTGCTGGATAGAGTATTCTTGGCTGAAAGTTTTTGTCTTTCAGTATTTTGAATATATCATTCCAGTCTCTCCTAGTCTGTAAAGTTTCTGTTGAGAAATTCGCTGAGAGCCTGATGGGAGTTCCTTTGCACGTTATTTTTTTGTTTTTGTCTAGCTGCCCTTAATATTGTTTCTTTGTCATTGACTTTGGCCTTACCACTACATGTTGTGGAGTGGGCCTTTGCCTGTTGACGTATTTAGGTGACCTGTTGGCTTCACTTACTGGTATGTCCTGCTCCTTCCTCAGATTTGGGAAGTTCTCAGCTATTATTTCCTTGAATAGGCTCTCTGTTCCTCTTTCCCTCTCTTCTCCCTCAGGAATACCTATAATTCTTATGTTACATTTCCTAATAGAGTCAGATATTTCTCGGAGATTTTCTTCATTTCTTTTTAGTCTTAGTTCTCTCTCCTCTTCCATCTGGAGCATATCTGTATTCCTATCCTCTACAATGCTAATTCTTTCCTACATATTGTCAGCTCTCTTCTTTAAAGATTCCAGATTCTCCTTTATCTCCTCCATTGTGTTCTTCATCACTATCAGTACTGATTGGCTTTTCTTTATGATTTCAATCTCTTTTGTGAAGAAACTCCTAATCTCATTGAAGTTTTTGTCTGTGTTATCTCGTATTTCGTTGAGTTTTTTTATGATAGCTATTTTGAAATCTCTGTCATTTAGGTTATGGATTTCTGTGTTTTCAGGGTTGGTTTCTGGGTGCTTGTCATTTTCCTTCTGGTCTGGTGATTTCATGTACCTTTGCATTGTGGTTCCTGTATTGGCTTTATTTTTCCTCATCCTGGAAATATCTGGTTGCAATTTCCACGCGCTGCCACTGTGTGGGGATTAAGGGCTGTGTAACCTGAGCCCCTTGTGTTCTGCCTTGGCTATTCGCTGCGATCCGCCAGCTGCTTGGTCTGGTCTGGTCAGCTGAGCTGCAGTGTCCGGCATGCGGTGGTGGGGGGGCTCTCTCTTTTGCCTGCTGGTTCCCTGGTGTGGGGGGCTTCTCATTTGCCCCTCGTTATCTGCTTTCCTCGGGTGCTCAGATGTTGATGGTAGCCCTGTAGCAGTTCTGAGTCCTCTGTGTGGGCGTTTCCCACTGGCTGAGGGAGCCTGAAGAGCTATGGAGCCTGGAGCTATGGAGGGCCGCCCCTCCCCCCTCTCTGGGAGCCACGCAGACTGGGATTGCTGATCTGATGGGGAGGGAGAGGAGTTCTCCTTATCTCTCCCCACTTCCTCTGGGGGCCCAGCACCTTCCTTTCTCAGATGTGCGGCAGTGTGGATCTTTCTGATCTTGCTTTTCACTGTCTAGGAGTGCGTTATCAGTCTGTGACTGTTCCTTTTGTTGTATCTCATCAGGGGAAGAGTTTATGGGAAAGCTCACTCCGCCATGACGCTGATGTCACTATCTCAACACAAACATTTTTAATAGAACTAATGCAGTTAGTATAATGGTTGCAAAGCTTAGACACAAATAATAATTATCCTCACTATTGGTTTTAGTAAAATAATTAAAATGAAAATCACACCCACCCTTTAATAGCTCTTATTTTCTGGTACAAACATCTTGCACAAATTCCATTGTTTCTAATCTAGGATGTTTATAGCCATATGTGCTCTTCTCTCTCTTTGGAAGCTGTCCATTGATTTTTATTGGTGATTCATGGCCTCTGAGTCTTAATTACTAACTCTATTTTGATGGAAGAAACCCAAAAGCAGAAGAATTATCTATTGTGAAATTTGTTCATCAGAATTTAGGTTCACATTTTCCTTTGCCTCCAGTTTTACTTATTTTCTCATACAATTCATAAATAAATGACATTTATGATCACGGTCTGTTACCTTTTGATTTTGTAGTTTATTTTGGAGTGTTTTTCTGTCCACATTTGTGAGGAAATCACTTACTTAAATGGTTGGGGATGTTTTTTCCTCCTCTGATTATAGCACTGTTGGTTTCCTGAGTGTTTTAACATAACAATACAAATATTGTCCATCATCAATGTTTTTCAGAATGCTTTCAGATCAAAAACTAGCTTGAATATTCAATATCCGCTAAAGTTATACATTCATGAGAAATAACTTTTGACCTCAAAGGTTGTATAAGAATCAAATGCCAGACAAGCTGTTTTCTGTGTCTCTCATTAACAGCAAAACTGTGGTGTGTTTTAATACAATAATGTCAGTGATAAAATATGCAGGGAAAGCAAGGAATTGAAATAAAATTTAGTGAAACTTTTTCTCTAACTCGTTTCATTTATACATTACACTGCAGTCCGTAATGACCCAGATTTCTGTAATAATATTTACTTAACTCTGAAAAAATGTTTAGTGAGCTGCTCCTGATGGCCTAGTGGTTAAAGTTCAGCACACTCTGCTTTGGCAGCCCAGGCTCAGTTCCCGGGCATGGAACCACACCACTCATCTGTCAGTAGCCCTGCTGTGGCAGCGGCTCACGTGGAAGAACTAGAAGGACTTACAGCTAGAATATATAACTATGTATTGGGGTTTTGGGGAGGAAAAAAAAGAGAAGAAGATTGGCCACAGATGTTAGCTCAGGGCAAATCTTTCCCAGCAAAAAAAAAAAAGTGTAACATTACATGTTGTGATAGTATAATCAAATTAGACATAATATTCTTATTCTGGGGCTATGACAGCATATTGCTCCAAATTTGAAATCTGCTTAAGGTTCTTTGCTTAAATCAATTCAGATCCTTAAGTGTATAGCTTCATTTACTCTGAACCAAACACAATTTCCCTTTTAGGGAGATAGTGTCTTTAAAAGGTTCATTAATAAAATCCAAATGAGCTATCTTGGACTTTGGAGAATACTCATGTCATTTTTATGAGTTAAGTACAAAAAGTTATGAAATATACAGATAAGATTTCCTATCAAATACACAACAGCAAAATGTTCCTGACAAAGTCAGAACATTCTAAAATAGTTGAAAACTTGTCTAATGCCTTTGAAAACACCAAAGCAAGTATGCTGATACCTCATGAACCAAAGGTCTTATTTTCTTATTGTGACTTGGGTTCAGCTAACACACCTTTAGAAGAGAAATTGGCACTCCTTGTTAGATTTGTAGCCCAGATGACCTTCCTACATTAGCTTTGAGGATATAAATGGTCTATTTCTGGAACTGTATAAATACACAAATAAAATGTATGCCAACTTACAAAATGAAAGGACTAGCTGAAGAAATGTAAATATAAGAACATTAGTAGGCATCCAAGATCTGTGGTAAATTAAGGCTGAAACTGAAAAAAAAAATCAGACTGTGGATAAATAATCATTGTAATAAAAGAGGAACTTGAACCCAACAGCAATAAAATTTTACCTAAGGCTATTAGTTGACATCAAATGGAGGATCCATGATAATGGGAAGCATAAGAATGGCATAGAAATTTTGGAGGCTGTTAAAATCGTCAAAGGTCGAAATACTTTTTTAAATTTAGCCACAAATCCATTCTCCAACTAGGCTCATACATGGCCTTGTGCCCACTGCAGTTTCAAATTACAGTTTATTATTGGCATCTGAAATACTGATAGATACAAATCACAGAGTCACTGATCTGCAAAGAACCTCAAGAAATTGTCTGGTCTGGTCTGCCCTTGCAAACACAAAGACACCTAAACCATTTAAGACAAAATATCGACTCTCTAATTTTAGAGGTCTTCAGGAAAATCGCTGCTGCAGTTCTTTCTGTTCAAAGATGATTGAACACATTTACCTGTTTTGTTTGCGGCTCCTGAGTTCAGAGCATGAACTACAATTTTGTTTAAATCAAACCAGCTTAGAAACTTTTTCTTCCTGCAAATTTCTCTTTTCTTTATTTGACCCTCAAAACTGCTAAGCTGATTTTAATATTTAAAAAAAAAAAAAAGCTTACTTTTAGGCTGTAACCCTGCAAGCCAAATTCCAGCCCAAAGCAACATTTTATGATCCAGTGTCAAGTTCTTGAAAAGTGAAAAATGAGAGGAAAGAACTGTAACATGGATACGTTGTGGACTGGATATTAACCACTTGAATAAGGTGTGTGTGTTTAGGCATAAACGCTGACTGTATTTTCCTTTGCTGATTTGAACATGCAAAACCGTTTATTTTCGTAATCAGGGCCAAATGTATTTTGTACTCTGGGCTTGAACCAGAACTCAAAAAGGGAATGAAAGAGCATTACCCATGCAAGCAACGGATTTGAGGCATGTTTTAATTAAAAAGAAAAACCCACCATCTATTCATTTTTAAAGCACGAGTTGCATTCAACACACAAATCCTTCATTATTCATACATGGACGTATGTGTTTAATGGTTAAGTCTCCAAGGATTTATTTGATAGAATAATCTAAATTTCTTTTTAAAAAAGGCAAATGAAACACGTTTTTTAATTCTTTAAAGGACAAGTTACAAAGCATGTAAAAATATAATACACGCTCTTGGTTTTTAAAACTCAATCTACAATTTGCCTATCCATTGGCTTGTTCATCTGGGTATCAGTAACATACAGACTTGATCTAATAATGGCTAATTATGCAGTTGTTTATCAGCTCATTTGAAACATTTTGAGATTCAGTCTAGCTCAGCAAATTACTGTGCTTAAGGCACTTCTATATTCTAGAAAATTATAATATCCCCAGAAGGCAAAGAATTAATAATAAAAATCCTCTTTTGTAAAAGATTATCATTGCAGAGCAAATGGAGCAGATCTTCCCTATCCTCCTGCATTTAATATTCTCATTTTTCCCTGAAACTTTGATGGAGAGGCAACGAGAATATCTCTGTTTTATTAACTTGTTAAGAGGCACATTTATAGAACTCGGGCACTATATTGATTCCTAAAGCTGCAGTGCTGCTAAGAGCCAATAATCACAGCACAGCAGGATCATTCAATTTGTTATCCCAGAATGTTTCTGAAACTCCGTAGAGCCCAAATTTTCACCCAATTCAGAAAGCCTGGTTATTTAACTTCTCTAGGGCTCAGTTTGTTCATCTGTAAAATACAGGCAATAACAAAGGCAGCCTCTGGATGTTGTGTGGAGTACAAGAGATAATGCCTGTATTGCACCCAACACAATGCCTGCATGTAGTAAATAAAGTGAGTTTTGGTTATCATTATTGTTATTATTATCATTATCTCTTGTGGTTCAGGACTCAAATAAAGATGTATGCATTTAATTAGCCGTTTGCCTAAGTAGTTATGCAACTTTTCAATAAAAACATTTTAGTATCAGCTGAAAGTTTAACATGAACATACTACTCCAGCACTTTAGCCCAAAACTGCCTCACCAAGCTAACATCAAACCAGCTAGAGTAGGTGGGCTACGACTATACAAGATAAAGCACCTAGACGCTAGCTTGGAGTTATTCCAACCTCATAGCAGCTGGGCTCGACGACATAGTATTTAAAAAAGCACTTGGCGCTGCTTTTATCTAACTGTTCCAAAGCATTTTGAAGTTTTTCTTCATGATTCAGATTTTGCCACCTTCATTTCCTCCACATTGGATCGTTGCATCATATTTTATGAAGAAAAAAATCTTTAAAAACTATCCACATACCTTAGCTGGAACATATGAGACTATTTGCTTTATAGCATTATTTGCACAGAATATATGTACCGTTTTATTTATTTTGTCCACCAGGACTACTTTTTGACTTCCTGGGAGAATTCAATGTGCTACCTTTAGTTTATAAATATGGCTGAAGCATTCATATAAATAAATAAGACTTTACGTATATACATATACAAATTATATCTTCATTGGTATATTTGAAGAGTTCAGTTAATAGGTGCTCCTTGAAAACCAACTCTAAAGCTAGACTTTGGAGCTGATGGTGGCTCAGCTTCTTCTTGCAACGCTTGGTTTCTGTCTCTGCCTCTCGTCCTTCAGGAAAACAACTCACGATTTAGGGCATTTCGACTTGGTGGACAGTGGATACACCATTAAGCTTTTATTGCCCTAAAATGTGAAAAGCAAACTATCCAAACAGTAGGGACTCACTTTGCAAGCTGGCTGCTCTTCACTTCACTCTATACCCAGTGGCTGACTTTTTCTGATTTTAAAACATGCAAGCAATTTTTCTTAAATTTAAAAACACCCAGGAATAGCCTCTTCACCTTTATTTCTCAGATTTCCCTAGGGAAAAGGAAATCCATTCCAGCGGTTACGTATGTAGAAGAGTAAAATGAGACCAAACAAATTAAAAGTTCATGTAGGGTGCAGAAGCTAACAGCTGCAATGAGTAGAGGCCTGCTGGAAGGCAGTGACTCTGGAATGCATTCTTAGTCTGTAGGCTAACGGGAATTCAGCATGCTGGAGGAGAGTGTTTTGAGCCCTTTCCATCACTAGAAACTGTTAAAATGGCTTATTGTCTCTCTACTTATTGTAGAGGTAGTTTAGAAAAAGCTAACCTGGAAGGGGCAAGGTATCTTTCACCAAAGGTTTCCAGAATCCCAATCAAACCCATTACCATGGGGCCGTGAAAACACCACCTTTTCATCACTACCATCGCAGCTGTGGTTGTGCTATTGTTATTGTTTAATCTCTCCGTATTCAGCCTGCTATAATCACCATAATTCACCCTAATGTTATGTGATTAGCAGCCTCTGTTGTGGTGAGAATTAAACACCACTCACATTGCGTCTGCGACCTTTCACCCCTGGTGGAATGGGCCAGGGTGGCTTGGCTGAGAGACAAAATACAGAAACTCAGATGGTGCCGCCTGCACTCTCTTGGGCTGGGGAAATAAATGGAAAATTTCACTTTCCAACTGTGTGCTGATCCCTCAGCAGCCATATTATGAAAGTGCAATTCCTCCATCTCCCTCAAGAAGCTAATTTATTCTCATCCTGGGAAGATTTCAAAAGGACTTTGTAAAGTGTTGTGTAGTGACTTAATGCAGAAGGCAAAGTAACATTTTTAATAGAAAGATAGCAGTTCTTACATTTCATTTGCAACATCGTCAGTAGATTAACTGCATTTTGGACATATTAAGAAGAGGTTTGGGGAATTTGATGCTTCTTTGTCTTAGACTGAAGTCAGTATAGACATGATACGTCCACTGAATGACAACAATTGGCAAGAATGTACAAATAACTAACCATCCTCTTTGTCTAAAAGGAATACATTTCCTTCCATGCTAGAGTCCTAAGTCATGTGGAACATTGTTAATCGTAGACACTGTAGGAATCAGTTATTTAATTCACACACCTTTCAGATCACAGAATTAGTCAGAATTAGAAAATTATTTCCTCACAACTAATATGGCAGGGTGAAAAGTGGTAAATTTTAAAATATATAAAAAATAGGCATGTATAGAAAGTTGCTATTTACCACAGCTATGCCTTCAACCAGATTGACAATATGTAGCATGACGAGTTTAATTTTCTTTAGCAGAATACAAATTCTCTGCCTTTTTTCTAATTACCACTTCCTACAAGTCAGCTCAAATAGAAATAGACTCACTTGGTTCAGCTCAATTTCCACAGCTTGACAGGCATTGATATCAAAATTAATTCTAAAATGAAACTTCATAAAAGAAAATTCTACTTGACAAAAGAACTATTGGGCTGGAATCACAGTTGCATTTGCATTGTGAAGTCCCATTTTTATTTTTATTGTATATAAAATAATGCCGAAGGAGAGATTGAATACCCAGAGAGAGTTCATTTGAGGCATCCCGATAGTATCTGCCATATGCAAGGAGAGCGGAAGCTGTTTTTATGACATCTTCAGAACTTGAAGATTGAATTACGGTTTTAGTAATCATCAGTTCCCCTTCTCCAGTGTCGCTTTTTGGTAATATATTGCATAGAAAAGACTTATGGTTCCAGTTTTATAAGCTTGCAATAAAAATATAACAACTGTTGTATTAAATTATTTAAGTTGTAAACCATTGTGAAAAAGGAGAAAAAATTTTATCGACATGGAGGCTGAAAAACTGATTATAATGGAGAGCAAAATGTATTGTGCTGATTATCCCAAGTTATTCCCAAGTTTAGCATATTGTAAATCTTCAAGATATCTTTCAAATCAAGGTCTGGGGATGTAGGGTTCTTTTATTTGTTGCTTATTTAGAACTGGCCATGGCAAGAGAAAAATGGAACCTATGTAGTTCCAGGTTACCAATTTATTTTAGCAGAGCTGTGAGTGCAAATAAAGTAAGAACAAAAGGTGATATAGAAAGACTTAAAGTTAAGTGAAAGATGCTAACTGAAAGAAGCCTAAATATGAAATGACTACAATCCTCCAGAGCAATATAGACTCTAGAGATTATCTAGTCTTCCCATAAATTTTTTTCTTATTTTATATTGGTTTTATGGTTACTCAGTACCTCTGCTTTCTAGCATACTGTTGTTTACAAAAGATACTAGGCTAGGATGTATTCTCTTCTCCAGTATTCCTCTATAAGTCTATTAGGTCTTCCCTTCCCAGTGCCAGACTTCTTCCAGAACTTTCTGTCCATCGGCACCTCCTTTCCCTTGCTTTTCTAAGCCCCACCTAGGAATCTAGGAGCATTTTCTGGCTTGGTCAGAATGTTGACAGTTCATGCTTCTGCACTCCCACACTCCTTCTCTGCCTCCACAATTGCTGGATATTGAAACATAGTTCAAATCAGTCACACACCCACACACACACATGCTTCTTGGCCACCTAGGGAAAAAAATGGGGATCCACTTGACTAAATAATCAGATTTTATTTCTCTAAAGGAAAGCAGAATAAGGAAGCCACATATTTCCACCTGGTAAATCAAACCACACAGAGGATGCACAATAACTGCAGATTAATTGATCCTTATTGATGTTCATATCACTAATTCTGGCACTCTTATCTGCTGCTACAGATGTTCTCTCTCTCACCTAGACTCAACCGCAGCAAACTGGCCATATTCTCACTTTGATGGTGATGATAATAATAATAATGTAACTTATATGTGCCGGGCTCTATATGTTAATTTATTTAATCCTCACAACATCCCAATTACTATTCTGATTCTACAGATGAACACATTTAAGTCTTGCTCAAAATCACATAGCTACAAAGTATCACAATCATGATTAAGCTTAAGCACATGGCATTCACGTGCTTACCAACTATAGTATACTTTACTAAGGTGGAATGATTGAATCTCTAAATCATCATTACCAAAAGGAAAGGGTAGGATTAAAAAGAAGTGTAGGAGACCTGATGTTCCTCTCTGATTTCTCCTATTCGCTCATTTGTCATACATTTGTTGAGTGCAGGTAATGTGCCAGAATCTATCCTTGGTCTGAGGATATAAAGAAGAACAACATATGGTTACTGCCTTCATTCTCCATTGGAAAGGAAAACCAGGTAAACAATTGCAGCTCAGTGTGATGTTGTAATTGAAATGTATACAAGGTACTATGAGAGCACTGGGAAGAAAATAAAGCCCAAGGAATGCAATGCTTTTACTTAACTTATTGACAGCCTATCTCCAAGAGAATAGTAGATCCTCTAGGGGAGAATCCAGAATAGCTTCATTGTCAACTAAGAAGTTATGAAAGTAACTGCTTTCCCCTCCCTGGACTAAGAAGGAAAACACTTAACTAGATCAACTCCATTCATTTACTTGAAATCAGAGAATGTTCCTTCTTCCTTTCACACCTACAGCTTAATGAGCCAGGAGCACTCAGCTCAATTTTGAGCAACTTGTGTCAGCAATCTGGAATTGGAAGATAACTCTCTTGGGCTACTTCCTGACATCTGGAATCCATGAAGATATACTGCTTGGTTTAATTAGAACCTCCTAGACCTTTGCTTCTAATTGGGTAGCAGTGAGATTTGAAATTAAGTAGCCATAGACATATGGGTAACTAGTAACAAAACTACCAATTCCAGTGGCCACCCCTAACGCATGATCTCCATCATCAAGACATTCTACCAAGCTCGCTTCACTGCAGGTACATGGCCCAGTAGTAGAGAACCATGCTATTTCCTCCACAACATCCAAAGACAACCATGAGCTCCCTCTGAGAATACTTCAGAAAGCACTGGATACTTCCCATTCTTTATATTATTAAGAACCGTGAACTTGAGTTCACAGTACAGTAGTCAGTATAGGTACTAGTCACTGTATTTGGCTTCCAAGATGTATAGTTTCATAGGAGAACCAGAAATTGAAAACATCCTAGTAAAGAAGGCAACAAAACTTCATGAATCATCCAGGAGAGCTAAAATCTCTCTCTTTTTATCCTGAATAACCAAGGTTCTTTCTCCTTTAACTAAGAATAGCTAGTAGCTTTGTAATAAAAGTCTATTAATTTTTCTACCAAGACAGGAAAGAAACAGGGTGCTTGGCCCCTGGCAACAAAATCTATGGGACTACAACTTGAAAGATCTTAAAAACACGATTGCAGGGCCGGCCTGGTGGCATAGTGGTTAAGTTCGCGTGCTCTGCTTTGGCGGCCCGGGGTTCGTGGGTTTGGATCCCAGGCACGGACCTAGGCACCGCTTATCAAGCCATGCTGTGGTAAGTGTCCCACATAAAATAGAGGAATATGGGCACAGAGGTTAGCTCAGGGCCAATCTTCCTCAGCAAAAAGAAGAGGATTGGCAACAGATATTAGCTCAGGGCTAATCTTTCTCACCAAAAAAAGAAAAAAAAAAAACAAAAAACCATGGTTGCCTTACCCAGCTTAAATAAAGAAAGTTATTAGGAGCTTCAGCCAGAGTGAGGGCTGAAGGGAAGAGGATCTTCAAAGGATTTCTTTGATCTAGTGATGAAATCAGGTAACCAAAGATCAGGGCATATGTACTACCCAGTTGGGGTTAAAAGTGTCCTAAAGACTATAAGCAGGTGAAGGATAATCAACTAACCCAAGAACTACAAGGAACAATATTTCTTCAGGGAAACCATCTCTCTGGTAAGGACCTGGATCTGGGGTTTCTGTGTAATGATAAAAGATAACATTATAAAGCACTTTAGAAAAGAACTGAAAGGCAAACAAAGGAAAGAGATATACATACATATAATCTCTAGAAAAGAAACACTTTTACAGTTTATTCTACAAAGAAATGAATATATAATAGCTTGAGACAACCAATCAGAGATTGACTGGTTTAGTTTGTAGGAAAATGTCATACAGAGATAAATATTCTATAACTAGATACAGCAGCCTTGAAGATAGCAACTGTTATCGCTTACCATAGGAGATTATAAATATGGACATATCTATGAATAATAACTAGGACTGCTGATAATGCAATAACTTTTCCCCTTACATATACCCTCAGACAGTAAGTGATAATGTCTTTGAATATAAGGGACAATGAATCTATGCAGGGGCTTAGTTGAAAGTACTGGTTTGTTTCACAGCAGCTGTCAAATAGGCCTCTCAAAACTCCTATAAGTATTGGAAATAGTGACCTGGGGGTGAAAGGTTCGTAGCCCAGAAACTGATCCCTTGAGCCATCCAGATCTCAATCCCTGACGATTTTGATTAATCCGTGCTGACAAACCAGATTTGGATCAATGGAAATTATCTGTAACAAGAAACTAATTGTATATTTAGTAAGTTCAGTGCAATTTTTGGTGGCTTTAAATTTATATGGAAAAGACTCTATTGACTTTTGAAATCAGAATTCCTAGCACTTTAAGGTAATATTGCCTTGGGTTATAATAAACTATAATGTTCTACTTTCTCTCTTGGGTAATGTATGATCCGAAGGCATCTAATCTGTTTACTCTTAAACTATGAATACTCTTTAATTGTTATTGATGGAGACTTTAGATCTATTTACATAATGTAAAAAAGCACAGAACATGTACCTCTTATACTACTTTCATACACCATCCCTGTTTAAATGAAGCAGCAAATCACAGCAATTTCAAGCCACGTTACAATCTCAGCTCAAATTATGCAGTGGCTTAGAATAGTAAAAAGATGCCCCTAAAGTTGCATCATCTTCAGGATACAGGAGACCTCAGGTGTTAGAGAGCTGCTGAGAGGCAAAGTAGATGAACCAATGAACCAGTGTTGAATTTATATTGTACTTTTCACACAGGAAGATTATCTGGGCCTTCAGTACACCTATACGTGAATCCATGTGTGACGTCTAACTCTTTTCACTTAATTTCCTTATGGACCATTTTTCTGGAAAGGAAGATGGGAAATTTCAGCCAACCACAAATGGACTGAGACCCGCCAATCTCATTTCACATTGAGCAGGTGTCCCAGACAGGGTTTGAAACCAAGCTACAAAGGTGAAAAAAAGAAAATGCTATTAGAGCTAAACAGATGGCCCTTCGTAGGAGCTACGCCATCAGCTAAACTGAGTTTGTCTTCAGTTTTTGTATTTTTTTGTCTTTGTATCTAGGAGCAAGCCTTGCCTCATAATTCTTTGCAACTTAATATTACTAAAATCCTCTTTTTAGCAGAAACTGCTAATATATCTAATAGAAGGGCCTTAATAATCATTTCACTCTCAAGGAGGAAAAAAGTCTAAAGCCCAGGGCTTGAGGTCACAGGTCTGTGAGGGAATGCTACGAGGTCTGTACTTTATCAAATGCAGGAACTGCAAGAAGGCTTCACCTCTTAACCAGGTTGCCCTTTTTGAGGCCCGAGACAGAACTGTTCCAAACATTCTCTGCCCTAAATGGATAAAAACCCCTTTGAATATTCACTAGAATCCTCTAGCATACCTGCATTAGTTATATTAAGGATTTTAAACAGACTATTAGTGTTTGTTCTGAATAGTTGTACCACTGTACCAAGCACATGTAGGGCAATAGGTGAAAGGGTTAAGAGCCCTTGTTTAATAGAATTTACATGCTGTGTGAGTCTAAACTGTTTAGCTCCCTGATAGAATTTTTATAAAGCCTAAAATAAATATCCATAAACTTAACAGATACGCAGGAGAACTAAAAAGATGCTTGTTTTATTTCTTCAAAGGTCACACTTTTTTCCCATGACATAACAGTAAACAGCATGATAAAATGCCTTCTATATATCGTAAATTATGGAAAATAACCATTGGCTTTTTAGGATAGTTTGAGATATAAATACTTAGAGATTAATGTTGTAGATGCTCTTCAAATATGAGCAAGAAATAATGCCAAACTCATAATTGTTCAAATAAATCATGAATATAACATGAATTAAAAATTATAATGATATTAGTCACACTTAGGAAAAAATAGTTCTACAATTGTCTAATTTGCTCATAAAACATGTTGGGATGAGATGGTACAAATTTGAAAACCATTGACAGTAGACCCAAGACTACTATTAATATATCTGAAAATCTGTTTGATTTTGTCTTCTGGATGTCTCCAGATTATAAATTGCCTATTTTAATGGCCCGGCCTTATAGATTCAAGTAACCCCTCAACCCACTAAAGTATTTACCAACTATCCTAACATCATTTAAAAGAAGTAACAAAGCACAAGCAAATTAAAAAAGACACAACAGCAGTATCCTAGACCCTCTTCAAGAATGTATATCTATTCTTCAATCTACATCTCCAGCCCTGACTTGTCACAAAGCCCCATTCTTGTGTGTCATCTATGTATAGCATATCTCCAGCTGAATTTTCCTCAATATTTCAAACATTATAAAGCAGGGGTAAGCAATCTATGACCCACAGCCAACTCTTGCCAGCAGCCTGTTTCTATAAATATCAGTAAAGTTTTATTGAAACTCAGTTACACATATTCACTTACATATTGTCTATGGCTCATTTTGCCCTACAATGACAGAATTGCATAGCAGCAACAGAGACCATACAGCCCACAGAGCAAAAAATATTTACTATTTGGCCCTTTACAGAAAAAATTTGTCAATCTGTTATAAACACAAATGAGAATTTAGGATCTTTTCCCAAAAACGTGTGCCTCTTCTCGGTTCCTACTACTATGACTCTAATTTGGGGGCTTATCATGACATATTCATATGATTGGATAGCCTCCATTCTAGTTATATATTACTGCATAACAGAATACTCTAAAATTTAGTGACTTAAAACAACCACCATTGTATTTTATCTCATGATTTTGTGGATCAGAAATTTGGGCAAGTCTCAGCTGAGCGATGGTTCTGCTCAAAGTGGCATTAACGAGAATCACCCATTGGAATTTATCTGGCAGCTGGTTTGTCTGGAGGGCTCAAGGCTCTTCACTGACATGTCTGGTATCTTGGTGAGGACAGTAGGACAACTGGATTCACCTGGACCCTTTTGCCTGCCCTGTAGTCTCAGGGCCTTTCCACATGATCACTTCAGCAGGATTGTTGAACTTCTTACATGGCAATTCAGGGTCTCAAGACACCAAGATGGAATCTGCCAATCTTCTTAAAGGCTGGTCCCAGAACTGGCACAGCATCACTTCTTCCACAGGGCAGCCCAGGTTCAAGGGGAAAGCAAATACACCCCACCTCTCAAGAGGAGGAGTGTCACATTTAATCTCCTACTACCTCTTACTGGTCTCCCTGCCTCAAATCTTTTTCCATACTCTGGCCAATATTCCTAAAATATCAATTTTGTTATGTTTGTTACCTTCCCCAAATCCTAAAATGGCTTCCTCTTGCCTATTTGGTCTAAACTCCTCTCCCTGAATTAAAAACCTGTTATTTAATAGAGTCCTGCTGTAACGAGCTTACCTGATTTTGTATTAGTCCCTTTGCTGATCATTAGCCCACTTTCACCTGCTTTTTCTGTAACATAAGTAGATCGACCCCTGCAGACTGTTTTTCCTAGGCTCCTTGTCAGCTTCTGTCTGAGCTTGGCCAATGGGAGACATTGCCACGAGATTGAGGGGTGGCAGACAGGAAGAAGCCGGGGTAATTCTCCTCTCCTCTCTGCTTCAGTTAGATCTCTGGCAGTAATTGCATTTTTAGTCTTCCATTGTTCCAGCACTCACTGGGTAAGCCTTCTCTAGTTCCATCCTCCACTGGATGGCCCTGATCCCTGAGCTCCAGAAAATCTCCCATGTCCTTCCAACCCAAGGGTTGTTGGCATCTTCCTGAAGTTGCTAATCTCTAAATTAGATCTCCTGCTTGTCATCTCAGGTCTTCATCACCTGTAAAATCAATTCCCTGTATTAAATTCTTTCTGTGCTAAATAACTAGAGTGGTTTCTATTCTCATGTTTGGACCCAAGTGATACAGCCCTCAATACAAAGCATCTACTCAAGGCAGGGCAGTTTCCTACCTGGGCCCCAGTCACCATGTGTCTGTCGTGATATTTTTGGCCTGGACATGTGGCCTCCCTCTTAAAAGACCAGCTCCAGCTCCATCTTCCTTAGAAAGCCTTTCAACATCACTCAAGTGTTTACTCGTCCATCATTCCTTGGTGACTTCCACTGTGTACATCTTCCCAGTTTGTGAGTTCACTGAAGATGCCTGTGCTTGTTTCCTGTTCCCCAGAGTTCCAAGCACAGTGTCAGGGCACACTAAGCACTCAATAAATGTTCCCCTATTTAATAGGCTTTAACCTAAGACCTATTTGCTTCAATATAATATCTTCTAGGTCTGACTAATTACTGTTAGGCATCAGGGCTAAGATAGTCTGCACTCCTGAATAGCTTCTTAAGTGAATTTAGGAGTGCTTTCTATTTAGTGCTGCTATTACCTCTTACCAGCCTGGATGAACATGTTATAACAGACAGAGAGACACAGAGTCACTAGGATTGGGGGGGAGGACACAGTATAACTCAGTGTCCTATATGCAGTAGATACCAAATAAATATTAAATGAAGAGGATAAGCCCACCTCATGACTGATAGATTTGTGTGGAGAGGCCAATGAATGAAATTTTTAAATGTGACACAGTCCTCTGGACACTTTTATAAAGTACAATTAATTCTGTTATTAAAGAACAAATACAATTTAATTTATATCTCTTTAAATAAATCATAATAAAGGAGAGAATGTGCCACAGAAAAGAAGTAGCATAATTAGCTAATTTAAGATTTAATCTCTTAACTATGTCTCACATTTCTTATACCTTGGATCCATATTTGGTTTATTTTGTTTCCCCGGCACCTTAACAGTGCTGGAAACACGAAGTGTATTCAATACGTATCTTAATTGTTTGAAGCTATCTACTTGCTATGCTAGTATTTATACGCTATAAAACCGTTTCAAATAGAGGATGTTCCTGCCATGTAGTTGCAAAATTGTCTTAAGAAAGGGACTGCTTTAGGCAAAATTATTCCAATTGGGGGATTATATTTTGCAAAATAAATTACAAATAAGAAAGTTTGCTGTGGTATTTACTGCTTTAGGACCAAAAAAGTGTATGTATTTTGGACTAGCACATGGCCCAATTTGCCTTCTTAAGATCTGGTATTACCTAACTCAGCTTCTGGCATTCCAAGATAACATCAGAAGGACCCTTGCCTTCTCTTGCAGAAAAGCCTAATGGCTGGCTAATTTTGAAAATGAATTCTTCCCTGCTGTTCTTCTTAAGCACAGAGACAGCCATTTGAATGCTTTACAAAAAAGGCCTCAAGCCTCCTCGTGTTTCACCTTCTCATTGCACTGACAATCATTTACAGGGCAGACTTGTTCCAGACAGCTTTAATTAAACTGTACCAAAGATGCAGAGAGATGTCAATGGAAATGATCCATAACATGAGGCTAAGCATGTATTTAACAGTGTTCCGTCCAGTTCAATCACCTTCTAGCATTTCAGTGGCTTTATATTCATGTAACAAAGACTGAATGTGTGTATGTGTTTTTTTTTAATCCATCCCATTAGTGGCCATATGCTTGGCCTTCAATGGATACAAGAAGTGTCTGCAATCTGCCGGGGATTTAGGGACATCAATAATTTGTGAATAGTCATGTTGGTACTGGTCGAAGGGTTAAGTGCTCTGCACACCAGGGGCACCTCTTTTGGGATTTGAACTCTTAGTTGACTGTTAGGAACCTTATCCCCTGTGAGGTTTACTGCTACATGCTGCTTGTCAGATGTATCCAGCTGTAGCCGGGAAGCATTATTAGCTCTGGGATTTAAAGATCTGTGTTAAGTACTGATAGAATGGTGTCTTTGAGTTAAAACGCAGGGAGAGTATATTGTGGCAACCTCAAGGAGGTTTTCATCTTCCATGTTAAGCGTATGTTCTTTCCTTTTTCCTATTCTTTCATACGTTCCCTGTGAATAAATAACACAGCATCCTTTTGAAAAAGAGTTTATATTTAACATTTGTTCCTACAACTTGCTGGTAGATTAAATTGCATCAGCCAAAGTGGAAAGATAAATGTCTCCTTAAAATAAGAGAAATTTTGGCATGAAAAGCATTTCTTCCCATTCCGCTACCCAGAGGGTGAGGAACAGGTAATGTGAATGATTTTTGAAGTTTAACTCATTTTACTGGTTGCATGAAGATTTCTCAAATATAGTTGTTTTAATATTGACAGCAACAGAGATCATACAAACCTTTTGCTTTATGTGCTAGCCTGTAACTTCATGTACACCTAAGCCTTGTCTGTCTTGCTCACTATTGTAGCCGCTGCACTTGGCACAGTGCCTGGCAGATAGTACTTAATAAATGCTTGCTGGATGAAAGGATGAATGGGTGGATGGATGGACGGATGGATGGAAGAAAGCCAGAGGGGAGGCCCACTTGGGAAAACAGTTTTGTCAGTCTGATCTGCATGCAAGTAGTTGTTCTCTAGTATTTTCTAGAAGCTGTTTTGGATCTGGGAGTGGATGTTTAGCAATAAAACATGTTTCAACAGTTTTAATGGATATGGATTTCATAGCTAACTTACATTATTATGACCTCTTAGTAATAGTAGCACTTAGTTTCCTTGTTGTGATGACAGGTTTCCGTCAGATTTTTTTCTACCATGTATCTAGACGTGGTTTTGTTTTAATATGACTGAATACTGCCATAGTAAGTATACTGTGGTTTCATTAAGGAGGGTAACGATTATTAAGCAGAGTGATCTTTAGTCTTTCTCTCTTTGAATATCTAACTGATCTTAAAGATAAAGAGAGCTTGTCTAGTTTGCAGTTGATAGTCTACGTGTGTTTGTTTCCAGTAATTCCAGCCTTCTTACCCTGGAGTAGTTTTACCCATCCCTTAATTGTCTCTAGCTGATGTCTAGAAGGTCTTTTTAAACTTCTTAACTGCACAATGAGGCCTCAGTGGACACCTAGATTGTGTCTGCTTGGGAAAATGCCAAGCACTAATGAGTATTTTGTTTAATGTAATGGAAACTGAAAGTGCACAGCTTCTTCCCTGACTGATCAATGCCCACTTCTGTTGTTTGAATGTATCTATACATTCTAAATTCTAGAAGAAAGGTCACAAGAGGGCAGAGCACTTAGTGTCTGCCCAGGAAGAACTTGAAGACTCACAAGTTGTGTTTATATGGGGCTCAGTACAGTAGAAAGTACTTGAGTGCGTACTTTCGTCCCTTCTCCTCCATGTTAGATATGCTATCCTTTCTTTCAAACCCCATAATCTTAAACTTTTTCATGTTAATTTTTAAAAGTAATAATAAAGGAATGAATTGTGTTGTTAAATTTTGGGCCAGGCAATATACACATCTATGTAATTATCTATTTATTTCATCATCTTATTATTATTATAAAATATTTGATATATATTATATTTACTTTATTATTTGCTTTTTTCCAAGTGCAAATCCAATGTGTCCAACACAAATGTTAAAGTAAATAATTGAAACACTATATCTTAGTTACATTAAAAAGTCAGATTTGCGGAAAAAACAAACCTTAAGCAATTCAGTAGGCCAACATGATCAAGTATGTTTGAGTGAAGAATAACGATTCCCATGTGGTACTAATGTTCTACACACAACTAAGTGGAAAGGGTAGAGGGGTGTTTCTGAGATTTCATTGAACCATATCTGGCTGAATAGATACAGAGCTCCTTTTAGTAGTATTTATAATTTATAGCCTACTTGAATGTGGTAGATAATTTTCAAAAGTAAAGATTTCAAGCCATTTAAAAACTAAGGGAGATTTACCTCTCATCTACAGCTTCCTGGGTTTAGAAATTTCATACAAGTTTTGTGGAGATTGTAAGAAAAGATGAGTTTTGAAGCTGGAGAATGGAAATAATTTAATTTCTCAACTTTGAGTGTAATGACTCACTTTCTCTTTATTTATTTCCAAGCCATCATCTTGCTCAATCATACTATCTCATGCCTTTGGAGACTCTGGAACTATGTGAGCCTCCCCAAATTAGAGTTTATAAAAGAAACCTTGCCTGACCCCTATAACTGTTCCTTCACGGAAACACTGCAATACCTAAACTAAGTTGCTTATTACACCAAACATGAAGTCCTTTGACCCTTAAGGTTCAATATTGATCAGCCTTACTTCTGTCAATACTCGCCTCTAGTGTCAACAATTTACAATGTGGAATACATTCAGGAATGTATAGTCTTCTTAATCCACAGACATTTAAAATATTTAATTCCTATGCATTACAATTTTTATCCAGTTAAAATAATTTGCTTATTTCTTCCATACTGTTAATTAGTTATTGGAGATTGGACATCATTGTGAGTATATCATTAAATGTCCTTACAATAGGAGTTAGCTGTAAACTAGGAGAAAGCTGATCCCTTTCTTGGGTATAGGATTCATGTAAAAATCTTCACTGGTAAAATGTTACTCTAAAGGAAACTTTTCTAGCAAATGTAGTGCAAATTCAACAAAAGTGACTGAGCTATTTTTAAATCCTGATATCAGGGTCTGGGGGAACGCTTTTAAAAAGAATCTTCAAGTTCTTACTTTGCCCTTGGATAATGCAATAGCAGGTTCATTTTTTTAAGCTGTGGTATTTTCAGATTGTCAAATATGTATCAAAGAGTTATTCTCTTGGCAAATTTTATGAATTTCAGTTCTGTTTTCTTGACAATTTAAAATTCAATTATCCAATTATAACTAAAGGTCATTAGTCTAATGTGGCAACTTTGTGACAGTTTTAGTTACAAGAGAATTTCTCTGTTTCAAGAGGAAATTCTACCATCTGAGAAATTTTTATTGTACTTAGAAGTTGGATGATATTTGAAAAGATTTATGTGTTCTTTTTGTGCTTTTATTATTTATTAATAAAAATATATACTTAATATTTCTTCCAATCCCATATTTATAATGTGCAGTTATCTCATGCTTCACTTCTGTGATTAACATCATCAAATTAACAGCAAATGCCTTCTGATGCTGCTGGTTTTTATCATCACTAAATTTTGTCTTAAATGTTTCTTTAGGGTTGTTTTCCTTTGTTTTATTTTAAATAACCTTAACCTGATCATCATTTCCAGATCTAGGGAAAGGCATTTTCATTTCAATCATGTTACAAGTAGAATTTCTGCTGAGATGAAAAATCAGAAAAATTGGGGACCTGGCAAATATTTTAACATTATTTCCATTTGGTGTGATAATGGAGAACTCCTCAGGCAAAACATACCACAGAACCAGACACAATGGGTGCTGGGTGTCAGACCCGTACAAGATACAAGAGTCTTTATCCCTATTCCCTCCCCAAAGAAATTGACTTTGCAGTGGTAGGTAAATATATCCAACAACTATTGATTATGCACCTGCTCTGTGCAAGATCAACAGTGAAAACTCACCATTTATCTGTTTTTGCATTTTAGAGTTCCAGACGTTGCTGGAAGCAGAGATGGACAAGATGCACCCACACTGGTTCTGGTACCCGTGAGCCATTTACCCAGAGAAGAAATTATCCATGTGGCATGCTGGCTTAGCTCTAAGATCCCCAGACAAGAACCCCACCACTCTGCTGAAGGAGTAAGCTCTTCACACTCACTGTTCTCAGCACCATTCTGAAATGTCTTGTCTCACGGGTGCAAAGCTGGCCTAAGGATTTTAATACTGCAGTTCACTCGCTAGGCAATAAGACCCAAAATAAATCTTTCTACCTAGATATAAACACGTGTTTTGCTTCAAGGGCAAAATATTCCCTATCAACACAAACTCCTTGAACTTTTAGCACCCTGCTAGGTCTGTGAAAGTCAGTGTCTTCTGAGCCACTGGTTGAAACTTGCAAATAGATTGATTTTTCTGATATTTTGGTTTATCAATTATGTCAGCAGCATCATTTCTTGTCCACTGGCCAGAGAAGTTGTAGTGGTAGATGAGAGTTGTATCTGGCACTCTATATGGCTTCCCTATCAACTCACTTTTGAGGCCCAGCATTTAGCAGAGAACGTTCTTTTCTACACAGCAGATTGTTATTTTCATCCACTCTTGTGCTAAGCATGGATTTTACCTGCGTGATCTCATTTAATCCTCATGGGGATCCTCTAACCTGGACAAGGTCATTACGAACTGGAGAGCCAGGTCTTGAACCAGGGTGACCTGACAGCAGCACTCTTATTCTTAACCACTGCATTTGTACTGCTTCTCCAAGAATGATCTTTCTATAATTAAAATAATATAATGGATTTTTTTTTAACCTGTTAGAAGAGTGAATTCTAAGAACATAGAAACTAACTCTTGGTCAAAATGGAAGCGTTTTATTAGTGACCTAAAGATAGAGCTAGAGATCAGAGGCATGTACATTTATTTCTAATTTACAAGTTGGTACACAGGAGCAGAAAATGTGTTGTTAAAAGACTATTTCTGCCCTTTTAGACATTTAGCCCATTCTTCCACCACCTAATTGTTCGGATGCATATTCTGCAGTGTCCTTCATCTTCCCCACCACAGTCAAAAGGTTTTGTGCAGCTATTTGAGTATATATGATGAGGTTTATTTTGAATAAAGGGTAAATGTGACTTTCATTTTTCATCATGATATATAAACATAAATCAATAAAGGTTCTTCTTGAAACTTCTCCAAGGAATGGCATGCATTTCCAATTAATCTCATAACTTGTCTTTAACTGTTTGGCCATATTCCATAATTGATAGATGTTATTTTAATTCAGATACAAAAAAAAGAGAGAGAATGGTCAGGCCAGAGAATGGGGTATACATCAACTTTTAGACACACTTTCCTCACCCAGTCAATCAATGTTTTTTGAGACCCCGACACACTTTGGCTGATCTCTGTGAGTGACCATTATTGTCAGTTCTTAACAAAATTGCAAAAATGACTTGCCCTACAAGATCCATCAAATTGGTGACAAAGCTTGCACAGGGTCTAGGATGTCCAGGCTGCCAATTACCTTTCAAGGGTGGAGGTCAATGGAAAATCACTTAAGCCTCTAGAAGAGATGGCTTTTAAGGAGGAGTTTGGCTGATGGAACCTGGTAGACTGGGAGAGAGGAGGCACTTGAAGTCTGTGTAAAGGTGTGTGACGAAAGAGAAAAACAGGTAAGAGCAGAAAGTAAAGAAATATTGAAAGAATCAAAAACAACACACTTTCCTTCAGTATTGCCTCCATGAGAACATCCAAACCCCTTCACACAGCACTCAAGGCTCTCTGCAGGTTGATACCAACCTATCTTTCGAATCTTATCTCGCAGCACTCTCCCACGTGTTTTCCATCCTGCCGTCACACTGTGTGCTTTTTTCCAGCAACATGTCACACTTTCATGTATCAGTGCCCCTGAATGTGCTTCCTCCTCTCCCCACCTCCACTCACTACACCCAACAAGCACAAGTAATTGCCTTATCTCTAAGCTTTTCTGGGTCTTTCAGTATCTTCCTTATCGTGTTGACATTTGCTAAGGGTCAAAATCATTTTATTCATCTTGGTACACCAAGCACATAGTCAGCACTCAATACATTTTTTATATGTGTTGCGTTTGTATGTCCAGGCTGGTTTCCACTCCCCAGCTCCTCCACCATACCTCTCTTCCCTCCCTCTTATTTTGAGAATGTTCTCCATAATAATAATAATAATAATGATAACTAGCATTTATATAATACTCCATGAATTGCCAAGCACTTTCAAATCTGTATTCGTTTTCCAGGGCTGCCATAACTAAATACCACAGACTGGGTCCCTTAAACAACAGAAATTTGTTTTCTTGCAGTTCTGGAGGCTAGAAGTCCAAAACTAAGGTGTCGGCAGGTTGGTTTTTTCGAGGCCTCTCTCCTTGGCTTGCAGATGGCCACCTTCTCACCTCCTCACATAATCACCCCTCAGTCTGTATAGTCTGTGTCCTACTCTCTTATAAGTTGACCAGTCTTATTGGATTAGGGCTCATCCATATGACTTCATTTTACCTTAATCACCTCTTTAAAGGCCCTATCTCCAAATACAGTCACATTCTGAGGTACTGGAGGTTAGGAGTTCAACATATGAATTTGAAGGGGACACAGTTGCCCCCATAACAATATCCATTATCTCATTTTTCCTCAGAAGCAATCGCTGTAGCCACTCTGTACCTCTGCATTATTTTCATGGTGAGCTTCTTCAAAAGACAGCTCTTCTCTGCCTAGCTTTACTCCCCAGGGTTTCACAGCCATTAAGTGATAGACACTCACATCAATATTTAACTAGCAAGGTTTTGATCTTGGGGTACACACATATATATTTGATTTTTGGTTCTGAATTCATTTAAAAAAATAAATGTGGAACAATTTTATTCTGTTTCCTTGATTTTATTAACCATGCCCTCTTGCCAGAAGAATTTAGGGTTTAGTGATTGCTTCAGAATTAGTCTGTGCTGATGACTATTCCAGCACCCAAAACACAAAAGTGTGTTAGAAGACTATCAGTGCAGAAAGTTATAGGCAGTTATGGGAAAGTGAGCATTTTTTAAGTGAGCCTTGATTTCCCTCTTGCTTGTGCATATCAGGCTGTGAAAATACCTCTTAGTATTTTTTTCCAGATCTGTGTTGGGTGTGTGCGTGTCTGCCTAGTAGATCTCGTCCTCTCTCCTCTCTCTCTTAAGAGCTCTTCTTGCTCCTTCTCTAATTGTTGGGCAGTAAGAGAGATGGACGGATCAGGCTAAGCGAGTAGAGCTTGCAGAGAGCGGAAACAGATTTACTAACTTTGATGATGGCTTCTAGTGAGTCCTTACCATACACATGGCTGGGTTGCCATAAAGCCAGCTGAGCCGATTGCCCTAAATAGGTTAAAAGATGACATGGAGAGATTTTAAGCAGGAATGATTTCGTTCTTTCCTCTCACCAGTTACATGGTTAGCTGGTTCACGCTCTGATTTGTTATACCACGTAGGGTTGGCTCACCGTCCCTGCCAGACTTCTGTAGTCTTGATGACATTGGAAACTGATTGTCTCCTGGGAATGTGTGAGAAAGGAGATCTGAGCTCCTCTCCCTCAAGAACACTCTCTTCAATCCATTATCTCTTACCCGTGTGTAATAGTCTAGTCTATCAAAATACAGTGATTGAATAAAACTTTTATTTCAGATAATGAATGCATTGATTTAATAAAGGTTTTGTACTACATGGTATTATAGTTTCCCAAATGAACACTGAAATCCTAAAATGGGAAAACTTGTCATTGGTTCAGTTTAAATCATAGCCACTTCTTTTAAACTGCATACCCTAATAGGATACCAACCCATTTGCTCCTTTAAAAAAAAAAGTCTGTTATCTTCTATAAGTGCTTAACATTTTCCAGCTATTGTTAAGTCACCTGTTTTTCCTATCATAAGTACATCTGGAATCAGGCAAACAGATTACAGCCATGGACACCTGACTAATTTACGATGTTTTTTTATATTTTTATATTTTTGGCAGACTAATCCAGGTTGATATATTAGCCTAGCTTTCAGAGATATCTTGAAATCTTGCTCACTTGCAACCCTTTTACCTTTTTCTCTTCCAATCTCTAAAATATTTTTACCGTGTCCTAAAATTCAATTAGAAAACAGAGACAGGGAGAGTGAATTGAACCCTTATGTTCTAGTGCCCCTTCTACAGCTGCCTTCCTAGAAGGAACTGTGAATCTGTGTACCCAATGGTGATTCTGAAAGATCTTTGTACTTTTGATCATTCTTCCTTCCTAAGTTCATTAGGCACACTGGCAGTTGTGTTTGCAGCCTATGGTGAGAATTGCATTTTGTCCAAATGTAATGGGAGTTTGATAAGTCAAACCAAGCAGGAGGAGAATCAGTTGCTTGCCTTTGCAAAAGAAATTTGAAGTTTTGGGCCACAGGGAATGGAAGCAAGACTATCTTCTGAGGTAGTTCTGCTTCTGCATCTTGAGTGAGAGAAGCCAATTCCGCTCACCTTCTCAGAGCATCTTTTTGATCTGACATCCGCAGGTGAGCTATCCCGTAGCTATTTATGGGGAATCTTAACTGCTGGGTTGAATATGCCATAGTCTTCTTTTAAAGCCCCAAAGTAATGGATGTGTTTTTAATAAATCTAATCTATAAATCATTCATTAGATATACTTCAAAACAGAGCAGCTACCAGAACACCCTGAAAGATTCATTAGAACACTTTTTTTGTAGACATGTCACCAAGTTAAATAAATGTGTGTCAACTCAAAACTGAGATGAGAAATGGCAGAGTGCTTTATGGATTGAGAGTCAAAAAGATAGGCATTCTAGTCTTGTCTCTATTGCTGACTTGTTTAATGGCTGTAGTAATGTTTATGACTTAACTCCTAACTACTCTTCCCTCTGGCCAAAAACCAGAACAATGTCTATAGAGGATTTTGAGCTTCTAAGAGAATAGCCCTAAGTAAATTCAGATGGCAGTAATAAAGCTTTGCATTTATAAGCATGGAGTTAGCTTGCCTGGATTCAAGTCCCAGCCCCACCATGTCTTGGTACTTAACGTTGGGTTAATCCCCTATTGAAGAGTATTACATGGTCTTTGTCTATTATACGTAACACTGCAATGAACATCTTTTAACACATAGATATGTTTGTGCATTTATATGATTATATTTGCAGGGAGAATTCCTAAAAGTGGACTTCTTCACTCTAAGATAAGGTAAATTTAAAATGTTCATGCATATTGCTAAATAGCCCTCCAGAGAGGTTATATCTAATTTGTACTCCTGACAGTGTATGTGGCTTCCTATTTCCTCACACCTTTGCCCACACTGTTCACTGGCAATTGCAATTTTTCATCCTTATCCATCTCAGAAGTGAAAAATGGAATTTCATTTCAATTTGCACTTTAATTTCCAGTAAAGATGCACATCATTTCATATTTTAGTAGCCATTCATTAGCTTATGCATACCCCATTCCCAATTTTCTAGTGGGTATTTGGTGTTTTTCTTATTGCTTTGTAATGCTCTTGGTAGATTAAGATTAAGATTTTTTATAACAACAGAAAATTTGGAAAGCAATTCTGATTAATTTCAGTCATGAGGGATATTTATAAATTTGAAAAATTTATGGTAATTTGCATTACTAACTGAAAAAGAACAAAATCTCCCCAAGCATGAACAATGAGGGGCCCTAGCTGTGTATCACCTGAGGTATTACCATACTAATCATTGAAATAATGCATATTATATGTAAAGAAAAAATGCAGAGAAATCCAAGATGTGATCTCTGCCCTTAAGGAGTTCACAGTAAAGAACATCAGACACACATGAAATGACAATCTGAGACAAGAAAAAGAACCAGCAATGTAGACCATAAATGCTCTAGGAGTTGAGGAAGGAAAGCTCATCCTCAGTTGGAGTGGTTAAAGAATATTGCTTAAAAGAAAACACAGGCTTGAATATACAGAGAGAAAGATTCAGAAGCACAAGAATGAGAAGCAAGTGAGAGGAAACGGTAAATAGATAAAGGTGAATGGAATAGAGGCTTGCATGGGGGAACAGTGGGAAAGTTTACATATGGGAAGATGGGTTGGGGTCAAATTATTGAAGGCCTTGGCTGTCTGGGTTAGCTTGGATTTTATGCTATAGGCGCAACTGAATGTTTTTGAGAAGAGCGTTGACATAATCAAAATAATTTTTTAGGATGATAATTTCGACCTGTGAAGAATGAATCAATGGATGGAAAATATTGAATTGGGAAAGGGGATGACTATTGTATTAACACATTCTATGGGAGAGAATCAACTAGTTTAAAAGAAAAGTGGTTCGTATTTTCTTCAATTTATGGTACGTAAAGCAGCTATAGGACTAATGCTACATAATGTTACCTAAGAAAATAAAACTGATCCAAACCCAGAATTCCTTCTGTATAGATTGAACATTCCAATGCAATACCTTTTTCTAAATCTGTGATTCGGCTTTCATACCCCCCACTCACTCATTCTGATGATGTTAAGCCTTTCCTTATTGGGTCTGGAATTCGTACCAGTTTTCTCACAGACCTAGAAATTCCAAACATGTTGTTGTCATTACACCTCATCTGTCATCCTAAGGAATGACTTTATTTATTCTTGAGATTTGGAGAAATGAGGTGATGGTAGAAAGGGCTCAGAATAATGGAAGAGAGGTGTTGGCTTCAGAGAACCAGCAATTCCTCTCTTACTTCATTTCCTCTACATGTTGGTAAGGGTTGGGTAATTGAGCTAAGCCTGCCGCACTGTAAAAGTCAGGCTTCATTCAATAAGTGTTTATTGAGCACCTACAACATGTCAGGCACTGTGCAAAGCACTGGGAACCATGTTTGAAAAATACAGCCACTCTTTGCTCTTACTAAGCTCTTACAGCCTGGTGGGAAACATATAAACAAGTCCACAATCTACTGTGCTCCTCACAGAGGACAAGGGGCTGGGCTCTTCCCTTGAAATTTCCCTACATGTAACAACTCTATTCTGCCCCATTACCAGTCTACTTCTTGTATTCCTGTGCTTATAATCATCTGTGTACTGAGGTACATAATCCACTTTTGATGGATGCAAGAGGATAAATGGAATTCAAATAATAAATATCTCGTAAGCTTGCTGCAAAATACCAGATGTGCTAGTGGCTATGGAGATCACCACAGAGTAAAACATGGAACCAATCTATAAAATTGGAGAGATGCAGTGAATGCATTTGCAAAGGTAAATTTCTAATGTGGGTAATAAGTACTAAATAGACAGCACAGATAGTATGTGCTATAGGGACTTAGAAAAGGAGGCATCACTTCCAGAGGGGTGAGCTGTGCACTGTGCCTGGAAGGATGGATCTGATGTGAACAGGTAAAGGAGATGGATAGGGTCATGTGGGAGCCTCAGTTACTGATGGCTCTTTCAATTGCCAAGGAGAGAAGCCAAATATAAACTGACTCATGCCGAAAGAGTGGTCCTGGGGCTTCCGCGTGCCTGGAGTCATGGGGTCCTGCAATTTGAATTGGTTTCTCTTTCTCTCTCCCTCTCTTGGCTAAGCTTTCCTCTGCACTGGCTTCAGTCTCAGGCTGAATGACTCCACCTGGTAGCCGCCAGGCTTACATCTTATTCCGTTAACCACCCAACGAAAAAGACAACTTCTCTTTCCCAATAGTTCTAAACAAACTCCTATGATTTACCCTGATTGGACTAACATATCATTTTCCCATCCCTGAGTCAATCATTGTAGCTAGGAGGATGGAATTCGCTGATTGGCCGGGTCTGAGCTGTGTCTCCACCCTTAGAACAGAAGCAAGTGCGTCAACCCCATCTGAGCCATATCAGAACAAGATCAGGGAAGAGGTGGATCCCCAGAGGAAAAAAAAAACTGAGTGCTGTTATCAGAAAAATAACAACAATCATCATCATCATCATCATTAAAACATCCTATAGTAAAGAACTTGCTAGATACCACTAGGTCCTCTTCTAAACAAATTTTGTATATTACTTATTTACTCCTTCTAACATCCCTGTGAGGTAGGTAATCTAATCCCCCTTTTCAGATGGGGAAATTGAGGCATGGAGATATTAAATAATTTATCACATGGCTATTAAATGGCAGACAAGGGAGGTGAACCCAGGCCATCAGACTACTGAGTTCATGGTTTTACCCACTATATTATACTAAAATTGATTTCTATTGTGGGAGATCAAAATTTGGACACCCCAAAATATATCTCTTTACCCTGATTATTTTCTCTGATGGACGTTTGACCTCCCCCACTAACTGCCTAAAGGAATTTAACTCTGGGTATGGACAGACTGGCAGGGTCCTTGCTAAGCCCATTCTTAACAAAGTTCTGTTTACCAAACATTCACATTTGTAAAGGCATCTCCCTCTGTGTACTAGGAAGAAGGGGGGATGACCTTATCTCTGGAAACTCTTATCAGGACGGAAGGAGAGGACTTAAATCTACATACCCTTGATTGCTATGCTCTCTGGTAATGTCCCATAACTGACTCCCCCCACTCCCAACATCTTTCTTTGCCTTTAGCTGAAGGTAGTATTTAAGATGAGAACCTCTGCCATTTTGCTGAGAAACTCAGTTTCCCTGGTTTGTCCCATGTATACATGTTATTAAACTTGGTATTATTTTCTCCTGCTAACCTGTCTTGTTAATTATTTGGCCAGCCATAAGAACCTTAAGAGAAAGGGCAGAGGGGGATTCTCCCTCTTCCCTAACACTATACACACAGAACTAGCTAATGCTCAGACTCAGAAATCAGCAAAGCATATCTGAAGATATGCTTTGAATTGCCAGAAGACTGGCAATTCAGAAAGGTGGTTATTTTGGTCTATTCTCACAGCTATGGAAACAATATCCAAAAAGCTTGTAGGCAGTGTTATCAACACTACGAGGTCAGGTTCTGATGAGACCCAGGCAACCATCAACCGAACTTCCAAGGGGAGTGAAATGGTCACCACAGAAAATCGAATTATTCCCCTAAGGCTACCCCAACCCAATCCTCTCGACAGCTTGTGGTTTGCACTTTTATACAATTTACCAAGGACTGATTTCATATCTATGTTTGATTCTCATCCTCTCTCTCTCCTGCTTTGAAATATCATTCACAGAACGTATATAGATCTTAGTTAAAACTAACAATGCATTTAAAAACACACACAAAATCAAATGATTGCTGTGGTGGCATTGAGAAACAGCAGACCCGGGCTTGAGTCTGTTTACTGTGCATTTCCTGATGCAAAGAAAAGCAAACCCAGTTGAGAAAACACCACAAAGCATTACATGAAGACAGCTCGTGCACTTCAGAAGAGAAATGGATACATTAGGAAAAGTTTTTCTCCCTTTGATGTAGAATATGCTATCTTTTTTTTTTTGTATTAAAATGGGAGTTAACTTTAAATAAATAAAATTCAGCCTGTAGGCTTCAGAAAACTAATGTCGTATTTTGACAGTGTCATTTCTCTGATCCCTGGAAGCATTATGGGAGTTAACTTGGGCCTCCATCATGATTTTCCTTTATGGTGTGGAGAGCACATTATTTTTTCATCTCTGTTTTATTGATTTCTCCTCACTTCCTCCCACATTTTCTCTTTGCCGGCTGTTACCTCTGCCCCTTCTGCTCCCCCACAGGCTATGAGGGCAGGTAGAGAGAGTTTCTCCTGTGTCTTTGGCTGCTCCCTCCTCAGGTGAAACCCTCTTCTCTGCCTGGTTTTCGAAAAGAAGATAAGGCAAGGGCCCTAGACCTGCCTTCGAAAAGAGATCAGAATGAACCTCATGTTCCTACAATGAGCCCGTGGAAGAATGTGCAATGTGTAGCTAGCTGGTCTTTATTGGACTTGGAGATGCACCCCCTCCATTCAGGACAGAGTGCATGAGCCTGGGAGATGAAGACATTGTTGTTTTCTTTTGTGGTTTTTATTTTTCTGAAAGAGCCATGAATAGTCAAATATCAGGTGATTTGAGCCCCCTAGAATTTGGTAATAAAATGAAGCCTATTTTCTTTTAAACAAAATTACTTTTAGGTAAACGCATATGTAGAAATCTCAAATAAGGTACGCTTTGCAACATGACAAAAAACATTGATAGCAAGTGTTTTTACCCTCGAAATTGTCCATTTTGACCATTCTTAGTGTTCTAGGAATTGCTTCTAAAACTGAATGTATTTGAAACATAGAAGACTATAATTGAAGAAAGAAATTCTTTAATATAAAAAAATTGCTATGATTAAAGAGTTTTTCAGAATTTCCTGGTTATTAATCACGTTTGGAAACTTATAGCTTCTGGAGTTTAAGTTTTTAAAGCAAGAGATGTGTTTGTGTGTAAGGAAGGTGGGGATTCATGAAATTGTACGCAAAATTGTGTGTGATATGCATATGTTTGTCTGTAGAAGGGCTACGTAGCTTTAACCCGTTCTCAAGAGGGTTCGTATCAGGAAGAATTCTCAATTTGCCTGTCTCACTTTCCTTCCCACACCGACCCTCTCTTGCTTCTCTATAGTCAACAGCTCTCTCTCTGTCTTGCCAGGTTCCTATTTATCCCTTCCCAGATGAATTGTTCTTTTTGGTTTCTGACCAAGTGAGGCTGAGCCAAGGGAACTCAGGAGTTGGTGCCCTGGTGGTGGTGGTGCCAGGTAAGTGGCAAGACTCCTGGCAGCATTGCAGGGAGTGACCTCTGGATGAGCTGTTAGGAAGGTGGATGGTGCCACCTTGACCTGCCCCGAACAGCGTCTCCTAGGAGGGAAATGGGACATCCAAGATGCCACCCATGCTGTCAAACTTCCCTTACATTGAGGATACATTGAAACAGACTGTCAAGGGGAAAAACTGAAGTGAGCAGTAGCTTTCCCTGAGTACTTCATTGTTATCTATTTTTTTTCCAATCATTTTTATTTTTTATTTAATGTTTTGGGGAATTTTTAAATATTTTTTGCCACTTTCTGTCCCGTTGTCCTTTCTGGCCCTGTTTTTTTTGCCCGGATTTTCTGTCTGGTTTATTAATGGGTTGATTTTTATTGAGCACAGGGTGTTACCAGCAAAATCAAAAATCCAAGACACTATTCCAGGTCCTGGAGTTTATGTTCTAATGAAAAGTAAGACAAACAACATATTCAAACCTCCCAGTTCCTTTTTCTTACCAGTATTCCCTTCTATTTCTCTCCTTTAAGACTAGCCTACATATGCAAAAAGCAGATATTGAAGCAACTAGACAGAAAACTCAGGGCCCAGAAACATGCTGTTAAAAAAAGAGAGAGAGAGAGAGAGTCCATTGGATCAGGCAGCCTGTTGGGGGGTGGGGGGATGGTTTCATCAGAAGAGTTTCAATAATAATCCACTGAGTGACTGTTCAATGCTGGACTTTAAAAGAGTCAAACATTTCTGCAGATTCTTTTGGTTCTGTTCTTACATCAAGTTAGATTAAATTACATCAAGTTCAAGTAAAGAGAGTTACATTCTTGACTACGTAGTAGCTTCATCCCAGATAGAAATCCCTTCACTGAAATACAACCCAATACTATGTGGCTTAATTTCGTGAAGGGCTGATGATTTTTAGTCATTTGAAGAATATTTCCTTGTCCCTCCGTGACCACAATATAAGGACTCATATGATCATTTCTTTGATAAATTAGTGGCCCCCAAACTACTCCAAACTTTTCTCTTTCCTTCATCAAGCACTCGAAGCTAAGTAACCCAAGGTGTTTTCCAGTTTGCTCAGAGCAGGTTTTGGTGCTCACGTGAACTAATTGTTTCATCTCTGGATCAGTCACAATATTTCTGAGCCACTATTTCCTCCTCTATAAAATGAAGTGTATTGATGATGACGATCTTTAAGATTCCTTCCAGCTCTGAACCAGCCCCCAACACACACACACACACACACACACACACACACACACACACACACTTTCTCATATGATTTCTGATCTCATTCACATCCTTATCAATTACAATGGAAACTGCATGAGAGCACGGCCCGTGTCTGTCTTGTTCACCTGTGCACCCTGGATCCTAGCACATAAATGGAGTGCACTAAATACATCTTGAATGAAAAAATGGCCCTATGTTCATAGCAATGTGTGTTTTGCTGTATAATGTCTCAAATCCTTCTTTGGAAGGAAGCAGAGTCCACATTATACACTCTCACATTTTATTTGCATATAATTCTTACATCATATTTGAAATTCTTATGTTTACTCTGCCTGTGTAGCTATAGCTAAAATTCTGTCATCTTTTTTCTCTTGTTGAACTCATTCTCTTGCATACTTTTTCATAAAAGGCCCCAATTGAAAAAATAAAACAAGAACACGGAACATGAAACTTGCTGGCGAGTGGCCAGAGCTTGGGCTGTTCAGAAGGAAGCGGGCAAGGTCACCGCGCCCACAGAGGCCAGGTCTGCTGCCACCAAACCTACAGCTGCCAGCTGATCTAACAATACACAGAAGGAACAAAGCTCCTTGCTCCCAACACCGAAGATGTTAAACTGTTCCCCCAAACAACCGGTCTGATCCTGAAGAACTGGGCAGAATGAGCCAACCTCTGCCCCAGAGGCCCCAGAGACGCCCGTTCTTACCCATTGAGAGAGACCGCTGAGAGCGGTTAGGGTCAAAACTCCTTCAACAAGGTTAAATGTGCTGATTTTATTTTTTTTCTAAGGAGTCAGCGGTTTTTCTCTAAACATAAAGCTTACCCAGAACACTGAGATTGTGTTCGTGGATAGGAGGACGGCGGGGAGTTAAGGGGTGGATTGTGGGGAAGACCGAGGAGGAACGGGAAGCCGAGACGGGAGAATGGATGTACCTGTGGGGTTGATTTTTCTCCCTCTAAGCCCCAGTCCGCTCGCGGGCCTTCTGGTACATTTGGTAGGCAATGCTGCCCTCTAGTGGCCAAATCGAATGAGCACAGGTTCCAGTTAAATTCCTGTGAAATTTAGGGACTTTGTGTTTTTTGGGGTTTTAGTTTTAAGTTTTAAGATTACCCTGCTTTTAAATCTGAAGATGAAAAAATAGACATTTTACAGAAATGCATACCTTTTATAAAAGAACTCATGTGATTCTTTTCTCCTCTTCCATTCTTTACTTAACTTTCTGTGATGTCCCCTTATACTTAGGCAGTTTGGGGCTTCCCAACAAACCCCTTCGCCCTGGCCTTTGAAGTGGCCTGGAGAAGCTTGGCATCTCTCTTACACCTCAGGCGCTGGCTACTTGAGGACCACTGGGAAAGACATGCGGTGGAAATTTGCCCTCACTGTTCCCTCCGGTTGGAAAGCTCTTCCCTTACTCCTTCATATAGCTGGTTCCTTCCCGCCCCTTTGCTCAGCTCAGAGGCCACATGGCTAGAGCAGCCCCACTCCACCTGCCCCCTCCCAGGCTGTCAATCTCCAGCACATTATCATGCTTCTGGCTTCATACAGCTCATCACTTGTCAAAATTATGTTGTTTACTTGTTTACTTATTTACTGTCTCTCTCTCTCCCCCATCACAATATAAGCTTTATAACAGCACAGACCTTATCTATTTTTTTCCACTAGTATATCTCCAAACACTAGAAAATGTTGCAGGTTCTTGGCACACAGTAGGCTCTCAGCGAATATTTTTGAGTGAATAAATGAATGATATAAAATATTTATCTCCTAAGTCTTCTCTTCCAATGGCAATATTTTTGTCTTGCATCTTACCATCTCCAAAGTTAGAGAAGTAGGACACGGAGACATAAGCAGAATCTCACTAGGGAACTGTAAGGTACACAGTCTCTGTCCACGCCTCAGCAGAGGTAGCAGACTAGGACTGCAAATTACCAGTATTGGTTTAATTTAATTTTTTTAGTCTGATTATATATGTTTCTCTGTGTCTACTCAGCAAAAAATCCTGTTGTATGCAGGTACAGTTTTCTAAAACAATAGAAATACAAAGAAAAGAACAAGATGATAAAGAAAATTCTCAGCATCTTGTTAATAATCAAATGTCAGTTGGCAGTATGATTTAATTTAATTGATTTAAGAAGAGATATAAACTTATGAATACACAAGCCCATCATACCAAGACAGTTTTTAAGAGCACTGTACCCTTTTTTCAGTCACACCAGTATATACATGTTGTAGTCACCACGATATCTACCTCCATTATATCTTTTAAAGCAAATATTTCGCCGTTTCCTTACTTCATTCCAGAACCATTTTTATAAGACTTGTTTCAATAGTCCTCTTATATTAGGGCTTTTTTCTTTTTGTTTCATTTTTCCTTTCTTTTTTGGCCCATATAAAATATGCCACCCCAGTGCATAAAACAAAAAAATTCTGAGCTTGTCTGGTTAAAGCCATATTAGGGACCCAGAGTCCTGTCCAGTGAGCTTCTCTCACCATTCTGTTCTCCTCTCCCACCCTCCTCTCGGTATGGAAGTCAGTGAGTTCCTTCTGTGGGGCTACAGGGCTCCTGAACACAGATTATATCCATAGTGACCCCAATACTTTACATATTCTAGTATCCTGTGACTAATTCTGGCTAAACAGCAGCACTTATTAAACAAGCTGACGTGATTTCCATACATTTGTTCCATACATTTGTCACATAGGTGACACTTGAAGACGTGAAAATATGTAAGATATCCAGAAGGTTTTGTAGAGAAAGAAAGAGAGAATCTAGAAGAGAATCTTGTGGGACAACATAAGCAGAAGAAGAGGGGCCCACAGCAAACAGAGAAGGAAGAGACAAGGAGGCAGGAGGAAAATTCTTAGACGCCAAAGGAAGAGAGTGTTTCAAGAAGGAGAGAGTTTGACTATGTTGATAACTGAGAAATGTTCTCTGGCTTTAGCCAAAAGGCAGTCATTGGTGACCTTAGCGAAGATGGTATCAGTGGAAGTCATGAGAGTAGAAGTCACACTGTTATAGGGTCAAAGGCGGATGGGAAAGTAGAGACAATCATGAGACAATGCTTAGCGATCTTTGCTATAATAAAGGAAAGTAAGCGATATGGTGAAAACAGAATAGAAATGTGAGGTCAAAGGAGGGTTGTTTGTTCCTTAATGGAAGAGACTTGAACATGTAGAAATACTGATGGAAAAGAAAGTATTATCATTTCCATTTTATAGACACTTTTAAGCAATTCACTCAAAGTCATACAACCAGCAGAGCTAGGATTCAGACCCAGGTATGTCTGGCTCCAAAGCCCTTGTTCTTAACTATAAATATAAAGAGTATACAACTCAATTCTAGGTACTAGCTTCCCAGTAGAATTTACTAGATCAGAATCGTATTCCAATTAGTACTAGGGAAAAAAAAGCATATATCATGTACTCCAGCCCTATTTAATAGACCAGGAAACTGATGCTAACTGTCTCTCTTAAGCTTGCACAGCTCACTAGTGGCAAATCTCAGCTCTGGAAGAGTTCAGTGCTATTTGTCTTCTTTTATTCTAGCTCTCATAGCATTTCCAGTTGGTTTATATGCACATTTGGAGTTGCAGAATAAAGTGTAAAGTATTTTGTAAAGACAACTGACTGAGTTACGCTATTTAGATTTGTATTCATAGTTATGCTATGAATATCTGTGTCACTCTTTATAAGGCTAAAGTGGTCTCTAAAAACTCTGCTTAGCATGCTAACATGTGAATAAGTAGAATTCTGAAGATATATACTGAACCTCCCACATATTATATTTCTAGTAAAAATTAGCAAAATCATCACTTTTCAAATTAGTCTCAGTTGGTGTTATTCACCTGGTTAAACAAATGTATAATTATTGCCAAAGTTATCCCAGGGAAATAAATGTATCATTTTTGCATTCCTTGTTTGGTTTACCCAAGAGTTAAGTAAGTACAGATTGCATAATTAAGGGAAGTTTTGAAGATGGGAGATGTAAAACCATAATGAAATAGAAAATAATTGTATACAAAACAGTACAGTAAAAATGGTCAACCTTTTTGTAAGATAAAACTCTTAAGGCTGTGCCTGCCTCGGATTCAGTTCCGTGGCATAATGGTTTAGAACATGGAAATGAATCAGTAGGTAAGGGGTGCCATCCAGAGGGGGTAATCCGTTTGTGCCTACCCAAGTACCTCCTACATAAACCTACCTGACCCCAGGTTCTTGTCTCAGATTCAGCTTTCAGATGATCTAAACTAAAACACTACCCATGCAGAGCATGTGCTTAGTTCAAATGCTAATTTCACATGGGCTAATTTTGTGACCTTAGGCAAGTTACTTAACTTCCCTAAGTCTCAGTTTACTCACTGTAATATGAAGATAATCACAGTGTCTATATTTGGGAGGTAGTTCTCCATCAGTCTCTCATGTTTCTGCATATCTTGTAAGACAACGACTACCTTTTGTTCCAGACTACCTTCTCAAGGATATTGTATAACAAACAGCCTTGGAAGATAGAAATAGTGTCTCTCCCCAGAGCAAAGGGCAGGCATGCTTACTGCCCATTATAAAAGATTTAGGTTTATTAAGCTTAAGGTTCCTCTCCTGTAACGTAGTCCATTGTGTATGCTGGAACCCCCAATGAACTTCAGGACCAGAGGAACTATACCAATATGTTGATGCCCATGCTGCTGGCTGAGTTATGAGTAGTAAAGTCCTTTGTCTCTGACCTAGGAGTCTCATGTCTTCTGCCAGCATCCGGAAGCTTGCAAATAGAGCAAAATCTGAGATCCTTCATAGTTCTTGACACCTTATAGAACTGAAAGATGAAATGAGTTTGTTCATTTAAAATGCTTAGCACACTTCTTGGTACTTGGTAAGCACACTCAATAAATGCTAACTCTAATTATATTATAACCATCAAAGTACATGTATGCCCACGGGAGTCTCACATAAATAAAAGTATGTGTATGCTTGAAATCCCACTAGGAGAAACTCAATCCTGTATGTTAAGGCTTTATGTATTTCCAGATGTATACTTTTATATATTCCAGGCACAAATGCCCACAGGAAGGGGACTTATGTAGCTGCTCTTTGCCATCAGCACCTCTGTGACCACCAATATTCATTTCTCATAGTAGAGACTGGCAGGGGAAATCTTAGGAAGTGTACATTTTATGTACTTAGGAGAGAGATTTCAAACACGAGGTATTGGCTAGATAAACAGACTTGAGTAGCAGCCAAGGGTCTCACCATGAAGGCAGGGTCTGTACCTATCTTGCTCAGTACTGTATTTATAGCATAGAGCATGAGCCCTAGCCCACAATAGAAGCTCAGAAAATCTTTGTTGAATGAACGAATGCTATCCCAGAGAGAAGCTCAGGGAGACTTTCTTTGCCACCCAGAAGTAGACTTCTGAGTCGTTGAAGTGTCCTCGTCCTCAAATTCTCCCCACCAAACTTGGCAACCATTTTACCTACTAAAAACAAACTCCATCAAAAGTCTAAGATAGGGGCTGACCCGGGGGCTTAGCAGTTAAGTGCGTGTGCTCTGTTACTGGTGACCTGGGTTTGGATCCCGGGCGAGCACCGATGCACCGCATGTCTGGCCATGCTGAGGCCGCGTCCCACATATAGCAACTAGAAGGATGTGCAGCTATGACATACAACTATCTACTGGGGCTTTGGGGGGAAAAGGGAAAAAAAAAGGAGGAGGATTGGCAATAGATGTTAGCTCAGGGCCGGTCTTCCTCAGCGAAAAGAGGAGGATTGGCTTGGATGTTAGCTCAGGGCTGATCTTCCTCACACACACACAAAAAAAGTCTAAGCTAAAAAGAAACAATAAAAGAACAAAACAAACTTTTGACCTACTTTGTTATGCATTGAAAGGCACACTTTGGCAGACAAAGGGGCTCAGTGCTATGTAATTGTCATCAGTGTTTCACTTAATATTCTAATGAGCTGAGCAACTGACATCCTGGCTGAATACATGCCTTTTGTGGGTCTTGTTGCTAAGCAAAAAAGTATATAAAAAGCTTGTTGTCCTTTTTTCAAAAAAAATGTAATTCCTTAAAATGCAAATACATCCCATGTGGCACTAGAATTTATACAAAGCTGATTGTTGTCATCCTTCCTCCTTGCTTCCCAAGCCAGCTCTTCTCATATTTTCCTTCTCCTCCCTCAGAGTTGCTGAGTTGGGTTCTAGACTCCTGCACTGGTTCCTGGATTCAGAGGCAATCTTTCTGAGCCAGGACGTGTCTGCCAGGACAGGCGGTACCATTTTTAGCTGTTTGTCTCCTCTCTTCTCCCCAACTCTCCCCAGAACAACATTGATATATTTATTTCAATATTCCTTCTTTCTTTACAGCTGGCAAAATTTTCTCTATATCTGATGGTTTCCTCTATTTTCTCCATGCTCTTCTTTTTTCTTTTTCTCTCTTTGTTTCCCCTTTCCTTTTTCTGTCTCTGGGAAGGGGTGATTGATTGGAAACCCTAGGATGATGAAGAGGCAATTTAGAGAAGCAGAGGGACTGGTAATGTGGTTCTAAATTGGGAGGGAGCAGCAGCAAACTGAATACTCTTGAAGCAATGTGGTATTTACATTCTTTCTTTGCCAGCCCTTGAAGATAAGCATCAAAATTCTCCCCATCATACAGATGGGAAAACTAAGGACAGAGAAGTTCGGCCACCATGCCAGGTCTAACGGAGGGTAAATGGCAGCACCAAGATTTGGGCCCAGACAGTGTGACTTCAGGGCTCATTCTTACCCCTGTGCTGCACTGTCTCCCACGAGCTCAGATTTGTGGATGAATGGGAGTTACCTAAACAAATAAATAAAGGAGAGGACAAGTTCTTCTAGGCAGAGGGTACAGCATCACACAGAGGCCTAAAAGTGTGAACCAGCATAGCAAGTTTGGGGAACTACAATGTCCACAGAGAAGTAAACAGGAAACAAAAAACTTACCACACCTCAGAGACTCACTTACAACATAGTTTGGGAGTGGAAACACGCGCAGCTTCACATTAAGGAGACTCAGGTTGGAATGACAGCTCCACTCCTGGTTAGTGTGTTATTTAAGCTCTCTAAGCCTCTGTTTCCTCAGCTCTAAAACTGGGATAACACACATTTCACAGTTTAATGGCAAAGATTTAAAAAAGATAACATGAGAAAGCTTTGTGAACTGTGGCTTTCTGTGCAAATATCTTTCTTCCTCTTAGCTTCTCTCCCTCTGTAAAGGAAGGTAGGTTCAGAAAAGAGACTCTGGAAGCAACTATAGAAGAAAGGACATTCCAGGGCCCTGGGGAAATCTTGCAGGCAGCCTTCAGTCTAGGAGTTACTCTTTCCTAGCCTGAAGTCTGGGAGGTTTATGAGTCCTGTCCTAACCCAGCAGCACAGAGAAAACGGTTTTGCCAAAGGCATTAGTGAAGCATTTTTCTACTAGCAGAAAGTCGTACCTTTGACCTCCAGCATTTTATGGATTTTATGACATACAGTAAGAACAGAAATGACTAAAACAAAGGAATATCAGACGCTATATCTTAAAAACTGAACTTTGTGCAAATACGAAGAAACTCCGGAAATTGTATATTCGCTCTAATCCAACAAGCTGGTGGGAGATGCAGGGCTGGCATGAGACATGGGCTTGAGTGGGAGCAGGGGCTGATTAGTAGATGAGGAAGTGGCCTGTGACAGAAAATCCCAAGCCCAACACAAGAGCCACCTCCCCCAGCCACCACTGGGTTTTAGTACAAGGAATGATTTGGAGCCATTTGCAAGTCGGGCAATGCTAGCTGGCAGAAAATTCAACCTGTCAAGTTTTGAGGGACCCTCTCTGTGCCTAAGCTCCATGCTAGATGCTGAAGATACAGCAATAAACCAGGATAGGCAATATCACTGCTCTCTTGGAGCTTACATTCTAGGGCTCAGTTGGGTAGCAGTGGGGAGTATAAATGAACTAGATAATTTCAGATAAAGTCCTAAGTGACACATAGGAAGTGCTCGGTAGTATTTGTTAACTCAATGGATAGATTCATGAGGCCTATAGTTCTCTCAAAAGACCACCTTTGTGCAGCAAGGCAGTCAAGCCACCTGTCTTCATCAGCAATGCCATTTAAAGCAGTCATTCAAATTCATTCAATCATCCAGTAAACAGTTCTTAAGTATCTATCCATAGCCAGGCACTATGTTAGGCACTAGGGATATAAAGACAAAGCATATCCCAGACACTCAATAACCCCTTCATTGAGGAATCAGCTTCTGTTGACTCTCTTTGTTCTGTCTTCTACAGATTTTGCCCACTTTCAGATTCAGCCTGAATGTACCTCCTGCCAGGAGGTACTGGCAAAAGGCTTGCAGAGACTGGATGGCCTGGGCTTCTCATCCAGAAGTAACAAGTGACACTTTCACAAGGTAGGTGGCTCCCCGCTGGAGTTTCCCATCACCCTCAGAATATCACCTTGAACTAGTAGTGACAATGAAAGTGAAGCATCAGGCAAGGCAGTGACCAATTCTCTCCTAAGCATGAGCACATATGCTATTTAATTTGTAGATGGGTGACCCAACCACGGAATGTTCTAGAAGTTTAGTTGTCTAGAAGTCTAGAAGTTCACCTTCTGTAAAAAAGAGTGGGAAATCACCAGAGTAAGAGTCTTACTGACTGCTATTTCCACGGAGCAGAGAAGAGTCTTGTGACTGCACCTCAGGGCCCCAACTGCTGGCTTTCTCTGAGCCCACAAACATGCAAAGACACACATAAATAATTAGGAAGGCTTTGGCTATCTTATTATTAATATTTAAGATATGTGAGGAAACAAATTTGGCCAGTTCTGTAGTATCTTTTCCTCTCTAAATAACATGATACCTTTGGGAAAAGCGTAATCTTTCTTGTCAAGATATAGAGCTCTCTTCCAGGTGCCTACTAATCCTCTTTTTTAATTTTTTTTAAGTAAAGAGAGTTTATTGAGCTGACAAAAACCATTCAATTTGTGATTTCAAAATTGTGACGGGAGAAGGTTGAATTTGTGAGTTGTTTAAAAGTTTGGAAGGTGGAAAACAGCTCAGATGAGCAGCCGGAAAGGCTGAGGAGGAAACACAGGTGATGAGAAAGGAAAATAATCTATCCCCAGAAGCTGACCAGGGAGCGAATGGAAAAACACAACACAGAACAACAAGTCACATTGTGTCTACCTGAAAATTGTTGTCAATCTCTTTCCTCCAAAAAAAGGTGATTTAATATGCAAGAATAAATGCATGTGTCAAATGGGCTTGGAAACACTCTATTATTATTGCACAACAGGACCACATGGCTCTCTTTTGATGATGACAGGAAGAAGAGCTCTAAAGTATGTTTAAATTTTAGCAGAGAGGCCTTCTGGAGAAAAGTTGATCCATAAATCAAAGACATAAATAAACAAGCCACCATCTTAGACAATGTTCTTGAAAACCTGACATGGCAAATCTGCTTTAAGTTGACAGGCTGAGGTTGGAAAAGTGGCCTTGGATTCTGTTTGGTTTCCCCTGACTTGATAAAGGACTATAACTGCTGGTCTCCCTAACCTCCAGCTCTCCCCTCCCTCCACCCATATGCATGCACCCTTCCCAGAGATTAATGTGACTATCTTTGCAGTATGTTGAGATATCATGTTGACATATCACATTGGATCCTAAGAGTCAGCAAATTGGTTTTTCCAGATATACGTTGGTTTGATTTCTTACTATTCCTTTGCTTTAAGTAGTGGGAACCTGTTGTTTATTTGAAATTTACATATATCATCACAGGCCAGGAGTGAGAACAGTAACATTACTAGTGTAAATTTTATATTTTATAACATTGTTAGCATGGACTTTGATAACTCTATAGGTTAATTTTTATTTTGTTTTGTTTTAGCTATGGAGGAGCCCTGAATACATCTTAAGCTCTTCTTCAAGATGGAAAATTCTATCATGAACCCTAGACTCAGCACTCTGAACAGGAGCCTCGACACTATTTTTGGATACTTGGTGAAGCTGATGTATTCCTGGATAGATGGGGGGGAGGGGTCCTGAATACAACCATTTCTCCAGATCAGTAGCAAACTGGAGGAAGTGACAGAACAAACTCAACTGTGGAAGGCTTGTTCTGAAAAATGCAACTGAATATTGTCCTAAACAATGAAGCCAGGAGGGGATAAAATAGATCACGAAGGCAAGGGCTAGCTTATCTTCAGTGCTTAACATAGTGCCTGGCATGGTGGAATGTTCTACAAATGATATTTTGAATGAGAGGATGTGCCCTTATCCTCATTGGTATATTCATCAAGCATTTGAGAAAATACCAAAGATCGAAATCACCACTTTATTCAAATTTTTCAACTTCTATTACTATTGAATATTTTGCCGGAGTTCCCAATGAGTGGCAGAACGAACTGACTGGACTCTTCTATGCTGGATCTCTCGCTCTCATCTCTAAAAGCTGAAAGATCCCTCACCAGTAAGACCTGTACTGGCCACGGCTTGGATTGACCCTTTTCTGTCCCACAGCCCATCACCGCATCTTTACTTTCTGCCGAAGAGCAGTGACATGTCTGAAGGCCAGAGAAACAAAGGTCTGGAAAACTTACAAACCACCTAATCATCTCCCAAATCATAAAATGTCTAAGGCAAAGTATGGGTCACGGGGAAAAGACAGTTTTCTGTTGTTTTTTGTTTCACTGTCTCTCTTTAGAATGCCCTGTTTGGAATGTGGGTGCTGTACTTTTATTCTACCAAGAAAAGAAGCTTCTCTACTTGAAAAGATTTTTTTACTTGATAGAATCAAAGAAAGGGACAAAACCTCTAATAGCTTATATTCACTTATGGCCTTCCTAACCCTCTCCTCTCTTTGTTTCTTTGCAGCTGTTAAGTATGTTTGCCTGAGTGCCACCAAGACACTGAGTACACACCCTCCCCTCCACACCCACCTTGAGGCCAGACATGATACTTCACTGCATTAAAAAAAAAAAGACAAATTCACATTTCCAAAGTATAATGATTAGGCTAGATTTTCTGAAGAATGTTCCAAGAAGACAGAGATGTCCTATGGCACAGGAAAATTTCATCAAAAAAGGTCAACCATCAGGTCTTCCTTTCTATATAACAGTTGTTCTCAAAAATACACAGGTAGGGCCCACCCAGACTAATTGAATTTGGATCGCTGGGAGTGACACCCAGGTTTCCTAGTTTTAAAAATTCCCCAGATGATTCCAATGTGAAGTCAAGGTTGAACACCACTCTAGCCTCCCCCACATCTTTTTCTCTTATGCAAAGAGTTTAGCTCTCTCCTTCCTCAAAAATTATATCCTCATCCCCTTTACCCTACTCTGCAAACCAAGATTCCCCATTAAGATCCATCCTCTTTGGAAGGCTATATGCAAGTGTAAAAGTAGTTTTCCCCATGACAAATAATTTCCTTCTGGTCGTGTGTGAAATCAGTATCTTTTAGAATGAGCAAGGCATACCCCTTTTATTGGATGCAGGAGGCAGAGCTTGCACATACAATAAGGAATGTGGTGTGGTATTTTACAGATAACATCCTTGCACTAGACTTGAAAGATGCACTCATTGATTCTCAGGGAGAAGGATTTGAGTCCTGCTAGTAGGTAACTATATGTCCGCTTTGCAAATATCCAAGGAAAGAGATTTTATTCAGCAAACTTTGATAGTGTTGAAAAAAAAATCTGCAAAAATCTAGGAGGAGAGAAGCCACCAGATCAGATTCCTTCTTTGCATTCTGTTTCTCTTTGTTATCTTTCTCCTGAGTTAACCACCTTATTTCTATGCTCAGGAAAGGCAATGAGCTATAGTAGAAAGGACAAGGGGCCAGTCAGAGTCAGGGATTGTAAGATTGCTTGGAACAGAATCCTACTCAAGCTAGTTCAGGATTCTCAGCTCTTGCACAGCAGAATCACCTGAGGAGCTCTTAAAAAATTCCTGGAGATTTTCATTGAGTGGATCTAGTGGTAGCGGTGTTGGGGGGGCGTGGTCCATGCCTCCATAGTTCTAAGTGCTGCACATACACCTGTCCTTCAGTGGCCTCTGGTCTCTCCTTCTCTCTGCATGTGCTTCATTCCTGCCTTATGGAGCTGACTCCTTGGCTCTACACCATGATGTCAGAGGGCCTGTGGCCTTGGCTTGCCAGGGCACCAATTTTGGCCTCCTCTCTGCAGAATCTTTCAGAGCTGTCTCTCAGCTCAAATCAGGGAGCAAATATGCCTGTTCACTGCACAACAAATACGTTGGCTCTTCCTTGACTTTGTTCAAATGTTTCTCCTGCCACTTCTAGATGGGTGACTTTGACCATGATACATAGAACTCTAGATTCTTCTTCTGTAAAACAGAGATACAAATTTCCATTTCATTGGGCTGTTGTGAGGATTAAATGCAAATTTATATATTGCAACTACCACAGTGCCTGGCACCTACCAAGTTAGTCTCCATTTCCCTTCAAACAATGTGATAAGGCTAAGGGCCTGATGTGCTATTTCTCGCACATTGACATCAGCGTCATCCCCACCCATAAAGAGTCTTTCCACAGACACCCACAATGTAGTCAAATGTGTCTCATTTCTCCCTTTCCTCACTTTTGCTGATAGCCATTTTCATAACTCATAAGTACAGAGATAGGAAAGAAAGCTTCTGAATCTCAGAGTGGTTTGGTTTACTTTTGTTAGAGTCTCTGGTTGAGACGAAAATTAAAACTAAAGGCCAACATGAAGTTTTTGTTTTGGGTATCTCTGCATTTAATTTATCTGTGTCTCAGTTTGGGCTCCTATAACAAGTTACCACAGACTGGGTGGCTTAAACAACAAACGTTTATTTCTCACAGTTCTGGACCTGGAAGTCGAAGATCAAGCTGCCGGCAGGTCCAGTATCTGATGAAAACCACTTCCTGGTTTGCAAACGGCTGTCTTCTTGCTGTGCCCTCACATGGAGGCAAACAGAGAGAGCAAGCTCGCGTGTCTCTTCTTATAAGGCACTAACGCCATTCATGAGGGCTCCACCCTCCTGACCTAATCATCTCCCAAAGAGCCCACCTCCTTATGCCATCACCTTAGGGGTTAAGGTTTTAGCATATAAATTTGGGGGGGGACACAAACATTCAGTCCATAACAGTGCCATCTGTCACTCCTGTGGCCCTTAAAAATAGAGACTTTGCACTAAATAGGCACATAGTAATAACATATTAATCTGTTTTTGTTAAAGTGTACTCTATATTCTCATTTTTACTTTAAACTTTGTAAGTCTTCTGGATGTAGACAAGATTAAACATGGATAATGTCTTAAGTTATTTTTCCTCTTTTTTCCCCTCTGTCTCTTGACATGTTTCCTGTTTCTTTATTGGGCAGCATTAGCATCTCCCCATAGTCTTTAAGAGCTCCATAAGCTCTCAGTCCCACCCAGCCCTACTTGGAGTTAGTTTGCCTTGTTGCTTTTTGCTTTTGGTCAGTGGAGGGACTCTACAGTACATCAGGACGTCCGTCTGTAGGATGGGAACTGAGACAAAATTCTGACAAGTAGTTTTTATTTGATAAGCTCTCTCGTGTGCAGTCAAGTTCTCTCTTTGCCTTACCAGGACAGGTGGTGGAGAAGCTTTTTAGATCTTTTTTCTTCTAGGAAACCTTGCACATCTGGAGCAAAAACTTCCTTTATTATCTTTTGTCATATTGTTCAAAGCTTTTAAGGAAAAAAAAAAAAAAAACAACAGCAAAGGGAAAATCAGTTTTCATCCAGAGATGGCTCGTTTTGGAAGCCCTGGACTGCAGAGAGATATTTAGGAGGCAGGAGGCTGCCTTCTTTTGAGGTCAGACAGCTGTCTCTTTATCATACTGACAAGCGCTGGCTGGGAAGAATGTCTGAAAAACGTATTTCCAAACATAAAAGTTGAGGCAGCTCTTTACCCTGCCGTTTCTCACTCTGGGCTCTACGGGAGACCCTCCAAACAGACCTCATGTTACAAGAGTGGCAGGCCCACGCCTTCTACCTCACTCTGCTTTGCAGCCTTTTGAAGTACCACTCTCATCCTCCTGTCTCTCACAGCCCCACTTCTAGAGGTGTGTTGAATTTTATACTTTAGAGATGAGAATAAAGTCTAATGTCTCAATGACAACATTTAAATGGCCTTTTGGCCCCTGCAGAAATGAATAAATCATCAAATCCACTTTGAAACTGGAAACTGAGGAGGACGGTAGACTATGTGAACTTGGGGACCTCACTTAGAACCCTCAGTGAGGTTCTGAGTGATGCTTTAGGAAGGCATTTTATGTAGACATGCCATGGTCCTGCCTATGATCTTGAAAGGACATAGCATCATCCTTTCTACTAGTCAGAAGGCTCAGGGATGAGTCTCTCTGACAAAAGGAAAAATAATTTATGGAATCAATAATATTTAAATAATAATAACAGCCAATTTATTGAACATTTACTCTGTATCAGGTTCTGTATTAAGTGCTTTTATAAGCATTACCTCATTTAATCCTCCCACCAATCCTATAATTTCTTCATTTACAGATGAGGAAACAAAAATAAATACAGTAAACCAGAAGTATATATGTATAGGCATTGTTTGTAGTGGCCGTAAACTGGAAACGACCTGACTATCCACTAAAGGCAAATACTTAAATATGTTTTTTAGTTAAAAAGTAATTTACAGTAAAATATTGATTTAAAAAACAACCCTTTTTTAGCCAGAAGGAAGAGAAAGAAGGATCAAAAGAAACTTGGATATGATTAAAATTGAACATGTAGTAGGAAACCCACTGCCTCTTAAACAAAACTCTTGCCCAATTCTAGACCAGTTTCTTGGTCCTTAAGAAGATTTATGTGTATGGTTTACCAGACTGTCAAGCATAGCATCGTCTTGGGACACTGATGTAATATCTAATGAGGTGAATAGGTAGGGTGACATTATAATTTACCATCCAAATCAGGACTCAAAAGAGTGAAAGGGGGTGCTATGAATAACTACCTTGAGCCACAGGCATAACCCAGGAGCATCCTGAGCAGACCAGGACACACGGTCGCCTGTTCACAGGAGACCCTACAGCGAGAAGCCCCAGACAGTCCCACATATGGCTGACTCTGATCCAGGTTCCACCCTCCCTTGGCTCTAGGGCTCCGTCCTAATCTAACACGCTATTACTTCATTTATGTTTCATCCTAACTGACTTCAGATACCTCTGCCCCAACAAACTCCCTGGGGTTAACAGCTTCCATTCATGTCTCCAAGGGGATGAGATCATCCTCCACTGAGGACAATAGAACCACAGACACTGTCTCCCTCTCATCCTGTACAAATCGCTAAGTGACCACTACCGTCTGCATAGACTAATGGCAGGGCAGAACAAAGCAGACTCCCGGGACCCATGAGGAGGAGCCTGGCTCACAATCTCCTCAGGGCTGCTCGAGAAGAACAGACAGTCCTAAGCTCCAGGGGACTGAAATGAAGACGGAAAGAGGCTGAGGAAATCCAGAATGTACAACGCCAAACTCTATTCCGCTTGAATTGTCTCAATTATTTGTCAGAAAGAAAGCAAAGAGGCTAGCCCTAAAATAAAGCAAATCTTCTTCAAAATGAAATAGAATGCAGATGGGAGATTCATCCTCTCCCCTCCTCGCTCACCCACCACTGCCCCATATCACACTAGTCACTAGAAGACTTTTATGTCACATAAAATACAGCCCAGGAGAGGCCAGGCCCATCACTTCACGAACATATATTTGTATCCATTTTATGGGGTTCTGAGGAATCCTATTTTCATGGAGTGGAAAATGTCGTTTAAAAAATATTATGCAAATAATTTATTAAATCATCTTCCCTCACCTTTTCAATGGTCATTTCTTCTGCTTTCAGTTGCTTGGGTCAGTTTTAACAAAGGTTGAATGTTTTGTCCCAAACAGTGAGATATAGCAGAAGCCCACTCTTGCTCAGTTGGATCAACATGCAAGTCAAACCATGTCCCATGGAAAAGAACAGCTTCCTGTGGAAAATGCCCCACATGACAGTTTTAATCAGGTCTTTGTCCTGAGTTCCTGTCCTGGGTGAGGCTGGGCAGAAGGAGGGAGAGAGACATCAGAAGGAGACCAAGAACTTGGCTGTTTTACCCAGGGTCCCTTGCTCTGTGGTTATACTCCCACTGTAAGGCTGAAAGTAGATGCGGTACAAAGGGTCAAATGTGAGGAAAGTCTCACACACTGACACACATTGACACATGTGCCAGGTGCCTCACCGAGCCCATTGGCAAGCCTGCCAGCCAATGCCCTCGGCATTGTCAGTGTTCCTCCCAGATGCACAAGCATCTCTGGATACCTTCAGGGTATCACAGAAGCTGGACAAGACCCCGGGGACTGAATCTAGGCCCTCCCTCTCTGCCCACCTGAGCCCTGTCACCACTTTTACTCCGATGTGGCTGTCCCCTTCTCCAACATCAGCATAGAATATTCAACCAATTCTTTGGACTTCTGCACCCACTCTTAGGTTTATTCAGCAACACGGCAAGCCCTAGCAAATGTGGGCCTTAATGTTTTTATGCAAGACAAAAATGAACATCAAGAGAGGCCTTAAAGGGTGTGTGTGTGGGAAGAGTGGGAGTAGGGAGCGACCTCAGAAAAGGCGATCTATGGGTTGAAAGATTACTGGAAGGGCAGACAAGGAGAGAGCGCACCGCATTTTGCCTTGATGACGGAGAGATTAACAAAAGGCGCTGAAGCAGGGCAGGGGCATGCATTGTTTCTGCTTATGTATTAGAATGGCTTTTCTTTTCCACTTAAATTTTTATCTTTTTCTTACTGCCAACTAAAATAGCCACTTCCTTGTATGAGTCCTGTGATAGTCTGGTCACTGCAGGGCACCTGGGCCAGCATAGAAATAAGACTGTCCTGGGCTGGCCGCACCTCCCACCATAGCCTCCTCTGCTTTCCTCACCAGTACCTCCTTTCCTGCTCTGCCCACTGTCAGAGCCCCCAGAGAAGGGGTCAGTGCACTGGGCGTGCCCCTGCTCTGCCCACCCCCACCCTCACCTCCCACAGCTTCAACATGCTAGGTTGTGTTTTGTGCCTGGTGGATCTGGAACAGAACTTGAATTGTCTTTGATTTTCCTGTTTCAGCTGCCAGATGTCTAATTTCAAATATTTAAACCTTTTTTCTGAGAAACAAATTGTGAAAATAAATGTCCAGTATTTGAAAATATCTCTCTTTTCTCAAACTATAACTTTAAATGTTATTAAAGTAACCAAATTTTCCCAAGTCTTTCCAAACTTCTAAGACTGCCTTTGTTTAAATATCCAAATAAAATCATTCAGGCTGTCATGGAAAGGTCAGAAAGGTCCTTCCCAGGGGCTCAAGTTCCATTGTTACCTCTCACTCATAATATTAGTCTGTTCCCACTGAATTCTTGGTGTTACTAGCTCAGCATCTGGTCTCTTGAAACCAGCGCCTGTCTCCCTGCCCTCAGGTGCTTTACTTCGTTCCCTCAAGGCACTACTCACTCAAGAACATTGTAAATGTCGGATGTTATTAGTTTTGGGAATTCATTCATTCATTTACCAAATATTTATTGAGCACCTACTACAGACTAGGCCCTTGTGAAGCCCTGGGGATTCAGCAGCAAACAAGAGACAAAAATCTCTGCCCCCACGAAGCTGACATTCCAAGGGAAACACTAAGACAATAAACACAATAAATAGGACAGTGTAGAGTGTGTCTGGTAATAATAAGTTCGCAGAGAAAAGTAAAGCGGGGAAAGGAGATGCAGAGTGCTGCAGGAGAGGGTTGATTTTTTAAATAGAAGAGTCAAGAAGGCTTCACTAAGGAAGCTTTACATTGAGTAAAGTCACCAAGGAGGTGCTGGAGATAGCTTTGCCCACATCCGGAGGAAGGACGTCCCAGGTAGAGGGAGTGGAAAGCGCACATTCCCTGAGGGAGGAACAGTGGGAGGCCAGCGTGGCTGCATTGGGGACTAATGGGGGGGGGGAGCCAAGGTGTCATCAGAGGGGTTGGAAGCTGATGGCGCAGGCTGGTAACCAGCGTGACCATGTTAGCTTTCACTCAGAGTGAATTGGGAAGCCGTCACAGGCTTTGGTGTAGGGGAGTGATATAATTCAACTTGCGTTTTAGGAGGATCATCTGGTTCCTGGGTTGGGAGGAGACTGAAAGAGGGAAAGGTGGAAGCTAGATGACGAATTTGGAAGCTATTGCAATAACCCAGGTTAGAGCTGGTGGCTGGAACTGTGGTCCCAGCAGTGTGGTAGTGAGGAGTGCTTATGGGTTATGGATATGTATTGAAGGTCTGCTGACCGGGCTTGCTGATGAATCAAGTGTAGATGTAAAAGATTGGGAGGAAGCAAGGATGAAACCCAGGGTTTTAGCCTGCGCAACTAGAAGGATGAGGTTGTGCTTTACAGAGATGGGGGAGGAGAGTAGCAATAACAACACAGTTCAGGAAAGAATGTCAAGTTGAATGCCGGGCATGAGAATTTCTCCCCGGCTGTGTCCTTCCTGGGTCCCAGCCTCTGGCCTTGTTGCTGGCTCCTCTCCCTTCATATTCTCTTTCTCCACCCCCTCTTCCAGGGTTCCAAGCGCCTAGCCTAAGCTGCTGGACTAGAAACTCCAAGATTCCTGTTTTTATATGTACCAATGAACAATTTAGTTCTTTCCACGTGATTAACAAAAAAACAAAAAACTGAAGAAAGCAAGTTCTGAGACAAACTGATTACAAGAAATGTCAGAGTTTTATTTTGAGCTTGCTGCAAGGGCTGAGACCACTGAGCAAGCCAAACCAAAGAATTCTCTCTTGGGAGAAATTTGGAAAAGGAAAAAGAGGAAGACAAGTGGAAGAAAAGGATGCAAAAGAGGAAGAAGAAGTTACAGGAAAGAAGACAAGGAGGAAGATGAATAAATAAAAGCCTGGTTGAGGATTGTTGGCTCCGCACTGTCAGTGGGTAGAAGGCTAACCAGCTTTCCAGAAGAGATGCTCATCTCATCTGTCCAGCATTTGACTAGGAATGCTAATTACTTCCCGCAAGAGGCCTACTACCTTTTAAACTATATAAGAACAGTTCTATCCCAACTGGATTTGGGATCTTGTCCTTTCTCACCTGTTTCCCTTCTCTTTATCCACCACCAATAAACCCCATCAAGTTTTGTCTTTCCTAAAGAAAGATGAGTGCTACCCCTCCACTACAATGCACAGAATGATGATGATTTCTTCGTGTCTAGCCATGCTTTATTTCTTCTACTGTGTTGTGCTCTAAAGGAGAGCTTCTCACTGACATCATATTACAATATGACTTCTACACAGGTACTGTAATTGGCTTACTGCCCTCCAACCTGCTTTTTTGTGCACACGACTCCACGGGTTGTGGGCTCTAAAAGAGGAGTTTGACCAGGAAAGCAATGAAAGTGCCAACAACTCAGATGACCAATCTTCCTGGCATAATTTTCCTTAAATTTTCTATTAAAGAGAGTTCCTAACATATGCAAAAAGTAGGCAGACTCAGATGATAACTTAGACAATGAACTTCCACCGACCCATCACCTGGCTTCAACAATGACCAACTCAGGCTGATCGTATTTCATCTGTATCCCCACCCGCTTCTCTTCCTCTTGTATTATATTGAAGTAAATCTCAGATGTCGTATCATTTCATCCACAAATTTTTCACTATGCATCTGTAAACCATAAGGTTGATTTTTTACATATAAACTCAATACCATTGCCACAGTTTAAAAATTAACACGTCGTTAATATCATTGTTTCCAATAAGAGTTCAAACTTTCAACTGCCTCATGAGTATCATAATTTTATTTTATAGTGGGTTCATTTGAACCAGGATCCAAATAAGGTCTACATGTTGTGATTGATTGCTAAATATTTAAGTGATTTTTATAGATTCCCGATTTCTCTCTCTCTCCTTGCAATTTGTTGAAGAAACCATTTTGGGACCTGTAGAATTTGCCATGGTCTGGATATTACTCATTGCCCCTCCGTGGTACGGTTTACCATGTACTTCCTATAAATGTCTAGATAGATCTAGACATTGCTGACTTGTTTTAAAATCACATTTGCAGCTTACTTTAGTACTATTTCTGCTATGAAATCTTACTATGTCTCAGAAGTGTTGCATTTGTCTAACTTTCATGTTTTCCAAATCTTGCAACATTCTTTTAAGGTAAGAAACATTTGATAGTTTTATTCCTAAAGGGGTAACTACCTTAAATCAAATACTAAGAAAAAATTATTTTAGAACAAAAAATTGATAATAACGTTTTTGGCACAAAAGTTATATTCACATTGAGAATAAAAATGGTCTCCAACCTGGTCTGGGGCAGAAATTTTTTTGCATGATATAATTCACCACCTCCTTTGGGAAGTAATTGGCATTGCTGTTAAAATGCTTGAGCAATTTCCTGATAGACCTAAATGAGATTAAGGACTTCTGGGAAGTCGGGGTTATCCACCTAGCTGACTGGCTAGCCTAATAATCTTTAACCACACATTATTTTTTCTTCTATCCAGTTTAACAATGATTAACCATTCACTTTTCCTATAAAAACCCTAAAGGGAATCTTGAATCAGCACATTTAGAGGTTTCATCCCTTGTGGCTAGCTTAAAATAAAGTTTGGGCCCAGGTTTATAATCCATCTGTCTAAAAAGTTGTTTTAATAACATTTAGGAGGAAATACTGTAATTTTTTTTTTTTTTTACTTCGTGTGGCTAAGAAATTTCATTGAAAGGTATTAAATGTATACACAAGAGTCCTTAAATATATGGAAAATTGGTTTCTTTGAAAGTTCTGAACAGTTTAATTTGACTAATGGAGAGAAACTTCTTTGGATAACATAATTTGAACTTAGCTGCTATCATAGAATAAAAGATCTTCCTTCAGATTCTTTCTATGAGCAAATTGGTGCCTTGGACATGGGATCCAAGTTCCTTGAGGAAACAACATCTCTTGATAAGTGGAAACTGGTTTAACATCACGATCTAATGGTTTTATCGAATGGATCCTGGATAATCTATGGGCTTTAATGAATCTAATAGGTGAAGGTTGAGTTGATAAGAAGTAAACTTCAATTCAGCATTTTTAAAAATACATTTAGTTCAATGGGAAGTAAAAGATGCATACTTGGATAAATTTTAAACTTGTTCATAAATAAATAAAAATGGAATGAAAATATAATATAAGGATAGATAGTATATATAAATACGTATTTTAAAAAATTATTTTTTATGACACCTGTGCAATAATTTTGTTGACATTATCTGGAAACTCTTTCAGTTAGCAAGGAAAAATATGCATGTATATGTACATTTCAAATGTATATATTATAATGGAGTTGAGCCCACTCTCCTATGACTTTCAGGATACTGGGTTGTGCCAAATAGCTCAAGATGTCTCTAAATTAGACCTGTGGACTTCAAGGTCTGAGCAGGGGCACCAAGGGCAAGTTCAGGCCTCACCTTATCCTCAAGGACTGACCAGCTAAAAGTCTTCACACAGGTTTATATTGATATGCAAAACAGCAGGCCCATTCTGGGAGCCATCCCAGGTATTTTGTACTGGGATGTACACTCGCTTTCATCAGCCCTGGCTCTGCACCAAAGGACTCTTGTATTAAGGAAATCAACTCTAGGGGCAATAAGGAGTAGTAATAACTATTTCACAAAATTTTTAGAAAGATTAAAAGCAGTGACGTATCTAAAGTACTCAGCACAATGTTCAGTGAACAAGGAGATACTTAATATTTATTATTTTTAGTATATTAAATAATATTAAGTAACAACTAATATAAAATTAAATAGTAATTTAATATACTAAAAGTAATAAATATAAAGTAAAATAAATATTTATTAGCTCCTTCTCTTTCCCAAAGTCAGGAGACTCACACCTACTCAGGGTCAGGGATTGCCAATGAAGAAAGCATGATGTAACCAAAATAGTTATGTCTGCGTAGTGCTTTATCATCTACAAAAAGCTTTAACATGTGTTATTGCACTTGACTCTCAGCTCGTCCAGAACCACCCCAAGTGCTCTGTGGGACAGGAGTAAGTATGCCCAGTTTATGGATCCCTGGGAACCTGGTAAAGAGGGATGGTGGTATGGCAGCCACTCTCCTAGTGGAGATCTGACCTCTGCTGGTTCTGACCCTCAGATATGTCACACCCACAGTCCAGGCCTTCTCCCACATCACAGTCACAAGATTCCAAGTAGGGTGATCAAGTGAAGGGATTCGCAGGACACCAGACTACCAGTGCTAAAACCCAGGAAGTCCCAGGCAAACCAAGATGAGTTGTTCACCCTGTTTCCAAGAGAAATGAGCACCAAGCTCCAGAGAACAAGAGTGCAAACAACATTAGCCTTCAGAGCCATGGGAAACATGCTGCTCAGCACATGGTGTGGAACTCCAAGGTTTCATGGCGTGAGAAACTTACATGTCGCTTGGCCTGGGAAGACAGCTTCTCCAGGCTCTCACTCTCCAAAGGAGGACAGGAGCAGGTTACAAAGCATCTCTCACCGGGGCCCCTGTCAAGGGGTCAGCACTGGTGCTCATCTCCCTCTGTGGTTTAATCATGTTCCTTCTGAGGTTTGGCAGGTGTGTCCCAGCATGAACTAGGTTATCACCCAGCTCAGATTTCCCCTCACAGAAGCAGATGTCTGCAGGAGGGCCAAGCAGTTCTGCTACAGCTCCTTTAGAACAGCTGTGGCAAGAAATGTGTCACAACGTAAAGGAGAGGGCACCACCTCCAAGCCTCTCCTTTAGAGAAGTCTGAAAACTCCCATTTGACAGAGAATTAAAGAATTTTATGCATAAAAAATAGTGACATCCTTTGTTTTCAGTGCTGCCCCTCCCCCCCCCATATTCATTTTAGAGCCTATATCTGGAGCTCGTGGTGCATTTCTCTGCCTCTTTTGGATCTGGTGTATATGAGTTCACTGAACTACCTCCAGAAAAATAAAGCTGAATCGTAAAGCTGTGCAAGCTCAGAAGAAGCTACGTCTAGGTTGGTCTCCTGTCACTCGTCTCAGCACCATCTCAGTTGCCATCCAGAGTCTGTCTTCTCTCGCCCAAGATCAAAAGACCCTGTTTTCAAATTCTTCACAAGGAGTGCGTGTGTGTGTGTGTGTGTGTTGGGATGGGAGAGGAGAAATACTTCTAAGCCTTCCAATAATTACAAGACATGTCTCGTAAAGAAGGTTAGTCTCTAGGTAAGGAGAGGGTAGGAGAGGAATTTGGTTTGTGGTTGGATATCCGTTACTGAAAGGAATACAACTAAAAAGGGCATCAAAGAAAACTGCAATTTTGTTATCAATGCAGCAACCACGGGAGCAACTTCTGCAAGACCAAGATGCTGGAGGTCGAGGGCTATGAGACAAATCTGCAAGCCAGAGATCCAGGGAGACACTAAGGCTGTGGTAGATCTTCTACCTACCATATTATTTAACTATTTTAGAAAAACAGCTATTCACAGAAAAAAAAATGGCTGTAAAGCTTTGAGAGACTTTAATGACATATTCCACTCACCGCATTCCATACACACTCCTATTGTGTAAAGAGGCTACCTCAGTGGAGGATCAATTACCCTGTGTGCCAGATATCTTCAGCATCAGCCCTCCAGATGCACCTCCCACCCTCCCCAACCTGCTCTGTACCTTGGGAGTTTGACCTCTGCTCTTTGCATCATCCCAGCTCCCTTCCCCTCTGCCTTCTGGTTGGATTCAGCCAATGGGTGGTCTTGCAAGAGATGGGTAGGAGATGTGAGGATAGGAGGAGAAGGAGGCAAAGTGAGTTCAGAGATCCTTCCTTGCATGACCAAGGGTTGGCAGTGCCTCCTTCCCTCTGGAAAAGGCCACAGCCCCACCACGTGACAGCTACAGCTCTCTCTCAGGGTTCTGGTAGATTTTCCCTCCACTTCCTCTTCAAACCTGCTGCTGGTGAAGACACTCAGCTGTTGCTAGCCCTGAGGATACTCCACTGTCCTTTGTTAGTTTCCCTTAAACCTGCCTACACCTTCAAAAATAGCCTTTTTGGTAAACTCCCTGAATAAGCCCCCTTTGAGTGTGCCTTCTGTTTCCTGTTGGAGCCATGACTGATACCCTCAGCATATCAAGGGTGGCGCTAGTCTGCACGGGGTAGTGCAGCAAAGTACAAAGGCCAATGGCGAGCAAGTGAGAGACAAGGCAGAGGTAAGGTAGGTCTACCTTCCTTCTCTTTCCCACTTTCATCTACCAGCCAAGGAATGCATACATTGAAGAGAGAGTTTGGTAATAAACAAGGGCTATAGGGAATCCTTCAGAGATTTTGTCCCAGGATCATAGGTTCCTGGCCTTAATGGCCTCTGGATGAAGTGATGAAGAGGAGCTTTCTTCATGCTTGTCAGAGAACAATTAAAAGGTTCTTGCATAAATCATCATTTCACTGACCCTGAAAAAGCTGATTAAACCTCCCTTTTCCAATAGAGGAGCACATCTGGGTTTCTCTTACTGTCTTAAAACTGAGTCGGGCAGCCAAACTGAGAAGCCTGAAACCATCTGAGAAAAGTTGAAACTTTCAGGATCTGGGGAGAGTCAGAGATCCGCACAGGAGGTCATCATGGCCAGAAGATTGTTGTTTTAAGAAAGCAGATGTGAGTCCAGGAAGTAGGGCTGAAACAAAACATCGCCTAAAGGCGAAAGGACAAGGAAGACACAATGTGAACTCCTGAGGACTAGAGAGAAGGTGTCTGTCCAAGCAGGCACAGAGCAGGCAGTGCGCGGAGATCTTCACCAGAGCCAATTGGTGAAGTTGGTGTAGGCACACAGTCAGCAGCGGGGAGGGTCAGCAGCTGATATCATTTTCCCATAGGGCACCCAGCCCCTGGAAAACAATAGAGAAACGACTAAAGCTCATCGTGGTAGAGCCAACAAAGAAGACCAACTCAGAGATGGCATAAGACTCCTCATCGACCCCATGATTAAGGCCCACATGAGATCCCCATTCCTGAACAAGAAAAGCACATAGGTGGGAGTAAGGAGCCCAACTACCAGAAGCAGAGGAATAGAAATGAAGCAAACACTGCATCTAAAATGATGGGTCATAACTAAAGTTGGTGTTGAAATCTCTTCTTCTACCCTACCTAGACAAAAAGCCATATGACAAAAGAGCTCTTTAGGCAGAGTCTTCATGGAAAGGAGCAGTATTCTCATCTTGCTTTCAGCATTTGTTTAAGTAAAACTACATAAAGCTCAACGTTTCTCCAAATATGATATATCAAAGAGCAAAGGAAACAAACGCATCTCTGTTAGAAATTTGACCAGGTATTTTCTATGCAACTTACAGGTGAGAAAGCAAGATTCTGAGTTCATATTTTCTTCCTTATGTCAAGTAGCTCTTCCTTTGTCCCCTAAAATTACCAATAAAATATAGTTAGAATGATGGTCAGCAAGCAGCTAAAGTTGAAGCAGCGAGCAGTTGAAGAAAACACACATAAAACAGGAACGTGGCACATAATTAACAAGTCAGAAGTATTTACTAATTGACGATAGAAGATGATGTGGGCTCCTAAACGAGATATGAATTTTAGTCATGATGGACAGGAAGAGGAAGAGCAAGAGATTTGAAGGACATCACTACTTAAAATGAATGGAAATTTGGGAATTTGATCTTTCTTAGGAGTCTGACCTTGACCATCACAGTTACATTATCACAAGGAGTTGAAAACTAAGATAGCAACCTATTATATATTGACTTTGTATAACCACGAAGACAGTACCTCTGTTGACCAAAAACCAATTCTTTTTCCATATTACATAAGAGATCCTCTTTCTTGAAATTCTTAATTTAAATATATATATTAAATATATATTTTTATATATAATAATGTATTATACATATATATGTTTATATATAAATATATATCATATAAATGAATGTATAATATCTATATATCTATACATACATTTATAATATATAAAATGAATGTCTATATATCATTATACGATATAGATATATATCCATATATCCATCTATTCATTGAAGAGTAATTGACTATCATGTTCAAGGCCCTGTGTTCGATGCTGGGAATGGAGAGATGAATAAGATGTCTTCTTTATCACAATTTAGTGAGAAGCTGATTGATTCAATATATCAAATTAAAATATAATATGGTAAATTCTATCAGAGGACAACATAATTAATAATTAGGTACCCAGTGTCCATGTGGGACCTCATATATACAGTTATTAAAGCCCATAATACATTATTCTGTCTGGAGTTACTATGTGTGCCCTATAGTCTCTCCCCCAGCCTCTCAAAGAAGGAGCTGTGGAACATTTTCACTTGGACCACAAATACCTACCACAGTGCCAGGCAAGTGTTTGGCATTTTAATGAGGATTAAATAGATAATGCTAAGAGAGTTCTCTGAAAAATATAAAATGTGACACAAATACAGAAAGCTGTCGTTCTTTATTCAATGGAGTTGAAAATAGAGAAACCCATTTAAAAAAAAACCCTTTAAAACATATGAGTGCCAATTCCTTTTTTTTTTTTTAAATAATAATAGCACTGAGAAGAAGGTAGATAGTATATTCATATGTCCAGGCAAAATGAATCAAAATGGACCAAAGTCTACCGGAGATCTGATGGTCAGATTTAAATGGTCACTCCCTTTGAAACCCAACCTCATTCCCAAGAAAACCGTGCAATTTTCATTATTCTAATAATTGTGTTATGATTTTAAAAATTAAAGAAATCACCACATTTCAGCTTGCTTACTATTTCCACAGTGGAAATAAATAATAACATGGGTTTTACTGAGATTTTCCATTTGTTGAACACAACGGGCAAGTTGGTGGCAGCTGAGCTCTGTCAATGAGAAATCAATTTGGGTTGGACTGATATGAAAATTAAACTACTCTAGTGTATCAGAATGTGGGAAAGTGCTTTTAAATCTTAGCCTTAGTGATTTATTGAAAAGAAGGAGGTGACTTACTGGAAAGGAGGAAGTAAAGAAGAAGAGAGTAGCGAGGGGAGTTAATGGTGATGAAAGATGGAAGAAACCAACATGAAACCAGCCAATTCCCTCCTTCAGTTTTTGCACCTGTGTGTTATTGCACTAAAACGGAGAGCATAAAAGCCAGATTTATTTTGTTTTATTTTTTGTCTCCTTTAGGCATAGGAAAAAAAGGGAGGATAAGAGAAAGAGTGATGGTAAGACAGAAATAAGAAGAGAGAATTGTGAGTAAAAATAAAAGAATTGGTAAAGAAGAGCAAAAGAAAGACACAGAAACCTGATTACTTAAAAAAAGGAGGGAGACAAGTAAGAAAATTGGCCAAGAAATAGGCAGAATTTGTTCCTTTGTGTAAAGTATTTTTGGCCCTCAAAATCGTAAAACAAATATCTTGATAAAGTTTTAATATTTTCTTTTTTCCTCTTCTACTGCATTACGCTCATCATTCTACTTCTTGTTCTAAAATGTTAAATACTAACCATTATTCCTTCCTTGCTTCTCTACCCTTCAGTGTTTTAACAGTTTTCTTTAGGCAAGAATTTCAAGATCTACCTATCTTGAAGTTTGGAGGAACTGTGTTGGGATTATTTTTTCCAAAACAAGAACAAGCAATTCCATGTGGTAAGACAGATGATCAAAAATTGACAGTAGTCTAAACCGCTGGAGTCCAAGCCATTCTAAGATTTTAGAAACTTGTAGACTTGTAGGCATCATCCCTAAAATTGGGATACATATATCTGGAGGTGACAGAGTCTTTGTAAAGATATAATGACACCAGCAGGGGCTAGGCACACAGGAAGAGCTCAGTAGCTGGATTTTGAATGAAGATTTGTGCTTGAATTGTTTTAGTAATGGAAGCATTAAAAACTTAAATTTTGTTTAATTTGGACAAATCCTTGTTTTTTTATACATTCTTATTCTTCAACACCTTTGAGATTTAAAATCCACAAAATAAAAGCCACTCCAATAGACATGCTCAAATGTGTGTTGGGAACTTCCCTCCTAATGAAAACCTGGTCCGAGATTTCCTCCTTTTGCAAAGGAAAGTCTGTGCTTGAACTCATTTTCTGGCATCAGGACCTTATAATCTTTCCTGTCAAGAAAAGATGTCCAACCTTATACTTTGTAACATCCATTTAAACAGCACAGGCATGATGGCATCTTTCCAAATTTTTCACATCATTCAGCTTTTCTCTTTCAGGTTTCCTATAAGTGGATGGAATGGAAATAGCGTAGGTAGATGCTTATACATCTAGCTGTCTTGCTGGAGAAGTATTGTAAAAATAAATTCACGATGGTAATTTCCTCAAGGGAAAGGGTCAAAAATGTGCCAAGTAATTTAATTTTAAAAGTGACTTTAAGACAGGAAATCAGGAGCTGGTTCGTGGGTAACTCAGGGAAGGCTGAGGATTGTGGTGAAGGCATGGATCCTGCACCACCCCAAACTTAGTGGGGTCGACCCCTGCAAAGGAAGGCTTGTAAGCCCTTTGTAGAACAATATCTTACTTTCAGGCCTCTGACTGTCAGTCCTCCGCTCTGGTTAATATCATCAAGGGAATCCTTGTCTGACAGAATGTAATTTAGGATCTATTAAATATGATTACTTGGCCTTGAAAATGATGGATAGTGGACAGAATTATAGAATCACTTTACAAAAGAAAGGTCTCTTTTACATCCTTTCTTGTGGAGCCTAAAATGAAGCCTGAGGAAATCCCTCAGAGGGGTTGTGGCATTTATAGGTTAGGTTTATGAAAAAGGGAATTGATATTCATATTAAAAACTGTAAAAATTGAGCAAGGTGAAGATAGTGAGCATGCAGACAGCTGTGACGTGTGTCTGAAGGGTGAGTGGCACACTGCCCAACTGATTTACTTGCTTTAATTATATTAGTAATGTGCAAGTCGACATGATTCGAAACAAGCTCTTTGGGTTTTTCATTCAAATAGTAGCCCCCAGTGACTACTTTTTATGGTCCTCCCAATTTCCAATTACTTAAATGTTCATAGCTGAAATACTTCAGAGTTCATTGCTGGGTTTGCTTTCGAGGTGGTCTGTGCTTGAGTTTTTATTTAATTACATTTTGTTCCTGGTTATAAAAGTAATATATGGTCATTGACTAAATCGCAAAACATAAAAAATTGCAAAGAAGAAATTAAAATCACTAATAATTCTGCGACCCAGAGATTGCCACTAACATTTTGCTATATATCTACTAGGCTTTTCTTTTATATATATATGTGTATGTGTATTATTTTTATTACTTAATTGATGTAACATCATATATACTGTATTCTAAAATTTTTAACAATATTATAGCATGATCACACTCCCATATTTTTAAGTATTATTCTATGATGAGATATTTAGTGGTTATACACTATTCATTGTATGTATGTACCATCAACTTTTAAACTGATCTGCAATTGATGAGAATTTAGGATATCTATTTACATTTTTTAACCATTATCAGATAACATTTGTACACATCCCCAGCTATTTCCTTAGGATACATTTCCAGAAGAATCACCATGTCCCCAAGTTTGCAAAATATTCAGCCTTTTTACACGTGGCTGAATTGCAAATTTCTCCTATCATGCAAAGTCTACATTACAATATTTCTTCACCACATCTTCTGACTGTTTATCTTGCTAGAATCAAAACAACGGAGGTAGCAGAAAGAATTGAAATGTCACCATTATATTTCTGGTTGGCAGTGAATTTTGTGTTAGGGATAAGGTGGGAGCAGCCATTAGAATTCTAAATATCTCAAAAAGCAAGGAAGCAGGAGGAGGAGAAAGAGGAGTTATTGTTTAATGGCTACAGAGTTTCAGTTTTGCAAGAGGAAAAGAGTTCTGAAGACGGATGGTGGTGATGGTTGCACAACAATATACTTGTACTTAATACCACTGAACTGAACACTTAAAAATGGTTAAGATAGTAAATTTTATGTTATGTGTATTTTACCACAATAAAAAACATTGCGGGAAAAACGAGGAAGCAAATGGAAAAGATCTCTGCTACAGCCATGACTCGCATAGTGACATTTCTGTCAATGATGGACCACACGTATGACAGTGGGCCCATAAGATTATAGTGGAGCTGAAAAATTCCTATCTCCTAGTGCTTCTGAAAGAAGACACTCAAGAGTTTCATCTACAACTTCAAAAGATTTTCCAAGGATGAGGAATTTGCAAAAATTAACAAGGCTGTGGCCAAGACGGCAAACAACTTTAACCTGGGTGTGGATGAGGATGACATTGAGGACCTCCTAGAGACGGTTCCTCAGGAATTGACTAATGAGGAGCTGTTGGAACTGGAACAAGAATGCATAGTTGAAGAAGAGTCAAGAGAAAAAGAAACTACAGGAGAAGAAATAGAAGAACATCCACGAAATTCACAGTGAAGGGTTTAGCAGAAGCTTTTGCAGACCTCAACAAGCTCCTCAAAAAGTTTGAAAATATGGGCCCCCACACCAAAAGGCTTTCATTAATGGAGAGGAATGTTCATGGTAGATTATCTGCTTACAAGCAAATCTATGATGAAAAAAGAAACAAAACAAGCAAACTTCCATGGATGTATTTCTGAAAAGAGTGACATCTCCTCAAGAGAACCTAGAAGGCAGTGATATCATAGGAGATGACAGCTCCATGTGTGTTATTGCCCCTGAAGACCTTCCAGTGGGACAAGAGGTGGAGATGGAAGACAGTGATATTGATGATCCTGACCCTGTGTAGGCCTAGGCTAATGTGTGTGTTTGTGTCTTAGTTTTTAAAAAAAAAGTTTAAAAAGTAAAAAAAAATTTAAAAATTTAAAAATAGAAAAAAGCTTAAAGCTTAAAAAAGCTTGTGTTTTAAGCTAAGTGTTATTACAAAAGAGTCAAAAAGCTAAAAAAGTTAAAAAGTTCATTTAGTAAAAAAGTTACAGTAAGCTAAGGTTAATTTATTATTGAAGAAAAAAAGTTTTTTAATAAATTTAGTGCAGCATAAGTGTACCGTGTTTATAAAGTCTACGGTAGTGTACAGTAATGTCCTAGGCCTTCACAGTCACTCACCTCTCACTCACTGACTCACCCAGAGCAACTTCTAGTCCTGCAAGCTCCATTCGTGGTAAGTACCCTAGACAAGTGTATCATTTTTTATCTTTTATATTGTATTTTTACCTACCTTTGCTATGTTTAGATATGTTTAGATACACAGATACCATTGTGTTACAATTGCCTACAGTATTCAGTACAGTAACTTGCCATACAGGTTTGTAGCCTAGGAGCAATAGGCTATACCATAGAGCGTAGGTGTGTAGTAGGCCATACCATCTAGGTTTGTGTAAGTGCACTCTATGATGTTTGCACAACAACAAAATCGCCTAACGTCACATTTCTTAGAATGTATCCCTCTCCTTAAGTGACACGTGGCTACTTGAGTTGCAGAGGAGCACATGTGGAAAAAAGAAATAACCTCCCATATTCCATGATGTTTTCCTGATGTTATGGTAGATGAAGCCATAATCATAACTAACATTTATTTGGTTCTTTATAGTTCACAAGTGCTTTTGTACACATGATTTCCTTGACATAAGAGCCTTGTGAAATAGTCGATTATCCTCATTTTGTATACGAGAGCTCTGAGACTAAGGTCAAATAACTGCATAAGATGATATAGCTGACATCCTTCCAGGACCTCAATCCCTTGCCCAAACTCTCTCCTATGAAATATAATACCAAGATGGTGGCGAGGCTCTTGTGAGGCCAAAACCATAAAGCGTTTTCACTTGACAAGTCAAATGTTTCATATATAAATTGAAAAGGGCAAATATTTAAATTGCACTTAAAGAAAGGATTTAGCTTAGAAAAACAACTTTTTGTAACAGTTTTAGATAGTTTAACAAAATATTAATTTTACTAATATTAATAACAAATAATGCCTCACTGATCCTTATTTTGTGTTTTTTGCACTTTCAAATACAGCTTTAATTTTTAAAATTTTTCCTCTGTAACATATTTCTCATCTTAAAGGTGGAAATATGTAACATGAATAGTTATCCGTGTGGCCAGGCAATAAGGTAGGGAGGGGAAGTGAGGAAATTCACAATAATTTAGAGTCACCAGTCACCCTCTTCCCTACCTCTTATCCTGTTAAAATACAAAGAGAAGAGTTACATATTTCCAAATTAAATATTAGCAGAAACGTAGATTTTTTTAAATGTAGATTTTCCCCTGTTCCCCAAGTTTTCTTTGCCTATTTTTGGATGCAGGACCTGATTAAAGATTAAAAAGTTGTCATTGGCTTCTATTTCTATTCAATGTCATCTTGAGTTGTAATAGATGATTTCTCCAACTTTCCAAGATCTCTTAGAGTTTTGTCTTTAAATGATTCCCAAATAATTTAATGTGATAAGCCCGTGTTTTTGATAAACAGAAATCTGGTCTCTGAGATTTATTCTGCCTGTCAGACCATTTATCTTTGGAATTACAAACATCATGGACATCACGAGTATTTCTTGTTCTCAGATATTGACTAACTACATGCATTCAATACCCATTATTATAAACCTGTTATGTGTCCAGTACTGCAAAAATAAATAAGACACAGTCCCAGGGAACTCCCAACATATTAATAAATAGAGAAATAACACATACACAAATTATTAGAATGAAACGGAATAAGCACAATACTAGAAGTATATGCACATACTCTGGGGGTCACAGAAGTATTATTTTTGCCTCTGTAAGAAAAAGCTTCCCAGAAGAATAATCTGAGTTGGGACTAAAAGGATGAAAAGGTTTTCATAAGGAACGATATGGGAAGGTTTATGCACATATATTACTTTGTCCCTTGATTTATGATTAGATATTTTTCTTCAATTAATAGTATAGAGCCATACGATATCAGAAGCTCTGACTGTAACATTAAAAACATCTTTAGATATCATAGGCAGTTCATCATTTTTTTTGTAAAGTCTGCATTCTCTTTAAATTCACCAAACTGTCTACCATCTTCCACTATGCCTACCATTGAGTAGACTGATAACAATTCATTGTTGATCAATAAACATTAACTTTAACTATTAAGCTCCTTGATTAATTTCCCACTGCACTGGTAGCATCAGGATGCCCAGCTCCAGCGGGCGCCATGCACATGAATCTATGAGGTCCCTGGACAGTCTTCTGCAAATTTGTTTGATTTAAGACATTTATCTCCATCTTCTTTGTACACTATTCTATTTTAACTACTGCATTTTCCTTTCCAGTTGAACTATACTTACAGTGGAATTTTAGGGAAAAAAAATCGCTGCCGATTATTTATTCTGACAAATTCTCCAGTTAATTTGGTTAAATAGAATTTCTGGAACAGTAGTAATGACTTTCTAAGATACTGCATCATCACCTGTCCAAATCTCTTACTGGTATTTATGTAACACGGATCACTGGACAATGTAATCTCCATTGTATAGTTGATATTGATGGTTTCTGGTCAATTGATATATGCCAGATTTATTCAAAAATCATACTAGATTTGAGATTCCTGATCAACTATGCTGTGTATTCTCTTTTAACTATTAGTTGAATTTTGAAAAGGAATTTGATATAACTCTAACTTCTTTTTTGATGGTAAGTCAGGTCATAAATGGTCTATTGTCTAGAATCCTGAATGGCATCTACCTTGCTTACTATTTGCTAAAAAATATTTCAGGTTGTTTTAAGCTATGGTTGGATTTTTTTACATATTTGAAACAAATGGATAATAGACGAATACTCAGATGGTTCTTCTGTAAAGCCTTACTTCATTTTATAAAGTTTTATTTTAAATCTCTTCTATACTATTAGATTCCTTTAACTTTGATGTGTCTGCCTGGCAAGGGCTTTCAACAATAGTGTTTTCCCTGATTTAGATTTTTGCCCATCAGAGACTATGGGCTTTTTCTAAGAAAAAGAAATTCCTGTGAATGGAGTGGCTTGAACATTCAATATTCAGTTGTAAGAATGAGTTCTGCAGGACTTTCCAGCTCTAGGATTTTGTTTGTGTAATTGAAGAGTGAAAACAACAGATTGTAGTTGTATGAACGTCATCTGTATTATGTCAAGGAGAAAACCATCAAATTCATCCTGAATCAGATCAAATAGAACAGTCCAAAGAATTTTAAGAGAAGTAAAAACCTAGGCAATTAATTGAATTGGGAATTATAATTTTCAGTGTTTAGATATCATATATTGAAATGGAAGTTTCTGAAAAATATTAATTAAAATCTTTCCAAAAGCTTTTGAATTCCATCATGTTTATTTTATTTTTTGAAATCTTTTGCAGTGTGGCACTTCAGTGCTGAGGTGTCTGTGCAGAGTCATGTATATCACCCCACTGTAATGCATCACGTGGGGTCCCTCACACAGTGACCCGTCCCCTGCTGAAACGGAAGGTCATGACAACTAAGAAACCAGTGATTCTGTTGTGAGTACAGACAGAGAAAAACAGATTTTTCTGTCAATGGATCAGCCTCTTTGAACTTTTGGAAGAGAATTTCTCTGCAGGTTATTTGCTCAAGCACTTGGTAAGGCAAAATCAAATCTATCAGTGAATTATTTTTTGTTAAAGTCAGTAAAGGAGTGGCTTTTTTCCTGCACCCAGGAAAATATGTCCGTCTTCTTGTAATTTATACACAGCTTTATGGAGTTGTCTGGAGTGTTTCATTAGCAGCCTATACAGTAATGTTTTAACACCGCAGGGCCAATAGCCCACCTAATACAATCTTGTTCTCTTCCTAAGCAAATCTGGGAATGAATAATAAAAGTATTAATTTCTAAAAGAAAAAAACTGTTCATTGACATCAGGGTGATGATTAGCTCATAGCCATAGCCTCTTCTATACCTCTCAGTAAATGCCAAATCTCATCTCAATAGCCTGTTATTTTCAGATGTTTCTCTAATGTTCAATGGACTCATACTAAATCTCTTATCTAATAATAATAAAAGCTAACCTTTGTTGATCAATTAATATGTATTATGCCAAACATATGTGTTTTTGATCTCATTTAATCCTCACTACAACTCTATAAGATTCATACTGTTAATAGTTCATTTTACAGATGAGTAAATTGAGGCACCAAGTGGCTAAGTGACAGCTCAAAGTTGCACAACCAGTAAGTAGTAAAGAGTGTATTAAAAGCCAGGTTGTCTGAGAGATGACTGTTACTCAGCAAGGGAGAAAAGCCTAGTCTTATAAAGCGAATAGGAAATTAAAGATTTTTTCCTTCATCCATATGAAGACTATAATGGAATTTTTCCTAAAAGATTACTTTAGAAAGCAGGAGATGTACCATAAAATTATATATACTAAATTTGGGGGAAAAAATTCCCCCAGGCAGTGACCTTTATTACTAAGATTTGATTTGGAAGCCAATTTTTATAGCTCAGTTAAAAACTGCTAAACCCAGGCACTTATATAATAGAAATGCTGACATGACCTTAATTCTAGAGGTGCAAAGGGTATAATTGAATTTAAGAACAATGTATCTCATCCATTAAGTCATTAAATAGATCGTAATAATCTGACACGTTGGTAAGTACTACGCGAACGTGGTTAACAATGGTATGCAAATAAAATGAGCTTGCACTATTAGCTACTGTATTTTAGGTTGTGTTTGCCAAATATAACATTAAATTACAATACAGTCATTTAGAAAATGTTATGGCAATATATTTTAAATGTTCCTGAACGTGATGCCAACATAGAGAAAGAGAATGTTAGAATCTACAGGATATTGCCAAGTGCCTACGTGTAATTCAGATAGCTTATATTTACAGTTTGTAGAATTAAACTTAATCAGAATTACATCCTTTTGACGCAAACTTCTGGAGTTGCCCCGGTGATGTAGTGCATCTGCTTGAAGAGCATACACAAGGATGCCAACTAAATGCACAAACCAGACCATTCCCCCACGCAGATGTATATTTGGCACTGCTGAGAAAAAACATCCAGATGTTTGGCATCATAAAACCAAATGCCAAAATCCAAGTGAAATCATGAGTTAAACACACATTCAGGGAATTTAATCAATGTAGACACCCAGTCGAGCTCATTCTAGCTCAAACAAAATAAAACAAAGCCAAAATTGCTCTCTTCCTTCTCAAGGGCAGGGCTAGAGACCTGAATTTTCAATTTATATTGTCTCAATCCTCATTTAATCTGACTGTTTATAGGACCAGTAATGAAGTGTACTAATCATTTCAGTGCAACAGAGGATCCAGTAGTGCAAAACATATTGGCCCTCAGAATTCCAACAATTATTTTAATTAGATCTTCCACTTGTTTATTTCCTTATGCAAATACTAACATAAATAAGAGTTAATAAGTAAGAATATATCTAACAGATTTTCCAGGTAAGAGTTGGTCACAATAATTGCAAATATATTCAAATGTCTTATTTTAGATTTATATACAGACAGCAAGGCATGGATATGAATATGTGCATTTATACAAAATATATATAATACGGTGATGTAAAAATTGAAAATGTCAAAAATCACTGCCATAGTGAAATAAATAAAAACAATCAAGGGTTCAGTGTGATAGATCAATTGCAAAAATGGCGCCAGTTTTTCTCCATCCTTACAGTGTATCCTTACATCCCCTCCCATCATGAGGTGGCGTTTATTTGTCCCACACTTCCACCTCTTGAATTGGTCTGTGTTGCAACTTGCTTTGGCCTTTAGAATGTGGTGGAGGTGATGGGATGCCATACTTAGCTGAGGCTTTATGCACACTCACTCACTCTCTTGCTCCTCTTCCTCTGCCATGAGAAAACTCTGGGCTAGCCTGCTGAAGAATGAGAGACCATGTGAAAGAGAGCCAAATTGTCCCAGCTGGGGCCATCCTAGGCCAGCTAGCCCCCAGCTGACCCACCAGTTGATCACAGATGTGTAAGCAAGCCCCAGAACAGCTAAGCCTGGCACAGACCAGCAGAATCCACCCAACTGATTTGTAGGCTTATGAGAAAGAATAAATGGCTGTTATAAGACTATAAGTTTTGAGGTAATACCTTATGCAGCAATAAATAACTGATACAATTAGTGTCAGAAAATATTTTTATAGAAAAGTAATGCAAATATCATGGTTATCTCTAAATATTAATGATCCTTGAATTTATATACGTTTAATATTTTTTAATGCACTGTCACAGGCTTGGCTTGTGATAGGTAAGACAAAAGTGATTATCCTCATTTTAAAGATGAGAAAAGTGAGGTAAAGGAAAATTGAATCACTCAGCCAGCTGTTATTGAGGAAAGCAGTGGAGGTAAGGATAGATTAAAGAGTCGAATTCAGTTCTCTCCTCTTTAAATCCTCATCAGCTTCCAATAATCCTTATGATCTTAACTGGCTTCGTGGTGATTTTGACTTAAGGAGTAAAATATCAGCATCCTGGTACCCCAGCTAATATGGCAAGTTCTATCCTTACCTTTAGGAAAACTAGGGTATCACTGCCTCCGATAAATCCACTAAAAAGAAAGAGAGGAAATCTCCAAAAATCTACCATAATTTAAAATTAATTGTTGTCTTTGTTATTGTTGTTTTTCTTTGTTGAATGTCTTAGGCTTCCATGGTGTTTACCTTTCATTGAGAAGAAAAGGGAGCAGGGGGAAAATTCACCTCTCTTACTTACTTTGGTGTCAACCTTTGGACTACTTAATAAACCAATTAAATTAAAGATTCAGAAAGTACCAGTCTTTACACTGAGATAACCACTGAGAAATCAATGATAATTAAAAAAATCAATTGGTCTTCTGTAGTAATTAAATTTGTCCACTTAGATATAATTGATATTGTTCACAACTAATTATCCAAGTAAAGGCTCTGAGGGACTTTTAGAGACTAAAGGATTGAGCCAAAGATTCTTCCTAATTTGAAGTTGGACTGAATGCCATGTTTTTTCAAAAACTGATTAAGTCGTACCCAGAAACACAATATTGAACAAACTCAAATACAGTCAGGAAATCAGTATTTCATTAGAGGCAGTTTAGCATACTATCTAGTACTCTCTGTGAGACTGTAGGCTAATCACTTAACCCTTGTGTTTCAGTTCCTTCATCCATAACACAGAGATAATAAGAGTATCTACCTCACGGAGTTGTTTAGCGCATTAAGTTATTATTAGTAAAGTGTTTAGAACAGTAAGCCCTGTGTCAATGTCATTATCATTCATTGTCTCTTGGTACTATTATTAGAAAGAATGGTAAGATAGTCACCAATCAGAAGTTCATCTCATTTTTTTATTCTCACTTGCACCTAATTCCTGTAGGCAGTTTACATTCAAGGGTTACTACTGCCCTTTCCCATATTTGAGATCTAATTGTTCTTCTTGGGATAAAAAATGGCTAAAATAGGAAAATGGGAAGTTCACATTCGCTGTGTGGCATATCTGATTACAAGTTATTAAGCCAATCCTCCCTTCCCTCTCATAAGCAATTCATTTCCCAGCACTAGAGGGGAGGAATAATAATAAAATAAAGCACAGGATGATCTTATCACTGATGCTTAGCATTTGTATATTCACTTAAAAAGGTGGCAGAGCAATTTACTGCAGCCCTCAGGTGGCCTAAATGACATGTTAGTAAGTTATATAGATGTGCTATTACCTATTTATTCTGATAGTCAACGCAAAAATGTCATGGAGATCCCTACTTAAGTACACTAAATTACTGACTCCTGGGGCTGGAAAGTACACTGAGAAGCTATTAGCTATTGAACTCATCCCCTGGATAAGAGTCTATGGCCCGTATACATGCCAACCTTTCCGAATTCTAGAAAAAGCTATTAAACTATCTTCTACATTAAGATCCTCACTCCTGCAAGAAATTATTTTCAACGTATTCTGGCTTCAGTTTAAGCACACATGCATTTGTTCTATCACTTGATGGAATGGAAACAGCTGGTGAGCCTTCTGACCTATGCAGCATTTCCTTGAATTCTTTCCTTTGTCCCAGACCTATATTTTCCAGTACCAACAAGACAGCTTTATCTGAATGTCATCCACTTATCTGTAGCCTGTCTTCTCATATGAGACTAAATTAAGAATATCCTATGCAGTCTGATTCTGAAAATGCAGGAATCATGACTTGAGCTTTGCAGTCCAGCTATGCCTTCTCCAATCTTCTGAAATACCCATCAGTCAAATAAGGGTTAACAAAAAAGAACAGCCCCGCAGTCAGACACTTCTCTATTGTTACTTCTAACAGTGGGTTAAGCTATATGGCCAAGGATCAGAACTTGAACCAGAAGGCCAGTAACAGGTCATAATAGCATAGTCCATGGCACACTGCAGCTCCTAAGTGAATGCAGAATTGAAAACAAATAGATGTATGAATGAAATACAATCAAAAATAAGCTCTTAGCTTTCTAAATCTATTTCTTAATTAAGGAATTCTGGTATTAAGCAATTGGAAACAACCTAATGTGTCATGTAAAGGAAACCAGATTTTGCTTTTTGATGGTATTAAGAAAGCTTTAGGAAGATTCTGTTTCAAAATGGCAGACTGAGCACATGCATCTACCTTCATTTCTTTCCAATGTCATTACAATTCATATTTATTAATACACATTGTGCTAGAAAACAAGAAAAGCAGCCAGTATCAGACCAGAAAGTTGCATGAAATATTAGGGGAAACAGTAGAATAAGATTAATAGAGAAAACAGAATAGGGAAATCTATAGCCCAAATCACCAAAAGGTAAGAAAAGTCCTTCCCTAGGAAGCCTTGAAGCAGCCCAGTTGGGAATCAAGATTAAGCCCTGAGACACTAATCAAGCCATTAATTTAAAAGCTTCATTCAGAACAACAGGACAGATTGGGTTTTTCCTTGTCCTCTTTCCCCATCTCTGTGTAAACAGAATATATAAGGCTGGCAACTGGTTTTTGTTTAAAAAAAAAAAAATCCCAAAACTTTCAAGAGATTACTCTAACTTTCAAAAAGTAGAAAGATAATTCAGGCAACAAAAAATATTTTTAAAATTCTAATTAGAAGGTGGTAATGCAAGTCCATACATGTGATAGCATTGCATAGAGACACACACGCATGAGTGAATGTATGTCTGGTGAAATCTGAGTAAGCTTTATAGATTGCACTGATGTCAGTTCTTGGTTTTGATATTGAAGGGATCAGAAAATGCCACCCCAAAACTGATTATTTTGAGCTGAAGTCACTTGAGAAACAGCAGATGTAGGAAGGACTGTCTGACTTCCCCCTTTCTACCTAAAAGTGAGTTATAAAATTTCTCATGAGAAAGGTGCCCTCCCTGTACCAGGAAGAGAAGAGCATTCTATCACCAGAGACTGGGAATCCATACTGTACAAATAAACCTACCAAAATAACTCTTACCTTCCATTAGTTTTCTCCACATATTTCCTAGTCACTTTCCCACAAGCTCCCCCTAGAAGCTTAAACTCCTTTTCCCTTTTCTTGTCACTTTTCTACAAGTTTATCGTTATTTGTTAAAATGACATATATGCTCTCAGTTCTATCCCTTTTTTTGAGTTTTCAATTCTTTTCTATGAAGACTCCTGTGCCATGTAAAAATATTAATATCTAATGAAATTTTTATGCTTTTCTCCCATTAATCTGTCTTATATCTGTTTAATTCATAGGCCCCACCCACTGAACCTAAGAGGGTAAAGTTCTTTTTCCTTCCGTACAATGTTATAATATAGCATGTATAAGACGTTAACATTGGAGGAGATTTGGGGGAGAGGGTACAGGATTTACCTGTACATTTCTTTACAATGTTTTGTGAATCTAAAATGATTTCAAAATAAAAAGTAAAAAAAAAATCTGATTACCATGATCAGAGTCAAGAAATCACTGAATCTATCAAACAAGAACAGGCTGCTATGAAAAAAGAGTAATTATAGAATAATAACATAGAGGGCCAGAAAATAGGAAATATGGTTTTTGAAATTTAAAAATTCAACAAGTACGAAAAATAACTAACTCAAAATAAAAATGAATTGGACAGTAATGAAAATACAGTATGAATAATAAACTGGACAGTACTAAAGATCAAGCTAATAATCAGGAATATAAATGCAAAGAAAATTTCTATTATACAAAATAGAAAGCTAAAGAAATAAAAAATATGAGACAATATTGAGAGACAACTGAGAAGAGGGGAAAGATCCAGGAATTTTGACGTATTTTGACCCAGAGACAATAGAGGGGAAAATAATAGAAGGAAGAGGAGGAGAGGAAGAAGAGAAGGAAAAAGAAAGAGGAGAAAATTCTTCTGAGCTCAAAAAAAAAAAAAAAATGAGTCTTCAGGATAAAGAGACCTACTGAGATAAGTGGATAAACATATGAGGAAAAAAATAAAATTGGATCCACTTCTCACACAAAGATAAAATCCAAACAGATCAGAGATTCAAATGTAAAAAGTAAAACCATACAAGTACTAGATGAAAATATGGGTAAATTCCTCTATAACCTAAGAGTAAGGGAAAACTTTTTTAACTGCGACTCAAAATCTAGAAGCATTAAAAGAAAAGATTGATAAATTTGATTATATACAAATTTAAAATAATGTGGGTTTGTTTGCTTGTTTTCGGCATGGCCAAAAAATACACCATAAATAAAGTAAAGGGCAAAGGACATATTGAGAAAAAAATCTGCAACTTATATCACAGGCAAAGGGTTAAAATTCTGCAACTTAGGTTATACAGGGTTAAAATTCCTAATATATATAAAGCTTCTAAAAATATTTTTTGAGGAGATATAGACCAACTATCATGTTAAAAGAGAAAAAGGACTAGAGATATGAGCACTTAACAGGAAATAAAATGCAAATTGCTTTTAACCAGAAGACAGGATATTCAACTTCAGTAATTATAAAACAAATGCAAATTAAAACTATAATGGAATACCATTTCACAACTTTGCTTTTGGCATAAATCCAAATGAAAATGCAAATGTATGACAACACATTTTGGAGAAGTTATGAGAAAACAGGTGTGTGTATATATATATATATTATATATATACAGTTGGTTGGAATACAAAATGGTACAACCCTCTATAGAGGGAAATTTGGCAATATCTAGCCAAAATACATATTCATTTATACTTTGACCCAGCAATCTCATTTCTATGAATCTATAGATTCATATAGACAAATATACAAACTCTCAAAAATACAAAAAAGTAATGTATGCACAAGGCTATTCATTGCACCATTATGTAAAATAGCAAAAGATTGGAAACAATCCAGATGTCCACCAACGGACCGATTAAATAAAGCAAACATCCACACAACGGAGTACTATGCAGCTGCAAAAAGAAGTGAAGGCTATCTCTACATATTGTTATAGAAAGATCTCCAAATTATAATATTACGTGAAAAAAAGAAAAGCAAAAAAAAATACTGTTTATGTAATAAAGAGGGGAATATAAATATATATTTTTGTATTTGCTTAACTAAAAACAAAAAATGGAAAGATAAACCATAAAGAAATGCTTATTTATAGGGGGGAGGAGGAAAAAATAATAAAAGAACAGGGGTAGAAGCTGGACTTCTCTGAATTTACCTTGTTTAATAGATATGACTTTGAAACCATGGAAAAGATTTACATAGTAATAAAACAAAGTCATATCAAAAATTTAAAAGGAATTCCTAACACTCAAAAGCAAAATGAAACAAATGAACCTAACCGTATATCAAGTCGGTGACTTAAGAATGCAGAGAAAAAATATTTTAAATGACTTTAAAACACAGTAATTTGACTATGTATCTCTGCTGAGATCTGACCTATGGTGGGGGGAAAACCCTGCAAAAGTCCTAAACTTTTCACAGTAATCACATTGTTAGTCTTATAATTTAGGAACCTTCACACAGAGAGAAGTACAAAGTGAGTAAGTAATCACATTCAAGTCTGAAGAACAAGGATTTCCAGAGGAAGAGAAAAGATACTAACATAAAATCAAAGAAATTTTGTAAACCCCTGAAATACTAAATTCAACCTAGAAAAACCAGTGAAGAATTAATGACGCATTTCTCTTTTTAGGAATACGTATATTTCCTAGCTGTCTCTGCTGGAAAGGCTGAGCAATAACCAACCCAATAGCAGTAAGCACCACTCCCAACCAGGCTGTGGCCTCCAAATATGATTTTTCCCTCAAAGGAGCCAGGACTCCGTGAGGAAATGGTGATTTACACGTCTGGGACAGGAACTGTACCAGCTGAGCCTGGACACTCTGTCATCAAGAAGGTAAGGAAGCTATCAAAAACTATTGGGGGTCATGTCAAAGGGTTCATGAGCCAACTTGAGGAAGTTTCCCCTGGCTAAAGACGGAAATCAATAGAAATAATTACTGCAATGGATTGCAAACACATCAAATATGTTAAAATCGTGAGTTTATGATACTTAAAACAATCTCATTGGTTACCTTTGGAAGATGCTAAGGAACCAGCTTATAATTCTTAAATCTGGTAAATAAAGAGAAAAAAATCAAGCATTTAACCTGCCTTTTTGTATTGGATACTTCAGTGCACTTCCAGATCCTCCCTTCAGGACTGAGACTCCCATTCAGTTGCCAGGAGCATCTACTGCTAAATGTTCTCAGTTGAGCCCTCCCCAGGAATTGTCTTTGGGCAAAAGGGAGATGTCTACCCAAGATTATACCCTCAAGCCAGGGGCAGCCCACAAACAATGGTTAGCCAACGCAAGGGTGGGGTGGGGGTACAACGGCACACCCTCAACTTTGAAGGGCTACCCCAGCTTCAAAGCTCCCTCTGGGATTGGCTGAGTCCTCCTTTGCAACTGCATGGCGTTTCAACTTCTCCCTCACCTGGTCCCTGCTTCCCTCGCTTTCTCACAGGTGTTATTCTCTAGAGCTCTCCCCTTTACACCTCTGACACACAATCTCCATCTCAGAGCCTGTTTCCCAGGGAACCGACCTATGATACTTTCCCATATTTACCATATTTCCCATGTTACTTCAGGGTAACAAAATAATAAATGAGTGAAAATTCTCTCATTAATAAATAGAAAAAGAATGACATAATAAAACTAACACCATTTTTGCAGATTTCTAATTAAATAATGGATCTGTGCAATGATCATCAATGGCTGTTGATATCACAAATGGAGAGACAATTGGATATTATATACCTCCTGGTGGAAGTACACATCACCACCTAAGAGGTACTCTTGCAAAAAGTTTTAACCTGAATTAGACTAAATCTCTAGATCCAACTACCGGTTCATCAGAAACACAGAGACAGAGGGTCATGTTAAATGATATTATGGGGATACAATAAAAAAAAAATCCAGAATGTATAAGACTCAACTGGACAACCAAGTTTCTTCAATAAATAGCTTACAAGGGGAAAAAAAGAGGGAGGGAGGGAGAAACCTATCAACAAATTACAACAAAGGGACTTTGGTTTCTGATTTCTGGTTCAAAAAAACAAACTATAAAAAAAATTATGAGACAATCCACAGAAAATTGAATCCTCAAGATATTTGATAATATTAAAGAAATGCTGTTAATTTTTTTAGGTATGGTTAGAGTATTGTGGATATTTTTTAAAAGATCATTATATTTTTAGAGATATATACTAAAATATTTACCAATGAAGTGATATGATGTCTGAGATTTGCTCTAAAATAATCGAAGCGGTGGTGAGGAGGAGGAATGGGTAGAGGTGTAGATAAAACAATATTGGCCATGAGGTGATTGTTGAAGCCGGCTGACGCTACATGGAGGTTCATAAAAATATTCCTTCTACTTTCGTATGCATTCCAAATTTTCAATAAAAAATAAAATAATATAGAGAACAATTCCACTGAGTGCTGAGCAGAATGAATGAAATGCGGTGCCCAAGATTTTCTACTGTGTTAAGCGGTGATTCCTTTTATTTGTCTTCAGATAATACGTGGTAATGGATGGTATTGAATTATAATACAGTAAAAGAACCATAATGATAAAAGCCTATATTGATTTAAGGTTAAAACACAGAAGAGCACAAGAAATACACGAAATAATTGAAAAGGTAAATTAAATCCTCATCTCCCAAATGAAAAGATGAGTGAAAAAGAATGGCTATTTTGAAGGCAAATGTAATTTTAAAGTCACTAAATGATAACATTCAACTCATTTAAGCAATTATACTACAGAATGAACATTTCTATAGAACATTTTACTTTACACTATGAAATAATGAGAACAGAACTAGGGAAAATAAGAGACCTTCCATTAAAAGTTGCCTGATAAAGGGGCCGGCCCGGTGGCGCAAGCGGTTAAGTGCGCGCGCTCCGCTGCGGCGGCCCGGGCTTCGCTGGTTCGGATCCCGGGCGCGCACCGACGCACTGCTTGGTAAGCCATGCTGTGGCGGCGTCCCATATAAAGTGGAGGAAGATAGGCACAGATGTTAGCCCAGGGCCGTCTTCCTCAGCAAAAAAAGAGGAGGATTGGCGGATGTTAGCTCAGGGCTGATCTCCTCACAAAAAAAAAAAAAAAAAAAAAAAAAAAGTTGCCTGATAAAATACAGGACACCCAGTAAAATTTGGATTTCAGATAAACGATTAATAATTTTTTGCTCTATGTCCCAAATATTTTTATTTGCTATATCTTGCAGCCCTATTTAAAATTCTTTAGTTTGTTTTTTTTCCAGCTTTATTGACATATAATCGACATGTAACGTTGCATAAGATTAAGGTGTACAATGTGATGATTTGATGTACATATATATTGTGAAATGCTTTTGCTTGTTTTTGTAGTTGATTTTTCTTTCTTACCACCATTTGCCTTCCCGTCCTAAAATGTTATCCATATGGTGCTTCATTAAGGCAACTATTATTTAAAACCTCTCAAGTTAAGAAGCCAAGGGAGATTTCTAGCACTGTCACCTTGGAGATGGCAGGTCTGGTACAGGTATTTAATTTTAAGATCTCAAAATACCAGCAGAAAAATTATCCTCTAGAGAACGAGGAACCTGGAAAGTGTTTTTGACAGATCCACCACATTCTTACACCAGCAAATGCTGCCACTTTGCTCTCGCTCCTCCTCCCCTTCCCCCTGCAATAACACACCAACTGTATTAATCAACCAGATAATGGCGGTGGTGAGTGGGGGTTGATGAGGGCTCCGCTGAACTGACTGCGCTGACTCGACCAGACGAATGGCTTGAGGTGGGAAAAATGGGAACCAGAATGCCGCCCCTGAGTCCCAAAAACAGCCCTTTAGAGATGACCCCATCTCTTCTACCTCTCCATGACTGGGCACTCATACTTGTATTGTTTTCAAAGTACTTTCCTACACTTTCCTTTGCGACTCTGAAAAGCTCTGAGAGATAAAGAGGTTAAGCAATTGGCCAAAGGTCACACACCTGGGTGAACCTTGTACTCCTGATTCTCATCTTGGGATTCTTGGCATCATAATTTGGATAAAGTTGAGGTTTGGTAAAGTTAGGGATTCTATCCACTGGAGTTCCTGTGAACTGATCACAGTTTCAGCCCTAGCCTCTGATCCTGCTAAGTGAGGGGCTCACCATGCACGTAGCCTCAGACTCTCAGCTCACTCAGTCCTCAATACGTGTTTAAAGAACATTGGACTAGCTACAAGCAAACAGTGATGGACAAGACAAGAAAGTTTTCTACCTTGGTTGAGCTCACAGTTCAGGGGGAAATAGGTAATTAGATATGTCATGACAATGAATTGTGGTGAGTGCTCACAGAGAGTTGTCAGAACATATACTGACCTCTAACCTCTATGTTGAGGAAGCTTCCCGAGAAAGAGATACTTAAGCTGAGACCTGCAGGACTAATAAGAATAATGTAGGTGAAGGGAAAGAGGGTGAGAGAGAGCGGAAGAGTATTTCAAACAATAGGACTAGATGTGCAAAGACCTGGAGGAAAGAGGATGCGATGTGGGGATGGTGTGAGAGACAAGGTAAACTCAAAATGTGGGGATGCATGAGGCCAGTCAATGATTTTGTGCCTCTTCAAACCAATATATTTAATACATTTGTTAGATATTTACTTAGAGGAAAAGTTGATTAGCCTGGAGAAAAAGCAGTTGGGGAGAACACTGGCAGCCCCTAAGCTACTCCTCTGTGGTCCTAAACTGGGACACGCTTTGACCCCAAACCTGCAACGCCTCTCAGCAAAATATAAGGTCTGCACCACAGGACGTGCCCTCCTTAGAGGCAGTTGAATGACTGTCTATTGTTACTGAATTAAACCCCTTGGGGGGCTCGTGTCCTCCTCCCACTCACTAGTCGGAGAGGCTTCTTTTCAACTATAAACACAGTTCAGTTCTTGCTAAAGAGTTCTATTAAAAACAATTTTCTCTATCTTGGGACATTTACACGTTTTGTTTTAGCACCCTTCCCGATTGGCTAGCTCTCCCCAATTCTGACCTTGTGAGAGACAGATGAGGCTGAAGAATAGGGGCCAAGAGTGGGGGTTTTGTGAAGGGCGTGAAGTTCACACGTAGCTCCTCCAGCATCGCTCACTCACCGGCTGAGTCTTCAGGCCTATGCACAAGAACACATCCCTTCTCATTGCTCATATGGGAGCAGCAATGTGGAATGCAGCAGCGGTCTTAGAACCTCCCTGACCAGCAAATCAACGAGGCTTTTAAAAATACAGGTTCCTTGGTCCCATTCCTTTATTTTTGGTGGGAAAGATCAGCCCTGAGCTAACATCCATGCCAATCCTCCTCTTTTTGCCTAGGAAGATGGGCCCTGGGCTAACATCCATGCCCATATTCCTCCAGTTTATATGGGACGCCGCCACAGCATGGCTTGACAAGGGGTGCGATGGTGCGCACCCGGGATCCAAACCTGCGAACCCTCGGGCCACAAAAGCGAAGCGTGCACTTAACCGCTACGCCACCAGGCCAGCCCCCCTTGGTTCTATTCTTGACCTATTGAATTGGAATTTCTAGGGATACGACTTAGGAATTTGTATTTCCAAAATTCTCCTTAAGTGAATCTGGTGTTAAATAATTCTAGGACTCATTGAACTTTACTGTAAAAAGCACAAATTTCAGAGCAAGTAAAACCTGAATTCAAAGTCTGGCTCTAGCATTTATTAGCTATGTGATCTTAGACCAGATTGTTTCTCCTCTCTGAACTTCAGTTTCTCCAGTTGAAAAAAAAAAAAACCAGGAGGAGGAGGAGGAGAAGGAGGAAAAGAAAGAAATAACATGACTTATGTGACCTTATGAGAGGATTAAATGAGATCGTGACTAGCAGGTACTTGACATAGTAGTCCATAGATGGCAGTAGTCACCTACCTTACCTTACCAGGATGCCACACTAATTCTGATATCAGCTCCACCTGCAGTCCTTAACTTGCTGCCTGCTTTTATTTCCTAAGAACCTATCTTAACCCCCTCTCATGTTCCAGCAGTTTCCATGGGGAATGACATGAGATAGTGGTCATTGCCTACTGAGAAGAGGGGCTGAAATTGAAGCCACAGAAAAAGGAGTCTGTCTACATGCTTCCCACCCCTACCTGAGGCCCGACCTCAGGCACAAAGACTTTCCCAAAGAGCTGGCCATCCCTCCTGATGACTGGCTAAAGTTGCTGTATAATGATCAAGGTTCATCTGACTTTTTCTTAGACACCAGTGTCAGCACATGGAACTAGTTGTAAAGTGAAGTGGCACATATATACTGTGCTCTTCTGATGACTGCGATGATTATTTCCAGGTGCATCCATTCATTATTAATTCATTATTAAGAAAAAAGCTGTACATGGAAATGTACATCCAATTTGTCCTTGAATATAAGTACTTGGATTGTTTACCACATGTTTGTCAGAATTCAGAGGTTTTTTTTGGTGAGGGAGATTGGCCCTGAGCTAACATCCGTTGCCAATCTTCCTCTTTTTGCTTGAGGAAGATTGTCCCTGAGCTAACATCTGTGCCAATCTTCCTCTATTTTGTATACGAGAGGCTGCCGCAACATGGCTTGATGAGCAGTGTATAGGTTCATGTCCAGGATCTGAACCCGCAAACCACGGGACGCTAAAGTGGAGTGTGCAAACTTAACCACTATCCTACTGGGCCAGCCTCAGAATTCAGAGTTTTTAAACTTACATTATTGCCATTTTCCTCACAACATCCATATGAACTAGGCTAGAGCACATCGTTTCTATTAAAAACAACATCTCTTCTTGATGGTAAAATTAGTACATGTTCATTAAACACGATTTGGAAAATAATAAAAATACTGTATAAGGAGGAAAATTAAAACCATCTCTACCACCTAGAGATCATAAAATTAACATGTTGATGTATTTGTTTCAAGTACTTTGTAATCATATATTTTATAAAATTGGCATAACTCAACATATATAGTTTCTGAATCATGCTTTTTCAATTAACATTTATTGTGAATGTTTAGCATATTGCTAAAAATTTTCAAAACTGTAATTTTTAATGTTGACAATATTGTAGCATATAAACATTCCATAATCTATTTCCCTGTGGTTGCACATTTGGGTTTTTTCCCCTCATTTTTTGTTGTCATAAAGATTAAGAGCTAGCTTTCTTATGTAGAGCTTATCTTTGGGAAAACAGAACTACAGAGGTTAAATGGGGCTTCTGCAAAGCTAGGACTGGAAGACAAATTTTGTACTCCAGTATAATTCTCTTTTTTCATGGACCACAAATATTAATTTGTTTTAAAACTATCAATCAATGCTTAGACCGTACCTGCCACTTCAATATGTTCTATTTCCTGGACTTCATTTTTAAAACAAACATTATTGACAGTGTATGAAGATATGAATGGAGTTGATATATAGTCCCAAAGTGGGGGCAAATGGGAGTGAGGGGGTAATTCAGAGTCCCTACAACTCCCTTCTTCATTTCTGCCTTTTCTCTTATCTGCTACCAAGTTCTCCAATTGAATCACCTAGTGCTGGTAACATCACTTTCTGGTTTTGATCCATAAGAAAAGATAAAGTTTCTCTGATGCTCAGAATCCCCACCAAGACAGTGGCCCCTACATTATAGTGCTTCCCTTATCTTTCTTCACCTGATTTCCCACCTCTCTCTCTCTGTTTCTGCCACACACACACACAAACACACACACACACACACACACACACACACAAGTTTTACTAGTCTTTGATTTTCAGTGGAAACCGTTGGTATTTGCATTCTGCTCTGCACATCATTGAAAAGATATACTTACAGTATAAGAGCCACCCTGTGGCAATTCTTCTTCCATGTTGCATAAAATTATACTTCAAAGGGATTCAGCACCAGACCATGGAAAAAACCCAGTCCCGAGAACCTGGAAGCCCAAGTTCCTAGTTTTGGGCTAAGCTGTATTACTAACTTGCAGTCTGACCTTGGGCTGACCTGCTTGTCTCTGTGGTCTCATTCCATCTTTAAAAGATGATCTTGAAGAGTCCTTCCAGTTCTGACATGACATACTTTTGAACAGTCTTGTTCTTCTAGATGCTCTTTTCGAACATCTCTTGAACCTTCCCTGTTTAAAATATAACTTGTTTAAGATGGCTTCTTTCTGGACATCAAACGTCTTTCCTTCCATCCCTTGTACAAGACCAATCCAAGGGACAGAGGGCTCCACCCCAGAGTTTTCTTGTCTGCCGTACTGCTCTTGATCCAATCAACCAGGTGTTCTTTCCTGGGTCCTATGCTTTCAAGGCCCCTATTCTGGCCCTCCTCCTCCCCACACAATGGTGGGTCTGTGAGGCCAAGGAGATTTGCCCACCTGAAACCTTCTTTCCCTCTTCTAGACTAAGCTCTCCTTACTCAAGAAATCCAGAATTTCCTGTTCTTGAAGTCCCGAGCCTGCTTCCAGGGCCTCTTTGGGCTTGTGCTTCTCTCTGTCCTCTTAAGGGCAAACTATATTGCCCAAAGTATGGTCAAGAGGTGGCTATTTGAGGAATTTTTGTTTGAAGTTATGAACAGAGCTTGGGTATGTAGGGTGGAGGCTACACATCTGTACACAAGTCTCTTCGAAGTTAGTATGGACAGAAGGGTGGGTGGTCCATGGGAGGGGAAGGGGTTGGAGACAACCATTTACACATTCACCTCAGGCTCACAAATGTTAGAGATGGACCTGCTTGTGAGATACACTGTCTTGTAACGAGAGGCATACAGCAGCCAAAAAGAGTGGCTTTTAAAAGATTCAAGTTACTTGTGACCACATAGGAGGACACATAACTGGAGTGAGTGGGTAGTAGAAAAAGCATGGGGAAGCCACAGACTTCTCATCTTTGGCTCTAGTTAGATGCAAATTCTGGACACAAAGGTAATTTATAATTTCTTATCTGGTCTTCGTATTGCCAAACTAGAGTTATGATCTTGTGGGCACAAAATGTAATAATTATATTAACATTAATGGCAGTAGATTATTGAGCCTAACCTGATTCCTTTGTTGACATTATTTCTCTCTATTTGTGTTGGTCCATTTTCCTTCAGCTCCCTCCCAAACTAAAATAAAGGTCATTAGGTAAAGAAAAGCAATCTCTTTAGGCTGGCCTAGCCAACCCTCAATTAACTAATACATCTGAGACCAGTGTTGTAATAAATGGTCTGTTAAAAAGCATGTTAATCCCAAACCTCGTTTATCTATTTCTCACATCAGTGTTTTTTAGGATTAGGAGTTATGATTTAGTAAATTTGGTTCTGTAACTTATATCCATATGATATTTCAAAAGGACCAATATGGAAAAGTACGTGCCTTTTAAAATAGTTTTATTTGTAGTTCTCCTCAAGTCAAAAAATTAGCTTGGGAAAATTCTGCCCAGTTTACAAATTAGCTGGATGACATTGAACTAGCTATTTACCCACTTGGGGACTCAATTTCTTTAACTGTAAAATGAGGAGGTTGGATTAAATGGTCTCTAAGTTTCCTTTAAAATCTAAGGTTTTATGATTGCCTATGATTTCATAAGCAGTTATGCCTAGAGCTATTTAGCAGAGAAAATTGTAGAATGTGAAAACCTTTAGGACTTAGCAAAGAAATGAAAAGACCATTCATCAAGAAACAGGGTCAAGTCAGAGAGCAAAGACTATAGTTGCCTGAGCAACTCGAGCTTGAAAAGAAATTATTACAGAGTTAAACACAGGCCTATGCAGGCCAAGGAGAAAGAAAAGGAATGAGAGCTCCATCTTTTCATGTTGCTGTCCTGGAAGAGAAATCATATGATAACTGCTCAACTTTCTGGAACAAGGTGAGGTATAAAAGAAACAAACACACACATAAAATACCTAATTATAAGGTGGCTACCATGGTATCTGCTACAGCTTCTTTCCTAGTGTTTTAATCAAAGACTGAAAGTGTGAATGCCAACTCTCCATGGGTACTTCAGTGGCTACCCGCAGCATGCTAATTTTTCCTCCCTCTTTCAGTATCAGAAATTCCCCAAAAAGTCCTACAACTACAATTCTATGCTGAAGCTGGAGTTGAAAGCTGTTGTCAAGCCCCCAAATTCTATTAGTGAAAACATGAGGAAGTAAGACATTCAGTTTTGTTGTGAAACTAAATCATGATACAGCAGACAAGAATATGAAACTAGTTGGTCAGAGTGTTCATCCCAAAGTTACAGTCAAACCACTCCAGAGAATACGGAGGCCCCCAGAAGGAGTGGCCCTGTGTCTTCCGGCTAAAGAGGAAGTGAGGAACTACACAGTTTGCCTTGGAAGTCTAACCATATTAAGAGAAACCAATTTCATATCTGACTGCACGTGCATTGTGATTGATCAAAATGTAGGAAACCTCAGGGGTAGAGTGGGAAGGAAAGAGTAACAAAAGACCTGTAAAATCTCAGATCTAACTGATCATCTCTTGTATAAATAAAAATTGGCTGTATTTCTAATAGTTGTAATATTAAAATTTGAAAATGTGAGGTATAAATATATATTGTCAATGAATTTCATATCATTTTCTTCTGTTCAGAAAGTCACAAACTTCCTGAGAATCAGACAATTTTCACTGTACTTATGTTTCTGAAATCTGACTCAATTTCTTCTATGATGTGTTTTTGCAGATCTCCTCTTCTTGGAATATTTTGTTGAACACAAAGAATGTGCTAACAACTGTCTAGGAAACAGACACCCAATATCTGTCCATTCTCTTTTTAACCTAAATAAAATATCATTTCTCATTAGAAGTTTAGACACCAAGAACAGACCACTGAAATATACGGCTTCTGTGAGCACTGAAGAGAGAAACCCCTACAGGGAGGGAGCTGATGAGGAGGAGAAGGGAGATTTTTCACATGCAATGCCAGTGATACTTGAACTTTGGGAACGTTTCATGAACAGCTGCTTCTGCAGGAGACTGAGAACAAGCACAGTGCCTATAACATTGTGTTGTTTTATTCAACAAACACTTACACAAAGCTTATTATGTGCCCGACTCTGTGAATGCTTTCCAAATATTAATCTTTGATTTTTTGTAACAAGGCTACAGAGTAGGTGATATCGTCATCATCGTCATCACCATCCCCATTTTAACAGATGAAGGAACTGAGGCACAGAGAGGTTAAGTCATTTGCTCAAGGCCCGCAACTAATGAGCGACGAAACCCAGGGTATATGGCTGCAGAGTCCATGCTCTCAACCACCACACTCTGCTCCTCCCAGAGTGGGTCATTATTTGAGGCAGAGGTGGAGGCAGAGACTTAGAAAATGTCCTGGATGCCATGGCCCTTTAGCATGTCACTTCTCTAGTATGGAAACACTGCTTTTAACTTCTAGCAACTTCCACCTCTTTAACCTGGAGATTTTTTTCTCAGGTCTATGCCTTTAAGATGTTCTTAGGCTAAAAGATATGATGAAGTGAACACCAAAGAAGAATTTTAAGAGTAATCTCCAGAATGGCCTTGCTTAAGAAGCTGAGGTCACTGAGCTAAAGGAGAAAATAGCAAGATGTGAATGGTTTCTACCAGGTCGGAACCCTCTTAGTCACCTTTATAATTCGCATAAAAATCAATAAAATGCTTTTTGTTGCTATATTTACAGGTTAATATGAATGACTTTTTTTTGGTTTAAGAGAAAAGAAGATATTAGTTCCTATAAAATATATACTTCAGCCAAGGACCTTAGAGAGTGAGGTCCTTTAAGTATGACTAAGAAGTAGTACAGGGATGTTAATCTGAAGGATTATTTGTCATAACAAAAATTTAAAAAGAACCGATTTACCCATCAGTAGGAGAACAGCTAAATTAAAGAACACCCATGCAATAGAACACAAAGCAATCATTAAAAAGAATAAAGTCGATCTATGCATATTTACATGAAAAGATACACTTAACATATTAAGTGAAAAGGGCAAGCTGCAGAACACTTTCATAGTATTATGCCATTTTTGTGGGAAAATGTTACAAGAAACATTTGTTTTTATATGTCTTTAACATGCAGGTATGTTTAGATACAAATAGAAAAAGTCTGAATGAATACACACAAACCTCTTAAGAGTGTTTACCTCTGGAGAATGTCCTGAAGCAGGGGGGAAAAGGAGATAAATTTTTACTTTATAGACTTCTACTTGCTTGTGGTAGGTAAGAGTCACCAAATGCACATGAATTAAGCACAAGCAAGCATATGGAAACCATTAACAGTTGGATAAAGATTAAGAAATAATCAATAAGAAATAAGCTGTGTATAAGTTTGACAAGCTGACTCATAAGATACATCATATAAACATTGTAAGCATCAATTCTTCCATAATTATGCATAAATTACTGTGCTAGCTCTACCACATTTCTCTTTTGCTAATGCTATGGATTTTGAGGTTTGATTTTCATTAAAACTTAAAGAGAAAAAAATAACACCTTCTAAAGACCGATAAGTCAACAGTTAATGCGCTAGTCTTTTATAATTATGTATTCCTTTTAGAAACTCAAATACACATTTATGCACACCATCTCCATATTTCAGACTGACTGGATGACAGCGTGGTATGATAAAAACGACACAGCACAGAGTTAGAAAACCAGTCCAGGGTCTATCATTGACTCACTGGGTAACTTCTGCCACTTAACACCCATGGGTTCCTGTTTGATCCTCTTTTAAAAAAAATCTATGATTCAAAAAAGCAAGAGAATGGTATCTCTCTTGGTTGATTGACAATAAAATACATCTCCAATGCTGGCAAAGGCCTTGTTAAGCAGCTTACTAAGCAGTGCCGAAGATGATATCTGAAACAGTTATCAGTGTCTGCTCCTTGCCCCCAGCATGCTTCCCCTGTTTCTTCCATCTTCTGTCCCAAGTGCCGTGTTGTGCAGTTGTGGGAGTCACTAGGGCCAGCTATTCACCCCTGTCTGACCTCCGCCCTTGCTTCTTCTCCACTTTGAGGTGTGAGAGAAATCCCAAACCCAGGCTGTCCCATGCTCTGCTGCCTGGGAGAGCCCAACCCAATCTGTGTACTGTAGCTAGAGCGATCTTTCTAAAATATACGGGTAACCACGTCACCCCCTTTAAAAGTCTTAATTACAGATTCCCATCATTTACAGCCAAGCCCATACTCTTGGCCTGGCATGAAATCCTCTTTCTGCCATGGTCCCAGTCCACTTCTCTAGCCTCCTCTCCCACTTTCCAACTCCTGCCCGATTCCCCACATGCAAAATGTTCTAGCCATATGGTAATGTCTCCAGTTTACTGTATGCATCCCCATATTCTCTTAGCAGAAACTCCAGAGGCCAGAGGTGTTTCAGAATTCATAACTTTTTAGATTTTCAACAAGTAATCCCATGTTTGTATGTATTACATGACACCCCAGAGGGGCTCAGGCATCAACTCTTTAAGCACAATTCATGCACCAGTTCTTCACACACAGTTCTTCAAACACATAAATATTTCTGCAGAAAACCTAGAGTAGTATTCACATTAAGCGTGATAAGGTCGCAAAGGCATCAGTCAGTTCAGGTTTGGTTTTGTCACTGAGCCACTTCCCTTGGCACCTGCAGATTTATTACCCATTCTTTGCCACCAGCTCTGTGCCCAGGAAACTAACCTATCTGGGCTTCAGTTCCACATCCACTGCCCCCAGGCTTCCGATGGAGTCCAGCCAGCGGGGATCCCAGCACAGTATCCAGGAGGCCTGGGGTATTTCCTTCTGCTGAAGGACAGCCATCTGTAGGCAGTTGCTCTTTAGGTAGCTGTCTTGCCACAGCTCTTTCCTTCTGGCTTCCAAGAACCACTCCCTCTTCTCTTTTGCTTGTGTCTAGGGATCACTACAGCTCTGCTCTGAACGTCCCAGGGTACCATGCCACCATCACACTGCTATCCTACCATCACATTCCTATCCCTTATACCAGCACTCCACCCATATCTCTGTAAGTGGTCTCTTTATCAAACCCTCTTCAGACAATCCCAATTTGAGAATGCCATCTGTTTCTTGAAGGGTCCCTGATAAATGCAGTACTTCAATGAGTTCAGATCGAGTCTGGTTTTCCTGCCAGGTTAACAAAAAGCTTTCAGCTTTTAGAACTTTCTGAATTTTGGAATTACGTGTAAGATATAGTGAACCCAAACACTCTACTGTTTCTTTCTTCTGTTTAACACACACTGCTCCTTCTATCTGGAATGCCCCTCGCTCCTTGTCCAATTAGCTAACTTCAATTTAGTCTTTAAACACCATCTGTCCAGTGAACTTCGAGGGTGAACTGACCGATCCCCTGTAGACAACCCCCCATCCAACAGTCCTGGGCACCTGGAAAGTCCTTGGATCAGCCTTGGAAAACTTGTATGAGTATGGGGCTTGAAGAGAAAACCCCACCCAGGGAAGTGACGGACTCACAAGTACTGTTAACGTTACATATGTCAAATATATGTTGAATGAAAGGCTTAACATTTGTTAATATTGCTGTATTCAAGAAACAATGGATGAGTATACTCACAAATGACTAAAATTTAGTGGTTTTTAAACTTCTTTTGATTACCCTTTTGCACCAAAGACTCACAGATAAAACATAAGCAGAAATTTTTGAGAAATACTCATTCTTAGTATGTTCAATGCATTCTGGCATTTTCTGGCCTGTTTTAGTATTTATAGCCTATTTAAAAATACAAATCCCATCCTAGAAGGGGATCATGCCATGCACAGTGTGAAAGACACCAAACTAAACAATATTTGTTGACAAATGCTTCCAAACATTGTTAAACAGAGAACCAAAATAACTAAAATTGTAGCCACAGTTTAGTTAGTTTTTTAACCATTTACACTTTCACGTTGTTTCTTCCATTGTCAGCAACTTGCTCTCCTGAGCAGGGCAGGAATTCCTCTCCCAAAGTTGGATGACATCTGGCTAGAACCAGGACGTGTGCTGAGACAGAAACCAGAGCAGCTGGCAATCTGGGAGTTGGGACTGTCTTAGCCAATTTTGGATATTTGGTCACCTTATCTGAGATTACATGTAAACTCGCTTTTTTCAGTCTCTCAGAAGGCAGCTTTTACTGTATAATTTAAAAAGAATTTTTTTCTGTGTTGTTTAATGATTTGGGTTAATTTTAAACATGGGTTTATGAAATGTGAGCTGGTGCCAGGAAAATGTGGATCAATTGTTGCTTCCCTAGAGAAAGTAGTGGTGCTTTTAATAATAGATCCTAGAAAAGTGTCTATATTTCTTTTAGGACTTAAAAGGCAAAGCAAAATATGGGTTGGATAGAGGTGTTTTGGTGTGTATGTAGACTAAATTACGCAAGGCCTGAGTAAGAAAAAAATTGTTCTAATTAGACTCTCATTTATACCAAGTAGATAATCATTTAGGTGCCCTTGAAAGAAAAGGAGTTAATTATATGGATATTGTATCATTTAGGAGTAACATTGGCTGCATGCGACAGAAATCCAAAATAGTGGTGGATAACAGTCTTATCTTAAATAAGATAGTGTTTAGCCCTCTTGTAAAAGACAAGAGGTAGGCAGTTCAGAACTTGCATGGCTCCATGATGTTAAAGGACCAGGATTCTTTTCTGTTGCTTTCTACTGGGATTTCTATCAATGCATTCAAAATCTAGACAGCTGGAAGGAGAAAGGAAAAAGGAATAGCATACCCCCTTCCTTTAAAGACACATCCAGCAAATTGTACACACTACGACCTCTTATAGTCCATTAAACAGAATATAATTATGTGGCTGTACTTAGCTGCATGGAAGGTTGGGAAATGTAGTCTCTATACCAGGAGGCCATATGTTCAGCTAAAAAGTAGGTCTCTTACACAAGAAGATGAGAAGCACAGATATTGGGGAAAATGAGCAATATCTCCCACAAATATACATGGCCTGGGATTGATAAACCTTTAGGTTTGATTTCTGTAGCCTTTGCCTCTCCTTCTCAAATAGCCAGTCTTCTCCTTATTCTTTATTCTAGGGTTAAAGGGAATTAGAAAGAGCACTAGTCCACTCAGCTTAGTTGATTATGTTGCCCCTATAGGGCAGAGCCTGCCATGCCAGGACAGCCTATGGATGGCTCAAACTAGAGCCAGTCAAACCCTAACCACAAGGCTGGCAAACAAGGTCTAGCTAGGAATTGGGAAGAGGGAAATAAATTCTGGGGAGGCAATCAACAAACATCTTTCCACAATATCTAAGAGGCAGCTCTAAATTAACATGTTCAAATCAAAATTCTTGATTTCTCTCTCAAATTGCACCTCCAAATGAACTACCATCCACCCTGCTGTTTAAGCCAAAAACTTAAGTATAATCCTCGAACTTCTTTTTCCCTCACTGCTCACATCCAAGCAGGACCAGCTACATGGTCCGTGGGGGCCGGTGAAAAACGAAAATTCAGGGCCGCTTGTTGAAAGTTATTAAGAATTTTAAGGTGGCAACAGCGGAGCATTAAACCAACCATAGAGTCTTTCTAAGTGTGATGCCTGGTGCAACTGCACACAAAGCCAGACCTGCATCCAGTATATATCTACACATTTGGTAAGTTCTACCTCTGTGATAGTTAATTTTATAGGTCAACTTGACTGGGCCACAGGGTGCCCAGACATTTGATCAAACATTAGTCTGGGTGTGTCTGTGAGGGTGTTTCTGGATAAGATTAACATTTGAATCAGTAGACTGAGTAAAGCAGATTGCTCTCCCTAATGTGGGTGGGCCCCATCCAACCAGTTGAAGGCTTGAATAGAACAAAAAACTAACCCTCCCAAGAGGAGGAGGGAACTCCTTCTGCCTGACTATTTGAGCTGGGACACGTCTTTTTCTGCCTTCAGATTCAAATTGAAACATCAGCTCTTCTTGGGTCTCAAGCCTGACAGCTTTCAGACTGGAACTACACCATTGGCTCTCCTGGGTCTCCAGCTTGCCAACTACAGATCCTGGGACTTCTCAGTCTCCACAATTATGTGAGTCAATTCTTTATAATAAATCTCTTTCTTTTCTCTCTCTCTATACATCCTGTTGTTTCTGTTTCTCTACAACCTCAAAAACATTTCTTAAATTGGTATACTTCTCTCCATCTCCATGACATCTCTGGATCTCTGATTCTGGACTAAATAGTAATGGCCTCTTAACAAGTGTACCTGCTTTCACTTTTGCCCCTGCTTCAACGGTGTTCAATCAGAGAAGCAGAACCACAAAGATGGAGACGTGTTTGTGTGTGTATATATGTGTGTGTGTGTGTGTGTGTATACAAACACACACACAGACATATGTGATAAATATATCACGTATAAAATACACGTGTTTTATATATAATAAATATTTAAATATATAAATATCACATATTCCAAATATAAAATATATTTAGATATGTAAAATACATATCACACATTTTATATATAAAAATATTTATATAAATATATTAAAGTGTATAAATATTTATATAAGTATATAAATGTTCATATATAGATATATAATAAATATATAACTAAATTCATATATATATATGAATTTGTTATAGGGCTTTGCCCTTACACAACTGTGGGAGCTGATTAAACAGTGTATGTGTCTGGTGCCAGAGCCTGGGGCTGAAACTTAGAAGGGATGATGAATGTGAAGAGAGAGACACAAGGATCAATTGGAATCTGTAAGGATAAACTTGAACCTACAAGGATGGACTAGAATCACTGTCAATCTCTCACCACCTCTGAGGCTCCAACTTTGATGAGGGTATGGGCCACACAGGAGAAGCTGGGACCCTTAGTCTTGGAGCTAAATATGCTCCCAGCCCGGGATTTAGAGAAGTGGAAGGAGAAAATCTGGCAGGAGTTGAAGGAGCTGTGGACTGGATGTTGCCCCAGACCAGCAAGGTGAACCAGCAGAATACAATGGTGTGGGTGCACTGCAATGGTGCCTTGTGCCCTGCTCCGACCTTTAAGTGTAAAAACAATAGAATACTGCTTCCTTTCTGCCTTCCAAATAGCATACAAAATGCTTCTCAGAAGGCTCGCTAACCCTGAGCCATGCAGAGAAGGGAATTCTGGGAAACATAATTCCGGTTAAACTAAATTGACACCATACAAATCCTTCACACTCCTTCAATTAACTCCAACAGGGCAGCAGTAGAATCATTTAAAAATCCAAATCAGACCACTTTTCCTTCTTAAAGCCTTCCAAATGCTTCCCCTTGCATCTAGAATAAAACCCAAACTCTTTACAGTAGTTTGCAAGGCTGCACAGGATCCCACCCCTACCATCTTCTGAGTTCATTTCCTTTTGTACCATTTCCCCCTTGAGCACCATTCTTGAGCCTCTGGCCCTCTACCTGTTCCTCAAACACAAGGAGGTCATTCCTTTCTGAGGGCCTTTGCACCAGCTGCAACATCTGCCTGCAACTCTCTTCCCATTGATCTATCTTCACATCACTAGCTCTTTCTTTTTGTCCAGGTTTCTGCTCTTATGTCGTCTCCTCAGAGACCTTCTCTGACTATTTAATCTAAAGAAGTCCTCACACACCTCAATTCTCTCTCACATCACCCTGTCCCAATAGTCTCAGTTATCTTGCTAATTTATTGTTTATGTGTTTATTTTATATCTTTCCCACCTCCATCACTATCAGATGTAGGCTCTATAACAGAAAAGACTTTGCCTGTCTTGTTTCTCTGCCTGGCCCATGATAGTACTCAATAAATGTTTGCTGAAGGAATAAATAAAAATATTTGGACTGACATATGTTTCCTATGGCTTCTGTAACAACGAACCACACAATGTGCATTTTAGAACAACAGAAATTTCCCATCAACTGATGAATGGATAAAGAAGATATGGTATATATATACTATGGAATACTACTCAGCCATAAAAAAGACAAAATTGTCCCATTTGCAACAACGTGGATGGACCTTGAGGGTATGATGTTAAGTGAAATTAGCCAGACAGAGAAAGACAAACACCATATGATTTCACTCATATGTGGCAGATAAACAAACACATGGATAAAGAGAACAGATTAGTGGTTACCAGAAGGGAAGGGGGTGGGGGGGAGGGTGAAAGGGGTAAAGGGGCACATATGTATGGTGATGGATAAAAATTAGAATATTGGTGGTGAGCACACTGCAGTCTATACAGAACCTGATATATAATAATGTACACCTGAAATTACACAATGCTATAAACCATTATGACCTCAATAAAATAACTGAAAAAATACATAAAGCACTCAGTATTCACAAGTCATTTAAGTTAAAAAACAAAAAAACTCCCCAGAAATTTATCCTCTCATGTTCTGGAGGCTAAAAGACTGAAATCAAGGTGTCAGTAGGGCCATGTTCCCTCTACAGGCTCTAGGGAAGAATTCTTTGTTACTTCTTCCAGCTCCTAGCAGCCCCAGACATTTCTTGGCTTGTGTCAGAGTAACTTCAACCTCTGCGTCCGTCTTCACATGGGCTTCTCTTCCGTGTGACTATTTGTCTTTCTGTGTCCCTTCCTTTTCTTATAAGGACATCAGTCATTGCTATTATGGCTCACCTTAAACCCAGGATGATTTCATATCAAAATCATCAATTACATCTGCAAAGACCCTATTTCCAAATAAAGTCATATTCACAGGTACTTGGGGTTAGGACTTGAACATATCTTTTTGGGGGAATAATGCAACTCATTACAGGACTGATTAAAGATTCCTATTATGCCTGCTTCTTCTACTGAGACAGGGTCCCTCATAGATCTGAACTTGAGAGAGCATATTAGGACCCCTAGTGAATGCGACATGCTACAAGAAGTATAAACATTTTCAGGGAATGCAGAAAGGAAGATTTTTACATTCCCCTGAAATATTAGAGGAGTGGCAGTGGGAATGTGGACAATAACTAATTAAGTTTCCAGGATCCAGAATTAAGAATTTATGTGATTTCAAAACTGCCAATGCATCCCTCAGGGTACATGGGGCAGCTGAATGCTTAACAATATTTGGCAAAGTGTTAAATTGCCTGGATTTGTAAGTCAGATTTTGACAATGTAACAGCTGGAAGGAGAAATGACCTTTGCCTTTGTGTTAAAACCTAAGAGGCTTTTGCCACAAAGCATTCCACATTGCTGTTGGAAAGCAGTTTGGAAAAACTAGGCTTGTTAGAGCAAGTTGCTGTAGGAGGAATGTAAAGCAAAGCACTACAGTAGAAACTCAGAACTTCTGTGAAAATTTGAGTTATCCTCCCCCATTCTTGCTCTTAAGGACGTTAATTCAAGGGGAGGAAGAGAGAAGACTTATTATTCAGGGAACTGTCCAGAGTTAGAACTGAAGGTGTTACTGAACCAAAGTGGGTTCGCTTCTTGGTGAGTTGAAATCAGAGCCTTCACCAGAAGTAGTTGTCACACAAAGTAAAATTTATTTGCAGCAAATAAGGAGACCACAGGGAATTATTTCCCAAAGCTGTGGCTCCTGGAGCAAAGGAAAGCAGGAGCCTTTTATTTCGAGAGGTAGGTATTTGCTTGCATGGGCTCAGCTGGAAAACATGCTTCCACATATATTGCATGTTATGGTAATAAGGCTTAGGCTTCTCCTGGGGCAGAGATTTTAGTATTAAAATGAAGCAAAGGGCGACTTTAGGTCATCTCTTGATTCATCTGCCCAGGCATTGCTCTTGAGACGGAGCTCAGTCTGGTTCAGGGTGGCTGGTGATTGCATCTCTTAATATGACAATAACAACAAAAAACAATTTGGAGAAACAGTTAATGCTTCCAAAACCTCCCCTGAGTTCCTCGGGGCAATTATTCCATGACAAAGACAACAGCCTAGCCATGCAGATCTCAGCCACCTGAGTTCAGATTTCTAACTCCCAAATCCCCCTGACTATAGGGTAAGTGGCTTCCTCCCTTTGGGGAATTGGGAATCCAGGCCCTAAACAAAAGATCAGTAATATCTCGCATATTTGCCCCTGGAATCCAGTGGCCACCGCAGACAGATTTAAAACCTACAGCACTACTTAGTGGTGGGGGCCAAGAAGAGAAATGCCTCTCTCTGTTCTGGCTCTTGTGCAGTTGGGTGGTTTTTGGTAGAATGAGCATTTTTTGGTAGAATGTGCCTGTGAGGAGAACTCTATTACTGTCCTCCAGAAGTTAAGATCCAGAAACAGGAGAGGGGTCACAGAGTCACACTCTCCTGACTCCATAAGCAAACGAGCTTGGTAGACACCATAGCTTGACCCTCCCTCCTTGACTGGCCTAGACCCTGGTATTAAAGTAGTCAGACGGCCGATCAGTGAGTGTCCAGAGTTCAAGTGTGATCAAAGCTGCCTGCTCTCTGGGTAACTCTGGAACCCCAGTGCTACCCAGTGAACCAACACATGCAGAGCCAGGTGGGGTAGGGTAGGATGCTGTTACCTAACTAGACCCAGAAATCCATAGGCATTATCACCAGTGGAGCTTTAGAGAACATTTCCAGCAACCCTTTAGGAGACTGGGACTAGTCTGTGAGTTGGAGGTGGTCCAATCCTCTTAAGTAAAATACAGCTTTACTATGTTTTACCTTCTGATCCTAACTCACCTCCCCACCCCCAGCCCCTGCTACATGACCCTCAGAAGTCATGTAGCAAAATATACAAGAGGCTGCAAATATTTTTTCTCAAGGAAATATATGATGGGAAAGAGAGGATTTAGTCACAAAATCCTCTTAGAAAGGGAGAGCTTTGTTGGAAAAATTCTTTGATAACTGCTTGGGGGTAGAAACTGACACCTGAGGGGTGCAGATTTTGGTGGATTATCTGCAAGAGGCAAGTGGATGGTTTTATTGGCTGCTCCACAGAAGGAGGGAGAAGAGGAGAGAGGAAAGATAAGAGGTGGGATGAAAACAGGAGATGTGAGCTCTCTGCTAGGCCCATCACTTGGGGGCAGGAAGAGGTTTTAATAAGCATTAAAAGTCGCTTTCAAAATTTCTGCCTTCAAAATATTCCCAAAGGCACATGAAAGATGCTGAAAGTGTGAACACGAGTGCAATTATCTTGGATGCACTTGGTACTGGCTGAGTTGCTCCCAGGCCTCACATCCTTTCAGTTGAAGCCCTATCCCCTGGTGACTCCTTTACTGACTTCAGTAAAGTATTTAAACACACACACACACCTCAGTGTGAATGGAAGTTTTTCTAGAAACTGATGGAGAAGCTAGGTTCTATAGTCAAAGTATTACTGCTAAAAAAGAGACAGATAGCTGCCGAGGTGAAGGACTACAGAGAAGGACAGACACAGACCAGGAGCAAACTGCAAGAACTCACAGGGATCATGGAGACTGTCACAGGCCACGGAATTGAATTTTCATTCAAGTTAACCAGATATTCCACAAGTAGGAAGGCCCCAGCTGACAGTGTGGCTATTCTAATTTCACCTCCTCCATTTCATTATCCAGATTACTTCTGAGTGAATTTTCTAAGACACAAATCTAAGCATGCCATAGCTGTGATTAAAATTCCTCAATAACTTTCCATTGCCTACTGGATTAAAAGAGAGAAGACGACGAAAAGAAAATCTTCGCAAGGCATTTAAGGCCTTTCCCAGCTTCTTGCAAAGGGCCTAGTGAGCAGTAGGTGCTCTAAACGTAGAGCATCAATGAGCAGGGCTGGCACTCTCATTTCTATCAGGTCTCAACTCAAAAGTTGCAGAACTTCTCAGTAAGGTCATCCTTGGCCATCTACTAAAACATCAGTGAGCCCTCCCTCTGAAATTTTCATAGTCCCCCTCCGTGCTTATTTTTTTTCCTCAGTTCTTATCCATATTTCACATATTATATGTTATATATTTTACTTAATTTATTGTCTGTCTCCCTCAGTAGGCATATATATAAAATATCAACTATAAATATAAAATCTATGAAGACAGGGATTTTTGACTTTTTAATTTGTTCACTACCCTATTTCCAGTACCTAGAACAGGGCTTGGCACATAGCCAGTACTTAATAAAATATATGTAGGATGGATGGATCTTTAAAGCCTCAGCTCAAAGACCATCTCCACTTGAAGCCCCCAGGCAGAGTTTCATCTTCCTTCTTCCCACTCCTGCCCCATACATATCATCATATTATACTCCTTTGTCTGTATGTTGTTCTGAGCTTAAAACCATACTGAAGTCAAGGGCCTCACTTATAAACTTAGAAGTGAATCCCTTGTGCTTAGTACATGATATGTCATTGAACAAATGAATTATTGATCATATCCCCATTTTAAAGATGAGGAAACTGAGGTTCAGAAAGGTTAAATAACTTTTAAAGACACACTAAGTAAGTTGCAGAGGTAAGATACCAACCCAAACGCATGCCATGCCATTCCTTTACTTTTCCTTGTACTAATACCATCTCCCCCTACAATGTTCTATCCTGCCCCTACAATTTCTATTTATCCATATTGTACTTATTACCAAGTCCCTTTTCAAATCTCACCTATTCAACGAAATCTTCCTGATGACTCTTATTCACAGTAATTTCCCCCTTTTTTCCAGAAGCCTCCTGAGATAGCTCTCAGGGTACATGGGGGAGGTCATGAGGTAGGGTACGTGGTCTTGGAGAATAGCTTATCCATGTCCCATCTGTGTTCCACGCTCCATAGTCAGGATCTTGGTGCAAACGCCTATTTATTTTACAGCTAATGTACCCTCCATTGGTCCCCAACCTCAGGTAATAGTCTCTTATGGTCTGCATACCTCTCCTAAGGATTCACGTGGCTAGTGATGGATGCAATTGTCTCCATGGTTTGGTTGAGCTGAGCTCCCAGGAGAAGCTGCAGAATGGAGCAAGTCTCCAAGGGTTATCTGAACAAACAGCATCCTCACCCTGGGATTAGCACTCAGGACACCTAAAGATTTCCCCTTCCTCTTTCATTCTCTGCTTCTGTTGGAAATAGGGGCTTCAATCTTTCCCAACGTGACTCCTCCAAGTTTGCTAAATAAGAAGTAAAAGCCTATTTCCTATTAGCCATTTCCTCATGTTACTATACTGAAGACAGAGACTTACTTTTCAATGGCCCTATTTCTCCCTTTTTAAATAGAGGAACATATACTAACATTAGAAATAATTTTTGCTGTCAATGGTCCCTGAAAAGTAATGCAAAAAGTTATTTACAGTCAAAAAAATATGCTTGTTACTTGTTCTCATGTTCTCATCTCTCAAGCTGAGACAGTTACAATCAGAACCTGCAAAAATCCACAATAAGTTCTTCTCTAATGTCTTTTGTACTTAAAATCTTCAGTACATACCTAAGCATCATATTCAGTAATAATGTGCCATCCTAGTCTGTAACTGTTCTACAACATTTAACCCTTAATTGTGTCTACATAAAATGTTGAGCTCTCTCTAATTTGGGAAGCAGTAGTGAATTAAAAGTGCAGGTCTTATATTACAGTACCCATGTTCAAATCCCACCTCCATCGTTTATCAGATGTGTGACGGCTAATTCCTTAACGTCTGTGTCTCACTCTCCTCATTTTAAAATGGGATCCTATAACTTCATAAAGTTGTTATACTTAATATAAAAATATCATTAATAAATGATAACAGCCATTTGAGGGTTTACTATGCACTAGCCATTATGTTGAGCACTTTACAACCATTTCATCTAATTGTCAGGGTAACTTGAAATTAAGATGTTGCCCAGAGAGCTTTGTGGACAGACAACCGAAATACACTGACTGAACAAGCCTCAGAAGCTAATGAAGTCGGCTGCTGGAGACCATTGGTAGAGCGGGCAGTGGAGCCCAGTTAAGACTGTCCACAAAGCCCACGTCCCTGACCCCTACGCTGTATTCTGACAAGGTACAGAGTGCCAAGGGCAGTGCTGGCACAGAAGGCCCGAATCCAAGGCGTTGTTTGTCACTGGCCCTCTGCCATAGTGAGGACTAGCCCACTGGTCTCTGAACGCGGGCCCCCCAGTTTCCAGCCGGGCCCTAAGCCCACTGGTCAGGGCAACAAGGGTTCCCTCGTCGAAGTTTAGGAGTGAGATGGAATATGCACCCTTCTTCACGCCTCTGTTCTCTTCCCTCCCGCAACTGCGTTGCGAGCTGAGCGGCGCTGGGATTGGGGGCGCGCCTCTGGAACCCCCTTTCCCCGGAGCCCAGCAGGCCGCGCCCAAGCGAGGGCGGCCCTGGGGTGGGGGTAGCCTGTTTCCAGCCGGACCGCGTCCCTGGGCGCTCCCGAACGCCGCGCCTGCGCGCTCAGCCCGTCGCCGCGCCGGCCCTGCGGACGTGTGCTGGCTGTCTTCGCGGCGCCGGGGCCCTAAGATGGAAGGCTGCCGTGCCCGTGCCAGCCTCGGGTGCGTGAGGAGGACTTCAGGAACCCGGCTATGAGGTGCAGCGACCCCAGGGAAGGGCCACGCCTGCCTCGATCCCTCCAGGGTGCCCGGGGACCCAGAACGGGGACGCCACGACCTCAGCTCCTTTCCCTTTCCCACGTCCGCGCCTCCTGACTGCGTCTCGCGGGGAGCGGGACCCTCTGGGAGGGAGGCGCAGAGAGGATGCTATTCCCTTGCTGTGGGTCGCATCACAGATGGCATTTCTCCCCTGACTGCGGCCGAGGCAGTTCTCACCCTGGCTCTTCCTTTCCCGGTGTGGGATTTTGCAGTCTCCGCCCTCGGCTCGACCCCTAGGTGCTTATTGCTTGTGGGCGATTAGGGCGAAGGCCAGATGTCAGGGTCCTCTGTCCTGCACCCCCCTGGGAGGGACAGGTGAGGGTTCAAGGCCAAGAGAGTGGGCCGGGGGAAGTGGGGCAAAAGAAGCTGCAAAGAGGGAAGGGTTGTGATTAATGTCGCCAGAGGTTATTCCCCAACTGAAAGTTGTCCAAGTTTCTCTCAGCTCTTGCGTTCCTTGTTCGTTTCACGTTCGTTAATATCCTCACTTCGTTTTAACGGTGTTAGTTGATACTAGAAAACCAGCAGGCTTTCAGCCTTGAAGCATCATTGGAATTCTTTGAGATCAGTTTTTATGGTCTTCCAAGGGAGTGTATCTTGCTGTCGTCGGGATAATCTTCGGGTTGAACCACTGAGATTTGCTATATTATTTTTTATTTTCAGGTATCACAGGAAAAAATATACCGCGTTGGGTTTGTGTTTTTAAATATTACTGACAAAAAATTGAGAGCATAGAGAATCAGTTGAAGTGCGATTCGGAGCTCTGTCAAATTAGCGTGCACCCAGTATAAGTACATGTGGGGCTGCACTTGGAGGGTTGGGGATCCCTGAGCTGTCACTTATAAATAGCAGATGAGGTCTGGGCTTGCCACCTACGGTTCTAACAATACAGGGCTCCCAGTAAGTGTTTTCCCACATGGTGTGGAGGCAAGTGACAGGAGTATCCAGTCTTAGTGCTAGTGGTAGGTGATCAGCCAGAGACTCTTTGGCACAAGAGCTGTAGGGAGTCAATTCCTGTTATAATCAGAGATGGTGGTCATGTGTGGGGTTCTAGTGTGGGATATTTTTCAAGAGTGTGCCACGGAAACTGTTAAAGGGAAGGAGAAACATACACTAGGAATTGAGGAGTCCTGCTGCAGGTGAAAATGCTGTGTGTGACCTCTCAGGCCTGACCATAGACACTTGCATGGTTTTGCCTGGCTGGCCTCATGGGAGGAGGCTGCCCTCCCCACACCAGACTTGTGCGTGGCCGGTGCCTTGTAGTGTTCTGGAGGGAGTTGCAGTCAAGGACTCACCCCTTCCCTCCTGCTAGCCGTGCTCGTACTATCTTGCATTCCTGGCTCAGGTACCTCTATTCTGAGGACCTTGGCTGAGGTACTTCCCAGGCATCTCCACAAGACCTCCTTATTGGGGCGAGGGGGCTTGACTGAGATGCTTTTCTCCATCTTGACTCAGGACCTTTCCACTCCTAGGCCTTATTCCTCCTCACCTGCCCACAGGTACCTAAAGAGCAGAAGCCTTTTGTTCCGGCCTCCTCTGCAGGGAGATGGTTGTGTGCACTGCGTCCACCTGACCCTCCCCTAGTGCTGCTCTCTTTAATAGACCGCTGGGAACCAGTACTTCTTTTGCCTCTTGCTTGCACTGTCGCAGTAAGTGAATAAAGGCTTGATTATTACTTCCAGTTGGGCTCATTGTCCTAATTGACTACCTTGACACCTCATTGCTTGACAGGAATTATATAAATTGCCAAATTCGTGGCAGTTCACTGGATTCATGACTTAAATTTTACGCCTCATAACTGCTGCTGTGTTAGCACGTTTAGGGATTTGGAGGTTGTTCACCTGAAATTTGTCTAAGTCTGTTGTGAAAAACATATTAATAGCACCAACAGCTGATTGTTGCCAACATGGATATTTGGATTATATGGTGTATTTTGTAAATTAATAAAATGGATTGCACTCATTATTTTATTTTGCATAGATTTGTGTAGCATATTCCATTTGGCCTCTAGTTAGATTTTTTTTTTGATAAATATTTTGGGGTTATATGGGCCAGTTATAGAAAGCCAGATACTATAGCTTTCCGTAGTAATTCTGTCTCATCCCGTGGGCCCCAATCTTACCTAATAGGTTACTTGGCCACTTTGAATAAAGTGATTAATATGGTGAGTTCCTCTGTCTAGTGTTGTGTGAAGAGGTATCCCAGGAACAGCTTTCACAAACTTTTTTACCTCTTCCTACAGAAGTTTCACAAAACAGTATTTATCCTTACTATATGTTATGCAATCTGATATTCTCTACTTTATTTTATTAAACAAAAATGCTGCTCTTGACCCACTAATCTGATTTCACAATCCATTAACGGGTAGTGACATAGAGTTTGAAAAACACTGTGATAAAGCAACTAGAAGATATTTGCTCAATAAATGATTTTTTTTTTTTCTGTTTCTTATATTGCTGAAGAGAATCACAGTAGGTGTGTTTGTGATTTTGTGTTTAAGGTGTCATCTAGGAGAAGACAGTAAATAGCAAATAGCATTTATGTTGGATGTTTGCCAAATCAGCTGACAAAAGAACTGGTAGTTCTGAGTTTCTGGTAGATTTATCAACGCTCTGATCTCAACTAGAAGATACAGCATTAGAATGAGAGAGTTAGAACAGCTTTTTTTTTTTTTTTTTTAATCTCTGACTCCCTTATATGAGGAAAATGCAGTAGTAGAAGAAAGATGAAAAGAAAATTGCCTTTTCTGATAGGAGAGGATAGGGTGTAGGATAGTTGTGAAAGTCCCTGGTAAACTTTTGCATGTGTCCTACAGAGGTATATTGTGGAAAGCATTTTTATCATTATATTAACTCTGAGACCAAAATGACCCTTTTATTATATTGCCTGAAAAGTGAACCCTACTCAACTTGCAGTTGCTGAGCCATAGATAAATATATAAGTAGCAATTTGTCGACCTCATTGCCTCTGTGCTTGTCTTTTAGAAATTCCACAAAAAAGTGGAAAGGAGAAATAAAAAGAACTAGAAATTTAGTTAGTATGTTAATCTCTTAGTTAGAAACCCTAAAAATGATAGTAAGTAGATAAAGATAAAGTTTGCAAATTTGATTAGTGTTGAGCTAAGTAATACCTTATATATATTATATATATTAAAATATAAGTAGTATATAAATATATATTATTTATATAAATTATAACTTATTATATATATTTATATTTTTATATATGTATTTATATATTACTTCACAGTTTTCTGGCACATTCAGATGCATTATCTCCATTGATTCTCACAACTTGGTGTGGTAGGCAGGCCAGGAGGCATTTTCCTCCTTTTAGAGATGAGGAATCTGTATTTCTTTCTTCCTGCCATCATACAGTGACAAATCCAGGCCTAGAATCCAGGTTTTCTGGGATATTTTCTTTCAGTTGTCCATGTTGGTCCAAAGAAGTAATTGGGAGTAAATAATTTTAATGATGTGGCTAAGAAATCCAGCTTTCATAACTGAAACATTCCATTCTCAGATCATGTCCATGGTATGCTATAATTGAAGGCAAATATATCATATTTTTACTATTATATTTTAATTCTTACACTCTTTACCTTTCCAGCCCAATATTTTAAAAATGACAAAGCTACTAAATATTGACAAATCTACTTAATAGTGAACTAGGAAAACTGGAATTAAAAGGTCTATTTAATGTTAAGAAATTCAATTCAATCCTCTTTTAATGTATCATCTCAATTAATTAGAAATATAGCTTAAAATTATATAAATTATTAGAGATTTCTTTTAAAGAGGCATCATTTCTCTATATGTGTGAAATTAGTTTTGTGATTCTAAATTATTCATCTAAAATGGTTATTAACTTACTTTTAAATACAGGAAAAGTCCAGATTACCCTTTACCCTTAATATCTTTAGCTAAAGGACAACTTAAATTATTTCTTTTCATATGAATAAATAATTTTTTTTTATTGATGTTTTAATGGTTTCTAACATTGTGAAATTTTGGGTTGTACATTTTTGTTTGTCCATCACCACATATATGACTCCCTTCACCCCTTGTGCCCACCCCCCACCCCCACTGCCCTGGTAACCACAGTCCAGTTTTCTCTGTCCATATGTTGGTTTATATTCCACATATGAGTGAGATCATACAGTGTTTGTCTTTCTCTTTCTGGCTTATTTCACTTAACATAATACGCTCCAGGCCCATCCATGTTGTTGCAAATGGGACGATTTTGTCTTTTTTTATGGCTGAGTAGTTGAATAAATAATTTTTAAATTAACATACTTTTATTTTTAATTTTTAGACATCCCTGGAGTTTAAGAACACTATAGAGCTGATCAGAGTATATCACTGAAGAATATGATGGCTGAAAACAATTTAAAAATGCTAAAGATTCAACAGTGTGTAGTAGCCAACAAACTACCTAGAAACAGGCCATATGTTTGCAATATTTGCTTCAAGCACTTTGAAACACCGTCAAAATTAGCTAGGCATTATCTCATTCATACTGGACAAAAGCCATTTGAATGTGATGTGTGCCATAAAACCTTTAGGCAACTAGTTCATCTGGAGAGACATCAACTAACTCATAATCTACCTTTTAAATGTAGTATTTGTCAACGCCACTTTAAAAATCTGAAGACGTTTGTGAAGCACCAACAACTTCATAATGAAACCTACCAGAATGATGTTAAACAGGTCAGAAGATTGTTGGAGGCCAAGCAAGAAAAGCCAGGGTACGGAATGTATCATACTTTTTCCACAGAGGAGAGATGGGCATTACACCCGTGCTCTAAGTCTGATCCTACATACGGTCCTACAAAGAAAAGAAAGAATATTCATGCATGTACAATCTGCGGCAAGATGTTTCCATCACAATCAAAACTTGATAGGCATGCACTTATTCATACTGGTCAGAGGCCTTTTAAATGTGTCCTGTGCAGTAAATCTTTCCGACAGTCAACTCATTTAAAAATCCACCAACTCACACATTCAGAAGAAAGACCTTTTCAGTGTTGTTTTTGTCAAAAAGGGTTTAAGATTCAAAGCAAACTTCTGAAGCATAAACAAATCCATACCAGGAATAAGACTTTTCAGACTCTTTCACTAAAGGTGAAGAGTCCAGAATCATGTCCCCTGCCTAATAAATTAAATGCAAAGCAGGATGGTTTTGAAAATGGTGTTATAGGTGAATCCGAGGAGAATAATCAACTTGATGTCCACTCTATTTATATTGTCCCCTTTCAGTGTCCAGAGTGTGAAGAGTGTTTTGAATCGGAGCAGATTTTCAATGGACACAAGTGTTTTCCTGCCAGAGGTGGCAAAATTCCAAGCAGGCTCAAAAGAAGCTACAACTATAAAACTGTTGTTAAAAAAATCTTGGCTAAGCTTAAACGTGCTGGGGGTAAGAAATTAGATAATTTTCGATCTGAGAAAAAAGTATTTAAAAACAGTTTCTTGAAAAATTCTGATCTTATTTCTGGTGAGCAGAGCCCTGAACAAACCCAGAGAACGTTTATGGGTTCTCTTGGCAAACATGGAACGTATAAGACAGTTGGCAATAAAAAGAAGAAAACATTGACTTTGCCGTTTTCTTGGCAAAAGCACCTCCAGAGCCAAAATATGGGAAAAAACTTGAAAGGCGTCCTTTCATCAGAAAACATGTTAACTATGGATAATTCAGTGAACAATAAAGACATATCTATCTATGGTTCATCAGGTGAGGAATTCTTTGATAACTGTGAAGTGCTTCAGTGTGGTTTTTCAGTTCCAAGTGAAAACATACATACTGGACATAAGATGTGTCCTTGTGACAAATGTGAGAAAGTGTTTCCTTCTATATCCAAACTACAAAGACACTATTTAATTCATACTGGACAGAGGCCTTTTGGCTGTAATGTGTGTGGGAAATCTTTTAGACAGTCGGCTCACTTAAAAAGACATAAATTAACTCATATTGATAAGATTCCTTACAGAAGATCTCTTTGCCAAGTAGAATTTGAAAATTTGAACAGACTTTTCATTCATCCAGGTGATAATGTTACCTATAATGCTTCCCAACAATGTCAGACTCTTGGTTTTCAAAAATATGAGATGTCAGAGTCAGATCAAATATCAGAAATAAAAGTTAAGGCAGAATCAGAGGATTTCATTCTTGGTACCCGCTATAGGAACAGGCAGCCCTATCTCTCTGGTGCACTTCTGGAATCAGAGCAGAGCCATCATAGTCATTGTTTTAGCTATTCAGGGCGTAGTGAGAGGAATGATGGCCTTCTTTACCAGTGCAGTGTTTGTTCTAAAAGTTTTAGATCTCCATCTAAATTGGAAAGACACTATCTAATTCATGCAGGGCAGAAGCCATTTGAATGCTCAGTTTGTGGCAAAACATTCAGACAGGCTCCTCACTGGAAGAGACATCAACTTACTCACTTTAAGGAATGACCACAAGAGAAAGTGGTTGTCTTAAATTCAGTTACGGAAGTGACAGAACCACTAACACATTTGTGGTCTCTCTGGTGTTCTTGTTCTTAAAGCCTGTAAAATATATTTTTATCAAAAGGCCTGCATTAGGTTGAATGATTTCATAAGCAGTTGCTTGTCTTGCATAGTAAGAGGTAAGATACATAGTAAATCAATATAACATTTTAGGAACAGCCAAGTTAATTCTTAGAGGAAAGGACATGATTTGATGCCATACAGTAAACATTTATTTTATTTTAATATATGCTTTGGCCATAATGAAAATGTTATAAGTCCATGATGTGGTACAAGTAATTCAGCCTCGTTCACTTTTTAAAGGAGTTATTCCTTAAGACTTGCCATCTCCTTTTAGGTATACTCAAAAGACAGAGGCAAAATTTTTTTTTGGCTGCAGCAAATAACCCTACTATATTTCATTTATTTCCCATTTCACATGAAAGCATAATTTTGTCCACCTATGGCTCAAATTCCATTGCAAAATTTTTTCTTGTAATCTTAATAAATACTAAGGCAATAAAAGTGAAAATGGATGAGAAGATCATGGCATTATTTTCATTGGTCTTTCCCAAGCTATTCTTAGGACTGTGTGGTAGCATCACCTCCTTTTCCACAGGTGATTAGAATTGGTTTTTTGCCCAGTCTGCTGTTGTCTTCCCCAAAAGAATTTAAAAGTAGGAGAGAGGCTAGGATGCACCTCTATACATTTATCATGTTTACTTGTGAGGAATATTGTCCAAGTGCCATAATCTTTTTGATGATATGTATGCAGTGTTGTCTTCTCAGAGGAATAAATGCAATTCATCTAGTTGCTTATTAATGATTGACAGCAGTAGTTGTAGATTGAAGACTCACTTATAGATCTGATTTCCGCAAGACTTACATTTACTTTAGTAAAACTTTTAATGCCTCTTTGAGTGGTCCTATGACTTAACTAAGTCTTTTCTGTTAAGTTTGATCAAATGGCAATGACTAAGTCTAGTTCTAGTTTTTATTCCTCTATGTTTTTTGAAGGACTCTAATGCTAAAGAATGTTATTTTGATCCTTTGTAACTTGTTTTAATTAGTAAGGTAATTATCCCTATATAGGAATAAAATGCTTGTAGAATTGAGGGTATCATTCTTCTAAACAGTACTGTCATGATTTGGGAAATATTTAATCTTAAACTATAAAAGATTTACAAATCTTGTCTGTCAAATTTGCCATTTTTTATAAAATCTTTAGAAATGACATTTCCTAGCAATAAAAGAAAAGAACCATTATCTTTCTAAAGTGAAAAGAACAGGTGGGGATTTATCGTAGCACACTTAAATATGGTAACAAGCCCTTTATTGAGACTGGATAAATGAAGAATTTAAGTTTTGCAACATACTCTAAGAACTATCTTTGTTGGGGGGCAGAGAGGGGAGGTTGGTCTGCTTCTTTCACAAGTGAATTTTGACAAACTAGATTTAGTTTACAGAGATGAAACACAACAGTATGGATAACATGCCCATGATGTACCAATGTGCAGGAGAATCATATGTTTTAAAGAATAATTTCTCTGAGGTTTCCTTGAGATATGTTCCTCCAGTGCAAGCAAGATGATAGTTTACAGCATTTGCTTTACACAAAAATTTTCAAGAACACACCTATTACATAAAAGCAAGAATAACTAGTTCATATTTTCCAGAATAAAGACTCAAGGAATTTTTTCCTTCCTATGTCTGAAGTTATGTATTTTGGGATTTTCCTAAGCTATTTATGTAATTTTATTTGAAGTAAATGTCTCATATACTCCTTTTCCAACCCAAACAGGGAGAGTCCTCACAGTCTTGTGCTTCTATGATTAATAGACTATTTGCCTAAGTGATACTACTATACTTTTTTTTTGGCCCATGCCTTTTTAAGCTGTTTCATATTGAAAGTTGGAATATTGTAAAAATTTTGTCAAAGATGTACTGTAGTGCTATTTGAAGTACCTGTAACAAAATCCTTATTTACTTTTATTATCACTGCAAGCTGCTTGTGGAAACTTTACAGGAATGAAAAGAAACTGTATACATCCATGATAAGAAGATTTAATGTTAGGTGTTAAATGATGGTTTGCTGCATGCTAGAACTGTTAGTATTGTTGAATCAATTACTTTGGTTTTCTGAAAAAATAAACTTTATAAATATCTTTAAAGAGAATTAGAAGATTTTTTTGTTTGGGTGATCCCAGGCTGTAGCATGATTATTTACTGAAGTTGTTTGACTGGCTGAGTTAGTGGGATTATTGTTTCTCGTTTCGTACTGCAACAGGGCCTACAATTTTAGGACAAAATGTGTGTATGTTGAAGGAAAGTAGGTGGTGGTTAAGATTCTTGAAAAATTCTAACTTCAGACTATTTTTAAAATAAAGTTTCAAATTACACGGTTTGCTTTTTTTTAAAAAAAAAGGAAAATCACGTAATTCTGGAAAAAGGTACAGATTGCCAAACACTTCCCTGGGCCTACTCCAATCCACCTTCTACACTGAACTTCTAACATGGATATTTAATCATTTACTTCCTCGTTCATACTTCATTCCTTTGAGAGCTCCTGATCACCTACAAAAGGATTGCATGTCACATGATCTACCTACTTACCCATTTTTCCTCCTCTTTGGCCTTCCTCTGCAGATTTGTACTTAAAAAATATAGAATTAGTTCCTTTAATGCATATTCTTGTTATTCTTCTTGCCCCTATCTTGTCTACATAGTATTAATTTAAATTAGATATAGACTCTCACACTCTGTTCAAAGAAGAAATTTAGTTGATCAGTTTTTTTTTTCTTTGATGATTATAGGAGAAAACTAAAGTGTTTAAAACTGACTTGTAGAAAACAGATTTGAATTTACATGTTATGTAAGGTAACCGATTAGAATTATAGACATTTTTAAGACATAGCAACAGCCTTTGAAGTCTGGGTGTCTTACAAGAATCCGTTGTTAGAAATAACATTTGCAAGAACTGTTTTATGATGCAGAATATCTGTTTTTTTAGAAGCAGGGAAGGGAAACATTTCATTCCTATCTTGAAATTTCTCCTATTGCCGGTTAGAAGGGCTTAGAATTTCAGGCCTAGCTGCTGGAATCCTATGTGCACTAAGAGAAAAAAAAAAAAGAGAACTGAAAAAGAAAAGTGGTACAATGGTATTATTAAACAGAAAATGGAACATGTAATATTTTGCATCTACATTGGCAAACTTCTGTTCATTCTTTGAAGTTTGAGCTTAAATATTACTTCCTCTGGAAGACTTCCTGATTTACCCCATCACTTCGTCCTCTGCTTCCACTGCTGTTTGTTCATAACTATTATCACTGTTAGTCAATGGTTTTCAAACTTTAATGTACACTGGAATCATCTAGAGGTCTTGTTAAAAGCATAGATTGCTGAGCTGCACCGTCGGTTTCTGATTCAGTGCGTCTGGGGTTGGGCTTGAGAATTTGCATTTATACAGGTTAATTGTCATTGCTGTGTTGAGACTACACTTTGAGAACAACTGAGCTAAACTACATGCTTCTGGAAAGTAAGGGAATGCATCTTTTTATGTTTTCTGCATACAGTATAAAACAGTATCTTCATAATGTGGTACATCCTTACATCCTCAAATGTATACTGAATATATGAAGGAAGAAATGAACATTATTACAAATTCTTACATTCTCCTTAAATCTATAACTTGACTTAGAGCCTTTCGTTCACTCTTGGAATGAGTTTGCCTTCTAATGTGTTGAGATCAAAGACAATCAACATGTTCTCTCTAAACTTCCCTCCTCTTCACCCAAAAATGTCTCTTTATTCCCTCCTTTTCTCACCATGTATCTCAGAATAATAATGTTCCTTCACCTTTCCGAAGCTAGCTTTTCCTTGTTCTCTTTCCCCTTCTGGGAACTTGATCAATAGTCCTTCCTTTTTTCTGGTATCTTTAGTTTTCCCCTCTCCATTGATTCCCTCTGCCTAAAAAAGAAAATTCCACGTGTTCCCTATTCAGTTACAATGGTTTTGGCTGCAAGCGACAAAATACCTGACTCAAACCACTTTAGCAATAGGGACCTTTATTGGCTTACATGATTTTAAGTCCAGTGACTAGATAAGCTCCAGGCGTGTTAAATTATATAGTTGAATTGACTCTGGTTCCTTCCATCTCCTCTGCCTTTCACAATGACAAGTCTATTTCCCTTGTGGTTTTACGATGCTTTGTCTGCAATCGGGTCTGCACGCTTCCTTTGTGAGAGATCCAGAAATTCCAAGAACAAGGAACAACTTTCCCAAAAGCCTACAGCAAACCTTACCTCTCTCACCTGCCGGAATTGCTTCATAGGCACATTCCTGAACCAACCACTGACAAGGGAGTTAGAATTACCTAGAGCTGGAGCTGGGGCTCAGCTTCCTTCCGGCACAAGACTGCCTGAGGATGATATGCATACTGGTCAAACTTGAAGTTGTGTTTGGAGAGAAGGGAGGAATGGATAGGTAATCAACTATTTCCACTGCATCTAGCTTAAATAGGCTGGTTGGGACACACAACTTTAGTTTTACCTATTCTTCTGGTTACTGTTATTCTTTGCCTTCACTGGTCGGAGTTGTTGAAAATTCATTTTACACCTACTTCCTCCATTGCCTCTTCACTCACTAACTTCTTAGCCCTTTTTTACCTAGTGTTTTCCTCACCGCCTCCTGGGAGCTGCTCTATCAGTGATCCTTGTAGTGAGCATTGTTAGTTGCAACCACAACGTTTTGCCTCTTTCACTGCGTATCAGCCAGGTGGTTGGGGTAGGACTGACCTTAATTGCAGCTTCAGCAATGGGTCATGATCAGTCTAAGTCTATCAGATTATTCATATCTCCCTTTGGATCATGACTGTTCAGGGATGGGTTAGCCAGGTCTAAGGCAGTCAATGCACAGCATTACCTTGGCCAGAGTACTTGGCTCGGAAGTGAGTACTGACCTAAGTTGATCTGATCACAGTGAAACCCTGTACTTATTTCAGTGATTGAGGAAGGAGAAGTGAGTGTAGAGAGGCTTTCTCCATTTTGATACCATGAGGGATGCTAGTCTAGTGATTAAGTCAAAATACAGAGTCGGGGCACAGTGGGATGGGTAGAGGGAGCAGAGCCTAAAGAATCATAGAGAAATGGAGCTGGAAGCCTGATCAAACTGCCTGAAGCCTAACTTATCTCTAGACTTTTAATTTATTTATACCTGTAGATTTCCTTTGTTTTAAAGCAATTTGAATTAAATTTTCTTTTTCTTACAACAAGAAAAAATCGCAACTAATAATGGTCACCAATGATCACCTAATTGTCAAACCCATGGACTTTTTGAAGTTCTTATCCTGTTAGATTTCTTTGAAGCATTTGACGCTATTGACAATCTTGGCTTTTGAAACTCTTCTTTCTTGGTTACCTGGTTCCTTTGCTTGCTCCCTTCCTTATTTGCAAAACACATTATAGGAAGCTTGTAAAATAAAGCAAAAATCATAGAATACACATATTATAAGTTTAGAATGTCCAAACCCATCAGTCAAAAACTTGGCTAAGAGAAGTGACATGAAAAGAAGAGAGAAGGCGAGAGAAAGAAAGAAAGAGGGAGAGATTGAGAGCGAGAGAAAGAGAAAGATGCCGTATTTTGTCATAAATCCACTAGGTGTTATAAAATAGAACCTTTCACACAGTCAGATCACTAGAAAGCTACATATGTTCTGGAGCTTATAAGCTTAATATACTCTTGACCACAAGATCATAAGATAAATTATGAATTTAATAAATATGTAAATTGGCAAATAAACTGCTCACCACCACGTGGATGTCCTCCTGCTACCTCAAACTGTGTCTCTATAACGGAATCACCTTTCCTCTTAAAAGCTACTCTACCCTCTGTCTTCTCTGTTGTGTTTTATGGTCCCACTACTCTTTCAGTTACTTGGGAAGAATTTCTCTTTATTCTATCTTTGCGGTGTCTTCCACATTTATTCCTTCCTCTTCATTTCTACTGCCAGAACCCCAATTTAGCAGACCTTTTTACTTTTGCCATAGATTCGCAACAGCCTCCCAACTGTTGGTATTTTCATCCCCATGGTACTCATTCCAACCCATCTAACATGCTACTAAAAAGTCATCTTCCCAAAGTAGATTACCAATCAATGGTTTTGTATGACTTTCCACAATAAGTACAGTATCCTTTCCCCAGCTTTCAAGGCTTTCAATATGTTTAAGCCTTATGGCTCACTCTTAACATTCTGCCAGCGTGCCCTGCTTCCACGGCTTTACCTGTGCTATGACTGTACTAGAAATATTGTCCCTGCTGTTTCTGCTTGTCAAAATCTTATCTGTCTTTCAAGACTCATCATAAAAGCTACTCAGAAAATCTTACCTTACTTCTTATTTTATAGACTATATTTGTAAATAAAATGTCAATAGATATTGTGATATATTCAAAATCTTTTGCATTTAAAATTGTGATCATGTAAACTTTCATCTCTAGCTCTATAAACAAACTTAATACAATAGCATGTACAAGGAAAAAACAATGCCACGTTTCATTTTCATAACTACAGTCACTTTTTTGTTTTTTCTTTCACAAAAGTTTATTTTCAAACAGGCTATAGATGTTAACAAAATTCAAAAGCTACAAAAGGATATTAAATGTAAAATAAGCCTTCCCTCACTCCTGTTCTCCCCTCCCTCAGTTCCTCCTCCCTAGAGACAAGAGTGTTACCAATTTCTTGCCTGTGTTCCTCCAGGGAAAGTTTACTAGAGACACATGTTTAATTTACGTATGGATTTGGGAATGGTAGAGGTGTGCATTCCAACTCAGTAATGAGAAAACAAGCAATCCAATTTAAAAAAAGGGCAAAAATCTGAACAGAGGCTTCCCAGAAGATGATATATGGACAGAAAATAAGCACATCAACAGATGCTCAACATCATTAGTCATTAGCAAAATACAAATTAAAGTCACAATGAGATACACCACATAACTATTAAAATGGCTAAAATTAAAAAGACTGACCATACTAAGTCTTGGTGAGGAAGAGGAGAAACTGGAACTCTCATATACTACTGGTGTGAACGTAAAATGGTGCAACTACTTTGGAAAACTGGCAGTTTCTTAAAAATTTAAACATAAACCTACCATATGACCCATCCATTCCACTCCTAGGTATTCACTTAAGAGAAAGGGAAATATATGTCTACATTAAGACATATATATATGAGGGCTGGCACCGTGGCTTAGCGGTTGAGTGTGCACGCTCCACTACTGGCGGCCCGGGTTCAGATTCTGGGCGCACACTGACTCACCGCTTCTCCGGCCATGCTGAGGCCACGTCCCACATACAGCAACTAGAAGGATGTGCAACTATGACATACAACTATCTACTGGGGCTTTGGGCGGGGGGAGGAGGAGGATTGGCAATAGATGTTAGCTCAGAGCCGGTCTTCCTCAGCAAAAAGAGGAGGATTAGCACGGATGTTAGCTCAGGGCTGACCTTCCTCACACACGCAAAAAAAGATATATATATATACGAATGTTCATAGTAAATTTATTTGTAATAGTCAAAAACTGGAAACATGCAAATGTTCAAAAACAGATGAGTATTTTAACAAACTATGGTATATCTGTAAAATAGAATACTACTCAGCAATAAAAAGGAATGAACTGCTAATAACATGCATCAACATGGATGAATGAATTTCAAAATCATTATGTTGAGTGAGAAGGAAAAAAAAGGTACATATTGTATTATTTCATTTATATAAAATTCTATAAAAAGTAAACTAATCTATGCATCTATAGTGACAGAAAGCAGATTTGTGTTTGCCTGAGAATGGGTGGTAGGAGTGGCGATAGGGATGGATTGCAAAAGAGCACCAGGAAACTTGTAGGGGCGTTGGATATGCTTATTATCATGATTTTGGTGATGGTTTCTCAAATGTATGACTATGTGAATACGGATCAAATTCTAGACTCTAAATATGTGCAGTTCATCCTATGTCAACATATACCTCCATGAATCTATTAAAAACAGTTAAAACCAAGCCCGGAATTTCCAGTATATGTTTTTTTTACTAATGCTTTTTTTAGGATTGAAAGAAACTCCAAGTCTCCCCCTCCCCCTCAACTCCACCGCGAGAAACCCTCAGCCAACAACAACTATCCGGTCCCTCTCTGAGACCCCAGTCTGGCCTGCTGGGTGTTTTCTCTCATCTTCCCGCTAGGGGGCGCATGCGAAGGAGGTCCAAGCCCTTGCCTCTCTAGCTCAGACCCACGCCTGCATGGACTTCCGGCCCATTTCCGTTCCGCTTCCGGGGGAATGTACGGGTTGCTGTGTGCGTTCGTTGGGGGACTGTGAGGACTGAGGCTCGCCGTGCCGGCGGGCTTTTGCGTTGCGGGGTTGGGCAGCCGCAGCGGCCTCTTAGGGCGAGTGCATCGTGTTCGCCGCTGCTCGCAGCGGTCGTTTCTTTTCCGCTGGAAGCGGAGGGAGAGTGCAGCCATGGCGGCCCCTGCTCAGCCCAAGAAAATCGTGGCCCCTACGGTGTCGCAGATCAACGCGGAGTTCGTGACCCAGGTGCGCTCGGGCGAGTCTGGTGTGTGTGAAGGGATGAGGACGTCAGGGCCCCGAGGTCTGGGGGTCGGGTTTTCCCTGGGACTGAGAGCACCCAAGAGGCACGTCCGTTGGTCAGTTTATTCACTCACGTCTTTTTACTGAGTATCTGCTGTGTGTCGGCCACTGTGCTCGGGGATACCATGGTGAAAGAGGCCGCCTGCCTAGGAGTTCACATTCCAGGGAAGACAGACACATGGAGAGAAAGCTACTGTGCGAGCTGTGCTGCATTAGAGTCTGTCGCGGAGCGATGGATTCACAGAAGGAACACTCCCGTCTACCTGAGACTGGCTGGGAGGTTTCCTAGCAGAGGTGATGCTGAACTGACGATTAAGGGAGGAATAGCTTTATCTTAGCCATAGAGTAATCTAGGTTTTTGAGCGGTGTGACGAGAATCTGACAAGACACCTGCTCCACATAGATGCATCTATGAAGAGAGCAATGCTGTTGTCAGATAGCGTTCATTTACAACCTGTTTACTGTGTCGCATTGTGAACCACAGTTGGCTTTGAATAGAATGACACAATCCTGTAGCCTTCAGCAATATTCCTAGTACTTAGGCTTTGCTTTGGGTATTGGATGAGTGCAAGTAGCTCAGTGCAGAAGTTATTACCCCACTTACTTCTGTCTTCTCTGTTCCCTGTCTTAGCGGATTTGCCAAGGCAGAAGCCTCCGAGTCGTTTTGAGTCCTCCCTTTCCCTTAACTCCCACATTTCTGCATTCTAAGTATCTCTTAAATGTCTCTGCTTTTCTGCACCTCTGTACCCTGAGCCAGACTGCCATCGTTTTCTGCCTGGACCTAGGCATCCTAACCTGTCTTCTCTTTCCTTTTGCTCTCCTCCAGCCCATTCTTCCTATTGCTGTCAGAGTGATTTTACACAGATGCAAATCTGATCATATCACTTACCTTCTTAAAATGCTTACAGAGCTCTATTGCCCTTAGGATAATGACTGGAATCCTTCAGTGTTGTGTGATCTGGCCTGTGCTCATATCCAGTTTACTCTCTCTTTCCAACTCTGTGCTTTAGCCGTACTGAATGAAGTGCACTTATTTGGCTGTGCCATGCTATCTGTCACCTCCTGGCCTCTCAACATTGTTCACTCTGCTTGGAATCCTCACTTTTTCCCACCTTCCTTTATGTGGTTAGTTCATTGTCATCCATCTACGTTACTTTGGAGAGGCTTTTCCTGACAACTTAAACTAGATTAGATCTCCCTTTTCCCATACACCGGCATTTTTGTGGTAAAAGTTATTTGTTAGTTTTCTCCTCTTGTGGAGCCTGCATTTTAGAGGGATGAGTCAGACAAATGAACACTACAGTTTCAAACAGTGATAAGTGCTATCAGGAAAATAGAACAGGTGTTGTGACAGTGACTGGGATGGGGTGTATGAAAGGCAGTCAGGAAAGCCCTCTCTGCGGTGACATTTGAGCTAAGACCTGAATGCAAAAAAGGAGCCAGTTTTGGGAAGAGCAGGGAAACATCTAGGGAATAACAAGTGCAAATCCCTTACAGTGTGAGTGGAAAGAAGGCCAAGATAGTGAACATAAGAGGAGGGAGAATGGTGTGAGATGAGGACAGAGAGTATGTAGGGACCAGATCATACACAGTTTTGGAGGCTGAGGTAAGAAGTTTGGATATTATTCTGAATACGGTAGATTTTAATTGCAGTCCAGTGAATAATATTTTAGGAAGATCACTCTGGCTAATGTGTGGAAATTGGATGGGGATGGGAGAGCAAAAGTAGAGGATTAGCAGTTAGTCCAGGTAAGAGATGGTGGTGGCCTCTGCTATTAAAGATTGCAGGGCCCGCCTGGTGGTGCAAGCGGTTAAGTGCGCACGCTCTGCAGCGGTGGCCTGGGGTTCGCCGGTTCGGATCCCGCTGGCGCACCCACGCACCGCTTGTCAAGCTGTGCTGTGGCGGCGTCCCATATAAAGTGGAGGAGGATGGGCATAGATGTTAGCCCAGGGCCAGTCTTCCTCAGCAAAAAAGAGGAGGATTGGCAGATGTTAGCACAGGGCTGATCTTCCTCACAAAAAAAAAAAAAAAGATTGCAGGGGCCAGTCCCAGGCCCCACTACTAGCGGCCTGGGTTTGGATCCCAGGTGTGCACCGATGCACTGCTTGTCCTGCCATGCTGAGGCGGTGTCCCACATACAGCAGCTAGCAGGATGTGCAACTATAACATACAACTATCTACTGGGGCTTTGGGGAGAAAAAGGGAAAAAAAGGAGGAGGATTGGCAATAGATATTAGCTCAGGGCTGGTCTTCCTCAGCAAAAAGAGGAGGATTGGCATGGATGTTCGCTCAGGGCTGATCTTCCTCACAAAAAAAAAAAAAAAACGATTTCAGTAGGCTGATGTATCCTGAAGCTGGAGGCAGTGGGACTTGATGATGATTGTGGAGGGATGGGAGAAGAGACAAATCGAGGGTAGCTTAACAGCTGGGTGAGTGATTTGGGCATTTACTGAGATAGGGACTACTGGGAAAGAAGAGGGTTTAGTGGGAAATATCGAAGGTTCTGTTTTGGCCATGTTAAGTGTGAGATGCTTAGTAGACATTCAGTTGAAACCGCTGGGAAGGCATTTGAATATGTGAATCTAGAGCATGTTGGCAAGATCTAGGCTTAAATATACATTTGGGAGTTAATGACCCAAGATGGTATTTAAAACTGTATGATTGACTGAGATGTCCTAGAGAATGCTGTTTGTAAACATATAACGTTTATTGTATCCTGTGTTAGATTATGAGAGCTGAGGCTAGGGACCATGTCTGTTTTATTCCCCGTGTACTCCCAGCACCTAGCATTGTGTTAGGCACACGTTGTGCATTGAGTATTTGTTGAAAGAATGAATGAGTGAAAAAAATGCATAAATATACTAGGGCATTAAGATATAGTGCGAGGAATGAATGTTCTCAGCAGCCTTGGGTCATGATAGCAAACATTAATCCTAATATTTTCCAGATACAGTTTTGGGCTCCTTTAGGCTGCAAAGATGAATAAAATGTGATCCTTGTCTTCAGGGAGTTCACAGTCTGTAGAAGGAAACTTGAAGAGGCTTTAAAGAACTCATTGTAGTTCACCGTGACAAAGGCCAGAATAGAGATGTGAGGGAAGTGCTTTGAGAACAGTTTTAAATGATTACATCTGTCTAAGGAAGGAATTTTCTCGTTGAGAAAGTGCCATTTTAGATGGACTTTGAAACATAAATAGGAAGGTAGAGAAATGGATTTTCTAGGTAGAGGGGACATGTTGGACTTATGTTCATCTTTGTCTTTTTTTTTGAATTTTAATTTCTGAGCACCTGGCACACCTGACCAGAGAAGGTGCTTCTTAATTATCATTGAATGTATAAGATGTAGAGGTTAAAATTTGGTTTTAAGAAGATCAGAGATCTGAACTTTGTGAGCTCAATTTTTTATGCTGTTTTTTACTTTTCCTGTTGTCTTTCAGTAAGGTTTATGTTGAACACTCTATGTTTTCGTAGCTATACGTAAGTGGAGAATGGAAAGAGTTTCTATTTTACATGAGACTAGACAGTGGGGGGAGGGCAGTATATTCCTGGAGCTAGTAGTGTCTGAGAGGTCACAGGTTAGACCTCAAGGAAAAGGAGAAACTCAAAAAGAAAGAGACATGATAGATGCTTTATAAATGTTTGCTAGATTTGTGATGAAGTAGAGATGTACAGTTAGCAATTTGGATCAGAAGATGGGATTTACATAGTTATTTGGAAGTCTCTGAATCCATGAAAACAGATCAGATTCAGCTTTCTCAAGGGTATGATGTAAGGAAAAGATGACTGAGTTTGTGTGATGCCCATAGGGAGCAGAATAGGAAATGAGGATACTGCAGAATAATTGGAGGGTGAAGTATTTTCTATGTGGTTAGAGAGCGATTAATAATTTGGGAAAGTGTCATATAAGTGATCCATAACTGTAATGTTTTTGAGAGACTTCTCCTCAGGGCCAGTGTCCTCACTGCTTGGGAGGCTCTTTAAGTGTGTTGACTGAGGTAGGTACTTAGTTATAGAAGCAAAGAATACATAGGTTCCATCTCTTTAGTGTTCCAGTTAGGCAGATGGGAAAGATAGATAAGCAATTAAATGATTAATAATACAGATGATAATAATAATAAGACTATAATAGAGTTATTTAAAAAAAGAAGACAAGGAAGAAGCAATTATCACCATCAGGTAGGGTTGAGGAAAGCCTCACAGAAGAGGTAACATTTCAGATTGTACTTCATTCGTCCATTCCTCCATGGATCCATCAGCTTTATGTGAGTGCCTCCACCATGCCAGACACTGTACAGATTCACCTTTTTATAAATATATTGAGTCTTTGTGCTCGCCAGAGTTTGCTATTTTTCAAGAGATTTGTAATTTAGTTCCTTTAAAAAAAGTGTCAATAAGACCATGTTGTTTTGTTGAATATTATACAGTCCATCTAAGTATCTGGAAACATTGTATATGTGTACAGTCATGTGTCACTTAATGATAGGGATACATTCTGAGAAATGCAGTGTTAGGCGATGTCGTGGTTGTATAGCCATCCTGGAGTGTACTTACACAAACGTAGATGCTGTAGCCTACTACACACCTAGGCTGTATGATGCTAATCTTATGGGACCACTGTCATATATGCGGTCTGTCATTAACCAAAATGTTGTTATGCGGCACACGACTGTATTTAAAAAATTCGCAATTTCCGCGTTAAACCTAATCTGCTAGAATATAACATATCAACCCTTTTATTCTCTGTAATAACCAGCTTATGGACTACAGTTTTTTAGGTTTTCTTTATGTATGTACTAATCATTTAAAGGTTATTGCTTTACAAATCAACGTTCCTGAAGATTTTGAATCTGGTTTTTAATACTGGCTCAACTTTTTTTTTTTTTTAATAAATGTCTTAATAGTTTATAACATTGTGAAATTTTGGTTGTACGTTTTTGTTTGTCAGTTACCATATACTTGTCTCCCTTCACCCCTTGTGCCCACCTCCCACCCCCTTTACCCTTGGTAACCACAATACAGTTTTCTCTGTCCATGTGTTGGTTTATATTCCACATATGAGTGAGATCATACGGTGTTTGTCTTTCTCTTTCTGGCTTACTTCACTTAACATAACACCCTCCAGGTCCATCCATGTTGTTGCAAATGGGACAATTTTGTCTTTTTTATGGCTGAGTACTATTCCATTGCATATATATATATATATACACTGAGTAGTATTCCATTGCATATATATATGTACACCACATCTTGATCCAATCATCAGTTGAGGGACACTTGGGTTGCTTCCACTTGTTGACTATAGCGAATAATGCTGCAGTGAACATAAGGGTGCGTAAGCCTCTTTGGATTGTTGATTTCAGGTTTGTTGGATAGATTCCCAGTAATGGGATAGCTGGATCATAGGGTATTTCTATTTTTAATTTTTTGAGGAATCTCCATACCGTTTTCCATAGAGGCTGCACCAGTTTGCATTCCCACCAGCTGTGTATGAGGGTTCCCCTTTCTCCACATCCTCTGTGACATTTGTTATTTTTTATCTTGGTGATTATAGCCATTCTAACGGCCATGAAGTGATATCTTAGTGTTGTTTTGATTTACATTTCCCTGATGATTAGTGATGTTGAACATCTTTTCATATGCCTGTTGGCCATCTGTATATCTTCTTTGGAGAAGTGTCTGTTCATTTCCTCTGCCCATTTTTTGATCGGGTTGTTTGTTTTTTTGTTGTTCAGTTGTGTGAGTTCTTTATAGATATGGAGATTAACCCCTTGTCAGATATATGTTTTGCAGATATTTTCTCCCAGTTGGTGGGTTGTCTGTTCATCTTGATTCTGGTTTCATTTGTCTTGTAGAAGCTCTTTAATCTGATGAAGTCCCACTTGCTTATTTTTTCTTTAGTTTCACTACTCCGAGTAGGCATGGCGTCCGAAAAGATTCCTTTATGACCAATGTCAAATAGTGTGTTGCCTATATTTTCTTCTATGAGTTTTATAGTTTCAGGTCTCACCTTCAGGTCTTTGATCCATTTTGAGTTAATTTTTGTGAGTGGCAATAGCAGATGGTCCACTTTCATTCTTTGCATGTGGCTGTCCAGTTTTCCGGGCACCATTTATTGAAGAGACTTTCCTTTCTCCATTGTACGTTCTTAGCTCCTTTGTTGAAAATCAGCTGTCCGTATATGTGTGGTTTTATTTCTGGGCTTTCAATTCTGTTCCATTGATCTATGTGTTTGTTTTTGTACCAGTACCATGTTGTTTTGATTACCATTGCTTTGTAGTATGTTTTGAAGTCAGGAATTGTGATGCCTCCAGGTTTGTTCTTTTTTCTTAGGATTGCTTTAGCTATTTGGGGTCTTTTGTAGCCCCATGTGAATTTTAGTATTCTTTTTTTCTCTTTCCGTGAAGAATGTCATTGAGATTCTGATTGGGATTGCATTGAATCTGTAGATTTCTGTAGGTAATATAGACATTTTAACTATGTTTATTCTTCCAATCCACGTGCATGGGATGTCTTTCCATTTCTTTATGTCATTATCGATTTCTTTCAATAATGTCTTGTAGTTTTCATTGTATAGGTCTTTCACCTCCTTGGTAAGATTTATTCCTAGATATTTTATTCTTTTTCATGCAATTGTAAATGGTATTATCTTTTTGAGCTCTCTTTCTGTTAGTTCATTATTAGCATACAGGAATGCAACTGATTTTTGTAGGTTGATTTGGTACCCTGCGACTTTGCTGTAGTTGTTGATTATTTCTAATAGTTTTCCAATGGATTCTTTAGGGTTTTCTATATATAAAATCATGTCGTCTGCAAATAGTGAGAGTTTCACTGCTTTCTTGCATATTTGAATTCCTTATATTCCTTTTTCTTGCCTAATTGCTCTGGCCAAAACCTCCAGTGCTATGTTGAATAAGAGTGGCGAGAGTGGGGAGCCTCGTTCCTGTTCTCAGAGGAATGGCTTTCAGAATTTCTCCGTTGAGTCTGATTTTGGCTGTGGGTTTGTCATAGGTAGCCTTTATTATGTTGTGGTACTTTCCTTGTGTACCCGTTTTGTTGAGAGTTTTTATCATAAATGGATGTTGGATCTTGTCAAATGCCTTCTCTGCATCTATTGAGATCACCATGTGGTTTTATTTCTTGTTTTGTTCATGTGGTGTATCATGTTGATTGATTTGCGGATGTTGAACCATCCCTGTGTCCCTGGTATAAATCCCACTTGATCATGGTGTGTACGATCTTTTTAATGTATTGCTGTATTCGGTTTGCCAATATTTTGTTGAGGATTTTTGCATCTATGTTCATCAGCGATATTGGCCTGTAATTTTCCTTCTTTGTATTGTCCTTGCCTTGCTTTGGTATCAGGATGATGTCGGCCTCATGGAATGATTTAGAAAGTGTTCCATCTTCTTCTATTTTTTGGAATAGTTGGAGAAGGATGGGTGTTAAATCTTCTTTGAATGTTTGGTAAAATTCACCGGAGAAGCCATCTGGTCCTGGACTTTTATTTTTTGGGACGTTTTTGATTACTATTTCAATCTCTTTACTTGTGATTGGTCTACTCAGATTCTCCATTTCTTCTTGGTTCAGTTTTGGGAGGTTGTATGAGTCTAAGAATTTATCCATTTCTTCTAGATTGTCCAATTTGTTGGCATATAATTTCTCATCGTATTCTTTTATAATCATCTGTATTTCCGTGGTATCCATTGTAATTTCTCCTCTTTCATCTAATTTTATTTACTTGAGCCTTTTCTCTTTTTTTCTTAGTAAGCCTGGCTAAGGGTTTGTCGATTTTGTGTATCTTCTCAAAGAACCAACTCTTTGTTTCAATCCTTTCTACTGTTTTTTTGGTCTCAATTTCATTTATTTCTGCTCTGATTTTTATTATTTCTCTCCTTTTGCTGACTCTGGGCTTTGTTTGTTCTGCTTTTTCTAGTTCTGTTAGGTGTAATTCGAGGTTGCTTATTTGAGCTTTTTCTTGTTTGTTAAGGTGGGCTTGTATCGCTATGAGTTTCCCTCTCAGGACCGCTGTTGCTGCATCCCATATGGTTTGGTATGGCATATTTTCATTTTCGTTTGTTTCCAGATAGTTTTTGATTTCTCCTTTAATTTCATCAATGATCCATTGGTTGTTCAGTAGCATGTTGTTTAATCTCCACATCTTTGTCATTTTCTCACTTTTTTTCTTGTGGTTGATTTCTAGTTTCATAGCATTATGGTCTGATAAGATGCTCGTTATGATTTCAATCTTCTTAAATTTATTGAGGCTTGCCTTGTTTCTCAACATATGGTCTGTCCTTGAGAATGTTCCATGCGTGCTGAAGAAGAAAGCAGAGTTAGCTGTTTTTGGATAGAGTGCTCTGTATATGTCTACTAGGTCCATCTTGTCCAGTTTTTCACTTAAGTCCACTGTTTCTTTATTGACTTTTTGTCTGGATGATCTATCCGTTGATGTAAGTGGGATATTAAGATCCCCTACTATTATTGTGTTGTTTTTAATATCTCCTTTTAGGTTTGTCAATAGTTGCGTTATGTACTTTGGTGCTCCTATGTTGGTTGCATATATTTATAATTGATATGTCTACTTGATGGAGTGTCCCTTTTATCATTATATATTGCCCCTCTTTGTCTCTCTTAACCTGTTTTATCTTGAAGTCTACTTTGTCTGATGAGAGTATGGCAACATTTGCTTTCTTTTGTTTGCCATTAGCTTGGAGTATTGTCTTCCATCCTTTCACTCTGAGCCTGTGCTTGTCTTTAGAGCTGAGATGTGTTTCCTGGAGCCAGCATATTGGTGGGTCTTGCTTTTTAATCCATCCTGCCACTCTGTGTCTTTTGATTGGAGAGTTCAATCAATTTACATTTAGAGTAATTATTGATATATGAGGGCTTAATGTTGGTGTTTATCGCTTATTTTCCGGTTCTTTAGTGTTTCCTTTGTTTCTTGTCCCATGTGTTTTGGACTGCGAGTTCAGTTTGGTTGTTCTGTCTTATGACTCTTAGTTTTCTCTTTATTTATCATATGTGATTTTGTTCTGATTATTTTTTTAGTGGTTACCTTGAGGTTTGTATAAAAAATCTTGTGTATGAGATAGTCCATTATCTGATGGCCTCTTATTTCCTTATACTAAGTCAATTCGATCTCTTTTCTCTTCCCCTTCTAAGTTATTCTTGTCACAACTTATTCTATCTTGTGTTGTGGGTGTGTGTTTAAAGTGATGAGGTTATATTTATTTTTGGTGATTTCCTTCCTTTGAGCTTTGATTTTGGTATTTAAGTGGTTGCTAACCTATTCCGGTAAAGATCCACTATTTTTCTGATTTTGTCTACCTATTTTTCTCCTTGCTCCAAGCTTTGTATTCCCTTTCTCTTCTTTTTTTCAGGCCTGAGGGCCTTCTTGAGTATTTCTTGTAGTGGAGGTCTCGTGGCCATGAACTCCTTTAGCTTTTGGTTATCTGGGAAAGTTATTATTTCTGCATAATATTTGAAGGATATTTTTGCTGGGTAGAGTATTCTTGGCTGAAAGTTTTTGTCTTTCAATATTTTTAATATATCATTCCAGTCTCTCCTAGCCTGTAAAGTTTCTGTTGAGAAATCTGCTGAGAGCCTTTTGGGAGTTCCCTTGTATGTTACTTTTTGTTTTTGTCTAGCTGCCCTTAATATTGTTTCTTTGTCATTGACTTTTGGCAGCTTTACTACTATATGCCTTGGAGTGGGCCTTTGTCTGTTGACATATTTAGGCGACCTATTGGCTTTACTTACTGTTGTTTCCTGCTCTTTCCCCGGATTTGGGAAGTTCTCAGCTATTATTTTCTTGAATAGGCTCTCTGTTCCTCCTTCCCTGTTGTCTTTTCCCTCAGGAATACCTATAATTCTTATGTTACATTTCCTAATTGAGTTGGATATTTCTCGGAGACTTTTTTCATTTCTTTTTAGTCTTAGTTCTCTGTCCTCTTCCAACTGGAGCATATCTTTATAATATCCTCTATAACGCTAATTGTTTCCTCCATATTGTCAGCTCTCTTCTTTAAAGATTCCATATTCTCCTTTATCTCCTCCATTGTGTTCTTCATCTCTATCAATACTGATTGGTTTTTCTTTATGATTTCAATGTCTTTTGTGAAGAAACTCATCTCGTTGAATGGTTCATTTGTGTTTTCTTGTATTTCATTGAGCATTTTTGTGATAGCTATTTTGAATTCTCTGTCATTTAGGTGATGGATTTCAGTGCCTTCAAGGTTGATTTCTGGGTGCTTGTCATTTTCCGTCTGTTCTGGCGATTTAATGTACTTTTGCATTGTGGTTGCTGTATTGACTTTGTTTTTCCTCATTCTGGAAATATCTAGTTGCAGTTTCCACCTGCCGTCACTGTGTGGGGGTCAAGGGCTGTGTAATCTGAGCACCCCGCACTCCGCCATGGCTGCTACACCGCCGCAGGCTGCCCATGCTCTGCGCACGCTGCTCCGCCACCATGGGCCGCCCGTGCTCCACCCCGGCTGCTCTGGCTGGTCAGCTGAGCTGCAGTGTCGGGCATGCAGGTGGGGAGGGGCTCTCTCTTTTGCTCGCTGGGTCCCTGTAGGGGGCGTTTCTCGCTCACCCCTTGTTATCTGCTCTCCTAGGTTGCTCAAATGTTGATGGCACCCCTGCAGCAGTTCTGAGTTCTCTGTGTGGGAGTTTCCCACTGGCTGAGAGCGCCCGAAGAGCTACAGTTTCCCCACAGAGGGCTGCCCCTCCTCCCTCTCCGGGAGCCGCCCGACCCAAGTCGCCGATCTGACAGGGAGGGAGAGGATTTCCCCTTACCTCTCCCCAGTTCCTCCAGGGGCACCAGCATGTCCACTCTCAGATGTGCAGCAGTGTGGGTCTTTCTGATGTCCCTTTGTGCTGTGCGAGTGTCCCTTGTTGGTTTATGATTGACCCTTCTGTTGTTACTTTTCAGAGGAAGAGTTTATGGGAAAGCTCACTCCGCCATCATGCTGACCTCACTCCCTGGCTCAACTTTTAATTAAGTGTAATCTTGGGCAGCTCACTGAAATCTTTCTAGACCTGGGTTTCCTTATCAATATGCTAAAGATGTTTGACTGTGGTTATTAACTGGGCTCTATTGTTTCCCTAAGGGGGGTTAGCAGAGTATGTTTTGTTTTGTTTTGAGGAGGAGTGACTCTGCACTAACATCTGTTGCCAATCTTCCTTTTTTTTTTCACCCAGAAGCCCCAGTACATAGTTGTATATCATAGTTGTAGAGTTGAGCTCTTCTGTGTGGGACACTGCCTCAGCATGGCCTGATGAGCGGTGAGTAGGTCCACACCCAGGATCCGAACTGGCGAACCGTGGGCCACTGAAGTGGAATGCATGAACTTAACCGCTATGCCACCAGGCCAGCCTCTGTTTTGTTTTCTTAAATCACGATGGCAAGGGGCAGTGCAGGGCATTACTGGCATTTAGTGGGTTGGGGCCACTTGTGCTAATGGCCTGTGTGCCCATATAGTCCTCTTAGAAGGTAGAATTACCCTGTCCTTTAATGCCAGTAGTGCCCTGTTAAGAAACAGCTTGTCACTAAATGATCTCAATCTTCTAGCTCTACGGTGGTATGAATCCGTGACTTACTGTCTATATTGTTTACTTTTGCAGTTAGCATGTAAATATTGGGCTCCTCATATCAAGAAAAAATCACCTTTTGATATAAAGGTAAGTACTTTTGGTTTATAACCTACTTTTTGAATAGGTATGCTCTTTGTATCTCTTTTTTAAGGGCTAATTCAACAAAAGCGTTCCGTAATTTTTAAAAAAGTTGAAAATATAGTTTTATAATTATCATCAAACTAATAATTACTGATGTTCAAAAATTTAGAAAATACAGAAGTTACACATAAGGAAATAAAAATCACTACCTAGAGATAACCTCTACTATCATTTTGTTGTGTTAAACTTTAAAAAAGAAAGTGTATATAATTTATTTAATTATTTTCCTGTTTACAGATTCTTAGATCGTTTTTAATTCAATTTGTCATTATTATAAATGACCATATAATGAATATCTTTGTAAATATACAGAAATTTTTGTACAATTTTTTTAAAGTTCATTTGTGATAGAATCTACTGTTTTTTCTGTTACTTTTTGATTAAGGAACTGAGGTAAAGATCTGTAATAATGGTGGAAGAAGTGGGAGTTGTTTAGTGTTGAAGATTAGATGACTAAGGACCAGTAATCAATAAGGGAATGGACTTACGGTTTAGTTGAAGCAATTTAGGATGAATGAAAGGAAAAATTCCTAAATGTAGGATTAATTTTCATTGGAATAGTTTCTTAAAGAGAGATCTTTCAATGAAATACAGCTGACATATTGCATGCCATTTAACAAGAAATGAAGACTCACTTTAAGTCTGCCATTGTAAATTGAATTGTGATGCTTTAGGCGTTGTTGGTAAAACTGAACTTAACCCAGAATGTCAGTGTTGTTTGAGCTTGTTTTTCATTTATAAATATATTTTTGTTTTGCCAGTAATCCCGTTTTATTCATCAGGAAGATAAACGTGGCACACATTAATTACTCTTAATTAGCGGCAGAGTTGCTTGATATCTCACTATATGCTGTTTGCATGTTTTTGTTTGTGTATGTTGAGTCTGAGGTTTCCTAGGGTTATTTTTAATTAATAACAAAAATATCTTGACACTATAGATTGAGTTGAACTTAGTTAGATTAAGGTATTTAGAGATTAAATTTATATCCAGATCGTTTTAGTTAACGCTGGTGATAGTTCTAGATAAAGCTATGTATGCCTGTTTAGAATTTTATTATAGGTTGGTATTTAAAGAAGATTATGCCCTTCATTTTATTATTTAATTTAAATTTCGATAAAAAGAAAAGCAATAACAGAAAATTTCATCTAAATTGAACAAGACTTGCTTGCCTCATTGTCTTTCTCCCTCTACTACCCACAAACATTTGTTTGACAAATATACTTTGAGCAGTTAAAAGGCATTATAGTTACCATAAAATATATTATAGCACGTTAAAGCACTTCATAATTCTACAGTAGGATTTTTTTTTTTTTTGCCGCTATTATCACTAGCACTACTATTACTTCTGCTACTTCTGATAACTATTATTAAAGGGTCACCGTGTGCCAGGACTTGCACTAAATTCTTTACGTGTGGTATCTTATTTATAGCAACCTGGTAGGATACTTTGTATTATTAGATCCTCTCTGTGAACTGGGAAACTGAGCCTTTGAGCTGTCCTAGGCAAGGGTCCTAGCCATCAGCAATGAGGGTAGGTGGTTTAAACCAGGCTGCCAACTCTAGAGCCTGAATTCTTAAGTATTACACCATCCTGGCCAACCTAACCCAAATGAATTGAAATTCTGAGGCTTTATCATATGCATTTGAAAATAGGATGTAACAATTAGCATTTGCTTCTGTTATGTCTTCACAATTTTAATTTATTTTCTGTCTGGCTTTTGAAAGCACACTATTATGACTCCTAGATGGAGTCTGATAACATTTGTACACTTTAAAATTAAGTCTTAAAAAATATTCTTATGTTGTGAATTTTTATTTTCCCTAGGAATATTATGAACACATCATTTTAATGATTGTTTCTAGGACTCTTTTTATATAGATATATTTTATTATTTGTCTTTTTCTACTACTTTGCTTTCTGTTATTTCACATTTTTAGGAATATAATGGGATTATAAAAAATATCTTAAGTATTATTTTAATAGCAATAATATTTGATAGCTATCTTAAACAAACTTATTTTGTGTAATCTCAGTAATAGAAAACTATCAATTTAGGGTCTGGAAAAATTTGTTTGATTAAATATTAAACATTTTTATATTTTCGATAACAGGTCATTGAAGATATATATGAGAAAGAGATTGTCAAATCAAGGTAGGAATGAGTTTAATTTTTATACACAGGGATTAGGTGGGACCCAGTTGGATATCATTTGAACTTCTAAACGAAATGTCATCATAAATTGGGAACTTTTTTTCTTTTTTGATTTGGTCATCAGGGAGATGGTGGCTAGAAAAAATTTTTTATCTAGCTGTTGAAAAATCATAAATTATTTCTTTGTTCTAATTTTTGGCTCAAATCTCATAGGGTTTATTTTGTTTTTGAAGACATGCAAAGGAGAGTAAACATGGAGATGTTATTTCAATTCTACTAATACTGAGTTTGTTATTTTCTGATAAATCCTTTAAAAAGATTATTTAAAAATTAAAGAGTAAAACATAAATAATAGTTAAATACAAAATACTAAAAAATGTATTTTATACATAATATATAAAATATATATAAAATAATAATAAATAATAAAAATTATTTTTGAACAATATACAGAAGTGGGTGAGTTTGAAGAAATCGTCTTCCTTCTCCCTCAACCCTCAGTTTATTTATTTATGTATATATCTGTTCCAGTCCCCCGCTCCTGATTTTTTTTTTTAAACACAAAAAGTTTATATTCTACATACCATTCTTCATTGTGCCTGTTTTTTTTAATTTAACAATGTATTTTGGGCATATTTCCATATCTGCACCTGTAGACGTATATGTCCAGTGAGTATTTTAAAAGGACGATTGACTAAATGTTTTAATATGAAATAGAAACATTTAGGTTATGAATGTCACAGACCTTGCAAAATATCAGATTTGATATTTTTCATGTGTTTGAGTCTTAGGAGGTACTAAATGTTGTGAAGGCAAATCCATGGCAGTGTCAAAATAAGAGGCTAGTTGTTTTGTTTTAATGCTTGATTCGTGAGCCCGTAGAAGCAGGCAGGGCCAAAGAACACGTTAAGGATTCTGTTTTCATTTGAGGAGCAATGGGAAGCCAGTGAAGAGTTGTAAGCAGGATGGTGATATTTTAAAAGAGAATTTGGAAGGAGCAACAGGCAGGAAATTAGTTAGGTGAGTGTTGTAGTAGTCAGGTTCAAGATAGTGATGGCTTGGACTAGCATGGAGAGTTGAAATGGAGAGGAATTGCCAATTTGAGAGTGATAGAAGTACAGAGATGGTTGGTGGTTGGATATGGTGGGTGAAGAAAAGGGAAGAATCAAGGATGACCCCAAAGTTTTAGGCTTAGGTTGCTGGGTGATAAGTGGTGCTGTTACTGACTTTTGCTATTGTTGTTGGGGGTAGGATTGGGCATAGATCATTAGTTCACTTTTGGAAATGTTGAATTCTCGGTACTAAAGAGCCACACAGATGGAGATGTAGAATAAGCAATTGTGTATCTAGGTATAGAGCTCAGAAGAGAGAACTGGGTTGAAGCTACTTTGTGTCAACCACCATTTCAGTGGGAAGGGTACAGCAGTGGACATGGCAGGATGAAGTCTCTACTCATGGAGCTTACATTCTAGTTCTAGTCTGGACAGACAAGAAATATACAGGTATGTAATGCCAGCAGGTAGTAAGTGCAGTGAATTAAAGTGTAGTTAGGGTATAGTGGCAAGGGCTGCTATTTCAGATTGAATGATCAGGCAAAAATCCTCTCTGAAGATAGGACATTTGAGCAGATGTATAACATATAGCTTGCTGGTCTGAGGATATGGGTATGGATGAAATTGCCTGAGAAAACTTAACTAAAGGTGAGTGAGTAGATAAATTCTAGGATTCTTTTTTCTTATATATTAAGGATATACCGATCTGAAAATTATCTTGAATCTTCAGAGGTAGTTGTCTGACTCTTCAGAACAGACTTTCATTCCAGTGCATAGTAATTGCTTGTTTTTTTTGTTTTTTCATTTAAACTTTTGCTTAAACCTATCTTTTTCAAAGATAATTTTTACATAAGTAATAGCTAAAAGCTACCAGTGATTTTTAAGTTATATAGACTTGGCTACATTATTTTTAATTGCTGAAAGAGTAACTGTCATTGGCCGGGCTCTCTAAGATTTATCATGGCACTCTTAACAGCCATTTTCTCATCTTGTACACATTTTTGAGTACTTAAATAAAAGTGAACTGATTGTATTCTCTTCCTAAATCTGAAAGTTCAAAAAGTTAAGTGCACTTCTATAACACATAAACCGTACTGTATATTTAAAATTTTAAATGACCACATTTTAGACTAGTGCCTGGGGAAGCTATTTTGTTGAGTTGTGTGCTCGTAGCATTTTCATTATTGGGGAATGGCTTGAAGTAAGATTTATTAACTCGTATGTAGGCTATCAAAATAGGCAGTTTATAGCCATGAGATATGTACTCTTAATATTATACATTAAGGTTCTCGTAATATACATTTTTTGCACATCAGCCCTGTTTCCTTAGGAGGCATCTGGAAAATAAATCAATGAGTTCTTAATATTCTTGTGGTATAAATGATCACTTCTAGTCTAGGATCTCAAAATTAGGTAGATCTTAAAATACCATATTGCCCAATCAGCCATGTAACATGTGGTCTAATATACAGTTGATTTGTATTTGCTATCCTTACCATTATCAAATTTGGCAAGCTTGTCTTAACCTTTATTTGTTTGATTTTAAAATATTAAAAAAATAGTAATTATTATTTCTTGAATGCTTACTATGTGCCAGATTCTGTTCTAAGCACCTTGCATGTAGTAGCTTATTTATCCTCACAACAACTCGATGATAGTCATTGTTATTACCTTCCTTTTATGGATGAGGAAACCACAGTACAGAGAGGTTAAGTAACTAGCCCAAGATGTGTGCCAGGAGTTAGAGGCAGAGCCAGGTATTAAATCCTGGTTCTATGGCTCTTATCCAGTACTCCGTTCTTAAATAACAGAGGGTTCATTGCCCCTTAGAACTCTCTTAACTAGCACGCTTTGGTATGATTATTCATCCTGTTGTGAATCCATCTGAGTGGTTTCTATGCTGGAAAAAAGGGTGAGTTATAGAGCAATTTACTTTTGCCAGTGTTTATATTTATTTTTATTAAAAATGTTTAAACCTCTTTACTATGAAATATAATAACAAAAAGGACATAAAACAGAAATGTATAGCCTTCTGAATTATTATAATTCATAACCACCACCAAGGTAGTAAAAGCCAACTTCGTCAGCATCCCAGAAGCCCTTGCATGGTCCTTTGCTTTACCATTTTAATATGTAAGTATGCAAACATGAAAACTGTAGTTTAGTTTTGCTTATTTTTGAACTTTAAACAAATGGAATTACACGGTATATACTCTTTTGTGCCTGGCTTCTTATTTGTTCTTTTAATCATCTATTTAACAATAAATCTGGAAGTAGGTAGTTCAGAAGTTCATACTGTCAGGGCCCTTGTCAGCTTCGTAAAATTGCTTTTGGCTTTCCCTACGTGATTGCAAGGGGGCTGCCATAGCCCCAGGCCTCATATTTTCACACAACCATATCCCAAGAGAGGAAGCAGGGGGCAATTAGAGCAGCAAAGGAACTCCCCTTTGCATGCCCTTCCCCACTCTTTTCCTTATCAAATTTAATGATCCAGTTAGTAATACAGTTAAAGGACCCAGTTTATTGTACATAAATTATCCAACTTTGGAAAGATTTAATGAAATGCATGTTAAGCCCTTGGCACCATGTCAGGCACAGAGCATGCTCGCAGTAAATATTGGTAACTAAAAAAAAAATAACCATCTCCAAATCCTTTATATTATTTACATTTGTTATTATTGCTTGTGACTTTTCATCCTTATCTTTAAAGTTCTTCTCGTAGGATGTCTAGTCCCTAACTACACCTATTTTTCTGTCTCATATGTGTACTTTAGTTAAGCTCTTCACTTTGTCTGTTTCAGAAAGTTTATTAGTGGAAGCATAAAACTCTAAATTTAATAAATACCACCAAGATTGCTAGAAGAGAAATTGAGTGTTTTTCACAGGGTTTTTACTTTATCTTGATCTATCAAAACTTATTTTTCTCTTATTCAGTCATCCAAAAGTAAATTGGCCACTCTGCCTCTTTTGTACGTGAGGAAACTGGGTCCCAGAATATTTAAAGGATGTTGTCAAGGTAACACTGAGTCATGACTAGAATACTGATCTTCTGTCTCATGAGCCAGGACTTTCTTTCATCAGGAGGACCTACTCGTGGCTGAAGATATTAAGTATGTAGTTGTCTGCATAGTGGGCACTGAGTGAATTCTGTTCTCCAATGTGCAGTTGAAGTGAAATGTCTGCAGCTGGAGGCCTAGAGTGTGTCTGACACACAAGATGTTGTATCCACTTGGTGGCCGGCTAGCTGTAGAAACCAGTACCTTGGCAGTGTTCTGCCTTTGTGCTTTTGCACAGTAAAAACCTTCATTTTATTTTCACTCTAGTTTTGTGACATTGCTTGCTCAGTGAAACTATTTAAGAGATCAGAAATCAGTGGAATGGGATTTTGACCGGATAATGGTCTCTTGGGGTATTATAAATTCATAATGCATACACATTTAATTTTCAAAGCTGGAGGCTGTTATCTAGTGGCAGTGTTCTGGCCTGGCTACTTTACTTTCAATATACAAAATGATAAAACTAAGTTAGTGAACATTGGAATCTACCGTTGGAGAGATACCTGGTAACTACAGCATCGTTTATTCATGTAAAGGAAAGTACTTCTATTAAAAAAAGATAATGTAATAGAGATCTCTGATATTCCCTCCACAATTTTCTAATATTTTAGACTTAATGTCAAGACTAGGAAGCTTGTGAAAAGTCTGATTCTCACGTCTGTGATATAGATACATATGTCCCTTGTGCTTTTGGGAGGGCGTGACTGCAGAATGTTTCCATTTGAGTATTAAATAAAAGAATGTTGGTCAGTGCTTAAGAAATTGAGATAGGCTAGCTTTTGGCAGTTGTGATCCAATATTATGAATAATTATGAACATTTGTGTTTTGATCAAAATTATTTGGCTTATTAATCTATGCCTTATATCCCAGTATGTCATGGTGCTGATTGTGTTTGTTATATGGGTAAGATAAGGTTTCACTTAAAAAACTATTCTTAGTTTTTAAAAATAAAATAAACTACCCTGACAAAATACAAAAAAAATATAAAAGCAAAATTAGCTTTTTTCAATACATATTAAAATATGATTATTCTGATATGTGAGCCAATATTAAAACAAGATTCCAAAATGCATCTGCGTTAATAACTCTGAAATGTTTATATTCTGTATGTAAACACTTTTGTTATTTATTTTTATATTTTTAGGTTTGCTATCAGAAAGATAATGCTCTTGGAATTTAGGTGAGTTAAAGGCTTTACTTTGATGAAGTTAAAGATGACAACATGATTTAACTTTTAGCAAAATTTTCTGTACATTTCTTTGGGTAAGGAAATAAATCTAAATTTTTGAAGATTTATATTTTTGTGATTGGCTTATTTTGGAATATGTGTACGATATCCTTTGTTTTCAAAGATGATGCTCCGTTGTCAGTGTAACCTATATTTGAGTTGTTTCTCGCTAGTTAAGATAGTGTGTGCTGAACAATTTCTCAACTCTCACTTGGTTCCTCTAGTGATCAGTGGGAGTAAATTGTAGTACATTTCTATAGCCATTTTTTTCCTGCCAACCTAAGTTGTTATTACCAAGGCAGCCTTGTTCTGACCTAGCCACTTACAACATAAGTATTTCAGACAAAATAGAATGTAGATTATGAAGTAGATTAGATCATGTTACAACCAGTTGTGGCCAGTAGGTGGAAAATAAAAGCCAGGGTTGTTGTTGATGATAGTAATATTTACCATTTATTGAACACTTGCCTTGTGCTAGACCCAGTGTTAAAACGTTTTACGTACAGAGCACTCATAGCAACCCTGCCAGTAAGTGTTATCATTTCTGTTTAGTGGAAGAAGAAACTTGAGATCAGAGAGGTTAAGCAGTTTGTTCAAGATAGTGCAGTTAAGTAATTGGCAGAGCTGGGATGACAATGCAAAGCTCATGATTTTTCCACTTTTCCACACTACCTTGAGATCTAGTCTGCATCAGAGGTCAGAGTCTCTGTATTAACAGCTGTTACTCCCTACATACACTGATTTGATCCTCAAAAAAATGGCATGAAGTAGATGGTCTTATCATTTTTACAGAGGGAAACTGAAGTTTGTAATTATAAATTAACTAGTAAATTGAGTGCCTACTATAGCCTAAGAACTGTGTTGTCATTAAATACTTGATCTCATTTAGTCCTCACTATAACCCCAGTAAGATCTTCCTTATTTTATAGAGGAGAACATTGTGGCTAGAAATTGGACCCATCTAGCCCTTAGATGAATATGCCCTTCCCACTATGTCATGCCATCTTTCAAAAAGACAGATAAAAATCAAGAAGATACCGATATACAATTAGGATAAGACTAGAATTCTACCGTCCAGGCAGATATCAGAAACCAAAAGAATTGTACAAACTGAAGGAGAAAGCAGCAGAACAGACTGAAGGCACCAGTGACAGTGAAAGATTTTTTTTTTTTTTTTTTTTTTTTTTTTTTTTTTGTGAGGAGATCAGCCCTGAGCTAACATCCGCCAATCCTCCTCTTTTTTTGCTGAGGAAGACGGCCCTGGGCTAACATCGGTGCCTATCTTCCTCCACTTTATATGGGACGCCGCCACAGCATGGCTTACCAAGCAGTGCGTCGGTGCGCGCCCGGGATCCGAACCAGCGAACCCCGGGCCGCCGCAGCGGAGCGCGCGCACTTAACCGCTTGTGCCACCGGGCCAGCCCCGACAGTGAAAGATTTTTAATAACTGAAAAGGTGGATTGTTACCTTTCAGGAGCTTTTATGTAATTTTTATGTGAGAATGCCATTTTGTCTGTGCCAGCCTCCACATGTAACTAGTCTAAAGTTTATAGTAGAGATAATTGATGGTTTCTTGCTGGAGTGGAAAGTGAGATGGCTTGGAGCAGGTGGCTGGGTACAGGAGAATGAACTGAGAAAGAAAAGAGTTTCTGTTGATGAAACTTATCAGAAGTGCATGTTATATAAATTACATTTGCTGTAATTGCTGAAATAGGATCAGGGAGTTATTGAACAATCCTTATGTTTGGAGAAAAGAGATGTAGTTTGGAGTAAGGTCTGTATTGTCTGTATACCATGGAGATAACTGTATTGTCTTGAGCAAATCACTCCCTCTCGTATCCTCAATTTCCTCATCTGAAAATGTAAAGAATAGGTTTGGAGTTTGCCATATAGTCAGATAACACCAAAGCCAAGATATTACTATTAAAAACTCTGGCAAGCCAGTGATATCCCTGGGGCATCTGCAAAAACAAATATAAATATAGTCTGGAAGGGTATAAATTCCAACTGCATTATAAAAAAATCCTATAGATAAAACTCTTATAAAAGTGAGTTAAAACTCCCAAATTACAAAGCACATTAGGATAATGATCCTATAAGCAAGAGTCAGTCAAAACAACAAAGAACAGAATTACCTCCGCCCCGCAAGAATCTTAGATAGTTAAAGAATTGATATACACTGTCAAATCATTATGTTTAAAATTATTATGAGTATGAAGAATAAATAGAATATGTGGACAAGGACCAAGACACTAAAGATGGACAGATTTGGGAAAAAATGGAAATAAAAGACATTGAAATTTGAAAACTTAATGGACAAATTAAATAGCAGATTAGACACAACTAAAGAGGGAATTGACAAACTGGAATATAGATCTGAAGAATTAATTAGATAATAGCAAAGAGAAATAGAGATGAAAAATATCAAAGAAAATTAAGAGATATGGAGGCTAGAATGAGAAGGTCCAGTAGGAATTTCAGAAACGATTTAGAGAGAATAGGGGAGTGGCAATTTAGAATAGGTGATGGTCAAGAATTTTCTACTGTTGAAACATATGAGTCTTTTAGATTCAGGAAGTACAGTAAATTCTGAACAAAGCAACTGCAGAGTAACAAAGAGTGAAGATCTTAAAATCTGCTGAAGAAAAAAGATTACCCAAGGAGGAAGAAGGACAAATAGATTGATTGTAGACTTCTCAGTTGTAATAGAAGATAATAGGATGAGACTAGTACATAGAAAATAATCACTGTCAACCCAGAAAGAATTCTGTAACCAGCTAAACTGTCATGAAATAAAGACATTTCATATAGATAGATTAACACTAACAGACTATTGCTGACAGAAGTTCTAAAGGGCATAATTCAGGGAAAAGGAATTTAAACTTGTAAGAAAGGAATGAATTGAAGCTCATGCATTTTATTTATGAAAGAGCACTCTAGTCTCTTGCTTGGAGCCTTGACTGTTATTTTGGGTAAAATCTTACCTACCCAGTTTCCTAGGCTCTTGCAAATTAAGTAAGGATTGCTAAAGATAGACCCATGGAAATATCAATGTGAGCAGACCTTTGAAGTAGAAGAGAAAGTAGAAAAATTATAGTGCTACAGCAGAATCTAAAACGCTTAACTGTGTGCATGCATACACATGCGTGTGTGATTGAAACATGCATGTGGAGTGATTTAAAGTAGAAACAAAAAGTCCTGCTTTTTTTCAGTAGTGCTTGAGAGTATTTTACATTCCAGTACAGTAATTAATGTTTATAACTACCCTGAATGATAAGAAATGGCTAAGTTATGTTTTAGACATCAAAAATACTTAAATTTATTTAGGAATATTTTCACCACAGTCTTAAAGTAAGAATTTTGGCGTCTTGAGGGGAAAACGCCAGTTACCTTGAAAACTGACTTAAGTCGAATACCTTGTAAATTAAGTATTACAAAGCTTCTTTTTGATTGTTAAGTCTCTTTCTTAGTTCCTGGAAGTCATTTGGTTTTGATATGAGTTAGTATTAATGTCTCAGATACATTTATCTGTGACACTGCCCATTATGTCGTTTTGTTTTAGAGTTGATATTCGTCAGGTATTTTTCTTCTTTACTTCACAAAGAGCCATACATAAGGGAATATCCAGTGTTCTGAGGGTGGTAATTACGTTTGTTAGTAACCTTTGATGTCTTCCTATTTGGACATAGAAGACTCGCATTCTCCAAAGCTGCAATTGCTATATATAAGTTTGTAGTAGGTAGCAGTAACTTAGATTACAGGTAAATTTGTGAAGGGTTCTTAAATTATATAGGTTTTCAAAATGTTTTCAGAAAGTTGTAAATACTTATGCTTTTCCAGGTGAATGACATATTTTAATGAGTGGTGATAACCAATAAAATATTCTGTGCCTTTTCACTCTTCACAGCCAGTATCTTGAAAATTACCTCTGGATGAATTATTCTCCAGAGGTGTCCAGCAAGGCCTATTTAATGTCAATCTGCTGTATGGTGAATGAGAAGTTCAGAGAAAATGTCCCTGCATGGGAGGTAACAGATTTAAAATACTTCATAGCTTTCATACTGTGCTCACTTAACCCATTACAAAGTAGCAGAACTTTTACTGATGATAAATAATGCTATCAGAACAGAATTTTACCCCATAATAAAGTAAATGTTGACAAAAAGGAATGAATATATGAAAAATAATATTAGTTTTCTTTCAGTTTCAATATTTTCTTCAAACTAATTTATTATGAATTGAAAAATAATGAATGTGGAGTTTTCTGCTTTGTGCTTGAAACAAAGAATGGCATGGATTATAAAGACTTACATCAGATTATGTGAAATTTATATTAATTAGCACAAATAGATAATGCTCAAATGAGATAATATTTTTCAATGTCCTTTTTCACCACAAGGACTGTATATGTAGTTTTAAATGAATAAAGTAGTTTTCCAAAGTTAAGACAGATGTTTATATTGTGATTTCAATTTTCTCTTTGTCCCTCATCTGGAATCTGTTGTCTTTTTTTGAAATTTGTAATAGAATGACATTTTGTCTTTGTGCTAGTATAATAGAGGCTTGTTAAGTAGAGGTCCAAAATCTTTGGCCACCATAAATTGGTCAGCTCATCAAAAGAGTTTCTTTCCTTCCAGTCATACTTTTTTTAAATGAAGAAAAGGCATGGATACTTGTCATCTTTTTGAGGTGATGGTCTCCAAAATGAGAAGGTTTTAGTTTCTTTAAGAATAAACTGTGGACTGTTCTCTCAAATATTCATTAAGTACGTGCCATCTTTGGGCAGGTTAAAGCCCAAAGTAAACTGTGGGCCTTGTATCTTATTGAGAAATCGTAGGGATTTCTTTAAGTTGCTTCAGGCTACTCTAGGAAGGGAGAAGGAAAATTTTTTGATCTAGGGGATGATCTGATCAGTTTGCATGTTATAAAGACCACTTTAATGATTAGACCTTGAAATAGAGAAATAGCAATACAGATTAAGAGAAGAGGTTACACGCAAATTTAGAAAGTAGAATTGATTGAATTTGATAATTGAAGTAGCATTAGGGAAGGGTGTGATTTTCAATAAGCTTCCAGGCTTGGACAACTGAATATAATAGATGATAGTGCCATTTACCAAGATAGGTAATAGAGGGTTGAGGAATACTTTAGAGGATGCAAAATTGTTTAAGTTTTAGACTTAGTGAGTTTAAATTGCGTTTGGAATATCTGGATGAAATTGTCTAGTAGACAGAGGAAGCTTAGAGTCTAAAGTTAAGGAGAGAAGTCTGGACTAAAGATGTCTATTTGGAACCATTAGCATATGGTAGTTGAAGTAATGGGAGGGGAGGAGAAGAATGAGGCTAGAACCCTAGAACACTGCTGTTTAAGTGACAAAGGAAGAGGTGTGCCTTCAGCGCATTGAAGAGGAGTTGAGAGTTGGTAAGAGTCCATTGGACTTGACAACCATAACAGCTTCAGGGGAGTGCTGTGGGTGGAACCTTGCTTTAGAGAAGTGAATGAAAACAACTAGTGTAGACCACATATTTGGAGCACTTAGAGAAGAGAGATGTGGCAGAAACTAGATGGGGAGGTAGATCAAAGAGAAGCTTGAAAATATTTACATTATTTACTTTTTTTTTTTTTTTTTTTTTACATTGTTCACATGTTAAGAGTAAAGAGCTAATGTAAAGCAGGAGAGGCTCTCCTTGAGATTAGTCATTTGGAAAACCATCATTTTTGCCAAACATGTGGTTTCTTTTCTTTAAGTCAGAAGAATTAAAACACTTCAGGTCCTTAATAAGAGAACAAAGGCTAAGCTAAATATAGGCATAATCCATAAAAGAGAAAATAAAGGAGTTAAAACCATTATTTTATTAGCTGAAGATTTCTGCAACTCTCTCATAGTCCTGCCAAAAGCCTGTATTTTGACTTGCAACTATTAATTATAAGTAAGCAAATAGTCCTTGTGTAATTATTTGGCTTTAATAGATTCCTAGAAAGTCTAACAGTGTTTGTGTAAGGGAGAAAAAGAGGTGAGCAAGGCATTTCAAAATGAATTTTTGTTCTTCCTCTTTTCAGACTTTTAAGAAGAAGCCAGACCACTTCCCATTCTTTTTTAAATGCATCTTGAAAGCAGCATTAGCTGAAACTGATGGTGAATTTTCCCTCCATGAACAGACGGTCTTACTGCTTTTTCTTGATCATTGCTTCAATAGTTTGGTAATTTTACTTTATCTTTTGGGGAAACTTTTAAGTTTGCTTGTTGTTTTAAGTTGAACATAGATGAGATTACCTCTGTAGCCAACTCTTCACCCACAGTAGTGGGGACTGAGGATAATGCTAAAAGCTTAATTTTAGCCACTTCTCAATAAAACCATTTTATAAGATCTGTTTGCTTTTTAGTAGATTTGGACTTGATCTCGCCTTTTTTCTGTCTAATCAGTAAGAAAAATGATAACAAGAACTGAAATTTTCCAAAGGTAGAGCAGCAAAGAATCTGGTTAGTATGAACTTTGAGTAATAACATCTATGCCACAAGCCGCACAGAAAAACCCCATTTTGTTGCTTTGCAATCATTCTTTGTGCACGAACTGGAAGATCAGCGGGCGAGTTATGTTTTGAGTTGACTGATAAGGGGCAGTTGTGGATGATCTTTGAAAATCTCTTGGATTGTGTAGGATGTGTTTTTATGCTTCATAAGAGTATCTTCTAAAAAATTAAATATAGTAATTAATATTTCATTTGTGCTTCCCTACTGGGGTTATCTGATAGTATATACCTGTTTAAAGATAAGTGCTTCTGGATTGATAATGCACTTAGACCCATGCAGGAGAATTCATGGGGTTCTTTCTTTTCCTGAAGACAATGTTGGCAGATGGATGGTTATTACTACCTATTTCCGTGTACTACCTCACATGGATCTTGGAAAGGCATTAAAAAAAGATTTATGAAAGAGCAAACACATTCAGCGCTACACAGGGGCAGCATGTGTCAGAGATGCGCGAGCTCCCCGAGGAGGAGACGCGCACATGGAAACACTGTGGAGAGGGCACTGGGCCCCATCAGACGGTCAGAGTTTCAGTGTGGTGACGACAAGCCCTGGTGACAATGTGAGGAAGCAGAGGCCCCAGTAGACCCCTAGAGACAAGTGTGAAAGGACACTCCTCTCTGGAGACCAGCCTGCAGGACCTATCGCTGTCCCCAGGGGCACGCCTGTGCTGGCGGTGCTGATCCCAGGACTTCATCCCACAGAAATTCCTGCCCAACTTTTCAAAGATGTATTTTCCATACTATTCATCACAGCACTGGTTGCAATAGCAAGCAATTGGAAGGAACGCTACTGTCCATGGCGAGGCGATGGGATCCATCCGTCCCATCTGTAAGACCACGTATATGTGATATCAGCCGGGAGACACGCATCTACGAAAATGAATCTGTGTGTGAGAGAGACACAGAGACAGACAGACAGAAAGAGAGAGACAGAGCCAGAGAGATACGCACCAAATCGTCCATGGGGTTCACCTCTGGGGATGGGAATTGCCACTCGCTTCTCTTCTCCTTTAGGGGCCTGCGTGATGTTTCAGCTTGATAGAATGTGCCTCTATTCCTCTTATAATTCTAACAAGATTAAAATCAAAAAAAAAAAAAAGGTTTATGATGTCCCTAGTGGATGCCACTATTATCTCTTTAATATTTATTAAACTAAACAAAGCAAATATAAATATAAATAGACATGATTCCTTATCAGAAATTAAATAAAGACCGGATTTAATTAGTATTAGTATTTGGTGCTAGGTTTAATTAACTTAAAAGCTAGCTTATTATTGAAATGCTTTATTTTTTTCAATATGCTGTTAATTCTCATTGTTTGAGGTAGTTATGTTCTGTAAAGTCACTGTGAACATGGTTTTCTCACTTTAAAGTGAATCAAGAATTAGCTAGAATGGAACCATTGCTCCTAGGGAACATACAGGGTTAGGTTCCTGCCAGCCTCTGGTCACAATATTTTCGTCAACCAGGCAACACATAACCTTGTTTTATGTGTGTTTCTGTTTAAAGACCCCTGATGTAATATATATTGTTGATTCATTAACATTCACTGCCAACAGCACTATAACTTAAGTCTGAAGGAATCTTACCTAACATGTTTTCTCCATAAGGCACATCACAGCCTTCTTGCACCTAGGAACACTAGACAACACTTTAGCCCTGTGCTTGAGGCCATTTTAAATAGCAAAATCACCAACAAAAGACACGAAAATGTTGGGGCTGGCCCTGTGGCATAGTGGTTAAGTTCACGCACTCCGCTTCAGCAGCTTGGGGTTTGTCGGTTCGGATCCCAGGCGTGGACCTATGCACTGCTTATCCAGCCATGTTGTGGCAGGACACATACTATATATGTCCCCCATATAAAGTAGAGGAAGATGGGCACAGATGTTAGCCCAAGGCCAATCTTCCTTGCCAAAGGGAAAAAAAACCTCAAAAAATGTGAAAAAAGTAGCATTAAATAGACCAGAAAAAGGACGTGTATTTATAGTATGAGAGCTGAACACAAGAAGGCAGAGCATCGCCTTGTTCACCCTCAGCTGGAAGTGTGTGTGTTGGGCAGCTCACATTTTTTGCTGCTCTGTGCTGTTTGTGAATGACCATGAAAGCACAGGGTGTATTGAATTTGGGGTTACAGATACATTTTTGTGAGTAGGTGAATTCACAAATACAGAATCTACAAATAATGAGGATTGAGGGTATTTTTTTTGTAAGTAGTGAACTTCTTAATATTAAAATAACATTAAATAATATTAATTTGAAAGTATTGGTGGCATGTTTCCCCCTGCCAGGACTTAAAAAGGCAGTATGCTTCTATGACTTAGGTTAAAATGCTGGTGTGTTTATAAACTTGTTTTCTTCATGCCTTACACAGGAAGTAGACTTGATACGCAGTCAAGTACAGCAGCTTATCTCCCTCCCAATGTGGATGGGCTTACAGCCTGTAAGTATTTAATTTCAGAAACTTATGTGTGTATGTGTTATAAGGGGAACATGTGGTTCTAGACTGTGTAGCTTTAATTTGAATGTAAAATGGTAGCTAAAAATTCCCTTTCCTGCTTAGAAAATTTATCTAATTTACTATGCATTAACTTATCATAGAAGTAGTTTTTTCAGTTTTAAAGTTTTTATGGCCAAGCTAATACGTGTTTTACCTAATTTCAGTATTATAAGGTGAAATAAGGTAATATCTATTGTGCTTATAGAGACGGGGGTTAATTTAGCAAAATATGGTTAGTATTCTTATGTTTGTCTTGGATGAGACTAAATGCAGACTTGAATTTTTTATTTCCCTTGATTGGAATGTGCACACAGCTATAGGAGAAGGTCTGGATCATGTTTAATATTAACGACTTGATTTTTTCCTCAAATCCTTCTTGGATAATAGGTACTGGTATCAAAGCCAGATTAACAGATCTTAGGAAGTAAAGTTAAAGCTATCAAATTCCAGCATAATCCTTTATTCAGAATTCCATTTCCTGCACATGGGTGTTTTTGCAGACACCCAGATATGCAGACTCGTTTGTAGGTACCAGTTGATGGAGATGAAAACAGGCAAGTATAAATAGTTAATACTAAGGTAAAAACTGATAAGTGCCATAAGAAAGGTTATGGTAATGTGGACGTTTTCTTGTTTACTTGTGATAGCTATCTTTTATGTTCATTGTTTTAGACTTATTTTTCAGACTTCGATGATTATGTTCTTAAGTGTTAATGCTCATATTTTTCAAACCGAAATCTTTAATTTTAGATATAAGAGAGAAATTTGATTGATTACTGAGCTTAAAATCTTGACTAGAAAAGGCAGTTTCTTTTGTCTTATTTTTGTTTTTTTATTATCAAGTGTTAAATTGAAGAGATTTTAAAAATGTACTTGTTTCTTAGTTTTAAGTTTCCTTAGTTTTTGTCAAGTTGCTTTCAGGTTTTATCCCATTACTCTGTATCGTATACATACTTTAGAAAACTAGCTAATAGTTGGTCTGATCTTTATCCTTGTAAACTTTGAGGTTACTGGTGATATAATATTACATACCTCTTTCAGGCACGATTGGAGTTAGAATTAAAAAAGACACCTAAGCTGAGGAAATTCTGGAACTTGATTAAAAAGAATGATGAAAAGATGGATCCAGAAGCGAGAGAACAGTATGTTGCCAAAGTTTCGTTCCATGTTGGTTTCTTAGGTTATAATATATGGGTTGTCTATCTTAGATGATGTTGACTGGTTTCTTGTTTACATAGAACCAAATAAATGCTCAAGAAGTGCTTTTACTTAGACTGTCATAGGAATATTTTTCACAAAGGTCTAAAGGGGATACCACATCACCACTGTGTTTTTCTTCTTTCCCTTCTCTCTGTCTCAGTGATAAGTATATCAATGGTCTTCTCTCTGCCTGTTGTCCGTAGTCCATCATAGATGGTTCTCAGTTTTCTCCACAATCTTCAGGCTGTCAATCCAGCTTTTCTTACTCCCTCACTCTTAACAATGACTTTTATATACTCCAGCCATAATTAATTAATTAATTCAACAATATTGAGTGTTTGTTATTTTGTCAGGTACTATTCTAGGTATAGGGGATATAGCGGAGAACAAAATGGAAAGTAATTCCTGCTCTTGTGGAACTTACATTCTAGTTGGGGAAGACAGCAATAAACAGATGAATTATATAGTATATTAGGTGGTGATAACATGCTAAGGAGAAAAATAAATCAAGTATAAGGATTAAAGAAGCAGGTAAGGGTTATGGGTTATTTTAATAGTAATTATTATCAATTGGATAAATTATGTAATGGTTAGGATATGTAATTGTTTAGAGTATAGGTTCTACAGTCATACTGAACTAGGCTTCACACTCTCTTGCTGTGTAACTTTGGGCAAGTTACCTTACCTCTGAGCCTCAGTGTGAAATTGAGACAGTAGTACCTATTTCTATATAGGACTGTTGTCAGCATTAAATGAGATTATTCCTATGAAGTACTTAACACAGCTCAAATCCTGGCGCAGTAAATGCTCAATTAATGTCAGCCATTTTATTAATTACATGCTGGTTTGTGTTACGAATTATATTTTCATTTCAAGTATATTTTAGTCATTCCCCTCCTTTGTATTTCCAGCAGGACTGGCATAATCATTTGCAGCTGTCCGATATCTGGTGATTGTTGATTAATTGGTACATGGTGCATCTTAAAGTAGTAATGAGTAGAAAATTGTTTTTTAAGCTCATATTTAATTTTTAGACATTGTAAGATTCTCTTATTTTTGATACTTTAAACATATTAAAGTATAAAGTTGCTCACCTCATTTTAACTACATACTTAAACATTGGATTTTTAATGTTAAGGGCAGACTATAAATGAAATTTTGAAAACTTTCTACTCATGACTTTTAAATCACAAGTGAAAACTTTTGTAGTAAGAGAAAAGAGGTGCTTTCTTAGGTGGCTTATTAGGCCAGTAATGAAGCTCTTTTCTTCATGTAGTGCTGTATTTACATACAAAGGAGAAACTGTGTTCAAATTATGGTCCCAATTTCAGAGAAAAATGGAACATTTGAACAGTGTAAGAAAGGCTTGTTCAACATTTGAATTTTACTTTTGAAATAATTATTTTTCAACAATATTTTGGTCAACATTATCTCTCTGGTTTTAGAGCCTATCAAGAAAGAAGATTTCTTTCACAACTCATCCAGAAGTTTATCTCTGTGCTGAAATCAGTCCCACTTTCTGGTAACTATCTTCTTTTTGTCAGCTCATTTGTGAAATTATCATTTAGATCCCCCTATAGTATTTATAAATCTCTAGTCTAAAAACTGATCTTAGAATGTTTTTAAATCATGATGACAAAGTGTATGTCCTCCACTTTTCAAATATATTACTGGTCTGAGTACTGTGACTGCTTTAAAAATTCACATATTTTCAAGGCACCAGCATGGATATTGAAATGTTCATTTATTGAGCAAATATTTTTGGACCTTACTTAACAAGACTCAAGTCCTGAACAGGGTACTGGGACACAGTGGTGAACGAGACAGTCACAGACCCTGTCCACATGGCATTTACAGTACGGTGCTGAGGAGTGTTTTCAAGTGACATCAAATTCTGTTTGGAGGGGAAGAGGAGAATTGTTTTTGAGATATGAATTACAAGACAAAATCGTGGCTCCCATTTATTGATGAAACAAATATAAGTACTGTGTAGCGTATACACTTTAAAATATACCACGATTATACTATATATAGATCCATATACGTGTGTGTGTGTGTGTGTGTGTGTGTGTGTGTGTGTGTGTTATATGTCTGTGTACCAAGAGGGGCTAATTACATTATGCTGGGTTTGCAAGATCTTTATGAGCATTTAGTGAATGCAAATAGAATATTATTTACTTAATAAAGGTGTATATATGCTATGTAAGATATGTCATTGGTTAATAATATTTTATTTTGTAACTGGACTATAATCTAAGAACAGCTCTGTTGATGTAGCATATTTATATTTTTGCATCAGAGATTGTAGCTTTGTTTAAACTAAAATACAACAGAATTGCTTATAAATGCTGACCCTCCAATTAATATTTTACAACTGAAAATCATTCCTATAATTCACTGAGGAACGAACAATACTGCTAAAAGTCAATTGTACCTGATTTGGGGCATAATATTACTACCAGCATCAGTATACAGGAAAAATTGTCATATGCTTATTGGTAATCTAAGTTGCTAAATATTAATATATTTAAATCTTTCAGTTAAGCGGCTTAAACCTGAAAAGAGGGCTTAGATTTGGTTTTCTTAACACAAATAGTAATAATTAGTGCTTAGAACTACTAATGTCTGTAATAATTAGGGTCATAACTCTAACTATGGAATGTTTATCTAGGGTCATGTAGAAAGGTTTGAAAATCAAGTAACAACAACATAGGCCTGCAGTAATTTTAACAACCTGTAAACCACTAACTGTTGCCATTGTTGTTCGTATATTGTCAGAAAACAAAATTTCTTAGATTGATGTTGAGCTTTAGTCAAAATTTGTTAACTCGCCAGCAAAGGAACCAACAAGATGATGAAAATAGTGTGCCAGTTCAGAAAGGGTATAAAGATGGATGGATTGTATAGTTAGGAAACAGAAAACTAATTTTTAAAAGAATAAGAAGGATTGTAGTTTCATTTTACAGGGTCATTAAAAACAACGTGTTCATATCAGTTGTTATAAAGGAAATGTGTAGGATGATCTGAGATGTCAGGACTGCTGTCAGAAGAAAGGAAAAAAACAGAGTGAGAAGCAAATAATAAGGATATATTGGTGTCTGAAATTGGAGTAACAAGGCTTCAGCTCTGAATAATATGATCAGTAGGGCCAACTAATGTGAAAACATGCGGCCTTATCCAGCAGACCTCAGAAGTTGAGCAGCAGCATCGTGTTCTGATTTTAAGTAGGCCATCGCCAGTAATTTTCTCAGACTATAAATAAAAACAGAATACAGAGTTTGCTGTATTTTTAAATTTTAGACGAAAGTATTTTCCTTTGACGATAAAGGAACAAAAGATATCAACAGAGGACTGGTTTGAATGGATTTAATTTAAAAGTTGCTCCTTTATATTCTTTAGTTTCAACAGCTGTATGACCTAGACTATGTCTCAGAAAACCTGGATTCTAGTTCTAACCAGCCTTTACTTTGTTCTACACTTTTATCTTGTCATTTTCTCTGGTCTTCAGTTTCTCACCTGGAAAACGAAGAGCTAGAGTAGATGTTCTCTAAGATCTTTTCCAGCTATGAAATTCTATGGTTGTCATTTTATGGTCTGGATTATGGGCGTGTGTTAACTAGAAAAGTTCCAGTTAACATTTTCATATGTTAGTCACAAAAGTATTCACATTTCTTTCTTCTTAGAACGGCTTCCATTTTCCTGTATACTACAAATAAATTAAATAAGTGGAGTTATTTAAGCAGTTGTAGGGTGCCTTCTACAACTTTAGCACTGGATTAGTCGCTGGTAGGAGTCCTTAGACTAAAAAGCAGTAGGGACCCTGAAATTATCTTCTTTTTAATTGAAACAATCTTGGGAGGATGGTTTTAGCTGGTAAAATGGTAGACCATTTCCTGGCATTAGGAAAGAACTTGTATTCTGAAAGTATATCATGTCACAAGGTTGTAATTATTTAAAAAACAAAAATAAATGTTTTTAAAAATAGTACATTAATGCTCATGAATAGCATAAAAGAGCGATTTAAAAATTTATTGCTCTATGTGTCATTGGCATTTTAGTGTCAAAAGTAATGCATGTATAGTGGGAAAAAAAGTCATAAAAATTGTTCCTTTAGTTGCTTTGGTGTGTATCTTTCCTACCCACTTGCTATGCGTTCTAAAGATAAATAATCTTTGTATGTATACATGCACACATATATGCATATGTGTTTATGCACATGAAAGAAGTTCTGGAAGTTTGGTGTGTAGACAATAAAGAAAGTAGCTCAAGAATTGATATAAAACTGCCTTTCTAATTTTTATATCTCCAGATTTTTTCCAAAATCTAACAATCAGTATAGATTTTTAAAAATTAACACTTTAAAAATATTTTTGCAAATCTGATTTTTAAAATGTATTTCTGATCCAAGCTAGGTTTTTCGTTTTCTCATATTTGTAATATAAGGGTAAGGCCTGCCTTTTTTGAAATATATGTGAGGTCCTTACTCTGAATCATAAGTAGTCTAATCCTGATGAATAAGGGACAAATGACCTTGTTTAAATAACTAATTAACTGCCAATTTTAAGATATAGTACCATAGAATGGCCTAAGTAAGAAAATTCTAACATGTGTTCTGTTACATCTAGAACCTGTCACTATGGACAAAGTTCATTACTGTGAAAGATTCATTGAACTTATGATTGATCTAGAGGTAAGAAGCGTGCAGTGACTTTTCTGTTACATAAGCATTTAGGAGGCTAAGATTAAGCATACGACTATATGTGAAATATTTCTTTATCACCTGAAACTGCCCTTAGTTTGATTGTACCTATTTCAAGGTGTCTCATAGAGAAGGAAGTCAAAAGCAATTGACCCTTGAAGTTTTCAGATGACTGTCAGATGGCTGTTGTTTGTAGAAAAAACATTATTTAGTATAGTTATTACACATGAATCCAGCAATGGTAATTTGTTTTCTGTCACATATTAATACCCCTTCGTAGAGTTTTAAATACTGGCTGAAGTCATGGGGTTATGGCCATCTCTTTAAAAATCTCACTTTTCTAAATGTGCCTAATATTGTTGATGAAGAAAGATATAGCTGCTGTTGTCAATTTTTTAAATTAAGATTCTTAAAAAAGAGGATTTCATACTATTAGGTATAAGATTTTGATGGAAAGTTCAGGTGCCAAGTTGGTGTAGTTCAGATTGAATTCATTTTCTTTCCTTTCTCCTTTAATGAAGGAAATTGAAAGAATCCTTTCTCTTCTTTCCTTATCTGAAGAGGCAGAGTGGTTTCTTGACATGAGGATTAGATTCTTGGACTAGCAGTCATTCATGAGATCTTCATTCAAATTCTAGCTCTGCCAGTAACTAATTTATAACCTCTGAGGATCTCAATAACCTCCTCCACAAAATGAGGATATTTGATTAGATTAGTGGTTTTCAAAGTGATTGCCCCAGTTTCTCAGCATTGCCTTGCTGACTGTCATAGGTGGATGTGGGAAGAGGAAATGGAGAAAGGAGTCTCCACTTAGGGATCTCAACTCCCTTTTCTCTCACAACATCTCCATTTTTAAACCTATACACAATACATATTGGGATTTCTTGTAGGATTTTGTTTGAAAACTAGTGGGTCGAGATATCTGTGAGATTTCTTCTGGTGCTGAATTTTATTTAGAAACATTACCACTAAATTTAAATTACAACATGGACCAGACCCCTTGCTTAGTGCACCATGTCTCTTGGGAAACTGGAGGGTCCTTCGTCTGTGATTAACACTTTTGAGTTAAATATCAGGAGACATCACCTCTAGCTGCAGAGAACATGCAGACTTATTGCTGTGGTGTATATTTTTTCTAGGCCCTACTCCCCACAAGGCGCTGGTTTAATACCATCTTGGATGATTCCCACCTTTTGGTTCACTGTTACCTTTCCAATCTTGTTCATAGGGAAGAGGATGGCCATCTTTTTTCCCAGGTGAGTGTTGATGTATCTGAACATACTTATCATTTTTGTTTCTAAGTTGATCTTTTCTTTGCTGTGCAACTGGGAGTACCAGGCATGACATAGTGTAAATTTTGCTAACTATTGAATTGAATAATGTAAATTCCTAATTAGTCATTTTGAAGTAAAATCATATCTTAATATACAAAGTGAACGTATTCTTGTGTAGGTTGCCTCTAGTAGTTATAACCTTTTGTTAATCATATGTGATTTTATCAGACTAAATTATATGCGATGTAGACCCATATACTCACATGTTTTGATTTCGTGTCAGTTACCGCTGTCGAATATAATAGATGATGAGCATTAATTTCAGTGAACTATACCCTAATACCATGGCTGTCTTTCTATAAGATGATGGTGACAGAGGCAGTCAATAGCATGGGAGTGTACATGCACTTAGTCTGCTGCCTTGAGTAGGAAGGCAGATGCACTTCATATGCTACGTTGGGTAGGAAGACAAAGTATTAGGGTTTCACCTTCCTTGTGATGTCATCCAGAAGAAAAGTCTTCTAACAAACGTCTAACAATTACCTTTTGATGAGATCTTAGTTGGGATACAATTTTTGTGTATTTACATATTCTTTTAAGAATTCTTTTATCTTGTATCTATGAGCATTCCTTTTTTTCTCATTCTCTTATTAAATTTCTATCCAGTGATTTGCCACTTATATTAAAATCCTAATATCTGATCTACCATAGATTAAAATTAAGAATAATAAAGATTTGGGGTGAATTCGGCCAGTAGACTGTTGATGCTGCCACCACGGGGGGAAGCAGGCCTTCACCGCAAGAGGGCTTGATGGCCATGGAGACTGATGAGAGGAATGAATGAATTAGCTTTCCCCACCTTGCTGTTTTTTTTCCTAAGAGAAGTAGCACATAGACTGTCTCCAATTATGAATTCTAAAACCCTCATTCAGAAAATTCTAAGTGGCATAGGTAAAGACCTCAGGAGTTCCGTCTAGTGGTATAGATCTATCAACTTGCAGTGATGTAGATAGATTTTTTTTTTTCCATTAAAATGGCTTCCTTTGATTAGATCCTTAATGTCTGTTTAGTATTGGGATTGCAGTTTAAGTTCTTCTCTGTAGAAGTAGCTTTGTATATGAAATAGACAACAGTTTATTCACAAGGCACATACTTTATTCTCACATAAATAAAATGTGTTTGGATACGTTCTGAACTGTTTGCTGGAATGTTTACATTCCAGTTTTTAAGCACCTCTGAGAAGGTATATAGACTTGTTTATTATTTTTAATAAATAGTGTTTGCTCAGCTTTCTTGCTCTTATGTTCACACAGTTTATTAATTTAAATGTATCCTTTCAGCTTTTGGACATGCTTAAGTTCTATACTGGTTTTGAGATTAATGACCAGACTGGAAATGCTCTGACAGAGAATGAGATGACTACAATTCACTATGATAGAATTACTTCTCTGCAGGTAATTGAAATGCATTATAGCCGTTGCCTCTGCTCCATAAAGTTGGGTCATAAATAATTTATGTTTTGTATAGTACAAATAGAAAAAGATACTAATTTAATAGTGTTTTCATCTTGAACTTTTAAAATATTTCTAATTCTGATGAATTCATGAAAAAAATGGCATTTTTTCGTAGTCCTCAGTCCTGAGAATCAATAGACTGATATTTAATACTCAGAAGTATGAGTTACTGGGCCAGTTTGGTGCATTTATATAATAGTTTTGTTTTGTGAAAAAGTATTTCAACATATGACAAAGTATTTGTAAGCATTTGTACATTTTAAAGATAAACACACATAGTGAGACTGAAATTTACCAAGACAGCTCAGATATGCCAAAAAAATACCTTTGTTTGTTTTCTGTTACTGGTCTCATCTTGCTCTTGAGCTCCATTTCCTCTGGTGGCAGAAAGAAGCTTTTATTTGTCAATTTAAAGTAATTCATTTCTTTCTGTTTTAACAAGTCTTTTTTTGGGTAAAGACTCAGTCAAACTTAAGTTCAAACTGTCTTTCATAATCAATTCCACTATCTCTCAAGGAGTCGCTGCTTTCCCTCTTCTTTCCCAAAATGGCATCGGGTACGTGGAGACACTAAGATAGCCTCATTGTTTGGAAGAAGAGTGATCTGCATACTGTCCCAGTTCAGATGTCTTTTCCTGCTCTTTTCAGAGCATTGGCGTTTTTGTCCTTCTGCCTCTGCCCTTGAAGTGACCACAGCTGGTGTGGCATATGGTCTGTTAACTTGGCACAGGCAAAGCGTGATGATTGCTCCCAAGGAGCCTGGCCATCTCCCTGCTAACGAGGCCCCAACCTTGTTCTTGATGGTGCTGGAGTTCTCCCGAGAGCTGGTGCTCATTCATTTCCTCGTTTAGACAGCTCACTCTCAGGCTTGGGCTGCAGGGTCATTGTTTCATTGCCTGTAGCAGTCCCATGGCAGCCTCAGCCATAACCTTGGCAGTGTTCTGTGTCATCCACTGTGGGGCAAATGAAAACTTCTGGATCTTCTCTGTGCCACGTGGGCATTAAGGAAGACTAGGAATGTTATCTCACACCCTCTTATTAAATCAGCACAATGCCACTATTTCTGTTTTTTTGCAGCTTACCCCCTGTTGGTTGGAGGTGTTACTCGGCAAGGTCCTCTCGTTCCAGAGTTCCAAAATAAAGCAGGGCACAAGCACACTAGGCTTTTGGCTTCTCCCTCAAGCTATCTCTTTAGTGGAAATTTTCTGTTAGTTCTATTAGGCCAGTTCCCCTCCTGTCAATGAAGCTGGCCTTCATGGCTATTTTCGTGTATATTCAAAATACAGTTTTAAAAATCAAAAACTGAACATTGACTCTTTGTTTTTGCATTCCTACTAGAACAGTTCTAGTTTTTTCTCATTGTACTGAGTGCTCTGACAGTAAGGCAGAGGTCCCATATGAGAAGGCTATAAGAAAGAGAAGTGCATTGGGGCCGGCCTGGTGGCCTAGCGGTTAAGTGTGTGCGCTCCGCTTCGGTGGCCCAGGGTTCGCAGGTTTGGATCCTGGGTGCGCACCGACGCACCGCCTGTCAGACCATGCTGTGGTGGCGTCCCATATAAAGTAGAGGAAGATGGGCACGGATGTTAGCTCAGGGCCAATCTTCCTCACAAAAACAAAAAAGAGAGAGAAGTGCATTAACATATTTTTTTTAATATTTCCATTATATAGTATAGAAATTGTAGTTGATTGTATTAATATGTAAACATTAATTATTTTTTTGCTGTTCTTTTCTAGAGAGCTGCTTTTGCGCATTTCCCAGAGCTCTATGATTTTGCCCTCTCAAATGTGGCAGAAGTAGACACTCGGGAGTCCTTGCTCAGGTGTTTTGGACCTCTTAGGTAAGGCAGCATGAAAGGAAAACTGGATTTACGTTTTCTTTTTTGCTTCTAGTCACTTTTGCACTATTTTAGGTAATGTTACTTGCTGCAGTACTCTTCACTGACAACTAGAACTAGGACTTGTCTCTAACATTTGGTATCTTTGAGTTACTAAATATAATTGCCCATTTTCTCTTTTGTTTTTTTGGTAAGATTTATATTTTTCATAACTTATACAGTTTTCCTAGATCTTAAATTTTTCTTAAAGTAGAATATAAAACTGGTATCCCATCAGTCACAAACAACATACAACAGAAACCAGTAAATGCTCATCATATGTGATATTAGAGGTGTGACTTGGGAAAATTTTTGGGTGTTTACAGTTTATGAAATTAGTTAATATTCTCTGGCATTTAGATATCTGATGATATACTTTCTTTGAAAATAGTAATAATAGCATACATTTATTTACTGTGTAATAGGCACTCTACTAAGTATGTAAATAATTTAATCCTCAAAACATCCATGTGGGAAGAGTAGCTACCATTTTACATTTAAGGTAGCTGAGGCCCAGAGTAGTTAAGTAATTTGCCTAGGTTACACAGCAAGTAAGTGGCAAAGAGAGGATTTGAACCTAGGTAGTATGATTTCTGAGTCCTAAGTTTTTTTTTCTTCTTAATTTTTTTTTAATTGAGGTATAGTTTGATATACATTACATTAGTTTCAGGTGTACAACATAATGATTCGATATTTTTATATATTGTGAAAAGATCACCACATTAAGTCTAGTTAATATCTGTCACCACACATACAGAATTTTTCTTTTCATGTGATGAAAACTTTTAAGATCTACTCTCTTAGCAACTTTCAAATATACAATACAGTATTATTAACTATAGTTGCCATGCTGTACATAACATCTCTAGGACTTATTTATCTCATAACTGGAAGTTTGTACCTTTTGACTCCCTTGACGCCGCCCCCCTCACCCCCAGGAAACCACCAGTCTATTCTCTGTATCTATGAACTTGTTTTTTTTCAGATTCCACATACAAATGAGATCATAACCTCCTCTGTCTGACTTATTTCACTTAGCATAATGCCCTCAAGCTCCATCCATGTTGTCATAAATGGCAAGATTTCATTCTTTTTTATTCTGAACCCTAACTTTTAACTACTGTGCTTTGTTATGTCTCCATTGTCCTTAACTCTTGGGAGAATTTATGCTTAGTTAATTGGCTATTTAAATTAAACAAACCGAGGTCAGTTTGGTTGTTCATTTTTACATGAGCATTTAATATTAACTCTTATAATAACACATAGATCTACTTTCTTCTTTTAAATAACTGCATAGAGTTCACTTGAACAGGTCTACCATCCTCTTTTTTAATCACTCTCCCATTGATGGATCTTTAATTTTTAAATTTTTGGCTATTACAAATAATTCGGCAATGAACATCCTTTTTACTTCTATGTAAAAATTTTTTTTACTGATTCCCGGAAGCAGAATGGCTGACTCAGAGGGGTTATGTGTTTAATATTTGTTATATATTGCTAAATTTCCTTCAAAATATATACCAATTATATACTACACCAACAATGTATGAAGATTTATTTCTCTCCATACCAACAGTAGGTAAATTAGTCTTTAATTTTTGCTAATCCAAGGGAAAAAAAAACTCTCATTGTTTTACTTTACATTCTGTGGTTATATTGGGAAATTGAGCATCTTTCTATTTTTCTTGGCCGTTTGCATTTCTTCTGTAACTTTCTTATTATTATCCTTTGCTAGTTTGTGTTGAATCTCTTGTAGTTTTGTTGATTTTTTTTTTTTAAGAATCTGTATGTATTCTGGACACTAGTATTTTGTCTACTTTTTGTTGCGATTATTTTCTTTCAGTTTCACACTTTACTTTTAAACTTTGTTTTTGGTATATTTTGTTATTACAGATGTTCTAAATATTTAATTAATCACATCTTTCACTCTATTTAAAAACAATAACAAACGCTTTATATAGAAGGCCTTCTTCACCATAAGATTACAAAAATATTGTCGTCGTGGTTTTTTTTTGCTGAGGAAGATTCACCCTGAGTTAACATTTGTTGCCAGTCTTCCTCTATTTTGTGTGTGGGTCTCCGCCACAGCATGGTCGCCAATGAGTGGTGTAGGTCCACACCTGGGAACCAAACCCTGAGCCACTGAAGCAAAGCGTGCTGAACTTAACCACTAGGCCACAGGGCTGGCCCCTGTCTTCTATTTTTAAAGCACTTTTGCAGATTTGTTTTTTTACATTTAATTTAGCTGCATAATCCACCCAGGGAATTTATTTTTGCCCATAGAACTCCTTCACACTCTTAAAAATTATTGAGGATCTCAAAGAACTTTTTTTATGTGGATTATAGCCATTATATTTACTATATTAGAAATTAAAACTGGAAAAATTTTAAATAGACTAGTCCTCCCTTATCTGAAGTTTCAGTTTCCATAGTTTCAGTTGCCTACAGTGAACAGTGGTCTGAAAATATTAAATGGAAAATTCCAGAAATAAATAATTCGTAAGTTTTAAATTGCATGCCATTCTGAGTAGTGTGGTGAATCCTGTGCCGTCCCGCTCCATCTTGCCCAGGACGTGAATCATCCCATTGTCCAGCGGATCCACGCTGTATACACTACCCGCTTGTTAGTCACTTAGTCGTCTTGGTTATCAGATTGACTGTCACGGTATCCCAATGTTGTGTTCAAGTAACCCTTATTTTACTTAATAACGACCCCAAAGGGCAAGAGTAGTGATGCTGGCAATTCAGATATGCCAAAGAGAAGTTATTGATCTCTTACTGTGCCTGATTTATAAATTAAACTTCATCATAAGTATGTATAGGAAGAAACATAGTATATATAGGGTTCAATACTATCTGTGGTTTTAGACATTCACTGGAGGTCTTGAAACATATCCCCCATGGATAAGGGGGGACTGCTGTACTTAATTCATTAAAAAGATAATTAAAATCCATTATATGTTAGCATACATATTGTTAATGAAAAATATAGTCTCCAAAATGAAAAAATACATAGTGAGAAGACTGACATTGTTTTACCTTTTTGCAAGTCTCTTTAATGCCTGGCTTAATCAGACATTTGGAGGACAGTTGGATTTGCAAATCTGCTTCTGGATTCAGTTTGTTGTGAGATGTTGTTTTGGTTGAAGTAAATGAAGAAAATTCAGGTTTACGCAGAGGGAAGTATGTTTCAATAGCTTTTTCAAGTAATTGAGAATATTATTCTTTGATACTATATCAAAACTTGACAAGCGGTAGTTTTTTTAAAAGTTACTGTCAGAGTGATATCTGAAAACCACATTGAGGAAGTCTGTGCAATTAAAGCAAATTAATTTAAAAAATGGAGAGATATGCCTTGCTCATGTATGAGAGATCTCAGTTAAGGTGTGAATTCTGCCCAAATTAATCTATAGATATATAGTTCAGTTCCAGTCAAAATCCCAGCAGGATATTTTATAGAAATTATTCTAGAATTAATATGGAAAGGCAAAGGAACTAGAATAGCCAAAAGCATTTTGAAAAAGAACAAAGTTGGAGGATTTCCACTACAGTACCTCATTTCAAGACTTACTATAAAGTTACAGTAATCAAGACATTGTAGTATTGGAAAAAGGATAGACATATAGATCAGTGGAACAGAGTCAAGTTCCAAAATAGACCACATGTATATCGTTTGGTGGTTTTTGACTAAGGTGCCAAGGCAGCTCAATGGAGAAAGGATAATCTTTTCAACAATGGTGCCAGAACAGTTGGTCATCAATAAGCAAAGTATGAAACTTGACACATATCTCACATCATGTATACAGATTAACTCAAAATGAATCATAGACCTAAATATCAAAACTAAAACGTATAGGAAATTTAGGAGAAAAATCTTTGTGATTGTGGTTTGTGCAAAGATTATAGTAGACGTGAAACCACAATCCAGAAAGGAAAGGATTGGTAAATTGGACTTGATCAAAATTTAAAACTTCTGTTTGAAAGGCATTGTTAAGAGAATGAAGAGACAAGCCCCAAACTAGGAGAAAATAGTGGCCAAACGTATATCTGATGATGGACTGGTATCCAGAAGTCTCAGAACTCAATAATAAGAAAACAACAATTAAAAAATGGCTATAGGGGCTGGCCCGGTGGTGTTGTGGTTAAGTTCTCACACTCTGCTTTGGCAGCCTGGGGTTCACGAGTTCAGATCCCTGGCATGGACCTATGCACCACTCACGAGGCCATGCTGTGGCAGACGTCCCACATATATAGTAGTGGAAGATGGGCATAGATGTTAGCCCAGGGCCAATATTCCTCAGCAGGAAGAGGAGGATTGGCAACAGATATTAGCTCAGGGCTAATCTTCCTCACAAAAAAGAAAATTGGCTATAGATTTGAACAGATACTTCACCAAAGAAAATATATTGATTTCAGTAAACCCACTGAAAGATGCTTAACATCATTAGTCATTAGGGAAATGCAAATTTAAATCATAATGAGATACATCATGTGCCTATTAGAATTATTTATAAAAACCACAACGTATTGACTCTTGACAAGAATGTGGAGCAACTGGAATTCTCGTACATTGCTGGTGGGAATTCAGAATGTTAGTGCCCCTTTGGAAAAATTTGACAGTTTCTTATAAAGTTAAACACGCACTTACTGTATGATTTAGTGTTCTCACAAACATACCCAACAGAAATTTTCATTTCTTATATTCGCACAGAAATCTGTACAGAATTGTATATAGTGTTTTTATTTGTAGTTGTCAAAAACTGGAATACACAGTCTCCTTCTACTGGTGAATGAATAAACACTGTGAAATATCCATATAATGGAATATTACTGAGCAGTAAAAAGGAACCAACTACAGATACACACAACAATGTAGGTGAATCTCAAATGCATTATGCTGAGTGAAAGCAACCAGTGTCAAAAGGCCACACAATGTATAATTCCATTTATTTGACCTTCTGGAAAAAGCAAAATTATAGACTGCAAACAGATTATTGGTTACCAGGGACTGGGATAGAGAGTTTGAGGGAACTTTGGAGGGTGATGAGCTGTGTTTAAGGTAGTGGAAAGCTGTCACGCTCACAGTGGCAAATGCAAGTTTTCCAAAATTCCATTTTTGGAAATTTGGAAGTTCAAATTTTGTCTTCGGCAGCAAATACTGTTGGTGGTTTTCCTTGAAGTTACAGGTTTATTTTTGAAATTTGAAAAATTTTTTGCCATTTACTCCAGTCTGAATAACCATGGTTTGTCAGTTGTTCTTTCAAGTAAAAATTGTGTGCAAAATGTATACTTCCCATTTTGTCACACAAATATTTTAAAAAAACAGGTACCCAAGAGTCCATATTTAATAATATTAATAATTTTTTGCTGCTTCATCAAGGGCATTCTTAAACAAAACTAACTTTTTTTTTAAACTGCATGTGGCAGTGAGGAATGCTGTGCCTACTTACGGTACTGGTTGGTGTCACCACATTGATCCATGCCCCATTCTTACCCACGATTGCTTTCGCACTGTCGCTGTATATGTAAAGACAGTGAAAACAACAAATAATGTCTTAGTATTAATAGAAAAAAGTGTTGTCCTTGCAGACTCCCAGAAAGGATCTCAGGGACCATGAGAGGTTTGCAGAAGACACTTTGGGAATCCTTTATTAAAGGTTTAACTTTCATTGCTGATTTTTTATATTTGTTACTCATGTCATAGGATTATATTTGCTAAGTAAAACTTTTTAAGCAATCTGTAAAATTACGTTTCAAAAGTGAGAAAAGGACGTTAAGAATAAAATATTCTCATCTGAATATTCTTTATTCTGCAGTTCAAATACACTCCACCAGGTGGCATCATACCTCTGCTTGTTACCAACTCTTCCTAAAACTGATGACACAACTTTTGATAAAGAATTTCTTCTAGAATTACTGGTAAATATTAATGTTCTTTGAATTTTACATGGGGTTTTCTGTACCTTTTTGAATCGTTCTTAAAGATGTAGGATTTGATAAGATTTTTTTCTGGGCTAAAGATTAGGTAGATAATTCCTACCTGTTTTGGAATTAAATCATTTGATTTTTGTCAGATTTCTTTTCTCATCTCAAGTCTTTTACCTCTTAAAACTGCTTTATGGTTGTGAATTCATTCCACATAAACATTTATGAGCAACTCTGTGTCAAGAACTGGATTTAGGCATTGGGGATACATAAGAGAGCTGACACCACTCCTGCTTTTAAGAGGTCACAGTTACACACACACAGATAATATATATATATTTGTCTCTGTCTATCTAACTTTATTTTAAAAGTTACCATTTAAATATAGTACCTTGAATACTAAGCCATACCTTTGCCACTAGAAAACTCAGAAATGTTTAGAAATAGAGTAAGTTATTACTGACTTAGTGATTTAGAATTCTAAGGGATTTCTCAATCATTTTGGGAAATAAGGAGCTTTAACTCTCAAACTAATACTTGTTTTTGGTAAAACTTAATTTTTTTGGTGCAGTTTTAGATGCATAGCAAAATTGAGGAGAAGGTATATACCTTATTTTTAACTTCAGTGAAATATTTCATAATTTCACTTATTTTTAATATTCCTTATTTTTTATTTTATTTTATTTTATTTTTTTGTGAGGAAGATCAGCCCTGAGCTAACATCCATGCTAATCCTCCTCTTTTTGCTGAGAAAGACCGGCTCTGAGCTGACATCTATTGCCAATCCTCCTCCTTTTTTTTCCCCTAAAGCCCCAGTGGATAGTTGTATGTCATAGTTGCACATCCGTCTAGTTGCTGTATGTGGGATGCGGCGTCAGCGTGGCGGAGAAGCGGTGCGTCAGTGCTCGCCTGGGATCCGAACCCGGGCCGCCGGTAGCGGAGCGCGCGCACTTAACTGCTAAGCCACAGGGCCGGCCAAATATTATTCCTTATTTTTAACCTGAATAAAATAGATAAGTATTTACCCGACCCCACTATGAATATTTAGGTTGTTTGCAGTGTTTGCTATTACAAATAATGATGCAGTCCTTGTATACGCCTCCTTGTGCCCATATGTGAACCTTAAGTAACGGTACCTAGAAGTGAAATTGTTTGGTTGAAGTGTGTGCTTATTTCAAAGATAAAATATGCGCCAAATTGTTCTCCAAATGGTGTATGGTCCTGCCACAGTGTATTAAAGTATGTCTCCTTAAGCTCTTAGCAGCATTGGATGTTATGAGTCATCCCAATTTTTGTCGGTCTCATGGGTAAAAAAAATAATAGCTTGTTTTATTTTTTTTTGTTTCCTGACTACTGTAAGGTTGAGTTGTTTTTTCTATGTTTCAGACTTTTTTTTATATCTATTCAAACATACACTGTGTGGATGTGTATATACATTTTTTTACACATATGGAACAATAGTGGGCACGTGGTTTTGTGACTTATATTCCAAGCTAATATTTTTAATATAGGGCATAAAATATAATCCCTTACTGTAGAGAGCAAGATGATATGCTCGTTTTGGGGGTAGCAACAAGAAACTATTTGTAGCAGGTGTTTTAAGCCTGGTAACAGGTGTTTAAGTGCCACTTGGAGAGAAATCCTTGGGAGGGGTTTTAAATTAATTCAAGTATAGAAAATACTTTTTTATCTATGTATTTACTTGCATGAAATGTATGTCTTGGGTCACCATCTTTGCCTTCCTTCTTACAGATCACTTCTCATTGGCTCTGACTATAAGTGCTTTTTAAAAATTCCTTGTCCTATTTTCTGATAATTTAAAATCTTCTCTTGTAAGTCAGGTTTTAGGGATTAATAATAAATCCTTACTATAGAAAGAAATGAGGATTTATCCAGGAATCTTTCTAATGGAAAATAGGTTGAGTATAAAGTTGATCCTACACCTTTTAGGGTCTTATAGCTAAGATTTTTATCCTTAAAATTTAAATAGTTATGCCAAAGGAAAACAGTTTTATAATTTTATAGTGCTGCAGCATTATCTTTAGTTTCCTCTGTTTCCTAAAGGCTTTCCTCAGGCTTTGGATTCTTCTAATGTCCGAATTATGATTAAAAAGTTGAAATATGCATATTGTTTAGATGATATCACATTATCTTCTTTGCTAAAGTAATGCTCTCTCTACTGAAGATATGTGACACATTTTTCAAATATGTCATTATTTTAGCATCTGTTAATTAGGTAAAAACATATTTCTGTTTTTGAGATAGATTACTGTGATATTAACAGTAGAAGGGTACACAGATATCATCAAGTCCAACTCTCTGATTTTACAAAGAAGACTGAGGCCAGGTTATTAGTAAAGTTTCCCAGATTGTTCAACTAGCTAGTACAAGAATGAAAACTATAACCTAGGACTTGGGGCTCCCATTTTTTTCTTACATTGGCGAATGCTAAGTGCTATGATTTTTAAGGTCTTTGCATGTGCCAGGTACTTGGACACTGTTTTATTCCATTTCAGTTTCATAAGAAACTTGAGAGGTGAGTGGCATTTTATTTCTTTTTACTGAAAAGGAAACTAAAATCAGGGAGGTTGAAGTAGCTTGCCCAGCTTTTACATAGCTCATAAGTAGAGGTGCTGGGAGTTGAACTCAGATCTGTCTGATTCCAAAGCCCATCATGATTGGTACCTCTTTTATCTTTGACTTGTGGAGAAAATGGAAAAAGGTAAAAAAAAAAATCTTGTTAAGTGCTATAAGAACTGAAAGACATGAAACTTCTCGTTCCATACTTTGTAGTGAATTTCTCCATAAATTATTTTGATTGAAAAAAGATGCTTCTTGGGGCTGGCCTGGTATCATAGTGGTTAAGTTCATGTGCTCCGCTTCGGCAGCCCAGGGTTCACAGGTTCAGATCCCAGGCTTGGACCCATGCACCGCTTATTAAGCCGTGCTGTGGCAGGCGTCCCACATATAAAGTAGAGGAAGATGGGCACGGATGTTAGCCCAGGGCCAATCTTCCTTAGCAAAAAGAGGAGAATTGGCAACAGATGTTAGCTCAGGGCTAATCTTCCTCACCAAAAAAAAAAAATACTTCTTAACTTTCTGCCCAAACCTGTTTCTTTTAGGTATCTCGTCATGAACGTCGAATTTCTCAAATTCAGCAGTTGAACCAGATGCCTTTGTATCCAACTGAGAAAATCATATGGGATGAAAATATTGTCCCAACTGAGTACTACTCTGGGGAAGGTATGGTAAAGAAATACAGGATTCAAGTGTAACATGAAACTTAGTTTCAAATTCGTCATCTGTAACTGAAAATACTCCTATCTACTGTATACATCACGATAATTTTCTGGTACCTTAAAGTTCAGCTTCAGAAGTTGGAAACTATTCAGTATTTTGAATACTTAGCATTAAGAATTTTTATTAAATTTAAGTATGCCCTAATGTGTGTGTGTACATGTTATCCTGTATAAACTATGACCATAAAGCAATAAAACTGTGTTTTAAGGGGACCTAATAATACAGGAAGAGTAGCTTTTATTATGTGACTTTGTTTGGCTTTGTTTGGTAGTACTTTATTTTTCAAAGCCTTTTTTAGAGACTCTTTTGCATTCCTTGTAGAGCCAGCTGATGACCACCAAACAAAAAAAAAAGACATTGTCATTAGTTAATAATAAACCCTTAATTTTGATCCAAAATGGTATTGCCTAGTTTGTTTACCTACCTATTTCAACAGATTTGTTTCTAAATTCTTTTGCTAATCTTCTAAAGATGAGAAATCGCCACAATTGAATATATGCCAAAGTGCATTCTGACACATTTTGAAGACCTATTTCAAAAACATTTCAGGAAATCTTCTGAATAATAGTATTATTATTAGAAGAACTGTAGCTATTGTAAAGACGTCACCATGTAAGTTTTTGGTAGTGTTAATTTAAAAGAAAAATTGTTAACTTCAAAGTCGTATCCTGGAATCAAAATCCCAATAAACCCAGTACACTAAGATTATACTGGATTTCAGAATAGGCGACCTTCAGCTGTTTTTAAGTTCTGACAGTGGTTAATGCATTGTTTTCTCACTTTTCTAATTCACATCCTAAAAGCATTTATGACCTTATATGTATGACATCTAACTCTTTTTGACTAATCTGTCTCTAAAAGGCAAATACCACTTGAGAATATTTTTTGTCTTTTTAATAAAAAGTTTGTGTGTCCTTAAAAATGTAAACAGTCTTATGTCTAGCTTTTGGTACTATTCAGTGATGCTGGTCTGAGTTTAAAACATATTTTTCTTAGTATAAAGTATTATTTTTCTTTTACTCCTATGATTAATGAAGTTAGGTGAAAAGGAATACTTCTCAAAATTTAAGTCTTCACACCTTACATAGAATGAAATTACTTCAGAACAGTATTAGTTGCCAAATGGTTTGACTGTAATATAACTGTTTCCAGAGACTTGGCTATGTCTTGCCGTTGTTCTTCATTGACAATGGAGGGGACTGTGTTTTGTGGACCCAATATCTGATGCTATGAAATAGGCAAAGATCAGAGCTAATTCTGCATGATTATGCAAGCTGCTTCTAGCTCCCCAGGAGAGAAAATAATTGAAATTGGGAGAGATATAAAAAATTACAATGTAAGAATTGTAAAGAAAATCTTTGAAAAAAAATTTTTTTTGACGTTTTTACTGTAAAATAAACACAAATATAGAAAGCCGCACAAAGTAAATATAGAACTTCACTAGTTATCATAAAGAAAACATCATGCAACTCATGTAACCACCTTGTCAGCCATCCCAGAACCCTCCCATGTATCCCCTCCTAGTTACCACTTCCTCCCTCCACTTGAAAGTAACCATTTCCTGACTTTTATAGCAATCACTATCTTGCATTTCTTCATAGTTTTATCACCCAGTTGGGCATCCCTGACACTACAGTCAGTTTTGTATATTTTTAAAATGTCTTTTATCTTGCACAACGCCTATATTCCTTCCTTTTCTTTTTGTTGAAGACCCTAAGTTATTTGATCTGTATAGTTTTCCACAGTCTAGAATTTTCTAATTGACTACTCACAGTACAGTTCAGCATGTCCCTCTGCTCTTTATTTTTCTTGCAAATTGGCAGCTGGATGCAGAGGCTTGATCAGGCCGAGGTTCTCTCTCTGGCGAGATTCTTGGTGGTGGTGTATTCTTTCGTCAGGAGGCACATAATATCTGGTTGTCCCTCTTGTTGTGATATTAGTAGCCATTGCTGCTTAACACCTAGATTTGTTAATTCAGTGGGTGTTGCAAAATGGTGACATTTTAATTTTGTCTTTTTTTTGTTTTTAATAAAAATATGGTATCTAAAGAGATGCTTTCCCTCAGCCTCTGGCCTGAAACAAATTGAATTAGATTATAAGTCAGAGTTTACTAATATAAGTGGATTGAAATTTTTGTTCATCGATGTTTCTTGCTTTTAGCTGCATTATTGCTTTGGTAGGTGTGGATAGGGATGATGAAAATATATGATTTGCCAATAAAATATGTTTTGGGTTTCTTCTTTTTTTAACCTTTTTGATATTGCTGTTGATTGCTTAGTCACTTATTATCCAAGGAAAATAGTGTTAAGTGAGAGTAATGGAAAGAATATTGTTCATTAATATAGCCAGAAAAGGGAGGTAACTCTAGGAATAACATGTAATCAATGCCTAATCAAGACCTTATCAAATATGCTGAATTTTAGACATCATTAAATTAGATTCTTACCAAATTTGTGTTAACTTTTTGTACACACAGAGCAGATGTCTGACTAAAAACATAATTCAAATATGGATGTTATTTTCCTTTTCAGGTTGTCTTGCTCTTCCCAAGTTGAATTTGCAGTTTTTGACGCTTCATGATTACCTCCTGAGGAACTTTAATCTCTTCCGCTTAGAATCAACTTATGAAATTAGGCAGGACATCGAGGATAGTGTCAGCAGAATGAAGCCATGGTCAGTAAATTGGTTCTCCTTGCAATGAAGAGATGCGAACAGTGGCTGACATACTTCTATCAGAAACCTCAAAAGTGTATTTAGAAATAATATTCCTGACATGAAGATGCCCTCCAAAATATGAGATACTTAACTCTTTGAGAAATTCTTTAATGTGAATTAGAATATATCAAAAATGCTAAAATTGGGGCTGGCCCCGTGGCTTAGCGGTTAAGTGCATGCACTCCGCTGCTGGCGCCCCGGGTTCGGATCCTGGGCGCGCACCAACGCACTGCTTCTCCGGCCATGCTGAGGCCGCGTCCCACATACAGCAACTAGAAGGATGTGCAGCTATGACATACAACTATCTACTGGGGCTTTGGGGGGAAAATAAATAAATAAAATTATTTAAAAAAAAAAATGCTAAAATATAAAATATGTATCTGGGTACTTGGGGGTAGGGCTGGAGATGATGGAGGAGAGGTCGTCATTCTAGGGGGGTAGGGTGGGAGGGAGAAATGTAGGGGGGAGTAGGTTGGGCATTAGTAAAAGGGTAAAGAGGGAAGGGTGTGTGTTGACCGGCAAGCCTGTACTAGGGCAAGGACACTTTAAGTCCTGGGAGAAGCTTATGATAAATGAGTATTCTATCCCAGCTGCTCTTGTGGCTGTCACCAGTAGTCTCAGTTAGCCTGTCTAAGGAGCCTGGCAAGAGATGAGGTACGTTGCTGAACATTGCATGGAATGGAACATTGGAAAGTCTTCCCTGGCCCTCCATCCATGGATTGCCTTGAAGAGACTAAATCATTAGCGTTTACTTTTAGGGCCAGTTGAGTAGGTCTCATTATTTGAAGAATTCTTATGTTTAGACTTGACTCTCCACCTGCTAGCTCATATCTGGAATTCCTTTAGCTAAGAAAAGAATTCATTCTAGTTATTGTAGACAGACCTGCCTTATGAGATTTGTAAAGGTTAAGTTTGCTTTTTAGACATGACTGACTGTGGGTAAATGCCCTTCATTCACTATTTCATTCTAAGTATGAAATTGATGGAGATACGTTATATATCACAAGTGATATACACGAGAAAAATAATTCTGTAAAATGAATTTTCATTACGTTATAGTGACACCATACATACATACACAGTTATACTGCATTCTATTTGAAAAGCTTAACATAATTTGAATGTGAACTGATTCAGGTATCTTCCAGGCTTCTCTCCTTACTAATTACAGAGAGCTACATGGACACTGTGATTATGATCTGTTTTTCTCACTTCCATATTTTATTTCATACATGGTTCTATTTTTTAATTATTATGTGAAAAGTTATTCTGGGTGAGACTATAAAACACAACATAAAGTATTTTTGCCTTAATAATCAGTTGAGTCAGTAGGCAGGCTAGCACTGTGAAATTTGTATACCCACTGGCTGATCATTCCTGCCCACAGCTTTGCTGAAATTATTGCCCATTGTTTGGACCCCAGGGGACTGCTTGATCAGAAACCTTACTTATAATTTCTGGTTACCTTGCATTTACATGCTCACATTCTGGACCTAATTTTGGCCATTTTGCAAAGAAGAGATTTATTAACTAGCAGTTCATCAAATAGAATTCACTTATATTTTACTTAAATGCCAAATAAAGCAGTAATAGTTATTGTTCTTATGGTCTATTAATAAGGAACCTTTTTTTTTTTTACTTGCATTATTTTCTGCTAGGAGGAAGGAAATGTCACTTTTTGAAGTTAACTTGTGATAATAAATTTTTCTGAATTTTCATTCCTACTTGCCCATCAGTGAAAACTGTTAAAAATGATGAGATCTAAAAAGGGGCCGGGCTTCTTTCTGTTCTGTGTGTCCTGAAGGTAGAAAACTAACAGAGGCATTTTTACTCCTTACATTGTTCTAATGATCATGTTTTCAGGTTGCTGAAACTACTGAGCAGTGTAAGAAAGAATGTGCTTATGAGGAACAGAAATCTCTGTGTACTTTTTAATGCCTCATGTTGCAGGTAGATTTTATAAGGGGGGAGAAGAATTGGGGAGAGTAGACTAGTGGTTGCCTGGGGGTAGGAACAGGGATTGACTGCAGTTGGACGAGAGGGATCTTTTTTAAGTATGATGGAAATGTCCTAAAATTGGATTATGGTGATGGATGCACAGCTGTGTAAATTTACTAAAGATTGTTGAATTGTACATTTACAATGAATGAATTTTATGATATGTGAACTATACTGTAGTAAAGTTGTAAAAAATGGGAGCGGTGATAGAAAGTTACAGAAGGGGTTAGATACAAGGTAATAATGCCTTTTAGAAATTATCCCAGTACTAACCAAGTCATTGGATTGTAGAACTTTTATTTTTAATTAGTTTCACTCTTTGATGTTAGGAAGTTCTACAATTTTTTGTTAAGACAGAAAAAAGGTTTTTGTAAAGCATTTACTTAGGATATAGTTTTTCTTTATCTTTGTGAGCGTGTCATTTTTGGCAGTACTTTCCAATTTTGGAGTGTTGCTGCAGTTTTTATGTTACAGATTTCCCAAATACACTATTTAATGTAAAAACTAAAGCACTAGTTAGACTAATATATAGAAAGAAAGAGTGAGTATTTGGATATTACTGGTTATTACAACTAGCTTGATTATTTTCCCCCCAATCCATGGTAGCATCTTTTAGATGATTTAAATATTATGCCCTAAAGAAGGCATTTGCATAGATGTTATCATTTGTTTGCTTGTTTTTAATTTTTTTAATTCTAGCTTATTCCAAAACATTTTTGAAACAGCTTATAAAAATACTTATAATACATAAGATAAAATATAAACAGTTGAGACTATCTTGATGAAGAGGGGGAAAGGATAAGAATATAAAATAGAACTAAATGTGCTGGATTATTTTATTCTTTGACAAAATGGCTTAGCTGTTATGTACATGGAATTATCATTTTTTTCCGTGGGTGTGGGGGATATTTCTCTGCTTCCCTTTCTTTTCTAGACCATGTTTGCCTGTTTCATCCTACCGTATATACTCCCTATATATTGGGACTTAGATTTTTTTAAAAGTTTAGAAATAAGAGTTACTAATGGTAGGGCTTCAGTACTAGCTAAATGTGTTCATACTTACAAGTTTTACTTATCCAAAAGTTGGGGAAAAGTTATTTTTTGTTTAAATAATCATCCAGTTTTTTGATTTTCAGGCAATCTGAGTATGGCGGGGTAGTATTTGGTGGTTGGGCACGAATGGCTCAGCCCATTGTGGCTTTCACTGTAGTGGAGGTTGCCAAACCCAACATAGGTGAAAACTGGCCAACCCGAGTTCGTGCGGATGTTACCATCAATCTGAATGTCAGAGATCACATCAAAGATGAATGGGAAGGTAATTTTGCATTTCAAAAAGTGGTTCCTTTTTAGTTTATAGACTTTCACTTAGAGCATTAGCAAAGCACTTTTACTGAATGTTACCCTTTTAAACTTTTATTAAATTTTATCTTTAAAATTTGATTTAAAGAATTGCAATTGTCTTTATAAATATTAGTAGTAAAAATACCAAGGATCATACAAGAATAATGAAATACCTTAATACTTTAATAAAAAGTATAAAATACCATGTATGTCAATAAAAAGTGTAAAATACCATGTATGTCAAAGTGTTTTGGAAATTGGTGGTTTGCAGAGCCAAGAGAAGAGCATTTTAAATCTTAAATTTAGTAAGATATTGTTTATGAATATGTAGGATCAACATAAAAAGAATAAAAATATTAGCGTTCACTAAAGAAAGGGAGAAACCCACATATAACTTGCACACATGCAGAGCAAGTAAGGGAAATTGATGTTTTTAGAAGATAAAAGCAGCCAAAGTGAAGAGAACAGGGATGTATACAATTTGTGGAAAATAAATATACAAAATCAAAATGAGACAAACTTAAAAGGAATTTTCAGGGAGCTAGTAAAACATTTCAGAAAGAAATAATAATACTTTATTTGTACCAAAGGGAGGAAGTCAGATAAAGAATCAGTGAAATCAAATGTTCTCAAGGATAAATAATAATTGCAGAGAAATTAGATGAGTTATTTTCCCTATTTCTTTATTAGGCAAGATTTTAGGGATGGGAGTTTTATGTCACAATTAATTTTATTTAGAAGCAGATATGTTCAAAGTGACTAAGTCAAATAGAGTTAAAATATCAATAACACCTGTGCCAGAAATGGCACATGAACTGATTTTTAATTGACACTTTATATTTTTCTCCCAGCTGTCTGTGAGAGCTCTTGCTGCCCTGTTGTGAGAAATAGTAGCCAGTAGGTTTTATGTCCTTCCACCTTCTTGGCATGCCAGAAGGAAAGGGATAGTCCCTTACTGGATCAGTTTGCAGAAATTATTGCTCCCAGTATAGCTGTTTATAACCGTAGGTACTATATGATATATTTATCAAATAATTCTGAAGGAATCCAGCAGTGAAGCTGGCCAGATGTTTAACAAGTGGCCACTGTAGTGGGTACAGTTTGTGATAGATTGTTTTTATGACTCTTGTAGCCTTCAAAAGAGTTCCAGCCTGGTGCATTGCTATCTAGAATAATGTGTACTTTTATTATTGCTGAATCTCGAGAGAGATGTTCTCTTGCTGGAGAAGGTCTTATATTTATTACCCCTTGGAGTTTAAGGAGGTATTAAAGTAAACACTGTTCTACATAGTGCGTAATAAACTGAAATAACTTATTGGCTACCCCTAGAAGTAGTACTGGTTGGAAAGAAAATATTAAAAAAAAAAAACCTTTATAGAAATTTATAGATGACAGAGATGAGTCTGCATTATGGTGTTAAGAAAAAAAGGATATATTATTCAAACCCCTTTCCTCCATTACTTTGGAGACTGCGATCAGAAAGGCGTCAGTCTTTTTTTCTTTCTTTTTTTGCTTTCTTTCTTTTAAACGTGGGCCTCTGGTAGAATGAGAAATAGAATGGGTAAATTTTGATGGGCAAAATAGGGAACAATAGGGTATTGTGGGACAAGTGATTCATATTATGGGGTGTAGTGTGGAGAAAAGTGTTTTCTGGGAGGCCAGAGCTAAAATTCAAGCCCTGTATTGATCACAGATAGAGTAACCAAATAGAAAATGGAGGCAAAATTGAGAGGGAAGTTCTGTAAACAGTAATGACTATTGTCCTGTAAAAACAGAATAGTTTTAAAGAGTTTAAGCCAAATACTATAAAACGTTCTTCTTGTTCCTTCAAGAAGGTATGAAACTCAGGCCCTGTCTTCTCCATTACTCCATTTAAAATTAAGGAGACAGAATTAATGAAACTGATATGCTGGATTCCACGCCAGGAAAGAGTGAATGCAAATGGTTGAAAGGAGGAAAATGGTTGAGCTCATTGTAATATAGGGATTTTTAAGGTGGATCTAAGATGTCCCACAGTAAAATGGTCTGCTTTAGGAGGGAACCAGCAGTCATCCCTCAGTGACACCAAATAGTAACATTGGTAGGGAGTAAATTACTTCTCAGGGCCCTTCTTTGGCTCTAAGAGTTAGAAGTTTTAATGAGTTGTGCAGTTCAGAAGCCACATAGGCAGTGCAACTCATATAGTAGAACAGTTCCCCCTTAGTTCTCTACTTCTGCTTCTTTGCGTAGAATTTGTTAGGAAATAATTACAATAGTCGTTATTATGAATCAGAATTATTATTTCTAGCTCACTCGAACCCCTCTCCATATTGAAATAAATCAGAATGATCCCAATACTATTAGCTATACACTCACATTGCTGATTTGATTCAGTTGTATATCTTGTTACCAAAGCTATAAACAAACAGACTGTTTAAATTTGTGTTTATATCATACAATGACTAACAAAAACGAATCAGAAAAGAAATGAAGATTAAGTAGTTTAACATTACATTCTGTGTGGTCTAATTTTATGTCCCTTGTCATCCAGTGTCTCTACTTTTAATAGAGCTGGGAATCCAGTTGACTCCATTAGTTAGTCTAAAGACTGAGAAGCTATGGACTCTGACACAAGTCTCCTATTTCTTGACATTCGTTTATGAAGATTTTCAGTATTTGCCAACTGAAACTATATATTCAACCATCTTCTCAAGATGATACCTGTAAACAGTGCTTTTGTGCTTTGATGAATTATTGTTGAGTTGACCTCTTTTGGTGAAATACAATTAGGCTGTTGTTGGAATGACTCTGATGGATGATTTAAACTGATGTTAGAAACCTGCTAAATATGATATAGATGGATTATATGCCAACCATATTTTTGGTTACTTATTAAGAATGTTAAAAATAAGAATGATGACGAGCATCCAATTTTGGAGCTGTAGCATGACTTAGAGGACTTATTCAGTAATGTATTCATGGCATAAAAGTTTCTAATTTTAATATAGAGATAAATTTTCATTTTACTTATTGCTATCAAATATCAAGTATTAAAGATTATAGGAAAACCTATAATTGTATTACAATGCAGGTATAACCACTGATCAGCTCTGATATTTTAAATGTTTTTTATATCTTTATTCCAAAGATAAGAGGATGAGAATTTGCCAACAAAAGACTGAAACCAATGATATTCTAATAAGTGAAAATGTCTTTATGTTTTACCAGGACTTCGTAAGCATGATGTATGCTTTTTAATTACCGTGCGTCCCACAAAACCTTATGGTACCAAGTTTGACCGGAGGAGACCTTTTATTGAACAGGTTGGCCTGGTTTATGTCAGAGGCTGTGAAATCCAGGGCATGCTGGATGATAAAGGGCGTGTCATTGAAGATGGTACGGTGATCTATATTTTTGAAACAGTATGTGTACATAATGATAAATTTCTTTGCCTTTTTCCCTTTTTGCATCTTAGCTAATATTTTTTAGTTGTTTTATGTACTACATAGACACAAAGGATTATATATAAAATACGTGTAGGGTACCCACTACCCAATTTTAGAAATAAATAATATTGTTTCTAAACTTCTATGTTAGATATTGGAAAGGATAGGATCTTTGGAAAGCACCTTTATTTAAAACTTTTCTTTTTATAATACTTGACTATATTGCTCTTAGAAACCTCTAAACACCTCTTATAGTTGTTCAATGATATGTTTGTCTAATTTTTCCTTCTTAAGTGTAACTGATTTGATTATTATAGCAGTGGTTCTCAATTGAGAACAGCACTACTCTGCATTTTGAAATGTATATTGATATTTACATTGTCAAATGACTGGGGTAGGGGTAGAGGATGGTGAGCTATTGGCATTTGATGGATGGGAGCCAGGGATGCTAAACATCTAAACAAAACTGTCTTGTAGAAGGAGTTATCCTTCCTAAGATGCCAACATTACCCCATTTAGAAACATTGCCTTACAGGGTTAGTCAGCTCTTTCATTTCTTAGGCTTATCACTGATTGCTCTTTGAGATTCTTTCTTACGTTGTCCTGACTTTTTCGGTAATACTTACTCTTAAATTATAGCTACATCTATGTCCACTGCTTATTTTATAGTTTGTTTACTAAGCTTCTCTTAGAACTTGAATCGGCTCCTACTACCTGTGATTTCATGATCACACCATTGCTAAAGTGCTGATAATTAGGCTACTCATCACTAGAGTAAAAGAAAATAGGAGAAGGGAATGGAGGATAGGTGGAATAAACATAAGGCCACGTAATGGGACCAGAGTTGAAAGTCTAAGACAAAAAGAAAGAAGAGATGGCAAAGGGGCAAGAAAAAACCTCTGAGCTTTCAGCCATTAGTATATGAAATTTTCTTTCATACTAGTGATGTTAGGTATGGAATGTGGAAGGATGAAAAGAGTGATTGGCTAAGTACTTACTATATGTAAGGCAGTAGTAGGAGCTGTGAGTGACACAGAAGTAAAGTTCTTTGACTTCTAAGGCTCCTGTTTTAGTTGAGGGCATATACAAATTATCACAATTCATGGCCTTGCATCATAGACATTACATGATTGTTCTGGGAAGAAACAGTAGGAATTTAGAGAAAGGAGAAAATATTTTCAGCTTGAAATTTGTAATGGATGAGTGAAAGGCGTTCTAGTTGGGGAAATGGCTGAAGTTAAGTCTGGACAATTTACTCATCATTTCTAGAAAAGGAATACTGCTAACTTACTTTGATATTTGAAAAGTATATATTTCATTTAATAAACTTTTTCAAAATGTCCAGGACCTGAACCCAGACCCAATCTTAGAGGAGAGTCAAGGACATTTAGAGTGTTTTTGGATCCAAACCAGTATCAACAAGATATGACCAACACTATACAAAATGGAGCAGAAGATGTATATGAAACTTTCAATATAATAATGAGGAGAAAACCAAAGGAAAATAACTTTAAGGTAATTTCTGGGCTATGTGACTAAAAGTACTATGTCATAATTTGAATAACTTTTAAAACATAAATACATATATACTAGGTAAGAAAATGATTTGTTAGGAAAATAATGATCACTGCTTTTATTTGGACTCTAAACAGTTCTCTTAAGATCTTAACATATAGATTAAATATAAAAACTCACAGAAATTCATTTGCTAAATCTGTTTTGTCTTTTGATAAGTTTAGAAACTTAAAATATAAATTAATCCAGTTGTTATTTAAGGTCAGCTTCTTTCCTTCTTTTTGTACATTAGATACTCAGTTTATGCCCCAGTTTGAGCTGAAGAAAACTGCTTGTTTGTTTGTTTACTGGGATTTCTTTTTTAAATCAAAAGTGGGTGCACCTCCAAATCACTTTAAGAATACAGATGTGGAACCCCAGGACTCTGAACTACTCTGTGATATAATATATTTGTACTTTACTCATTAGTGAGAAAAGGGAGGTTTGGGGGCTAGAGAGTTTTACTTATAAAACTTTGTGGAGAGAAGGAGTTTTAGCAAAGGAAGATTTTTAAAAAATGTTATTGGAAACTATATTATAAAACATAAACATTGAGCAATTCTAGCATTTGTTAACACTAGCTTTTGCACAAGTGCCTTTCTTTTCTCTCTCCTCCAAAACACAGTGCTTCTTATACATTATCACATTATTACCTTTTTTAACCCATTGTTGTGATTAAAAAAATAAAACTTACATACAAAGGGATTTATTCCCTATCTCACTCTGTTCCTGAAGATAAAACAGTGGAAGTACCCTTGATCTCTGTTTGTCTCACACTCCACATCCGATCCATCCATGTGATTAACTCGCCACCTCCACTGATGCCATGTCCAAGACACCTGGTCCATCTCTCACATACCTGTTTCCATTCTTGACTGCTCCTACGCTTACACTATTATCCATGTAGCGACTAAACCTGAATTATACCTTAGTACCCCTGTTCGATGATCTAGTGATTTGCATCACAGTAGAAAGTTGTTATCATAATCCAAGAGGGCCCTTCATTTTCTGTCCTCTGGCTACCTCTCCAACATCGTTTTCTACCACTTTTCCCTTATTCACTCCATGCCCTCACACTGACCTTTTTGCTGTTTTTTAGTAATCCAAGCCTTTGCACATGCTGTTCCCTCTACCTACACAGTCTTCCTTCAGGTGCTTACAAGGTTTGTTCCCTCACTGTACATGGACAACTCTGTTTAAATGTCACCTCCTAGGAGAAGCCCTCTCTGGCAACCTTATCTAAAGTAGCATCTCCGTTTCTCATCGTTCTTTATCCAGTTATCTTTATTTTTTCTTACACCCTATAATTATATATTTGTTATTTCTCTGACTTGAGAATGACTTCATATTTGTTATTTCTCTGACATTAGGATGGGTAGAATCTCTGTTTTGTCTGTCTGTTTTGTTTCTCAGTAATGATTGAATTTCGGTCAGTTTACTAAAAATGAAAAAAAGTTCCTTTCTTATATTCATTCTTTTGACCATTTTACTTAATGCCTACTGTGTGTCTGATATTGTGCTAAGTCGTATGGGGCGAATAAAGCTAATAAAGACACAGCTTTACCTTTAGAGAGCTTAGAATACTAATAAGGGAAGTTAGAAATGTAAACAACTACCGTGAAAGATGAGACGGCACCAAAAGCCATGAGAAGGATGCAGATAAGTGTCATGGAAGTTCAAAAGAGGCATTCAGGTTCTCATCCAAGAAAGAGGGGGAATGACTAACTTGCCTATGTTTAGGAAAGGAAGATTGCTCTTTTGGTATCTTTGGTATTTCATTATATACCTGGACAATAGCCCTCATTTATTTCCTTCTCTTCTCCTGTTCATACAGCCTGTCCTAATCTGGATACTTTACTTCTTGCCTGAATAGTTGCACTGAATAGCCTCCTCTGTCTCTACCCTCCTAGTCAGTCACCTGTTTTTCATACACTTCCACTGATAATTTCACTTTGCTTCTCAGAACATTTCTGTGACTTTCCGTTAATGATGAAATAAATCAAAGCTTTTTTACAAATCGTGTACTTGAGCTAAATCGAAATGGCACTTTCCTCTATGAAACCTTTCCTAATGTCAAAAGTCTCCCCTACGTCCATCTCTCACCTGCCTTGAACTGTGTTCCTGTTGTATTTTGTAATATTTTTTATTGTTTGCCACATTCTGCTGCTTTGTATTGTTGGTAAAGACATATTTTATCTCCCTCCTAGAATCATAATTACCTTAGAGTGTAGAGCCCTCATCTTTTTCGTCATCATGTGAACATGTTCAGTTATCTGTCCATCCATCCATTTACCCATCCCTACTCTCATGGAAATTGCATTCTAATAGGGATTAGACAAGTGATAAACAAGTAACCCAGTACATGAAAAAGAGAATTTCAGATAGTGATAAATGCAAGAAAATAAAACAAGTCACGGTAATAAGAGTGTGATTAACATACACTATCCTGTTATTTTGTTATCCTGTTGGATTGTATAGCGTTTATGATATAAAAATGGCTGCTTTGGTTATTTTATTCTTTGAAATTAATAACCTAGCCTTCTGATTTCCATATGTGGGATAGATCAGTTTGTTGAAATAATTATTGGAAAGTCTAAGAATTTGCCTTGGCTTTTAGTAATTACTTTTGGCAATGTATATATTATCTACTATAAAAACCTTTTATTGTAGTCCTGATTCTTTCATTCTGAAATTTTATGTGACATTTCATTTTTATCATTGTTCACTTAATTTTTTATTTCGAACAGTGCTAATTTTAGTATTTCTAAATTGTGATGTGTTTCACGATTGAGGAATATTAATGTGCTTCTGGTTATGTATGAACTTAGCATTGAGGAACTATGCAATATAAAGAGGAGAAAACCCCAGTCGTTTCTGGGAGGAAGCATTTTCTTTAAGGGTTTATTCTGTAATTTTTTCTTGCTGTTGTGTAGACCTGATCGGATTTTCATCCTACCCAGCAGAAGTCAAGTGGTAAACTCATTTATGACTTTCTGTCTAAATGAACTCTTATCGGATAAACTGTTCTTGCTAAGTTTGGTCTTTTGTTTAACTCACTGTATGGTATCAGCTGAAAGTATAGCTGTTGATTCAGTCTAGCCAAGCACCTGTCAGCAGAAAATAGCTTCTTGCCCTGAAACACTCGGGAATTCTGGGTTAGTGCAGCCGGCTCTGCATTCCATTGAAGTACAAATGTTTGAGATGTCTTCTTGACACAAACCTTTTTTGTCGTTTTACTGACAGGCTGTGCTGGAGACTATTCGGAACCTGATGAACACTGATTGTGTGGTACCTGACTGGCTGCATGACATCATTTTAGGTTATGGGGATCCAAGTAGTGCACATTATTCCAAAATGCCCAATCAGATTTCCACCCTTGATTTCAATGATACGTTTCTCTCCATTGAGCATTTAAAAACCAGCTTTCCTGGTCATAATGTTAAAGTAACTGTGGATGACCCAGCTCTACAGATACCCCCTTTCAGGTAAAGTCAGAACTGGATATACTCCTTTCAAGCTTTCTGTAGTCAGTCTGAGTTAGGCCATTAGGACTATAGCTAAAATAAGTTTTGAGTATCATATCTGGATTTTGTTTGGGCAGTCTTGACCTTCGCTGTATAATCACTGGGATAAATTTATTTTATTTGGCTCTAATTCTTTGCATAGTAGCTATTTTAAGACCACAATAAAAGTAGGCTCATGTTTTGTAAGGGATCAGTAGATGCTTGTTTTCTGAAGAGTACTATATAAATATATTTCTAGCATTTGACTGAAGAAATACATCTTTGCGTATTATGCATAGTCTGGTGTATTTCCTGATTAATACACTTAGCCATGTGATTTTGAACTTTCTTTTGTTTTTAGGAAAAAATTCCTTTTTCTTTTAACTTTGCTTGCTTTCACAAATTTTAAATATTCACAATATAGTTATATTTAATGTTAAAGGAACTTCGGTTTTAAAATTTGAGTAGAAATAGCACACAGTACCTGAAGCACTGATTGCTGTTCCCTGAATTCCATCATATGGATTAATGGCAAAGCACTCAGTACACCTATGGGTGGTAGCAAAGGGCCAACTTTCTTGGATGGAAATTAGAACGTATAGCTTTTAATTGACTGTTAAATAAAAATATAATAATTCTACATGTGAAAAACATGTGAAAAACATGTGTCCTTTATAACACTCAAACCTAGTCTTCCTGCATACTTTCCTAATCCTATTAAAGGCAAAAATATTTCTCTAGTCACCCCGTCTTGAAATCTTAGCATTATTTTTGCATCTTTTTACTCCTATAACTCCTGCTATGCCTTATAGACTCTGCCTTAAGGATACTTTTTTTTCACATGTCATTCCTGACTGCTGCCTCTCTAGGCCCTCAACACCTTCAGTCTTTATGGTGGCAGTGTCTTTCCTGCCTCTCTCTCCTTACTTAAACCCATTACATGCCTTACTGCAAGAGTCATTCTACTCCCTAGCTAAAAAGCTGATTTTTCCTGTTGTTAATCAAAATAAGGGCTGACCTCTTTACTTCTTGGTTCTTAGCAATTTTTTTGGTATTATTTATCCTTTCAGAAGGTGAAGAAAGATTAGAAAAAGTGTACATAGAGAATTAAATTTTTGGTTTAATTTTAGGATATTTATTGACTTCCCCAGCTGCCTATGAGGAGTTGCCTCCTGAGATATCCTGACCTCAGGCTAAGAACTTCTGCCTTAAACGCTTGATACTCCAAAGGTGTCATAACAAGGCTCCAGCCTTTCTCTCTAGCCTTATTTTCTCTATTGTATCCTACACTGTGCAAAAATGGCTACTTGTCCTTGAGCCTCTGCTGTTACTTCTTTCTTCCTGGAATGTCATCCCTCCCATGCTTGTATGTCTAAATTCTTTGAAACTCATGTTAGATGCCACCTCTCCCATGAAGCTTTTTCTGGTTAAATGAAGGACAATGTGTAACCCTTTATAGTGCATGTGACGTAGTATATAAATGTTTCTTCTTTGATTTGCCCTTAATCAGATGACTTTTTCTAATCCGAGCACCCTTAACACATATTTTAGTGCTTTTAAATCTCCTTTTTTCAAAATTCATATACAAATAGTGAGTTCCTTTAGGCCATAAAGGTTTCTTACTCATCCGATTATCCTTTATACAGTGTCATGCAGCAGATAGGTGCTTGGTAAATTATTGTTAATTGTAAAAATGAATAAAGGTTTTGGTCCTCTAGGATAACGTTTCCAGTAAGAAGTGGAAAAGGGAAGAAAAGGAAGGATGCAGATGGGGAAGATGAAGACACTGAAGAGGCAAAGACCTTAATTGTTGAACCTCATGTTATTCCTAATAGGGGTCCCTATCCTTACAACCAACCCAAACGGTAATTTTTCTATCTATGATAATTGTCATAATGAATAATAGTTTGCTATTTCAAGTGGATTAGTAATATTTTTAAATTTTCTGATTCTTTAAAAATCCCAGGAAACTTCTTATTTCTGGACCCTCTTTCCTTCTACTCTGTCAGTCGGCTGAGTAGCTCAGACATTTTGGGCCATCCTGTAGTCGTATTTCAAAAAGAAATATTTTCAGGTACTATGAGAAATAAATATTAGAGGACTACCTTAATTTGAGCACAGGGTATGTACTTCATGACCATGTGTTATATATCGTAGTTACCCCGCTGCACGTGTGCCATGATCAATGATATCGCATTATATTTGGCATTAGACTGGGAACTAGAATTTTGACTCTTTAAATGAGGTCTGGGATGGACTAAGTGTATTGAAAAATAACTGTAATCTTTTCTTTCCACAAGATTCATTCAGTTCTTATTGGTCTGTGGAGGGGCAGGGGTGAAGAGAGTTATTCAGAAGAGATTGGTTCAGTCATGTAAGATGTAAAAATTCTAGAGATCTGCTGTACAACGTTGTGCTTACACTTAACAATACTGTACTTCACATTTAAAATTTGTTGTGGGAGCGTGTCTCATGTTATGTATTTTTTACCACATACACAGAAAGGGTCAGGGTGGTGGGAAGAAGTGATTGGGAGAACAGGAGGAAATACAAGCAGATTTTTAGACCTCTGGTCGTTGTTGTCTAAATTTTTACTAAATGTCGTTCATCTGTATTTTTAACCAACTTTTTATCTACTCTTATTTGCAGTAATACAATTCAGTTCACTCATACACAGATAGAGGCCATCCGTGCTGGGATGCAGCCTGGGCTAACTATGGTAAGAGAATGAGTGTTGCACGCGTTCTTACGTGGACTCAGACTTGACATAAGCATCAGATTTTTAGAGTATGTTCTATTTGAAGTGCAAAACCCCAACTGAATTTAAGTGTTTTTAAGTAATTGTGGCATTTTATACGTATGGAGATCTTGCTACTCATTTCAGTGTTCATAATGAAAGTTTTATTAGAACAGAGCTATGCCCATTTCTTTATGTACTGCCTATGGCTGCTTCTGTGCTACCACAGCAGAGTTTAAATACTTGCAACAGAGATTCTATGGGCCACAAAGCCTAAAATGTTTATTTCCTGGCTCTTTACAGAAGAAGTCTGCTGACAACTGACTTTTGTGTGTTTAATTTCCAAGTATTTGGAGATTTTCTTATTATCTTTCAGTTACTGGTCTAAGTCCCTTATGATCAGAGAACATACTTTATGTGATTTTCTATTTTTTGTTTTTTTAATTTCTTAAAGTTTCTTTTATGGCCCAGGATATGATCTGTCTTGGTGAATATTCCATGAGCACTTGAAAAGAATATGTATTCTGTTGTGTTAGGATGGAGTGTCCTATATGTGTCAATTAGGTCCTTTTGGTTGATGGTATTGTTCAGTACTTCTCTATCCCTGCCAATATTCCACCTGTTATTTCTGCCAATTACTGAGAGAGGAGTATTGAAGTTTCCAGCTATAATGATATATTTGTCTGTTTCTCCTTTCGGTTCTGTCAGTTTTCGCTTCATGTATTTTAAAACTTTATGGATATGTACGTATGGATGTGATGTGTCTAGGCTTAGATTTCTTTGAGATTATTCTTTTTGGGGTTTCCTGAGCTTCTTGAATCTGTAGATATATGTCTTTTGCTGTAGATATATGTCTTTTGCCAAATTTGGGAAATTTTTTGCCATTATTTCTTCAAATACTTTTTTTATTCTGTATACATTTTCCTTTCTTTCTAGGACTTCAATGATATGAATGTTAGACCTTTTAGTATTGCCTCATAGATTCATGGTCTCTGTTTATTTTTTTTTTTATCTTTTTTTTTTCTGCTTGTTGTTCAGGTTGGGTGATTTCTATTGATCTGTAAGTTCGCTGACTCTATTCTGTCCATTCTGCTATTGAACTCATCCAGCGAATTTTTTAATTATTTTATCTTTCAGTTTTAGAATTTCCATTTTCTATCAATGTGATAGTAGTTTGCTATGTGTTCATCTGCTTGTTAGGTTGTGGGCCCACCAGGTACAGGAAAAACAGATGTGGCAGTCCAAATCATATCCAACATCTACCACAATTTCCCAGAGCAGAGGACTCTGATTGTTACTCACTCCAATCAGGTAAGAGTGTATGTGTGTGTATGTGTGTGTCTACACACGCATCTATGGAGTTAATGTAGGGGAAGGTAAAGAAGGAGCAGGGGGTGCATGAAAGCACAATGGAGATTTCTGCTTATATGATAACCTGATGGTAGGTACAGAGGAAAGGCTGATGAGTATAGTGTTTGTTATTGAGTTACCCTTGGATTATCACTGGTCATGACCAGACTGTATTGAGGAAAATATAAAAACAATCTTTTATTTCTAGTGGAGGGGATCAAAATGTGGAAAAGCCATGAAGAATATTTGGATATGTGGTCAAATATTTGGATTAAATTAAATTGCCTTTTTTCTCCCTGTCTTCCATGCTAAGTTAGAGCTATTACTTTGAGCTTGAAAGCATTAACCCTTACTAGTAGCATTTTTCTGCTAGTAGAATGAATAGTCCTAAAAAAATAAATCTAAATCATATTAGGACTAGAATGAATTTTAAATCTTTATGAAGTATACATACGAATATCTATATTACGTGGAAGGACTATTGTAAGTTGCAAGTCCAATGCAAAAGGCATTTATAAACAGCTAAAACAACAAAAACCAACTCCTTTCTTGTGAATAATGGCTGAAAAATGATCTTTACGTCTGTATGTATGCTGTGGTAGTTGTTTTGAAGCTGTCACTATCATAGAAATGAGGAAGAACCAGTAACATTTATCAGCTCTCCCGTAAAACATGACACACAGGTCTTAGAACATCTTGAAACATGTTATGAAACTTGCTTGGTAGTCTAAACCTCTGAACATACTTACTCTGAATACATATTAATAATGGTGACTTCAGTTGACCAGTTCTGTAAAAGAATTGGTCTACAAAGAAGCACTGGGTTTTTAGAATGCTAAATGTCAGTTAATTCTGTTATTCGTCAGCTTTTAATCTACAGGTTTTAAAAATTAATACTGTTCATTTCATTCACTTATCATGTTTTTATATCTTTGAAGTTTATAAGTAATCGTGGCATGTTGTACTAAAATTGTGCAGGGGAGAGGGTTGATTGAGACTTTATCTGATAAATTATATAAAGATGTTTTTTGATTCTATTTAATAAAATTTAGTCTGTAATAACTTCACCTATTTGCAGATTCTTAGAATGAAAAAAGAATAATTCACTTGTTGTTGTTTTAACATAGTATTTTTTAGTAAGTTTTGTTATAACTTAATAATGACCTTCTATAGTATCCTCTACTTATGATTGACTTGTATAGCACAATTATAGAGAGGGTTATTTTGCAAAAATAGCCAAAGACTTCATTGTTTGCTAAGGGCCTTTCTTGATCCTTTGATAATCAGATCATCCTCCTTGATGTTTATCAAATTGTTGATTTTTCACAACTGTTTTGTTGGCCAGATATGATTTACATATATATAATTCAAGCAGTTCTCCAACATCAGTCTAATTCACAATGAAATCTTGCTGTTTTTCCTGAGATTGCAATGTGGAAGTATTTTTTGCCCTCTAAATCTATGCTTCCTGGATTTGGGTACTGAGTAATGCCGTGTGGTCTGATATATTGGGTCTCAGGTTTTAGATGGAGAATATCAAGAGTTTGGATAGTGGGGATTTTTTTCTGAAAATTTATGTCTTCAGTTTCTGAGCTCTAATTGCTAGAATTTTGATAGCAAGGGATTTCTATATTTACATTATATAACCTGAATGTTTATGAGACTGGAAGTTGACTTGATAGGCAGGGTTAGACTGATGAAAAATGGAGAGATGTTTGAGTGGGGCCTAATTTTTATATGATGTCTTTATTGCTGTATCTTTCCATACTATGAAACTTTTGCCTTTCTGCAAAACCTTGTAACTGCAGATGTTGAGATAATAAATACTAGGATTTGAGGAAACCTAGATATAAATGTTTCATAGGTAGAAAGGAGTGACTTCTAAATGGCTTTCATCAGAATAATTTGTAATAAATGAGTGCTCTGCTCATTGTTGTATAGAGATCTTGAGACTTTCAGCCTAAGATTTGAATGCACTTTACCTTTCCACTCCGTGGTCCTCTTGATGTATTCCACCTGCCCACTCACTGTCGAAGAGTCCTTTTCTAACCACAAAAACTTTTCAGTTCCTGCAACTGATGGAAATTCTGTTGAGTGAAATGAAACTTGGTGTGGTTATTAATTATTTTAGTCATTGTTACTATTTGAGGGAAATAGAAACTGAGCCAAAGCTTTTTCTCTTTTGATAAATTAGAAGCAGAGATTTAATGAGTAGATGATTTTTTTGGTTTCCAGTTATTCATTTGGCCAAGTATACATAGGCAGCAATATCAGAAATCGATAAAAATACTATTTTGTTTAAATTATAAGTGGCCTAATGTAAGATGTTTTCTTCTGCGTTTCAATTTTGATTCTTATCTGACTGGGCAATGCTCATTCTTTTCTATCCTTCTGTTAGTTTTTGTTATTTTAAAGGAGCCTGCTGATTCTTTAAAACTCACCATCATCCTTTTTGTTTTATTCTCCAAGGCCCTGAACCAGTTGTTTGAGAAAATCATGGCTTTAGACATTGATGAGCGCCACCTCCTGCGTCTTGGTCATGGAGAAGAAGAGCTGGAGACAGAGAAAGATTTCAGCAGGTGAGCAAATGAAGATGAGTTTTGACATGGTGTAGAACACAATTTTTAACTTTCTCCTCTTTTTCTTTACTAAAGAAACACCAAAAAAAGAGAGCACTGAAAAATCCAACTTAAATTCTGAAAAGTTCTAGCATCACCTACTTAGACTATAGGTTGACCTAAAGTCATGATCTCTGGTCGTGACTCTGTCAGTTCCAATTCTGTGTGTTTATGTCATTTTATTCCTCAAGCGTACAGTTATTTCAATGAAGAGAGTTGTCTGATTCATCTTTTTAAAATTGCAGATTGCCATTTGCTTTCTAGGTATTGACGTAATTTTTAATGTTGCCAAATCCAAATTGTACAACTTTACATGATTTCTTTTCGAGTTTCATCCAGACATTTAATTTGCATATATTTTAGGCATCAATTAAGAAGTTGATTCATTTAATGAAATGCAGTTGAAGATTAATGATAGTATAAGCTTTGCAGTTGTGTTATTTCAGGTACTTATTGACAATTTAGCTGGACTTTTTGTTGAAATTGTATATTGTAAAGTGACCAAAATTTTACAAATCCAATTTCTTCTGCTGTTAGTATTTTGGTTTTTTCCTTCAAAGTTGCTTTATAATAGCTCATTTCATTTATACTGAAATCCATTTTTAAAGCATAATTTCAGACAATAGGCATAATTAACAGCTGCACATATTTAATACAGCCTTTGGCTGTTGAACATGACCTTTGACTAAATTGATCATAGAATCAATAGAGCTAAAAGAGTGTTAAGTTGTGTTGAATCTATTTTGACTTCTTTTATTACAGAGCTTACCAAACATTTGTTAGCTTCTAAAAACGTCAGAGGGCAAAGAACAACACACGTTAAGTTATTTGAGGCTCTAGATTCTGAATTTTAGATCAGCCAGTGATACTTCCCTGAATTCTTCCCATGAGTATTTCCTGATATTAAACCTAACTTACAGAAGTGGGCTAGACTCTAAAATCTAATAATCCAGAATTCAGTGAACATGTAGGTGCTGATGGAATGCTACCTACTGTCATTATAATTATATTGCAATAGAATTTACAGTTTTTAAAGAATAATAAAATAGAACTGAAGTAGAATATTAAAAATTATTTCAGGTACTATCAAGTTTCTAGGGAAAGAAATACTTTTTGCTTTCTGATACAGAAACCAAGCCTCAGGTCTTGTTAGTAGTGTATGCTTGTTCAATTGGGCATATTCTTTCATTTTTCTCCCTTTGTCATAATTAAAAAGAAAAATAGTGTATATTGTTTCACAATAAAAGTAATACCATTGTCTCTAAAGAAAATTTTTTAAATCTAGTGAGATATTAGAGAGGGAATGGTCATCCATAATTCCACTACTCCAAAACAAGTTTTTGTTAGTCTTTTTTCACTAATCAGCTGTAATCATGCTGTTATTTATAATTGTGTACATTGCTTTTTAAAATTAATTAATAGACCTTTTTTTGGAAAGATTTACTGAATAATTGAGCATATGTTACATAGAGTTCCATTGTGGATTGTGCTTTTTAAATTTAATATATCACAGGAATTTTGGCATTTTATTAGAGACTTTATAAGCATCCTCAATTTTTTTCTCATTACAAAAGTGTTCGTTGTAGAAAAAGTTTTAAACTATAGATAAGCAAACAGAAAAAAATGATTTGCTATAATATTTATATCCTTCTAAGTTAGAAAATTCATAAAAACAATGACTGTGTCTTATATCTCTTTTTTATTCTTGATCATTCTTTGCTGCCTCAAAGGTGAATCTGAACTATGCAGTATCCGGGAACATGACTTCTTCCCTTGTCGAGACTTTGAACATAAGAACAGAATGTTTACACTATTTTAATATTTTTTTAGTGTTAAAGGGTTGTAGGAGACACTTTGTTGTGGTGGAAAGAGTAGGTGTATAGACTTTGGGGTCCAATTCTGGTTTCACTACTTTATGTCTTAACTATATATCTTTGGGCCAGGTACTCTCCACATTTCAGTTTTCTTACTCATTCAGCAAATGTTTATGAAATTACTAGGTTCAGGTGGCAAGCTACATGCTGGGATGACAAAGAATGATCAAATACATTTTAAAATTACTTTTCAAAGCCTTTAGAACTAATCTTCTTTTATGATAACGTGAAACAGTGCTATTCAAAGCAGCCAGTCTGTAAATTGTCTGTTCTTGGTCTGTGATGAGACGAACTAGCACCAGCATGCACTGTTTCGTTCTTTGTGAGGGTCTTGCTATGGAAAAAAAAAAAAAAAATAGCTGAACTAAGTGGTGTATTTAGCGATATAGTTGATTTTCCTTCCTCATAGACCACTAACACATTTGCAGATCAGCACTGATTCATAGGTTACACTGTAAGTAGCTATAGTATAAAATAACCCAAGAACTACCACTTAGAGTTAAATAGAAACTATGTTTTCTACTGTTTTTTTTCTGTTTGGCAATTTGTAGTTTCTATTATGATTTTCTTGAATATTTTGCTGTCAGTTTCTTTGAAAGTCTCTTCATTACATAATTTTGCCTTTTTGCTTAATTGAAATTTCTAGGTATGGAAGAGTTAATTATGTTCTGGCTCGAAGAATAGAACTTTTAGAAGAAGTCAAACGATTGCAAAAGAGTCTGGGGGTTCCAGGAGATGCTTCATATACTTGTGAAACTGCAGGCTATTTCTTCTTATATCAGGTAAGAGATTAGGGTTTTTAAGTCATACTTCATTGTAATATGGTCTTCTGTTGGAAACTGGATGGGTTTTTGAGATCGTTCTTGAAAGCTTATTTTTTTGTTGAGTAGGTTAAAACATATGCTCTTGTCAAGGCTATATTTGTGAACCTTAAATGTTTGTGTTTCCTGTTATCTTTAATTTTCTTTGCTAAATACAATAACTTTGCTTGATGACTTATTCAGTGAAAGGCCAACGTTGGTACTTTTTCTTCTTGTTTCTTTCTTGCTATTGACAAAGTTTCTAGTCTCTCTCTTTTCTTTTTTTCATTACTATAGAAATATAACTAGCTACCCACTGGTAACAAAGTACAGTTGTGTAACTTACTTTTACTATGCATAAGTAAGTTGTTATGCATATTAACAACTAATAAGTAAAAACATATTCTTCTTTCAAATTATCAGAAACAAATTATGTTTTAGAATTAATTTCAAATTTAAAAATTCTTTTGACTTTATTTTAGAGATGTGCTTTTGCTTTTGTTAGGGCTAATTTTAGGGTTATTTTTGAAAACCAGTGAGAAATAGAAAGCCAAATAAAATGAACAAAAATAAACTTTTTTTTTTTTTTTTTTTTTTTTTGCTGAGGAAGATTTGCCCTGAGCTAACATCCAGGCTGATCTTCCTCTATTTTGTGTGTGGGTTGCCGCCACAGCATGGTTGCTGACGAGTGGTGTAGGTCCGTGCCCAGGAACTGAACCCGGGCTGCCAAAGTGGCACACGCTGAACTTAATCACTAGGCCACGGGGCCAGCCCATTATAAAATAAACTTTAATAATCAATTGGTTTACTGGTAATTTTAAGTAGATTAAGGCATAATCAAATAATGAAGATTTTTGTATAACTATTCTCTTTGTACTAATGCTATTTGTATATTTTAGGTAAAAGTCATAACATTGAAATTTAAAATGTATATGAAAGAATGGGTTTATGCTCATTGTAAGCAGATACACCAGTTGAGTCCATTCAAAATGAGCAGATTTCATGGTTTCTTGTGAAACAGGGAAGATAGGCATTATCTTGCAAAGTAGTCTGCATTAGACTGAGGCTATTTAGGACTTGGAATAATGGAGTAAAGATCATGCTTAAGTGCATATTTGGCACAAAATAAAAATCAGTAGGCTCTCAGTGAAAACTACTTTTAAATATAGGAGAAATAGGGGCTGCCCCTGTGGCCTAGTGGTTAAGTTTGGTGCGCTCCACTTTGGCAGCCCTGGTTCGGTTCCTGGACATGGACCTACACCACTCATCAGCGGCCATGTTTTGGTGACGACCTACATGCGAAATAGAGGAAGATTGACAGCAGTTGCTAGCTCAGGGCTAATCTTCCTCAAGCAAAAAGAGGAGGATTGGCAACACATGCTAGCTCAGGGTGAATCTTCCTCAGCAAAAAAAAAAAAAAAGAAAGGTAGGAGAAATAATCTATAAATTGTGGAGGTTTAAGTAATAATATTAATTTGGGCAATATAAACTTGAGACTTCACAGTGTCAATCAACAATTTTCAGCATATGAGTATCAGATTGGGAAAGCTGTTTAAAAAGGAAATTCTCAAGCTCTGTCCCCAGAGATTCTCTTTTAGTAGGGGATGGCATCCAGGAATCTACATTTTTATTTAGCTTCTCAGATATTCTGCCTAAGGACCACAATTTGAGAAACACTAAAGTTATAACAGAAAAAGATCTGGAAGTATTGAAAAAAATGAAATTAAGTAGGAACTGCATGGTAAAGGATAGTTAATATTATACTAGGATGTAATTGATCTATGTCACAAATGTCATAAAATGAGCTTTCAGTATATACTCAGCTTAACCAGAAGTTCTTTATAAATGTACTAAGAAGAATTGGAAAAATTATAAAGGTCTGGGAGAAGGGTTGACAAGTGCCAAATTGATTTAAAAGCTGCTGAAGCTGGACTTACCATATATGGAGGGAAACTGAGAATAATGAAAAAATAAGGAATTTCTTTGTCCAGAGAGTTTTTTTTTAAAGCATCATTAAAAAACTATCTTGAGTATACGTGGAGAATCTGAAATGTCTGAGATAAAGTCCCATGAGATGATCCTGAAGTTCTTTCCTGTTTTTACGTTTTTGATTAAAGAGCCTTTTTTCTACAATCTTAAAGGTTACTTTTATGCAAGAAGGATAATCTATCAGTGTCTTGGATAAGAAATAGTCCTATTGGGTCAAAGATTGCTTTTCTTTTCCTTTACCTAGCAGATCTTACTTTTACTAGATTTCTTTTTTATATTACCATTTAAAACATAGTAATTAGCTGGCAAATTTAACCTCAAGTTCCTTTTTCTTACAGGTAATGTCTCGTTGGGAAGAGTATATCAGCAAAGTGAAAAATAAAAGTAATACGTTGCCAGATGTTACGGAAGTCTCCACTTTCTTCCCTTTTCATGAATACTTTGCAAATGCCCCTCAACCCATTTTTAAAGGCCGATCTTATGACGAAGACATGGAAATTGCTGAAGGATGTTTCAGGCACATTAAGAAAATCTTTACTCAGCTTGAGGTAAGGATCGTCAAGTTCTTTTAACTTTCCTTTAAAGGTTTTAAGTTTAGTTTTTTTTTTTGGTAAATTAAGGAAATAGAATATTCAAATCCAACAAGCCAGATTGTTATTTTTAAGTGAGATTATTGGAAACATTTATAGTTCTGGTTTAAGAACTAAGTAAAAATTAAGATATGAGTTGAATCCTCATTATTCTGGCTTTTCTGGTGTAAAAGTGTTAGTATTTAAGAAAGGAATGCTTCCATCAGGAGGTTCAACAATGGTTCTTTGGATTGGAATTTGAGCCTGCGACGTGGCCATTCTAAGTTCTTCATGCCTCTTGACCAGTAGGCAAAAAGTGAGGTTGCTGGGTTAGGATGATTGATCATGATTATTAAAGTAAAATAAGAATCACCACAATACAAAGAGGACAGAGAAGAATATGTCTGGAACCCAAGGACCCCCTGGGATACTTCCTTGTTTTCTCAAAAATTCCTTATGGAAAACATCATTGGAAGACTACAGCAATCCTATAAAGGGATCACATTCAGGCTCAGATTTTTCAGTAAGAAGGTTCAAGATTACTCCAGGTAAAAAGGGCAGAAACTTTGTCTCTTTTGTCTCTGTCATTTTTAGGTATAATTATATCCCTGCTTCCTAGAACATTATCTGGCACATAGTCAAAGTTCGGTAAATATTGATGCATGGTATGGGTAGGTGGATGGATAGATGTATGGATGGATGGATGGTAGATACAGAATAATAAATATATAGTATGATAAATCAAAATTATAAATCTGCAAAACAATATTACAGTACATTTATGATTACATAAACAGAAAGTAAAAGGATAAAAACATATAACTTATAATAGTAGCTGTCTGGAGAGGGAGTAGGGAGAAGGGCATAAGGGGTACCTCACCTGTACCTGTAATGTTTTAATTATTTAAAAAACAAAACAAAAATGTTAAAAAGGTGTGAAGTAAGTATGACATAATGTTCAGGCTTGATAACATTTGATATTAGGTGCTCTGCTTTGTCTTCTTTGCTCTTCATGTCGTCCATCTATTGTCCATCCCCCTACTCTGCTCTGTGGGGGATCTTCTGCCATGGTCCGGGGTGGGACTGATCCTTGGAGGTTTAATTTCCTAGCCTTCCATATCAGCTGACTTCTGGCTGGGTTTAGCCAGGAGAAATGTGGCAGAAATAGAAGAAAGAGAGAAACCAGGATGTTTCTCCACCGGCATTCTCTACTTTGGGTCTTATCTCTTCCGTGGCTCACTTCTGCTGGCCTGGCCCACTGTGGTTCCAGCTTATTCTGGTACCCCAGTCCTGGGCTCTGATAACACTATGTCCTCCCTTTATCCTTCCTAGCCTAGGAATAATTGTAACTTCCTGCTGTTGCTAATCTCTGGGTTACTCCGCGATTCCCTGGTTGGCTTTTCTGTTCCTCTGTCATCTGTGTAACCAGTCCCCTGCATTAAATTCCTTTTGTTATGAATACTTGAAATACTTGACATTTTCCTGGAGGGACCTTAAGTAATATAGGTGCATGGGGCCGGCCCTGTAGCGTAGCGGTTAAGTGTGCGCACTCTGCTGCAGGCGGCCTGGGTTTGGATCCCGGGCGTGCACCAAGGCACCGCTTGTCAGGCTATGCTGTGGCAGCATCCCATATAAAGTAGAGGAAGATGGGCACAGATGTTAGCCCAGGGCCAGTCTTCCTCAGCAAAAAAGAGGAGGATTGGCATGGATGTTAGCTCAGGGTTGATCTTCCTCACAAAAAAATTAAAAAAAAAAAGATTGTAGCGATATTCTTTAGAAAAAACAAAAAAGGAATATAGGTGCAATGGTGATTGGTATTTTATTCAGTGTGCTTGTTGATATTGTAAATATTTTACCTTATACAAAAAACAGTTCAAATTGTAGTTTGAATGTCAGCTATTATTTGAACTCAATTAGTAGCTAATTAGTAATAAGCAGAATTATGATTCTTTAGGCTTAGTTTATGATTTATTTATATTAATTTCTCAGGAATTAAGTCTGAGTAATTGGATTGTATGAGTGTATGCATAAACTATGTTTATTTTCCTAAAACAGTCTCTCACTGCTCCTCCCCCAACCTCCACCCCCCAACTCCCATAGGAATTCAGAGCCTCTGAACTGCTTCGAAGTGGACTGGACAGGTCTAAATACCTTTTGGTGAAAGAAGCCAAAATCATTGCTATGACCTGTACTCATGCTGCCTTAAAACGACATGATTTAGTCAAGTTGGGTTTCAAGGTAAAGACTTATATTTTAGTTCTTTAATTCATCATCTATTCATCTGTTAGTTTTTTGTTTCTTTTCCTTTTTTTTTTTTTAACCTAGGGTATTTATTTCCCTTGGAGATTGGCTCACCTCTTATTGAAATTTGCATTTATAATTACTTAAAAATGTCTTTCTTAAAAGTGATGATAACCTCCCATGTTTATATGATTAGTGAACTCTAAATCTAATTTTTTAAGTCTAGTTATCAGTAATATGTCCATTAAGTAACATTATAACCATATGATTGTCCAACCAAATCCTAATACTTGTTAAGGTAGATTAATTTATTTTTGCTATGTTTAAAAATCTTCCAACAGAACTAAAAGCTATAAAAATAACATTTGACAATATTTTTCACCTATTAGACATCTATACACTTGAAATGTTCATGTTTTAAGCACACATCCACTCCCAGTTATTTGTTCATTCAGTAAATGAAAAGCCTTCCATATGAGGATATGGAATATTCCTATTTAGAGAATATTCCTATTCTCATATAAGATAAGATATTAAAATGGCTTCATCATAAGATAAAGACCCAAGAGCTAAAGGGCATGATAGCCTTTTAGCCTTTGACTCAGTTGAAGTTGGAATATAATAATTGAGCAGTCAATTTGAATTTGCAGACTCTTTGTGATTTAGCTAGTGATGCTGACCTAAACTTTGATTTCAGTGTAAATCATTTAACTTCCCTGCAACTGGTTTGTCTGTTGTTTAAAATAGGATTCATGTACTGGTTCAAATTCGAAGTTAGCAAAGCTTTTGTTGTTGATGAAAGTAACTGACAATTTTTAAATGTTATGAGCTCGCTGGAAGATAGGTGCTAAATAAATTCAAGGTGATAGAATTGTTGTTATCTTGGATGAAAGGTTTCTTAGGTGCAAGGTAGGACAAATAATGATAATTTATTAAAAGGTAGTGTGAACTTACCCTATTGCAAATTGTTAGAATTTTTCACCTATATATTTTGTTCTTGGGGCTGACATATAAAAATATACTTTGAATTTGATATTAAATTATATCAGTTTAATAACAAGGGGAAATGATGCAATCATACTTAGCATTTTATGCTTTTATACGACTTTTCACATGCCTATTCTAAAAAACATTATTCCTAGCTTATCACATTTTCATTAATCATTTTCTTTACTTATATTGTGCTATACATCTAAAGATAGTATGAGTGCTGATAGTATCTCTTAGATTTTTTAGTTTTTTAATTTTGGTGTTATTTTTATCAAACTTATACATTCATCTGATTTAAGACCTTAACAACCTTGTAGATCTACTTAACATAAAAAAGGCAATCCCTTACTCCCTTGATCCTCTCCAATTATCCACGCTTTCAGCTCTTTCAGAATTTCCTTTGTCCTTTTTTTCTATATCAATAAAGAATGTTAACTTTCCACTTTAAGCATTGTCTTTTGACTCTGTGCTGTCCCCTAGGAGACATGCATGCACATATGTGCTCTTTTTCCTTCCTTAATACTCCCAATATAGTTATGTCATAATTTTCCTTTGTGATTAAAATCTGTTTTAAAAAGCAGAATCTATAGATCTATTTTTTAAGTTAAATTGCATTAGATTTTCAGAGTTGTTTTTCAGAAAGTAGGCTCTTTAAGCTGTCTTCTTTGAGCTGCTCCCACTCTGTTTTACGTATCATGTCTATTATCCTGAGAGTCTGTGCAGGGACTTCTGAGAAAATGTGACTCTCCTCCTTCTTCTCAACTCCCACCAGGATGACCTAATTAGTCATTGTGATAGGGAAATTCAGCATCAGATAGAGCTAGAGAAGATGCCCATCCACATGCTTAAACCTTCAGGTGGTTTCAATAAGAAACAGTTCAGAATTCAGCCTTAACTTTCATGGTATCCATTGGAAATCCAGCTCAGCTACCAGTCTTGGACATACACAGACACAAGCATATTTTGGTAAAAATGAGTAACAGAAATTACAAGATATATAAACAATTAGTTTAAAAGAGGAGAGTTAATTAGGCATTAAGAGTAAATATGCTCCCTCTATCTTCCACCTCCCTAGAAAATAAAATAAGGTGAAAAATCTTTAAAAACAGAAAACAATGGAACTCTAATTTTTACTTAGTGAGATTTTCAAAGTATTTTACCAATAAAACAAGGAATAAGGTATCAACCTAAGTAGCAATCAGAATTAGAAGTGGAGTGGACAGATAAAACATGTAGAGAATAGATCTAGAAGAGAATATGGCAGATAGTAAAGAAGTAATCGTTAAAGAAAGAATGAAATTTCCTTATATTGGAGAAAGACCTGTATTTTCATTATTTTACAAATGTGCAGTGCCTGACATTACTGGAAACTGGGTTAGTGGTGTTACCACACAAAGATGCGGTTCTCTTGCCCAGTGCTCATAAAAATCCAATTATTACAGCATCAGCTTTTGAGAAAAGAAAAAGCTTTATTGTGAGGTTGACCTGCAAGGAGACAGGAGGCAAAAGCTCTCAAATCTGTCTCCCCAATCAAGGGCTTGGGGCAAAATTTACGGGATAAAAGGGGAAGGCAGTCTGAAGTGTGGAGATAGATGATTGGAGGTAAGGAGAAGTGAGGTAATTGATGATCTGCACCAGTGTAGTCAAGCTTCATGCCTCTTCATAGGACGCATGTTCACAAAATGGTGGCATTAGCATGATCTGAGGGTGGAGTTTTCTGCCCCTTGACGTCAAAAGGGTCACCTATCAGGCATTTGTGCAGACCCAGTTGATGGGTTAGTGGTCTTAACCAGGCAGAACTAGACAAGGGATCACTCTCAGTTCCTGAAAAACAACTCTTAATTACTCTGTTGATAAGAGGGGGTCAGTGAACTGGTCCTAGTGGGCTTGTGGTTACCGTGGGAGGATGTAGGCATCAAACAAGTAAATACACTCATGTGCCGCAGAACAATGTTTGGTCAACAATGGACCGCATATATGATGGTAGTCCCATAAGATTAGTACCATATAGCCTAGGTGTGTAGTAGGCTACACCATCTAGGTTTGTGTAAGTACACGCTATGATGTTCACACAATGACAAAATTGCCTAATGACACATTTCTCAGAATGTATCCACGTTGTTAAGCCATGTATGACTGTACACAGATAGAATTACAAATTGTGATGTGCTATGAGACAGAGGAACAGAGCACTGTGAAGCGTGTTTTAGATTGGGAGGTCAGAGAAGGCCTGGATATAGTGGGTTTTGAGCTGATACTTTAAGAATGAGAAAGAGCCAAGGAGACAGAAAGTGAAGAGAGAATAGCATGTGCAGAGAGCCTGAGGCAGGAATAGTTTTGCCATTTCTGAAAAAATGAAATAGGTCAACGTAGTTGAAGCTTAGTGAGTAAGGAGAAAGGTGACAAATAAAGTAGGAAAGGAAAGCAAGGGCCAGGCTGAATATAGGCCCTAATTAATACATCTCTTGGAGCCACGTTAAGAGATTTTTCTCCTAAGATGGTTGGAAGTCAGTGAGGTGTTTGAAACCAGTAGGTGACATATCTGATGACTCTCATAGCTGTGGTTTAGGGAAGACAAGACAAGAAGGAGCGGGACTAGTAACGAGATTGCTGGCAGTAGTCAGAGCAGTGCTTTGGACTAGAGTGGTGGTGGTAGTAGAAATGGAGAATAATGAATAGATTCAAGAGGGAGTTTTGAAGGCAGAATTCACATGCTTTGGTGACAGATTGAATGCCAGGGGTGAAACAGAAGGAGATTGTTGAGTGTTGGGTAGGATTCATAAGGAAAAAAAAATTACCCCAAAATGCTAACTAGGGTAATAGTACCAATTATATATGAGACATGACCTCATATATAGTCGTAAATTGTCTTGCTTATGTAGAACTTAAAGAACTGAATTGAAAATAGCTAAATTGATATTGCAATCCAAGAAATGATATATGAGATCTCCTCAATGTCAAGTTGTGTATTTAGGGGGCTTCCCTGAGGTTAAAGACTGGAATTGGAGAAGCGGGGGCATAATGGTAAATAAGATCATGAACTTTCTGTTTGAATAATTCATATGTTGTTATTTTTCTCTGAAATTATTTGGGATTTTTTTGGATGGTTGTTACAGTTATGATGGTCATTGTTTGACTTTCAAGCTATCTTTTTGACAAGCTTTTCTTTATCTCCCTTTTGTCAGTATGACAACATTTTAATGGAAGAGGCTGCTCAAATTCTGGAGATAGAAACTTTTATACCTCTTCTTCTACAGGTAAGATTTTGAGGTCTGAGACAAAGAAAGGAGAGTTTTAAGAATTCTGGGGGGCAGCATCAGAAAGCTACACAGTTTTGGGGTGCTAATTGCTGTAATTATATATTCTCCTTAACTTCATTATGTTTGGTATTCTATTTTAAGCCTATAAACTTCCTTTAATCTATTCGCTGGTTATTTAGTAGTTTGTATTGTTTCCGAGAGTGCTATTTAAAAATTCCTAGTTTATCTCTGAGTTTTGAAAAGACTTAGTAATTTTAATCAGGAAAATTACATTGTTATGCAATTGGAGGGAAGACGAGCTATTTTTTCATTTCTTTTGTTAGAGTTGTTTCTAGAATTGTTTTTGATGTTCACTGAGTACATTGCTTTTATTTTTTGCCTAAGTTTTTTGAGCTAATTGATGATGTTTAAGAATGTTTTCTTATTGTACGATAGTCTTTACTATTGAAGCATTAAAAACAAAGTGTTGGGGCTGGCATGGGGGCGTAGTGGTTAAGTTTGCACGCTGCACTTCGGCGGCCCAGGGTTGGCAGGTTCGAATCCCAGTTGCAGACCTACAGACCACTTATCAAGCCATGTGTGGTGGTGTCCCACATACAAAATAGAGGAAGATGGGCACAGATGTTAGCTCAGGGCTAATCTTCCTCAGCAAAAGCAGGAGGATTGGCAACAGATGTTACATCTCCTCACAAAAAAAAAAAAAAGTGGAATTCCCAATTTAAGAATAGAGACTGCTCAAATTTGTAAATACATTTAGTTCCAAAAGTTGTTTTATAAGCCAGTTTATTTGGGACTTAGAATGTATTTTATCAGGATATGTTTCAAGGAACAAGGAGACATGTAGAGTAGGAAATTGAAGTAGTAGGATGGGAAATGAAAGAAGGTATAATTTTTACTGCTTTGGGGGGATTCAGGACTGGCTCTCAGCATAATTGTGATACAAGGTTTTTACTTTGACATCTTTCCATTTCCCTTCTTGGGCATCTGTTTCTTTCTATGCGCTCTGCCTAATTCTGACCTAAGCCTTCCAGACCATTTTGGATTACCCTACCTGTTAAAGTAGGGTAATTCCATGCTTGCCTTCTCAATCTCTCCATCCTCCCTCACACACTATCAGCCAAGAGCGATGGTACCCTTACTTGGTTCACAAGTCATTCTGTAAATTTACCAGATTCCTCTCAGTGGAGCTGGTGAATGTCGAGAATCAGTAAGCTGATAAAGCCATTTTGTGAATAGCAAGAATCTTGTGCAATAAATTGGAGACTAACAGGATAATATATTAATTACAGTATTTTGCCATTACCTCACCTGTCATTTCTAGAATCCTCAGGATGGTTTTAGCCGACTGAAACGATGGATTATGATTGGTGATCATCACCAGTTACCTCCAGTCATTAAGAACATGGCTTTTCAGAAGTATTCAAACATGGAGCAATCTCTCTTCACTCGCTTTGTCCGGGTTGGAGTTCCTACTGTGGATCTTGATGCCCAAGGGAGAGCCAGAGCAAGGTAGAGGAGACGAGGGGGAGAATTACTCCTGTTTAAGGATGTTAGTTCCGTGACCCAAGTATTTGATAACGTCTTCTGTATAGACTCGTAGCATGCCCTCCTATCCGGGAACTTGCCATCTACATATGTGAAAGCACGCTTATTGCCTTCACTTTATTCACTGAGATTAATTTAAGTGACTTAAAAACTAAGGGCTTCTTTTCACTGTCCCTTCCCCTTTCTTCTTGCCGCCAAAAGATATACAGTTAATGTCATTTTGAAATGTGAAGCAAAAGGTGAACAAGAGGAGAACACACCAATCCTTACTCATTTCATAAGGTGTCCAGGCCCCATCTTATAGTTACCTCAAAGTTTTCCTCAATTTACAGACTCTTGCCTGATTTTTTAAATTTAAGGAGGACAGATAGCATTTACCTCAGAGAACACAATGGAGCTATCATTTCTCTAATAGCATCAGTCTTCTGGTTTGGTTACTTGAAGTAGGGAGGCAAAGGTTGAAAAAGCATTATTGCTAAAAAGATGAACACAAAATGGGTAACATGAAAATTAAAAGGAAGAGCGTAGTTCCTTAGAACCCCCCTATGTATATTAAAAGGGATTTTACGTTGCTAATATTTCCTGTTTGGGGGGATTTGTCTTGGGAAAGCCTGTGCAACCTCTACAATTGGCGATACAAGAATCTGGGAAACTTACCGCATGTGCAGCTCTTGCCGGAGTTCAGTACCGCGAATGCTGGCTTGCTCTATGACTTCCAGCTCATTAATGTGGAAGATTTCCAGGGCGTGGGAGAGTCTGAACCTAATCCTTACTTTTATCAGGTAAGAAATAACGTGAAACCTCTATGTTTATTTTGCATTTTTCTGACTGAATTACTGCGTAAATCAGTGATTCTGAGCCATTTGGCTAGCCATTGAATAAAGGAAAGGTAGATCCCCGCTTCACACACAACACAAAAAATTCAGTTTCAGATAGATTAAAGATATATACATCAAAGAAAAGAAACTATAGGCATAATAGAAAGAAGAAAACATTGATCAATTTATAATGTTGGAGAAAGGTCTTTTTAAGCTCGTTACAAAAAGCAAAAATCATAAAAATAGTGATTGATTTGAGTGATTAGTGATTAAATAAGTAGTGATTATTTTCAACATTTAACAAATAACGAGTTAAAGTTTGAATGTGTCTGAACTCTTATAAATCACTTTTTTAAAAAAATCAGTACCCTGGGGCTGGCCTGGTGGCGTAGCGGTTAAGTGCTCGCACTCGGCTGGCGCCCGGGGGTTCGGATCCCGGCTGCGCGCCAATGCACTTGTCAAGCCATGCTGTGGCGGCGTCCCATATAAAGTAGAGGAAGATGGGCACAGTTGTTAGCTCAGGGCCAGTCTTCCTCAGCAAAAATAGGAGGATTGCCAACAGATGTTAGCTCAGGGCCAATCTTCCTCAAACAAACAAACAAAAAAAATCAGTGCCCCGACAGAAAAATGCAATAAGGACAAGAATATGCAATTCACAAAAAGAGATATAGATTTATAGCAAATATAAATCACTGGAACATATTTTCATTTACGATAATACTCTATTTGGGTAGTTTTGGGGAAATTCGATACTCATGCAATGCTAGTAGGAAAGTAATTTGGTGGACAAATTGTCAGAATGACTTAAAAGCAATGTTCTCACTTCTAGGAATTTATCCTAAAAAAAAAAATTGGACAAATTTGTAAAGACTTATTTGCTAAAATGTTGATCACATCTTTTTATTTTACTGCAAATTATTTTGGAAATGAGAAATAACCCAATTACTTATCAGTATTGATTAATTACATTATTACCTATTCCATATAATGAAATATTGAGTAGCCACTAAGAATGATAGGGAAAATGTTTATGCCATATTAAATGATAAAAATCAAGTTGCAAAGTGTATCTATAGTGTCCCACTTTATTTTTCAAAAGAAACAACAAAACATGCAAAAAGAAATATATACAGATAATCTATACAAAAAGATCTGGCAGCGTATACACTAAAAGATTTGTTATTTTATCTATATTAGAGCTGAGGCTTATTGATAAATGTAGTTTGCTATTGATAAAGAAAATGGAAAAATTTACACAATCATGTGGCTTCTTTTCCCTCCTGTGTTCTAAAGAACTAGAGAATTTAAATGAAGAGATAACTCAAGCTGTGTGAGAGTCACCAAGTGTCACCAGAATACAAATGATTTTTCTGAAGGTCTTCCTGTAATTTTCGTATTGCCTTTACATGAAATCCAGCTACTTGTCTTTCTCTTTTGATTTTCATGATGTGTTTATGTTCTCATTTTACTTTCTTCTCTCATTTATTACTTTCAGTTTAGTCTCTACTGGACTGAATTGCCTCATGTATGCTTTCTCACTTTCACGTTAAGTTAAGCATTGGTTTTAAGCCCCTTCCTACCAGTCTTTAAACAGAATCTTTAACATGACAGTACGCCAGACTACGCAATTTGAGGCCGCATCCTCTTCCCACATTAAGTGGTCTGGTAAATGTGGCAGCCATCGGTAAGAGTACAAATAGAAAACACATAAAAAATACTAAGAAGTATGAGGAAGAAGAAAACACATTGTGTAAAAATTGGGAGTTAGCTACAGTACTGTTAGATGTATATGCTATTAGACTGGATTTTCTGCTGACTTCTGAGATAGTTGCCTTGCTCCTTTATGTTAATATTTCTTTCCATAACTATAGTTGCAGTACACTGTAGTAGAATATTATTGACCTATATTGTGACTGTTGTGGTCCCAGAAATATTAAGCCTTTAAATACATAGCTTTTATTTTAAGATTGTTCTGTATATTGCAAATGTATTGCAAATGTCAAAGGGAAATAATTACCAGAAATTATTCTATTTTTATTTATCAGTGTTAACCTAGGATAAGGTTATTTCTCAGTTTTATGAAAGGTGTTCACTTGTCCGAGTTATTATTACCTCTTCATTTCTTGAGGTGTGATAAATGAACAAATTGTGCTGTTTTCTCTATAAAATTGAAACAAAAAGAAATAAATGCACAATCTGATTATGTTTGCATTACAGAATCTTGGAGAGGCAGAATATGTAGTGGCACTTTTTATGTACATGTGTTTACTTGGTTACCCTGCTGATAAGATCAGTATTCTAACAACATATAATGGACAAAAGCATCTTATTCGTGACATCATCAACAGACGGTGTGGGAGCAACCCATTGATTGGAAGACCAAATAAGGTAATTTTATGAATATAATATGTTCTCTTATTCTTGATGGTGGCAAGATGGAAAGATTTATATTTATTATAGGTTATTTATATTGTTCTACTTTGTCTCTTTCCTATCTCTCTTTAAGATGTTAAGAAAATGAAATAAAAGGAACTACAAATAATTCTCTGGCAATCCTATGTGACAGTGTTACCGGTTTGCTATGAACTTCTGTCTCAGCTACCATGTTGAAGATTTTTGTTGATAGTAATCAGAAATAAATGTTTCTAAAACCTTGTTGGTAAAATTATGGATAACAAAATTACATTATTTATGTACTGTTATAGTAGAAATAGGAATTGTAGCATTTTTTGTTTTGTTTTGTAAAGGAATAATTTGTGCCACCTCTTATTGGCTATGTGTAGAGGAGTGTTTTTTCTTGAGGATAAAGGAAAATTGTAAAGTACATTCAGACCTTAGGATTATGTTTTTTATACTTTTTTTACTTTTTATGCGATATGATGGAGTAATATCAAATAAAAATGAAGATGCTTTATCTTATCAATAAAAAGTTGAAAAATTAGAAAGAATAACAAAACATAAATATAATATTAGTAATGATGAAATTAGGACTTTGGTTGTGAACACAACTGAATAAAAGCTTTTTCACCTTTTCTTGGAAATCATCTAAAAGTAAGAGGAAAATGGGAGGAGGTGAAGATAAACTCCATTTTTAATGAGATGACAGAGATCAGGTGGCTAAGATCAGGAAGAAGATGTGGGAAGAAGAGAATTTAGGGGACCAGTCTTGAAAGTGCCAGCAAAAACACACTTTCTGAAGGTGAGGGGCATACTTGGATGTATAGGAGCCACGTCCCTATTATTGAACAATGGATGTGGGAACTGGGGTGAGCAGAAGCCTTCCTGGTCCCAGATAGGTTCAAAGAAGCCTACAGGTGAGCTATATTTGCAAAAAATAGACTGTCTCTATAGTATCAGAGGAAAAGAGAACCTTCTGTGGTGAAAACCATCCAGCCTTTAGAAAACAGTCCTGCTCACTCCAGCCTAATCTCTTGCACGTAGCTAATCTAAGAAAACCCACTCATTCAATGATGCAATAGTGGGGAAAAGGAAACTAGCACAAGCTCAATTTATATAGGAAAAAATGAGGGAAAGAGCATCAAAACATACTAATTGACAAGATACATGCTCCAGAAAACATGTTGGCCTGAAACATGAAAATTTTGAATACACATTTGGCTATGAATTTTACAATACTTAATAAAGTAACCATTTCTGTGAGGGAAGAGTACAAAGCAGAGAAATTGAAGAACTCAGGAAGAGATGAAATGTGAACTGGAAGAAAATAAAACAAAATCATGGAAATGGAGACAAAATTGGAAGGAATACGGTGAGGAATAGATGCTGTAGAACACTCTGTAAGGGATATACAGAGTGCAAATGAAAAACTAATAACTTTGAAATATAGAAAGTTTAGAAATAGAAGGACCTCAGTATCTGAATCCCTTTATTTATAAGTAATAGAAAAACTTAACTCAAAGAATAAGGAAAGTTACTCTCTCTCGTAACGAGAAGATGAAAGGAGAGTGGCTCCAGGGTTGGGTTACAGTGTGACTCAAGGATGTCCTCAGGAACCAAGGCTCATGTCATCCTTCTGCTCTGCCATCCTCAGTATGTGAGCTCAGTTCTCAGACAAGCTCTCCATATGGTCAGGATGGCAACAGAATTTCCAGATATAACGTCCACACATAACAGCAAAGGACTTGATATCTAGAATATAAGCACTATAGAAGTCATTGTTTAATAAAGACAACCCAGTACAAAATTGGCAAATGAATTGAACAGATGCTTCAACAAGAAGACATATGAATAGTCAATAAGCACATGAAAAATACTTACCATCATTAGTTGTCAGGGAAATGCAAATTAAAACTACATTGAGGTACCACTACACCCCCAATAGAATGGCTAAAATTATAAAGATTGACAGTATACCAAGTGTTGGCAAGATGTGGAGCAACGGGAACTCTGGAACTGGACCATTGCTGGCGAATATATAAAGTGGTACAGCAACTTTGGAAAACAGTTTTGCAGTTCTTTGTAAAGTTAAACATACATTTACCATACAGCTCAGCAGTTTCACTCCTAGATATTTATCCAAGAGCAATGAAAGCATATGTACACAAAAATATTTATACATGAATATTCATTGCAATTTTATTCAAAATAGCCCCAAACTAGAGACAACCCAAATGCCATGAACAAGTGAATGGATAAACAAATTGTGATATATCTGTTCAGTGGAATACTATTCAACAGTAAAAAGGTATGAACTTCTTCTGTACACAACACATGGATGAATCTCAAAATCATTATGCTGAGTGAAAGAAACCAGACAAAAAAGAATTGAAACTTTATGATTCCATTTTTATGGACTTCTAGAACTGGCAAAAAATAATCTATAGTGACAGAAAGCAGATTAGTGGTTGCCTAGGGCTGGGAGATATAGGTTTGATGACAAAGGGGCCTGAGGTGATGGAAATTTTGATTGTGGTGGTGGTTATATGGGAGTATATATTGTCAACATTTATAAAATTATACACTTAAAATGAGTGCCTTATATTGTATGTAAATTATACCTCTGTGGAGTTGATATAAAAGAAATGTTTTGTCAACTTCCTAAAGGTAGAGACCATGAATTATAGTTTGTACAGGATAAGCATTTAAACTTTTTGTTGAATTAATGATAAATGCCTGGGTGCTGTTATTAGACTAAGACCTTCCTGAACTTCCTTATTTATACATCTATTTTCACTGAACAAAAAGTACTATGAAGATTCCTTGTTTATTTTTTGATAGAGGAATGCTATTGATGAGGACTAGGACTATGTTAAACAGTAAGTGAACATCCTAAGTTATATTACTGGGCGTCAAACTGGGATACCAGCTAGTAAACTAAACACAGTCCTGCTTTCGTGGAGTTGAGTAGTCTCGTAGGGGAAGACTGTTAATTCCACAGATAGTTATTTGGTTATCAGCAGAGGTAAATATGAGTACTATCAGTGTGAATAACAAAGGGACTTAGCCTGATCTGGTTACCGTGGTTTATTTCATAGTGTTCGTTAACTTGTTTCAATTCCAAGTATGTAGTCATGTTTCTTTTAGGATTGATTATTTTAAGGGTAAGATTTTTATTTCTAGCACATTATTTAAATAATCTCTCTAGAGTCTTATTGTTGTGCTTTTGAAAATCTACCATATTTCCCATTTTTATTCCTAGGTGACAACTGTTGACAGATTTCAAGGTCAACAGAATGATTATATTCTTCTTTCTCTAGTACGAACCAGGGCTGTGGGCCATCTGAGGTATGTAAGGAAAAACATTCATAGTATTACTGAATTATCTCTATGTTTGTGGCTAAGTAGTTTTAAATTTTTTAAGTTTAGAGTATAATTAATTGTTATGGCAACTTTTGGTGCTTTTTGTTGGAATGTAACAATATCAGATTCTATGTATAGTTAACCATTGCTTCTAAATTTTTTGAATCTTAAATGTTTTGGTAATTTTGACTTTTGTACTCTTTAGTAACATTCAGAGATAGCATTTTATCATAAAATCTTAATATATTTATCCTATATCTGTTGGAAACTTAAAGTCAGAGATTAAAGGAAGTAAAGTGGTAAAAAGTATCTTCAGGATGAATTTTTTACTGCATAGGATTTCTGACTTTTTCCCACACAGTCTTTCAGCTTCAGTGTTAGAGGATAAAGGAAGCATTTGTTCTCCCAGGATTAAGAATTGTCAAAACAAACAATAACCTATTTTTATCATTTATTGTGATGTATTTATATGCTAGAGATTTATGAGAATAATATCTTCGTATTACAAAGCAGCCGTTTAGTTTTACATAAACCTTCATCACATATGACTCACTTAGCAAAACTATAGGGAGAGTTCATTTTATTGTTTTATTTGGTGGCTATAAAAAGAAAATTCTCAGAGCTCTTATAATGTTGTCATTAAGTCAAGATCTATTTGGAGCTTAGCCCAGTGATCAGGTTCCATTAGACTGATAACTTTTATGTAAGAGTAAGCAAAGACGTAATGTTTCAAAAAATTGTTTGAAGACTATAGCGTTCTAAAATAGTTTATTTTTGTGTATTTATTTGTGTCAAGCATGTATTCAGAGACGAACTTTTCTAAAAAGCAGTTCTTTTTCCACATTGAGATTTATAGTTGCTGTCCGAATGGGGCGTCATTATGATTTACATAATTAAAATCTCTCAGAAACTCACAATATGAATACATGCTTCCTCCCCTCCGGACCTTTTTGCTTACTCTGTAGTGCTTTGTCTTTTTCAGATTCCCATGAGTTTAGTTCTGTGCTATTCTTTGTCTGACTTTTATGGAAACTTAAAAAAAAAGATGGTGATGATAAAATGCTTATAAATGAAGAGTTAAAGAAGAACCTTTGTTCTTGTTGTTGTCTTACATACCAAAATTTTCTAAGCAAAAATAACCTTTATCCAAATAAATCAATCTTTGTATTTGCTAAAATTTGCTTTTGAAAGTCCAGCTTCTTTGTGAGGAGGGGATGCTGGTTACGGTGCTGGTGTTGTTAAAGCATACAGGGGAAATGTCAGTTTAACTATTATTTATGCTTCCAATTACCCAGATGTCTTAGGCATCTTAGCTAGAATTTTATCAAACTCTTTATAGAATATTTTGGTTTGTAGAGATAATCTTTCATATCTTTCCTTTTCTAAGCAGGAAATTATTTTGTTTTTCAAGTTTCAAGAGACCAAGGAAACCTACTTCTTTCCATATTTCCCTTTTTAATAATAGCTTTATTGAGATATGATTCTCATACTAGACAATTCACATACTTTAAGTGTACAATGCAATGATTTTTAGTATATTCATAGAGTTATGCAGCTATCTTCACAATTTTAGAACACTTTCATCACCCCAACAGGAAACTCTACTTACCAGCAGTCACTCCCCGACCTCTCCCCACAGACCTTGGCAACACTGTTCTACTTTCTGTCTTTGTAGATTTGCATATTCTAGACTTGTATAAATGGAATTGCTTGGCATAATGTGTTCAAGGTTCATCCACGTTGTAGCATGTTATCAGTACTTCATTCCTTTTTGTTGCTGAATAATATTTATTTCATATTATGAATAATGCTGCTATGAACATTCATGCACAAGTTTTTGTGTGGACATATATTTTCCTTTCTCTTGGGTGTAGACCTAGGAGTGGAATTGGTGGGTCATATGGTAACTCTATGTTTAACCCTTTAAGGAACTGCTAAACTGTTTTCCAAGTGCCTGCCATATTCCTTTTACCCACATCTTTTTTCATTCAGGGTAGACTAATCAGGTGATTGTGTAGGAGGCAGACTATTTAGCTTTAGTTCCAGAGACCTGTTTTGGGACACTGTGGAGCTATTTGGAAGCCAGAGTAGTGAGACATTTCTAGTCCCTTTTCCAATATTCATTGTTCTTGTCGCCACCTGATTTGAATAGTCCAGGTACCAGTAGAAACGCTTGTGACTTGTTCAGAGTGAAGCAGTGAAACTGTAACTTTGCTGTGTTGTTTCCTCATAGAGGTTCTATCAGAGTGATGGCTTGTTGTTTAACAATGCTGTTTCTGTCTAGCCATCTTCTGGGGACTGTGAAAGAAGGTGGTAATACCCTTTGCCCTGGGTTCAAGACACAGCTCCAAGGAACCTTGTCTACTCATGCTGCCACCCTTTACTTTTTTGCCTGGTAGTTTGTTATGTTTATAGTGTTTGGTGGTTCATTTAACAAATATTTTCAGATCTATCTATTATTTGGCAGTGTGCTGGTTTCTTGACATATAGTAGTAAATCTAACATTCATATCGCCACCCTCTTGTTGCATAGAGTCCAGTGGGGGAGACATTAAACATATCCTTGGAAGATACCGACATTTGAGTCTGCAGAAGATTTTAGTCCAGCTCTCCTCATGTACAGTGGAGATCTGGCTTGGAAAGTGACCTCACTGCACGGTAGCACCGAGGACTAGGAAAAGTTTCCTCAGAGGAACCGGTTCACTGTCACTGCAGTAACACTGTATCTGTGTTCTGCCTAGAGATAGAACCTTCTGGATTTGAAGGGGAGAAGTGAGCATTATAATACAGTGATTACCATGAAAACCACAGTTTAGATTGCCTCTTTCCACCACCCACCCCTTTTTTCCCTGACAACATTGTTTTAACAATAATTTCCTTTATAATATTTGTGTGAGAACTCATGGTAAGTATTTCTAGCATTGTACATCCAATTACCAGCGTTGGAACCACCCACCTATAGTATGACCCCTTGGGTTCTGAGGAAATGTGGAGAAAATAAAAAACAATTTGGCTTGCAGTAACCTAGAAGATAATATTTCCTTCATGAATCCAGTGTGTTACAAATGTAGAAATTCCTCAAAAAGCTACTGCAAAGGGGTATGTTTTCTCCTTCTACCTAAATGAATATATCTTCGTTTTTTGGAGGAGGAGATCTACCACCCCCACACACACACACACGAACATGAATGATATGTACTCATGTTGCACAGTACCTCCTGAAACAGGTAACTAGGTACCTATCAAGGTCATAAAACACCATAGAAAATTAGGCTGACTTAGAGATATTCTGCAAATATCTTGCATTATGCGGAGACAAAGAAAAGCCATTCGATAAATACTCTTAATTCCTGGTTCTCTGGTCATTATATGATCTTTGTAACATTTCTTTCAGGGCTTAGGGCTGATTTTATCAGACTATTATTATTCACATTTTTGTAGAATACTCACAAATTTAAAGAGCATCTAAGAGCATCTCAAGAAAATAAACTGTCCTCTGTATTTGAAACCAAAATTATCTTTTCTCACTAAAACACATCCTCACTAATAGTGAGGTGAAATTAGATTTAATATATAGCCCTTCTTTTACAAATTATTTGATTCAAATAAAGTTTTAAAAAAGTATATTCTTTTTTAAAAGATAAAGAAAACTGACATAATTCATCAGATAGTGAGCTACATGTATAGTTGTATCATTCATTTTAGCCATTTTTATTACTGTTTATGTGAACGTTGAGTACTTATTATAGGCCAGGCATTGAACCTAGATACTAGAATAAATACGTGAGTAAGCTGTGGTATTATTATGTTATATTATGTTATATCATCATGCTATGTTTCTGTGTGTATTTGTAATTATTATTATAAATAAGTATAAAACAGTGTGGTAAGAATTATCTAGAAGTAAAATTTGACCTTGACAGAGCCTGGGAACTTGGTAGGTGAAGAAGTAGAGGAAGAGTTGGTTCAGATTGACTCAGCTGTGGTGACTGACAACTGAACTGTACCATAATACTGATGTAACTACTTAGTTAGACCTTTTTAATCAGCACATTGGTTATTTTGTGATTTCCCCTCTCCCCAACCCCAAAAAAAACCATCGAAGTTCGTAATAAAACATTCACTTTTTACTTGGTTTACTAGTCACATAACATTGATTAACTTAATGTTTACTCTATTAAACATTTAAGAAGCCTAACTTTTTATTGCTGCAGCTTAACAGGAATATTTAGTGGAATATGTTAAAAAAAAAAAAAAAGCTGTTTAAATGTTATTAATCTTGATGTATGTTAATTAATTTTATTTGTTTCCCAAAGGGATGTCCGTCGCTTAGTGGTGGCCATGTCTAGAGCCAGACTTGGACTTTATATCTTCGCCAGAGTATCCCTCTTCCAAAACTGTTTTGAACTAACTCCAGCTTTCAGCCAGCTCACGGCCCGCCCACTTCATTTGCATATAATTCCAACAGAGCCTTTCCCAACCAGTAGAAAGGTAGGACTTCTTTCTTCATTGTATAGCAGCATTCTTTTAACAGATGGCCATGTTAGCTGGAAACATCATCACATAGATCATCCAGTCACTGGGTTAGAGTACTCCTTACACTAGGGAACTGAATTAGATTTTCTCTATAAAAATAGTGCCAACTATTATATAAAAAATATGCCAAAATTTATTGAGTACTCACCATGTATCAGGCACCTAGCTCTTTACACACATTATCTCATTTCATCTCAGTTACAGTCCTGTTCAGTAGGTATTCTTACTAACTCCATTTTACATATGAGGAAACTGAGGATTAGAGAAGTTAAGTAGTTTGGCCACGCTTCTAATAGATGGAGAATCCGAGATTTGAAAACCCAGGCAGGCTGACTCCCAAGTCCATGTTAATAATCATTGTACTATACTGCCTCTCTTCAGTTTTGTAAGGAGAACTTAGCTAATTACTTGATAACAGCAATAAAGGGTTTAGCTCTTGGAGAACCCTTAAGAAGCTTACATTCTGGGGGGATGTAGGAGGGGCAGCACATACGCCTAACAAAAGACATACTCAGAGAAGTGCCACTCCTCCTCATCTCTGCTCCCCTTGTCCTATCTCCTTCTTTTCCCCTTTCCCTCCCCCCCCAATAGGTAACCTATCACTTTAGTTTCCAATTTATCCTTCATATATTCCGTTTGCACACAGGAGCAGATACTTGTTTATTCTCTTATATTGTTTTCTTTTTTACATGAAGGTTAGCATACTATAGACTTTGGGGGAGTCTGCTTTTTTCATTTAATGAAATGCCTTGGAGGTCCATTGGATTTTCAGTAAAACTGTTTTAAATGTTTTTTAGAAAAGCCAAGAATAAATTCTGTGTATTTGTTTTATAATAATGCTTAGTACTTTTTTTTTTAACTGCGTTTTTTTTTTAAAGAAATGCTGCTGTGGAGGAATAGGAAGAAAAGGATGGAGAAATATGATGGGGTGGGATCATGTAGCTTTGAGTGTCAGGCTGTAAAGTCTGGACACAATCCTATAGCCCTGAGGTTCTTGGTCTTTTGTGGGCTGATTATTAAACAGGGAGATTCCTGTCTGGGGCAGGGCCTAGATGGCCTCAGGTTTAACAGTCCCCAGGTGCTTCCTATCCCAGGGCTGCAGGGACACACCTGGAAAAACCTGGCGAGCAGGTCAGGCAATACCAATGAACAGAAGGCTTAGAAACCCGTACCTTACGCAAACACGCCAACACCGTGGATTCAAGCCCTGGGGGGCTCAGAGCATCTCTCCATCCTCTGCTCAAGAGATAACGTAGGGGGCAGTGAGGGCTGAGCAGCTAGTACTGCATCTCAGAAGAGGCAACTCCCAGCAAAGCCACCAGAAAATAAGCAAACAAATGAAAACAAAACAAACAAAAACCTTCCATGTTTTGAAGGCAATATTTCATAGTTGTCAAACGGCATGGCAGTCTTTGCCCACAGAAGTTGTGACCGTTGCAGAGAATGACCATTCTCAAAAGAACACCTGTACATGCAATACTACCATTCTGCTTAATTCTGACGAATGCTGTTTAATGTACTAAATATTTCTAACTTTATGTGCTTTAAATAATTTGTCACATTAAGGTAAAATCCTTTTTCTTCATATAAGTTTCTTACCTTTATGGTTTTCTGAATTGCTCCTACAGTAAGAAAGGGTGAAACTTTATAAACATTTTATAATTGACTATAAATAGGAAAGTTGCTAACTTTATTCTAGGATGGTTGAGGAAGAAGTGCAAATTTTATATTTTCTTCATTTGCTTTCTGAGTTTACCTACACTGATAGAGCAGTGTTTCTCAGAAGTTGTCAGAAACTACTCCATTAGCATCGCCTCATCCTGTCTCAGACCTACTGACTCTAAATCTCTGGATGCTAGAGCCCAGGTCTCTGCGATTTAACTCTTTTCCCCCAGATGGTTCTGATAGATACCACAAAGTTCACACTTTAGGTTACTATTTACCAACATTTTTGACCATACACTTTATTAGTAAAAGAACCTGTTGAATATTTACCCTCATGACTAACAGTCCATATGTTGTTAACTTCTTATTGTGAACAGTCCATATGTGTTAACAACTTCTTTTTTAGGAAAACGTAAATAGGAAGAATTGTTTTAATATTTTCTTTTTGAATGATCTTGAGAATTGCCTTTGGAGCATACACAGTATTAGAGACCACTACTTTAACCATGTTGATTTTTCTCTCTAGTCAAATAATTGCTTATTTCTTATTATTCCATGTTAGCTAGTAGACCAAAACTCATATTTTACTTACCAGCCGGAAATTGTATTAACAGCTAGTGACTCTTAGCTCTCTCCTAGTCTCTACATTTTTTAAATTTAAAGTGAATCACTCCTCTTCATGAATTCCTTAGTGGAATTCATGTTTATGTTCTCATTCATGTTCACACTTACGTGTTTATGCTCTCCAAACCCTAATAGTGCTTATACATAAGATGGAGACATGGGTTTCTATTGGAATGTTAGCTTTTAGCGTTTTTCACTCTAAACTTTCTTTTTGCCTTTTTCTAGAATGGAGAGAGACCATCTCATGAAGTACAGATAATAAAGAATATGCCTCAGATGGCAAACTTTGTGTACAACATGTACATGCACTTGATACAGACTACACATCATTATCATCAGGTGAGTTTTCTCAAAACTGACTCTCAGTTTTCTTGCTATAGAAAGCATCTTCTTTGTTGCAGAATAAATCTTTAAAGTACTTGATTCCTTGTGGGAAACCAGCTAAACGAAAGTAGGTTGTTATTATTCATGTGACATCCATACTTTTACATCTTTATGTAGGTATAATTTGGCATATAATAAATTCCACATATTTAAAGTATACAATGTGCTATGTTCTGACAAATGTATGTGCCTGTGAAGCCATCACCACAATCAAGGTAATGAACATATCCATTATCCCTAAAAGTGTCCTCATGCCCCTTGGTAATCCCTCTTATCCTTCACCAATCCCTTTCCCACCTTCTCCAGGCAACGAGGCATCTGCTTTCTGTCACTCTAGATTAGTCTCCATTTTCTAGACTTTTATGTAAATAGACTTATACAGCATGTACTCTTGTTTTTTTTAGCTATTATACAGTATAATTATTTCAAGATTCATTCATGTTTTTGCCTGATTAGTAGTTCTTTCCTTTTATTACTGAATAGTATTCCATTGTATGGATGTACCAAGTTTACCCATTTACATCTTGATGGACATTTGGGGTTATTTCCAATTTTGGCTATTACAAATAAACCTGCTGTGAACATTCTTGTACAAGTCTTTGTACTTGGTTTTGAGTACATTTCTAGGAGCAGAATGGCTGGATGATATAGAAAGTGTGTGTTCAAGTTTTTAGGAAACTGTCAACCTGTTTTACAAAGTGGTTGTACATTTTTATTCCCACCAGCAATGTATGAGATCTGTAGTTGCTTTACATCCTCACCCACACTCGTTATAGTTGGTCTTTTTTATTTTATCCATTCCGGTAGATATATAGTGGTTTTAATTTGCATTTCCCTAATGACTAATGATATTGAGCATCTTTTCATGTGGTTGTTTGCCATGTGTATATCTTCTTTGAAGATATGTCTATTCAGGTCTCCTGCTCATTTTTTAAATTGGGTTGTTTTATTATTATTGAGGTTTGAGAGTTTTAAAATTTATTCTGACTATGATTCTCTTATCAGATATGTGTTTTATGAATATTTTCTCCTAATCTTTGACTTGTTTTTTCATTTTTAAGTGTCTCAAAGAACAGAAGTTTTAAATTTTGATGAATTTCAGTGTATCAAGTTGTTCTTTTATGATTCATGCTTTTTATGTCCTAAAAGAACAGTCTAACCCAAAGTTACAGATTTTTTCGGATATTTTCTTCCAGAAGTTTTATAGTTTTAGGTTTGCAGTTAGAGGTATGATACATTTTGAGTTAATTTTTTTATATAGTGCAGTGTAGGCTTGAGTTCTGTTTATTTGCATGTGGATATCTGATTGTTTCAGCACCATTTCCTGAGTAGACTATTTTTTCCTCTGTTCAGTTGCCTTGTCATCTTAGTCAAAAATCAGTTGGCCACATACGTTAGTGTCTGTTTCTGGGCTTTCTGTTCTCTTCTGTTGATCTGTGTATCTGCCTTTTGCCATTACCACAGTACCTTTATTAGAGTTGCTTTATAGTAAATCTTGAAGTTAGATAATGCGAGTCCTTTAGTTTTGTTCTTTTTCAAAATTATTTTGGCTATTCTAGTTCCTTGCTTTTCTATATACATTTTAGAATCAGCTTGTCGATTTCTACCCCTAAAAAAGCATGCTCGGATTTTAATTAGGATATTTTGAGAAGTAGGATTGCTTAGGATCAATTTGGGGAGATTAACATCTTAACATTGTGGAGACTTCCATGAATATCTCTCTCTTTCCATTTATTTAGGTCTTTGAATTCTCTCATCAGTGTTTGGCAGTTTTCAGCATACAGCCCTTACTCATATGTTGTTAGTTTCATTGCTAATTATTTAATATTTTTTGATATTATTATAAATGGTACTTTTAAAATTTTTCAGTTTCCAACAAGAGAAACAGAGTCCCTGGGGAGAGAAGTCAAGCCTTAGCTCCGACTGCCATGGGGTAAAGGGAAGGCTCAGCATGTCAAACCTCCCCAGTGTTCTGGTTGGGTGGGACATAAGCCTCTACCTGCGGCTCCCTCCCTGCCGTGGCTTTGTCTCAAGGCGTGGTTCCGCTCCACCCCGCATAGGGCTCCTTGATTGAAGCTGGCACTTTTCTTGAGTTGGTGTGTCGATCCATCCTAATCAGCCACTGTTTTTCCTAAGTGTTACAGCAAATTCCTTTACTAAAAAATCCGATAGGTATTCATATTGTTTTCCTCTCTGAAGATTTAGTATATACTTTGAGCATTATTTTGTGATAACTGTGTAGGCATATTCCTTGCAAGTCAGCAAAACCTAGGCCATTGTCATCAGAGCTTTTTTGTCTGTAATATAAAATGGCCAGCAGTGTTTTGAATAACTCTAGGGTGAATAGTATCTATTTGGAAGATAATGTTAATGTGAGAGCTTGGCTTTGTAAACCAGTGTTTTTTCAGTTGAGTTCATACCAATAATTTTCTTTTTTTCATTAGACTCTATTACAGCTACCACCTGCTATGGTAGAAGAAGGTGAGGAAGTTCAAAGTCAGGAAACAGAATTGGAAGCAGAAGAAGAGGCCATGCCTGTTCAACCTGACGTACCCAGTCTAACAGATGCCAGCTCTAGTCAAGAAACCTCGGCCTCGCAGACTGAGACCGCCCCCAGTCAGACTGAGACCACCCCCAATCAGACAGGAGCTGGGTCCAATCCAGAAACCATCTCTGCTCTATCTGAGACCACTGCTACTGTAGCGGGACCTGAGGCTGCACCCACAGAGGCTAACACCCCTCAAGATGCCACATCTACCATGGAGGAGACCAAGTAGCCAAACTGTAGCCTTTCTTAGGGAGGACATTTCATTCATAAAGTCTAACTAAAGTTACTTTTTGTATTTTATATTTGCTTCTGCCCTTTTAAAGGTACTAATTAATGTTCAGTCCTATTTTTGTTAACTAATTCCAATGTTTGTCTTCTTGGATATAGTAAAAAATATTCTATGTGTATAAACAACTTCAGTTTCATTTGTTCCATCAGAAGGGCGAATAACCATTCCTTTGATATTTTTCTTATTAACTGAGTGTATCTGTAATCAAACCTACATTAAAAGAATTTTGTATAGAATACACAAGACATACTTCATATCCAAAGAAAAGGACAGAATACACTAGAATTAACCGTAAGTGCCCTTAAGCAAGTGTCCAAATTGGGGAGGAAATAGTTTCTTCTATCATACTATCAGATGCTCAAGTGATGTTCCCTTTTTTTTCCTATCTGTCTTTTCTGTTTCTGTCTTTCTTGATGTAAGGGCATTAATACCTATAAGATAAAGATTTCCCATATCCATCAAAGAGGTTACATGTATTTCCTTCCCCAAAATCTCATAATGTATTAGAATCACCTAGAGTTTCTGTTTCTTCTTGGGGCCACTCCAGACCTAATGAATCAGCATCTCAAGGTTAGGGCCCAAGAATCTGTATTTTAGCAGGTGCTCTGAATGTTTGAGTTGCTGTCAGAGTGGTATAAGATAAGGCTGGTGAGGCTGAGCCAGGATTTGTCATTCAGCTAAGCAAGAAGAATCTGACAAATCCATCTGGGCAGGAAGAAAGATCCAGAGTCTGGGCAGGGAGAGTCAGTGAACTTAGCTCCTGTGTGCAGGTTAGAATTCTCCCAAGGCAGAGGTTCTGAGTTTTCTGCTGTTTAATACTCTTGGTAGATAATCAGCCACACGGAGACCATAAGGTAAAATATGCTCCAAATTTGGGACGGCAAAGATCCTAGGACCTTGCTACTCAAGTGTGGTTTGCAAACCAGCAGCATCAGTGTCTGTTGAAGCTTATTAGGAATGCAGAAGTTTGGACTCTACCCCAGACCTATTAAATCTGAATCTGCATTTCAACCAAGTCCCCAGATGATTCGTATGCACTTTGTAGTTGGAGAAGCACTATACTGAGATTGCTGTGCTCTCCTCACATGTACGAGAGGTAGAATGATGATTCTGTGATGGGGGAATTAACAGTGAGTGTGACTGATGTTTTCTGACAAGGGACTTCTGCTTATAAGGTCCTTGGGCTGATGGCCAGAAAAGAGATGAATGTGTATATGTGGGGAGGGAGAAATTGCCCACTAGTTCTCTCTTCCCCATTTTGACATCTGCTAGATTGGTTAAGGGAAGCATTTCCCCAAAGTATCTCCTCTAGTGCATCTACCCTATAGGCTTGACCACGTCCAAAGAACCTTCAAAGAAATAAGCAAGAACTGCCTACTGCCATTGAAATGCTTCTGATCCTGACATTTTGAAGGAATAATGAATTCATTAGGAAATTAAACCCAGAAGGTCAAGTCAACGATATTTTTGAGTGACTATTGTTTGCTCAGCTCTACCAGGGTATGGTGGATAAGATTCAGACTCTCATCTTACAATGTGGCTTACTGCATCAGAACTCGTGTAAATGTTAGGTGAGGAAGGGGAACGTGAAAGTGATGGGATGACGAGGGGAGTGATACACCGAGGAAACTATACCAGGAAACCTAGGTCTGTGTTATCAGAGTTAGGATTGAGCCAGATAGTCTGTTACATAATTTCTCTGATTATAAGAATTTGAAAGCAGGTGTTGTGGGCATCTGTATGAGGACTAACACAGAATTATTTTTATTTGTGAGTATATAGTATCAGGCTAAGCAAGAGGGAAAGAAGTTTTACTGTATTACTGTCTTTCCTGGAAAAGATTGGTTTTTCTCTCTTTAGTGAATATGAATCATGATACCTGCAACCCAAATAAGCAGTTATGCCACTTGCTCATTAAGTAAACCATTTTCCAAGCACTGTATCAATCACTGCCTAGCTGGGTGACCGTACTTTCTTCTTTGCTGCTTGATTTTCTATCACTCTAACAAAATTTAACTGGAAGATGGATAAGTCCCTTGCCTTTGTCAAAGAAATTTTTAAAAAGATTATGGTGGTAGGATTTGAATTATTTTAAATTGTTTATTCACTGCAAAGGCCAGTAAGTTGCAGGTGAATATTGAATCATGGAATGTTTAAAGGAACTTAAGAGATCGACTCTTATTTTAAATAATGAGGAAACTGAATCAGATAGTCATAACCAGGGTGGCAACTGTGGGAGAGTGGGGTAGAATCCAAGTCTGCAGTCCTATGGCGGTGTTTTGTCTATTTTTTTCTATCAAGCACTCATGAATGATTGCTTCATAAATGCAAGAGTTTTCTATTTAATTTAGGATTCCTACAGACACAGGTACTCAGCCATGTGACCATTTCAGATTAGTGTTCTCCATCCTGTTTTTCATAACTGAATATGTCATGATTTTGGAATCTATTTTTAAAAGCAAACCAAAAAGATGCATGCAAAGAGAATGAGCGTGAAATGAAGCAATTCAAGAATTTAGACCTTTTCTCACAAAATGCTGAGTTAAGAAAGTTCATTACCAGCGATTGAGAATAAATAGCTCCATTGATTGGGCAAATGAACGAGAAGTTCTAAACATTACCAGGTCTCTTGAAATTAGTGTAATGATAAAAATTGAGACGTTTTGCTAGATACTGAAAGAAATGGTATAAATGGGCCATTTATGCTCTTATGTAAAATGAAGGTTTTTATGATCAGGAGACAGCATGATATAAAACCGACTTTGAACTCACCCAGCCTGGCTCAAATTTTAACCTAATTTACTCATCAGCATTTGGTTTGACCTTGGATAAGTTTTATAACCTCTCTAAGCCCCAGTTTTCTTTATGTACAAAATAGGGGAAAGATCTGTTTGTTAATGAGATAATGTGTATGAAAATATCTGGCACCTACGGGCTCAGTAAATACCAGTCCCTCTTTCTCCATTTTTCCTCCAAATCTTTGAGACATTGTAGGATATCACCAACCAATCCTCTGACTTGGGCGCTTAGCCATGCCCCTTATCCAGGGAGCATGGAGGATGATGAAGGGGACATGTCGTGACAGTTGACCTTTGAAGATCAAGGATCAAGTCTACTGATTTGGGAACCTCTGAATCAGTCCATTGTGACACTGAGGATGTCGCTGCTGAAATTAAAATTCTGGTGGAACAGCATAACCAGAGGGAAGACACTAGTCACCATCGTGCTTCTGGGATATTGGTATCTTCTATCAATTCTGAATCCTATACGCCCCTGCCCCCAAATCGTCTGTATTGTTGCATTTATTTAGCTTTGTGCCTTGAATGCACGTTTTCCTTTTTATCTTGCAGCCACTCAAATGCTATTTTTAGCGGTTTCTTCAATTAAAATAAGATTAAAAAGATTTTTGTAAAACGCTAACCCTTTTCCACGAGCCAGAAGAATGGTTAAAGACAAGCAGTGCCTCACTTCCTGTGAAAAATGCTTGGCAGGTAGCCTTTGCAATCACGAAGCAATCATGTTAATAGGTGTTTAAGAATAATGAGCCAGGCATGGAAATGACCACTTGAGACCATTTTTCCTTCATCCATTGGTGCTCTTTAGTGCCCAAGAAGGGGTTTCAATTCAGTGGGATCCAGAAGCTTTGGACCCTTGAGTTTTTCTTCCTAGGGACAACCCTGAGCTCAGTCCCCTGAAGCATGACTTGCAATGCAGCATGGTTACTGCTGACTGACAATGTGCCAGCTTTACTCAGTTAGCTCTCTACCTTTTGGCTTATGCTTATTTCAGTGGCTGCTTAAATTTTGCATTTACATACAAAGATGACTAATCGCATTATTTCTCAGTATGCATTACCGAAAACATTAGTCTTAAAAAATACTCTGAAAAACATACACTGTGGTCAAATAAGTTTGGGGAACACAGTGAATTATTACTCCCCTTTTGCTGAATCACAATGTATTGTTAGCAATTAAAGGTTCTGAGAATTCCTGCTGGAAAGATTCATGTTTGACATTGTTAAATCTAGTATTTCCTGAATTTATTTGACCATAGAACTCTTTTTTTTTTAAATAAGACACCTTTGGAAACTAGCTCCTCAGAACATAGTTTGGGAACCAATATCTTTACAGGAGGATTGAACTTGGTTGCTCCCTTAGCAAATGAAGAGGAGCGTAATACGCCATCCTGAAATATGCCTCTTTGGTGTAAGGATTATTTTGAGTTGAAAGCAACTGAGAAGCAGCAGATGGAGGAAGAACTCTGTCCTCCTGTTTCTGCCTAAAAGCTGGGCATAAATTTTCTTTTGTAAAGGTGTCCCTTCTCTCCTGTCCCAGAGGGAAGGAAAACAACCCTTATCACTGGAAACAGAGATGGCACTGAGATGACTGCATAAACAAACCTTATTAAAATAACCCTCATCTTCCATTAGTTTCCCTTGTATTTACTTTTCCACAATTTACCACACCCAAAAGCTAAAACCCCCTTTTCCTTTGCCTATTTACTTCATAATTTATCACCCTTTGTTAAAATGGTATAGAAGCTTCCAAGCCTAACTGCTTCTTTTGGGTTTTCACTTCTTTTCTGTGTAGCCCCTGTGGAAGTAAAGTTAAAAACATCGATTAAATTTGTGTGCTCTTTCTTCTGTTAATATATCTTTTCTCAGTTTAATTCACAGGCCTCAATCACAGGCACTAAGAAGGTAGAGGTAAAGTTTTTCCTTCCCTACAAAAAAAAAGGCTCTAATATATTTTTTTTCTTTAAGTAACCAGAGGCTGAAGTAACACAGCTGAAGAAGAAACTGGAGGTGAAGTGATGTGTACAAAATGTCATATTGTAATGTAATTTGTTGAGTGTCGTGTGGTATTAATAGCAACATCCTGAAAATGCAAATGAATAAGTTTGATCAATGTTCCATGACATTCCTTCATGTGAGCCTGCTAGGAAAAGGTCACTGAGCATTCTCCGTTTACATTTTAATTTTAGATTCCAGTATTTCACACTAGGCTTTTCTCATTTCTTACCAGGCAGTGAAAGAATAGTTCGTATTTCCAACACATTTTGTTTTCTCAGTTCTTTAAATGTTTGTTGTTTTTAAAAAGTTTAAATGTTTGTTCCCTTAAAAAGTTTGTTTCAGGGCCGGCCTGGTAGCGCAAGTGGTTGGGTGCACGCTCTCCACTGCGGTGGCCCGGGGTTCACTTGTTCGGATCCCAGGCGTGCACCAACGCACCGCTTGGCAGGCCATGCTGTGGCAGCGTCCCATATAAAGTGGAGGAAGATGGCACGGATGTTAGCCCATGGCCAGTCTTCCTCAGCAAAAAAAGAGAAGGATTGGCAGATGTTGGCACAGGGCTGATCTTCCTCACACACACAAAAAAAGTTTGTTTCAAAAAGGGAAAAGAATGGCAATAGAGGTGGGCCAGAATTAATAGAAGAAAATTAAGACAAATATAAAAAATGAAAAATATTTCCCTTCATAAGAATGTTTAGCATAGAGGACCACAATAGTTCCCTTGCATCAGACACATTGAATTCTCTCTTGGTTGATCTCCAGAGATGACTGTCCCCATGACCCCCTTCCTCTCCATCTTTGACTTACATTGTACACTCACCCGACACCTCTTCTTGCAGTAAGTCTAAGTGCAAGAACCTCAGTGGTAGCTGCTTCTCCTTGGGAGATGCCTGGTTTAAGATAAAAAGATCTTTGGAGATACTGATTTTATTGACATTTTTCAAAAAGTCAAGAGTTCTGGATAGGAAGTGGTCATTGATAAATAAATGACAAATGATAGGATATATTGGATATATGAGAAGCCATTTGGTTTAAAACTAATTCAGCCTGACCTCGTTTTTCCAAAAAGGCCTGACATGGCCTGTTGAGCATGCATTATACATCTGCTTTACATATTTACTATGTTCCAAAGACAAGAATGATGTCTCTAAAGATAGGGATGTAACCTCCCCATATCGGCATTTCCGTTAGGCTAAGCATCTCTCCCTAAACAAAGGATTAATTACTGACCTGCTGTGCTCACCTTGTGACCACTGACCTGCTGACCACCGATCTGCTGTGCCAGCAAAGCAATCTCATGACTATTGTAAAAGGGGCATTTCTATTATATGTGATGTCTGCTCTTTGTTCCAAGACAGTATATAACCACTCTGTATACCTCACTTCTTCAGTGCCCTTCCTTCCTTTGAGAAGGAAGGCAGGCCCAGGCTAGTCCTCAGATCTGGCTCATAATAAACTCATCCCAATTTTGATTTATAGATTGATTACAGATTATTTGCGTCAACGTCGTATAAAATACTCTCTTTTTCTACTTTAGTCCGTTGGTTCATTTTGGCCATTTGCGGGGAGGATTCTTCTTTTTTTTAGTTCAGTTGTTTACAAATAAATGTGCTTACTGTCTTACTGTATTTTCATTACCCCTTTGCTTCTAGTAGCACCTTCTAGCGCCGGTTTCTTCTAATCTCAGATTGGCCCAAGAAGAGTAGTGGAACAGGAGTAGACCTAGTTAATTCACATTCTATTTTGCTGATTGACTACTTTTCACAGAAATGAATTGAGTTAAATATAGCAAAAAGTTGGAAGATGTCTTTGAAACCATCTAATTCTTGTGCTGAATAGACTATGGAGTGCCTACTGTATGACGTGCAGCAATACCAAAAATAACTCCGCTAATTCATAGATAAGAACACCAAGGCATTGGGTAACTTGCTTAGGACACCACAGTTAGTTGAACTGGGACTAAAACCATCATCTGACTTTCAGGCAAATCTCTTTTGATACTATTCTTTAAACTTATTTTCTTGAGACAAATCACAGTAGAAGGAGCAACACTTACACCCCACACATGAGTGAGGCAGGCCTACTGAAGAGTTCCTCTCACGATTAGAACATGAACATGAGAGAGGAGACTAGGTTTTCAGAATTAGGATAGGAGCTAAGAGATCTATAGAAAGTACGCTTCGATGTTTACAGTGTCTATACTCATGGGTGAAAGCCAAATTAATTCTTGTTTTGGTTTGAAAAAGGTATGAGAAACATATAATGGGAAGGAACTGAAATAAGTGGTACTTGACCTGTGCCTGCAAAATGCTAGTTAATTATCCTAAAGCCATTTCAATTTTAAGCAAAGTCAGAACAGGTTAAATAACAATAGTTTTAAAAGAACGTAATATATTATAAAGAGAAAGATAGGATTTACCAAGACCTGCAATTTAAATTACCGTTATACATTAACTAGTTCAACCTCCCAATTTAATTCTACCTACCACAAACCCAGCATTACCACATTTGGGAGCTGAAAAGAACGTCCATGTGAGTTCAAGTTCCCAGGAGTAAGAGTCTATTTTTAAAACAACTTAAAGCAAGATGTTCTTATACAATTACAGAAATCAATTGTGATAAGTTTTTAAGAGGCTGCCATTGCCACTCTAGATCTGGTTGAACTCATAAACAAATAGGCTCATCTGAGCGAGTAGAGAATGTGTCTCCTCTGTAGAAATACAGTCCTAGCTTTGATGAAGAATCATGAATGTCAGCTGTCATTGATTCTTCAGGAATAAATTGGTCCAGTGATTCTCTTAAATTGCCATAGCACTATTAATATTGGGCATGGTAAGAGAAATTATTGTTCCTTGTCTAGAATTAACAATTACAGGGATTACCTGCCCTTGACCTGTTTAGTCTGAAATGTTGAATGCAGGTCAGATGAACGTAAAGGCCTCTGACATCACACTTGGCACTCTCAGAACAGAATAAAAGTATCAGCAATGAGGAATTCCTAAATCAGTAGGACCTTGCATAAAGCAGGATGTGCTACATATAAGTAGGCATTTTGGGATCCTAAGGGATACATTTGCTAATATATTGTGTGAAATATTTACATTTATTTTTGGGAAAAAAATGACACTAGAAGATGGAGGGTATTTTGTATGTGAAATACGCAAACTCCTTTGGTTCTGATGCCAGCCATATGTAGACCACTTTTCTCTGTTTAACTATTTAGTGAAGTATATTACACATACAGAAAAGTACACAAGTCATAGGTGAAACAACTCAATACATTTTTATAAAGTGAATACAACCATGTAATCATAACCCAAATCAAGAAATAGAACATTGCCAGCTCCTCAGAGATTCTGTGTCGGCCCCCCTACCAGTCATTATTCCCTGCCGAAAGAAACATCTGTCTTCTGTCACGATTAGTTTTGCCTGCTTTTGAGCTTTACGTAAACAGAATCATACAGAATTTACTTTTTTGTGTCTGCCTTCCCTAGTAGATTTCTCTGTATGATGTGAGGTAGGGATCAAGATTAACCGAGCACTGTTTATTAAAAGACTATCCTTTCCCTCACTACACGGTAGTGTCATAAATCAAGTGATTGTATATGTGTGAATCTATTTCTGGAATTGTTTCATTGGTATATTTTTCTTGTGCCAACATTTCACTGTTTTAATTACTGTAACTTTGTATTAAATCTTGATATCTAATTGTTACATTCTTCAGCTATATTCTTCTTAAAGATATTGGCTATTCTTAGTCTTTGTATAAATTTTAGAATCATCTTGTCAATTCTACAAAAAAAAACTTGCTGGGATTTTTATCAGGCTTGTATTGAATCTATAGATCAATTTGGAGAAAATTGGCATCTTTACAATCTAAGTATATGGTATGTCTTTCCGTTTCTTAGGCCTTCTTTAATCAATAATGTTTTGCAGTTTTCTATATAAAGGACTTGGCCAACTTTTGTTAAATTTACTCCTACGTATTTGATTTTTTTAAACTATTGTAAATAGTACTTTTTTATTACATTTTATTGCATTTTGTAATTGTTATTGGTGTATAGAAATACAATATATTTTTGTATGTTGACCTGGTATGTAGCAATCTTGTTCAATTCATTTATTATTTCTTATGGTTTGACAGTAGATTCTTTTGGGTTTGCCACATACATAACTATGTCATCTGTGAATAGTTGTAGTTTTCTTTCTTTCTTTCAATCTTAATACTTGTTATTTCCTTTTAAATCTATATCCCTTTCATTTCCTTTCTCTGCCCTTATTGACTTTTTGAGGACCTCCAGTACAATGTTGAATAGAGGTGGTCGGAACAAGTATCTTTGTTTCTTCCCAATCTTAGGGGCAAAGCTTTCAATACTTCACCATTAAGTATAGTGTTTGCTATAGGTTTTTGTGATACTCTATCAGATTTTTAAGAATTTTCGTCTATTCCTAGTTTGCCAGGTGTTTTTTTTTTTTTTTTAACGTGAATGGATGTTAAATTCTAAGAAATGCTTTTTCTGTATCCATCAAGATGATTATATGCTTTTCTCCTTTATTTGTTAATGTGGTGAATTACATTGATTTATCATTATATTGATTGGTTTTCTTTTCTGGTTATGGACCAAAATTCTACTCTTCATGTGTCTAGTAATTTTTATTGGATGCTGAAATTGCAAATGTTATGTGTGGAATGTTTGGATTTTGTTGTCTTCCTTTAAAGAGTGTTGAAGTTTGCTTTGGCAGGCAGTCAATTGTGGATTATTAGGTTGATCTTTTTGATGTTTGTTTTTAAGCTTTGTTATGCAGATGTAGAGTACCTTTACTCTAGGGCCAGTTTAGCTCTATCGCTAAATTGTGATCCCTCTGTGGTCACTGCCTCGGGTGTTCAATGAAGTATCTCTACTCAGGGCAGTAGAAATAGAAACATTTCTTATTCTTGTGTGAGCTCTGGGAATTGTTTAGCTTATAGCTCCCAGGCAGTTAGTTGTTTTTCACTTGACCTCACAGAATTTCAACCCGTGCATGTGTAGATTAGTATTCAGCCAAAGATTTGAGGGGACTCCTCTTCATATTTCTAGAGATCTTTGTGTGTGTAACTCTCTCCTCTCATATACTCTGCCCCACAAATTCTAGCCAGCTCAGCCTCCCCAGGTTTCTAGCTTCTAAATTCAGTGAGACTGCTGGACTTTTGCTTAGCTTCTCTCCCACTGTGCTGCTGTTTGGAAACTGCCTCTGGAAAAAAAGCCAGGGCAATCATAGGGCTCATCTTGTTTTGTTTCCTTTCTTTCAGGGATCGCAGACCTATGCTGCCTGTAGTTTAACGTCTGAAAAGAGTTGCTTCAAATATTTTGTCTAGTTCTCTAGTGGATTATAGTGAGATGATGAGTTACTATTTCATGAGCAGAAGCAGAAATTCTCACATTGATTGGCTTTTCAGATATTAAAGCAACCTTACAGTCCTAGTCTTTTAAAAATAATTGCTATATTAAGTTTGATAATATTTTGATTAGGATTCTTGCATCTATGTTTATGAGAGTGATTAGTCTATAATTATCATTATGATGATGATATTATTCTTGTCAGATTGGGTATCAAGATTATGCTGACCTCACAAATGGAGTTAAAAGTGTTCTCTCGTTTTTCTATTCACTGGAAGAGATTTTGTAAAATTGGCATTCTTTCTTTCTTCAGCATTTGGAACAATTTACCAGTGAAGTCATCTAAGCCTGGAGATTTCTTTGTGGAAAGGTTTTTAATTTCAGATTCAATTTATTTAATAGTGTAAGACTATTCTATTTCTTGTTGTGTTGGTTTTGGTAAGTTGTGTTTTTCTAAGAATTTGTCCATTTCAGCTGAATTTTCAAATTTCTATTGTCAAAAGTAATGTATAATATCTTCATAGCACAGCTTTAGCTATATACACACATCCCATATCATATTTTCATTGACATCCAATTTAAAATGTCTCCTAATTTCCATTGTGACTTTTTTAGCCCATTTTTTTCATTTTCATTGGAAATGTTTTGGAACTTAACAGAGATGGTGGTTGCACAACAGTGTGAATGCACTAAATGCATCTGAATTGTTCACTTTACAATGGTGAACTTTATGTTATGTGAATTTCACCTCAATTTAAAAGAAGAAACACTTTTTAAGAAGTGGATTACTCTGGCCAGCCCAGTGGCATGGTGGTTAAGTTCTCACGCTCCACTTCAATGGCCCCAGGTTCGCTGGTTCAGATCCTGGGTGTGGACCTATGTACTGCACATCAAGCCATGCTGAGGTGGCATCCCACATAGACGAGCTACAACTCTACAACTATGATATATAACTATGTATGGGGGCTTTGGGGAGGAAAAAAAGAAAAAGAGGAAGATTGGCAACAGATGTTAGCATAGAGCCAATCTTCTTCTTCAAAAAAAAGTGGATTACTTAATTTCTAAATATTTGGGCTTTTCTCTTATCTTTTTGTTATTAATTTCTAGCTTTGTTCCAATGTGATCAGAGAAAATATTCTGTATGATGATAATCCTTTGGAATTTGTCAGGATTTTTATGGTACATATTCCGTGTACGCTTGAAAAGATTGTGTATTCTGTAGCAATTAGGTAGCATTTTGTATGTACAAATTAGGTCAAGTTTGTTAATTATTTTGTTCAAATTCCTTATATCCTCACTTACATTTTTTTTCTCTGCTTGTTCTATCAGTCACTGAGAAAGGTGTGTGTGTGTGTGTTTTTAAATCCCAGTGTGTTATAAGCTTGTTTATTTTGCTTTGTGTACTGTATTTTGAAGCTATGTTATTAAAAGCATACAAACATACAATTATTATACCTTCCTGATGCATAGATTTTATTATTATTCAAAAATTTCTCTCTTTAAGTCTAGATATGTGTGTTGCCTTAAAGTCGACTTTGTCTTACATGAATATAGCTATACCAGCTTCCTTTTGGTTGCTTTTTACATGGCATATTTTTTTCCGTTCTCTTACTCAAACTTTCTATATCCTTCTATTTAGGATTTTTTTGTTGTAAGCAACATATTATTGGCTTTGGGATTTGATTTTATCCTACTTATAAGCTAATAAGTTGAAGACAGAGGACTCCTGGGTATTAAGCAGAAGACTGTATCACTCAGTTCAGTAGGCAGCGTGGGCATCAGCAAGTCTGTTTGCATCAGTTCCTCTTGCTCCCCAAGTCCCACAGAGGTGACATGGAGGGCCCAGATGGATGCCTGCATACCCAGTGGGTTGTATTATAGGAGAAGAACACAGAGGAATCCACCACTTTTATAGCAAGGAGTAAGAAAGCCTATTCATTGTCCCGGAGGAAGACATGACCTCATCCCTCAAGGTTGCTTGCTGCAAACTCAATCCTCTTGAGAAGTGGCCCGAGTAAAGAGCAACCTTGTATTCTTGGCACACCCAACAAGAGCATGTAAGGGTACTTTATGATTGCAAACATTTATTTCTCCTTGTAATTCTGTCAATTTTTGCTTGATGTATTTTGAGACTATGTTATTAGACAGATACAAATTTATAATTATTATACCCTCCTGGTAGATGGACTTTATTTTATTTTTTTTTGTGAGGAAGATTAGCCCTGAGCTAACATCCAAGGCCAATCCTCCTCTTTTTTTTGCTGAGGAAGATAGGCCCTGGGCTAACACCCGGGCCCATCTTCCTCTGCTTTATATGGGATGCCGCCACAGCATGGCTTGACAAGCAGTGCATTGGTGAGTGCCCGGGATCCGAACCTGCGAACCCTCTGGCCGCTGAAGTGGAGTGTGGGCACTTAACCACTACGCCACCGGGCCAGCCCCAGGTGGACTTTATTTATCGTAAGGAGATGTCCCTCTTTAACTCTAGTAATGTTTCTTGCCTTAAAGTCTACTATATTAATATAACTATATCAGTTTTCTTTTGGTTATATTTTTCATGCTGTATCTTTTTTCATCCTCTTACTCAATCTTTCTGTGTCCTAATATTTAAGATTTTTCTTTTGTAAGCAACATATATAATTAGTGTAATAATCTTTGTCTTTTAATTGGAGTAGATCATTTTAAATTTATATAATTGCTGATATATTTGGGTTTATTTTAACCCTTTTATTTTCCCTAGGTTTTGTGTTCCTTTTTCTCATCTTGCTTGCCTTCTTTTGTATATACGAAATGTTTTTTAAAAATTATTTCATTTTCCCCATTCTATTAGTTTGTTAGTAATACATTCTTTTACCAGTTATCCTAAAGATTACAGCAGGCATTCTTGACTTATTACCGTCTAATAAGAATTAATATCTATTCCCAGATGATGCTAAGACTTTATAATACTGACTACATTAAGCCCCTCCTGCTTTCTGTTATTGTTGATATATATTTTATTTCTACATAAATTTTTGTCGAAATTTTTCTACCTTCTAATTAAAACATTATTACTATTGTTTTGTAAGTTAATATTCATTTAGATTTACCTGTATATTTACCCTTTTCACTGCTCTTCATTCCTTCATATATTTATTTTCCATCAGGGATGATTTTCTTTCTTTATGAAGAATTAAATCCCTTTACTATTTCCTTTAGTGCAAAGGTGCTACTGACAAATTCTCTCAGTTTTTGTTTGTTTGGAATGTCTTTATTTCACCTTTGTTTTTTGAAGGATATTTTCACTATGTATAGAATTCTAAATTGTGAATTATTTTCTTTGAGCACTTAAAAAATGTCATTTTATTGTCTTCTGCTTCTATCTCTCGTTGGAAGAGTCAGCTTTCAGTCTTCTGTTGCTCCTTTCAAAATAATATCTCTTTCCACTGGCTGCTTTTTAGAATTTCTATCTCTGTTACTGATTTTTGGCAGTTTGCCTAGGATGTGCCAGGTGCAGTCTGGATATTTTCTACCCACCTCTTCCAGTCCACTAATCCTCTCTTCAGCTCTCCTCTATTTGCTGTTAAACCCACCCATTGAATGCTAATATTAATTTTTGCAATTTTCATCTCCATAATTTCCATTTTATTCTCTTTTAACAAATTCCATTTCTTTGGTAAAACTCTCCTTCTTGTAATCTCTTTTCTCGACCATGTTAGTCATAGTTATTCTAGTATCTGATAACTCCACTATCTGGTTCACCTGTCAGGGTTCACCTGTCAGTGTTTCTGTTACCTGTTTTCTCTCTCAGTCCTACTTCTTGCTACGCCTGGCAATTCTTTAATGAATGCCTGACATTGTATTTGAAAGACTGCACAGGCTCTGGATGATGTTATCTCTCTCCAGAGAGGATTTACCGTCTCCTCTCACAAGCAGCCGGGAGACAGATTGCCTCAATCCAGTTGTGACCACTGCTCCCAGGCTGGTTTGGTATCTTTAGGAAGGTCAGTCCAACTCTGGCTCTCCCCCATTCCAAGGATGTAGTCCTCCAGAGGTCCCAGCTGATGGCCTGGGGTGCTTTTTGGGACCAGTCCTCCTTGGCAAGTTCTGAACTCAGTTTTTGTCTCCATGGCAGTATGAAACTGCCAAAGACTCTGCTTTGCTGTTTCACCCAGTTTCTTTTCGGCTTCCAAGCCTCTTGTCCTGCACAACTTAATCAGTAAATACCTTAAAGAAAACTGATGCTGATGTTGGGCTCACATTTTTGCACTGTCTTCTCTGGGGTCCTGAGCCTACAAGTCCTAATTGCTTTGGTAGCTTCAAAATTCAATTTTCATCTTCCCAGCCCCATCAAATTACTGCTGACTTCTCAGCTGTTTGCCCTGCGCCAAGAATTGCCAAATGCCCTGCTTATTCTCTTTGGGCTACTATATCAAAAAATACCATAGACTGGGTGGCTTAAACAACAAATATTTATTTCTCACAGTTCTGGAGGCTGGAGTCCAAGATCAAGGTGCTGGCAGATTCAGTGTCTAGTGAGTACCCACTTCCTGATTCATAAACTACTGTCTTTTTGCTGTGACTTCATGCATCAGAAAGAGCGCAAGAATGTTTTCCGGGGTCCCTTTTATAAGGGCACTAATCCCATTCATGAGGGCTCCACCGTTATGACCTACTCACCTCCCAAAGGCCCCACCTCTAAATATTATTACATCGGGGGTCAGGATTTCAATATGAATTTGAGGAGAACACAAACACTTGGTCCTTTGCATGCCACTAGAGGTAAAGTAGTGTGCAAAAAGTTAGGATCACCTCAATAACTGTCCCTTTCCTCAAGTCCTGGCTATCTCGGCAGGCTTCTAGTGCCTTCGAGCAGGTTGTTTTCTTTAATTTTATCCAACTTTTTAGTTGTTCTTGGTGAATATTGGTCAGGCGATTCCATCATAGCTGGACTAGACCGCATTTGAGAAACACTGATTTAACGCCTTATTGTACCTTTTTTGTAATGTCTCATTTCCCTTACTGAACTCTAAGTCTCTGTAGAATTACCCTTAATTCTTAGCTTGGTCAGACCCTCCCTCATTCCTCATGCCACTTGGCTTTTCTTTTCATTAAGGAACCTCTAGACTCCACCTGCAGATGTAGCCTTATCCCTGATCTCTGACCAATCCTGGGACTCATTAGGAGAAGGAGAAAGTAAGACACCCAAGGCTAGCCCTGTGGTTCACAGCTTCAGGTCACCCCTGTTGCCAGTTGATCTCAGAGCATATGCACGAGACATGGGCAATTCCAGGTTTTAGTAGGCCCAAAGCATATATTATTTTAAGGACCATATTTCAGAAAAAGGATGCAAAATTATGAATACAAAATCAGGTATAAGGTCTTGGAAGGGGCCATGTAAGAGAGAAGTCTTGAAACTTAACCTTCATTAGCTTCATACTAACTCTGTCTCTGGCTTGGGTTGAAATTGTTGGATTCTAGCTTTGTTTCCCTGTCCCTACCTAAACCCCTATCTTAATGAGCAACTACTCTAGATCTGTTTCTCTCACACGAGGTGTGGGGTCCTGCCATGGACTTGGTTCTAATTTTACACCTGCCTAACTATATCCTTAAGAGTGGTTGACAGGAAGGAATATCCTAAGGTCCTTCAGAAAGAGGGTCCATGGAGCCAGGAGAAGGAGGCTCAGAAATCAACGAGAAACACTGAAGATGGACTTTCAGACAAAATATTAACAAAGTTTACTGGATATTTACTATATGCCAAACACTGCTTTCTCTCACTTAATCTTCTCAGTGACTCTGAGACATAGGTATTACTTTTAAAATCCCAATTGTACAGATGAGAAAACTTGTTTAAGCCTTATTTGTCCAAAGTCACAAAATTTATAAGTGAGAGAATTCAGATTTGACCTTTGACTCCAAAGTCCATCATTCTCTAAACTGCTTCAAAATATAACCATTTTGTTATATTTACCTACTACTGGCTCAGAGATGCGATATATCATTTGTGATGATATTGGAAACGTTGCATTATGATACTGAGATCACCATAGGTCATAAATCTACTCTTCTCTCTATTAGAGGGATGTGATAAACTCTTTTTTTTTTTTAATTTTTTGTTTATTGCAGTAACATTGGTTTATAACATTGTAAAAATTTCAGGTGTACATCATTGTACTTCTATTTCTGCATGGACTACATCATGTTCACCACCAAAATACTAATTACAACCCATCACCACACACATGTGCCGAATTATCCCTTTCACCCTCCTCCCTCCCCCCTTCCCCTCTGGTAACCACCAATCCACTCTCTGTCCCTATGTGTTTGTTTATTGTTGTTATTATCTACTACTTAATGAAGGAAATCATACGGTATTTGACCTTCTCCCTCTGACTTATTTCACTTTGCATTATACCCTCAATGTCCATCCATGTTGTCACAAATGGCTGGATTTCATCGTTTCTTATGGCTGAGTAGTATTCCATTGTGTATATATACCACAGCTTCTTTATCCATTCGTCCCTTGATGGGCACTTAGGTTGCTTCCAAGTCTTGGCTATTGTGAATAACGCTGCAATGAACACAGGGGTGCATGTACCTTTGCAAATTGGTGTTTTCAAGTTCTTTGGATAAATACCCAGCAGTGGAATAGCTGGATCATATGGTAGTTCTATCCCTGATTTTTTGAGGAATCTCCATACTGTTTTCCATAGTGGCTGCACCAGTTTGCACTCCCACCAGCAGTGTATGAGAGTTCCCTTTTCTCCACATCCTCTCCAACACATATTGTTTCCTGTCTTGTTAATTATAGCCATTCTGACGGGCGTGAGGTGATATCTCATTGTAGTTTTGATTTGCATTTCCCTGATAGTTAGTGATTTTGAACATCTTTTCATGTGTCTGTTGGCCATCTGTATAACTTCTTTGGAGAAATGTCTGTTCAGGTCTTTTTCCCATTTTTTAATTGTGTTGTTAGTTTTTTTGTTGTTGAGATGCATGAGTTCTTTATATATTTTGGAGATTAAGCCCTTATCAGAAGTATGGTTTGCAAATATCTTCTCCCAATTGTTAGGTTGTCTTTTCGTTTTGTTGATGGTTTCCTTTGCTGTGCAGAAGCTTTTTAGTTTGATGTAGTCCCATTTGTTTATTTTTTCTATTGTTTCTCTTGCCCGGTCAGATGTGGTGTTTGAAAAGATCTTGCTAAGACCGATGTGGAAGAGTGAACTGCCTATGTTTTCTTCTAGAAGTTTCATAGTTTCAGGTCTTACATTCAAGTCTTTAATCCATTTGGAGTTAATTTTTGTGCATGGTGTAAGGTAAGGGTCTACTTTCATTTTTTTGCATGTGGCTATCCAGTTTTCCCAACACCATTTGTTGAAGAGACTTTCTTTTCCCCATTGTATGTTCTTGGCTCCTTTGTCAAAGATTAGCTGTCCATAGATGTGTGGGTTTATTTCTGGGCTTTCGATTCTATTCCATTGATCTGTGTGTCTGTTCTTGTGCCATACCATGCTGTTTTGGTTACTATAGCTTTGTAGTATATTTTGAAATCAGGGAGTGTGATACCTCCAGTTTTGTTCTTTTTTCTCAGGATTCCTTTAGCTATTCGGGGTCTTTTGTTGTTCCATATAAATTTTAGGATTCTTTGTTCTATTTCTGTGAAAAATGTTGTTGGAACTTTGATAGGGATTGCATTGAATCTATAGATGGCTTTAGGAAGTATGGACATCTTAACTATGTTAATTCTTCCAATCCAAGAGCACGGAATATCTTTCCATTTCTTTGTGTCTTCTTTAATTTCTTTCAGAAATGTTTTATAGTTTTCGGTGTACAGATCTTTCACCTCTTTGGTTAAGTTTATTCCTAGGTATTTTATTCTTTTTTTTGCAATTGTAAATGGGATGGTATTCTTAATTTCTCTTTCTGCTACTTCGCTGTTAGTGTACAGAAATGCAACTGATTTTTGTATGTTGATTTTTTATCCTGCAACTTTACCATATTCGTTTATTACTTCTAAAAGTTTTCTGGTGGATTCTTTAGGGTTTTCTATATATAAAATCATGTCATCTGCAAATAGTGACAGTTTCACTTCTTCCTTTCCAATTTGGATCCCTTTTATTTCTTTCTCTTGCCTGATTGCTCTGGTTAGGACTTCCAATACTATGTTAAATATGAGTGGTGACAGTGGGCATCCTTGTCTGGTTCCTGTTCTTAGAGGGATAGCTTTCAGTTTTTCACCATTGAGGATGATATTAGCTGTGGGTTTCTCATATATGGTCTTTATTATGTTGAGGTACTTTCCTTCTATACCCATTTTATTCAGAGTTTTTATCATAAATGGATGCTGTATCTTGTCAAAAGCTTTCTCTGCATCTATTGAGATGATCATGTGATTTTTGTTCTTCATTTTATTAACGTGGTGTATTACGTTGATTGATTTGCGAATGTTAAACCATCCCTGCATACCTGGAATAAATCCCACTTGATCATGGTGTATAATCCTTTTAACGTATTGTTGTATGCGATTTGCTAGTATTTTGTTGAGGATTTTTGCATCGATGTTCATCAGTGATATTGGCCTGTAATTTTCTTTTTTTTGTGTTGTCCTTGTCTGGTTTTGGTATCAGGGTAATGTCAGCTTCGTAGAATGAGTTAGGGAGCTTCCCCCGCTCCTCAATTTTTTGGAAGAGTTTGAGAAGGATAGGTATTAAGTCTTCTTTGAATGTTTGGTAGAATTTACCAGGGAAGCCGTCTGGTCCTGGACTTTTATTTTTGGGGAGGTTTTTGATTACTGTTTCGATATCCTTACTGGTGATTGGTCTATTCAAATTCTCTACTTCTTCTTGATCCAGTTTTGGAAGGTTGTATGATTCTAAGAATTTATCCATTTCTTCCAGATTGTCGAATTGGTTGGCATACAGCTTTTCATAGTATTCTCTTATAATCTTTTGTATTTCTGAGGTGTCTGTTGTAACCTCTCCTCTTTCATTTCTGATTTTACTTATTTGTGCCTTCTCTCTTTTTTTCTTCGTGAGTCTAGCTAAAGGTTTGTCTATTTTGTTGATCTTTTCAAAGAACCAGCTCTTGGTTTTATTAATTTTTTCTATTGTTTTTTTGGTCTCTATTTCATTTATTTCTGCTCTGATTTTTATTATTTCCCTTCTTCTACTGATTTTGGGCTTTGTTTGTTCTTCTTTTTCTAGTTCCTTTAGGTGCATTGTTAGATTGTTTATTTGGGAATTTTCTTGTTTGTTGAGATAGGCCTGTATCGCTATAAACTTCCTTCTTAGAACCGCTTTTGCTGTATCCCATAAATTCTGGCATGTTGTATTTTCATTTTCATTTGTCTCCAGGTATTTTTTGATTTCTTCTTTGATTTCTTCGTTAACCCAGTCGTTGTTCAGTAGCATTTTGTTTAACCTCCATGTATTTGTGGCTTTTCTGATTTTCTTCCTATAGTTGATTTCTAGTTTCATACCGTTGTGGTCAGAAAAGATGCTTGGTATTATTTCAATCTTCTTAAATTTATGGAGACTTGTTTTGTGGCCTAATATGTGATCAATCCTGGAGAATGTTCCATGTGCATTTGAAAAGAACATGTATTCTTCGGTTTTTGGATGGAATGCTCTGTATATATCTACTAGGTTCATCTGTTCTAGTGTGTCGTTTAAGGTCAATGTTTCCTTATTGATCTTCTGTTTGGATGATCTATCCGTTGGTGTAAGTGGAGTGTTAAAATCCCCTACTATTATTGTGTTACTATTTCTCTTTTTATGTCTGTTAATAATTGCTTTATATATTTAGGTGCACCTACATTGGGTGCGTAGATATTTACAAGTGTTATATCCTCTTGTTGGATTGTTCCCTTGATCATTATGTAATGCCCTTCTTTGTCTCTTTTTACAGTTTTTGTTTTAAAGTCTATTTTGTCTGATATGAGTACTGCTACCCCAGCTTTCTTTTCATTGCCATTTGCGTGGAGTATCTTTTTCCATCCCTTCACTTTCAGTTTGTGAGTGTCTTTAGGTCTGAAGTGTGTCTCTTGTATGCAGCATATATATGGGTCTTATTTTTTTATCCAGTCAGCCACCCTATGCCTTTTAATTGGAGCATTTAGTCCATTGACGTTTAAAGTAACTATTGATAAGTATGTACTTACTGCCATTTTTTAACTTTTTTTTTTTCTCAGTGTTTTAGTAGTCCTTCTCTGTTCCTTACTTCTTCTATACAGAATTGATGGTCACTTTAGTTTGACCTCTGTCTGAAAGCTGTACTCTTTAACTCCCCTCCTCCCTCCTTTTATGTTTTTAATATCATATCTAACCTCTTTTTTGTGCATTTGTATCCATTTCCCTCTTATCTTGGAAATAGATAATTTTTCCTATTTGTGGTCTTCTCTTTTCCCCTTAAATCAGTCCTTTTAACATTTCTTGTAGCACTGGTTTCTTGGTGACAAACTCCTTTAATTTTTGCTTATCTGGGAAAATTTTGATCTCTCCTTCCATTTTGAATGATAACCTTGCTGGGTAGAGTATTCTTGGCTGTAAGTTTTTTCCTTTTAGCACTTTAAATATATCGTGCCATTCTCTTCTAGCCTGTAAGGTTTCTGCTGAGAAGTCAGCTGATAGCCTTATGGGGTTTCCTTTGTATGTAACTTGACATTCTCTTGCGGCTTTTAGGATTCTCTCTTTATCTTTAATTCTGGACATTTTGATTATGATGTGTCTTGGTGTGGGCCTCTTTGGGTTTATCTTGTTTGGGGCTCTCTGTGCTTCCTGTACCTGGATGTCTGTTTCCTTCCTTAGGTTAGGGAAGTTTTCATCTATTATTTCTTGAAATAGATTCTCTGCCCCCTTGTCTCGCTCTTCTCCTTCCGGGACACCTATAACACGGATGTTAGTGCGCTTGATGTTGTCCCAGAGGTCCCTTAAACTGTCCTCACTCTTTTTAATTCTTTTCTCTTTTACCTGTTCACCTTGGGTAATTTCTTCTAGTCTTTCTTCCAGCTCACAGATCCGTTCTTCTGTATCCTCTACTCTGCTTTTGAGTCCCTCTAATGAATTTTTCATTTCCAGTATTGTATTCGTCATTTCTGATTGGTTCTTTTTTATATCTTCCATTTCTTTGTTGACATTCTCACTGAGTTCATCTATTCTTCTCCCCAGATCAGTGAGCATCCTTAACACTCTTAGTTTGAACTCTCTGTCGGGTAGGTTGCTCATTTCTGTTTTACTTAGTTCCTTTTCTGGGGTTTTGTCCTGTTCCCTTACTTGGAATGTATTCTTTTGCCTCCTCATTTTGCCTCTTTCCCTGTGCTTGTGTCTACGTATTAGGTAGGTCAGCTATGTCTCCTGCTCTTGGATAGGTGACCTTATGTAAGTGATGCCTTAGGAGGCTTCCAGTGTGCTTCCCTCAGTTCTCAATGTTCCAGGGGTGGCCCCTATGTGGGCTACGTGTGTCCTTCTATTGTGGCCTGTTAGCTCTCCCTATAGGCGCCCAGGGAGGCTGAGTTATGCTCCTGGCCAGCTGTTGTAATGCTCAGCTGCTTGTAGTTGTTGTGGGCCCTTCAGTCTCTTTATCAGGTGTGGGGAGCCCCAGCACAGTTGGCTGTAAGCTCTAATACCACATTTATGTTGCAGTATTTCTTTTAACTGAGTAGGCCCCCAGTGTGGCAGGTTGTTAGGCTCAGGGCCTTACAATTGCTGTAAGCCTCTAGCCTATTAGGTCTCTTGTCAGCTCTCTGAGGATTGCAGCTGGGTGGGGCTGGCCTCAGGCACAGGAGCACCCAATTGTTTCAGGCTATGGAAGGTGGGGCAAACCTCCTATGTGGGTCTTTGAGAAGCACAAGTCTTCTGCAGCTGACGAGCCCTGTTGCCCACAGGTCCACACACACAGTCAACACAGTCCTGCCCCGTGTGAGCGCCCCGACCTCCCCAAGCGGACCCAGTCTCTCCACGGCGGGAGCCCCACACACTCCGCCACCGCCCCACACTCTCCACCCGCTCCTTGTGCACACCCTGCCCCGCTCAAGTCGGCTCAGTTGCCAGGCTGCAGAGAATCTAGTCACCAATCTATGCAGGCCCACAAGTTGCCTGAGGGCTTGTTGTTGGGTGGGGCCAGTCTCTAGGGTGGGCTGCCTGCCCTGGCTGAGCTGGATTAAATCTGTGCTCTAGCGGGTGGGGCAGACCCTGGGCTAGCAGGCCTCAGGGAGAACTCCAATGGCGTCTGTGTCAGCACGCCCACACCAGGCCACAACAATGGCCGCCGCCAATGTCCCAGTCCCTGGAGAGGTCTCACCCCTCACCGAGATGCACTCAGGGCCTATTAGGTGAGTCTCTTTTCACCAAAGCACTGTGCACCTTTCTTTCTGGTGATTTTAGGATGCTTTCTGGAACGGGTGAGTTTGTGCACGGGCCCTTTAAGAGCCAGTTTTAGTTTCTTTGTGAAGCGGGTTTTCTGGGGGTGCTCCCCAGTGCTTTAGTAGCAGGCACAGTCAGATATTATGCCGCTGGTCTCGATTGTGCTGGGTCCACAAAATGCCCACAGCGAGGGCGCTCCCCGGCTCAGGGCCCCGCGCCTCCAGGGAGGCTGCGTACCTGTGAGCTGCTCCCTGGGTGGCCGTGAAGCTGGCGGCTTGTGGAGGTGGCGTTTTTCCTCTCCGGAAGGGAGTCTCTGCCTCTTCTACCCCAGTTAGGATTGTCCGTTGTTGCAGGAGTTCCTCTTATCCAGTTTTCAGTTCTGTCTCAGGGGTAATTTTTCCACGAGTAGTTGTAAATTGGCTGTGTCCACGGGAGGAGGTGAGTTCCGAGTCTGCCTACGCCGCCATCTTGACTCTTCTGATAAACTCTTTAGTCAGGGTTTTGCTCATAACAGCCATAGAGTTTGCTTCAGACACTTCCTCTTTGCTTCAGTCCCCACGGTTATGAATTTATTTACATCATTCTTATTTGAACATTTTTTAGTTACTTGTGAATCCAGTGTTAGAGAAATCTCCATTGACATTAATTCCTAATTCGTACTACAGTGTATTTCATTTAGAATATCGTAGGGATATGTACTCATGCTCATCTCATTATTTATTACAAGAGTCAGTATTCCTCTAGCACCAGAAGAGACATCAAACAGATGTTATTTCATCTTAGTAGGATATAGAGTTGCACTGTTGCCTTCTGTCCACTCCGCTTATGTAATTTGGAAGAAGAGCACTTACCACCGTTTAACAGACTTTTTCACGGAGAGGGCCTGGGTGTGCAGCACCCTGCCACGTTCCCCGTTAGTTATGGAGAAAAGCCATTTGTATTCTGAAATTGCAAATCAGCCAGGCAATCACCACACAGAAATAGTCCTCATGAAAATAAAGCGGTGCTATATTTGAAGCCTTAATCATGTATATTTATAGACCTGAGTTTAGTTCTATTCGGAAATTTTCACATTATACAGTAACGTTGTGATCACCAACATACTCAGAGGGTGAGGGGAGGGGGCATTTGATCCACTTAAATTTTCTGAGTAATGGGAAGTTAGTCACAAAGAATCTTTCTGTCCACCCTTTGTTGAATGCCTTTCAAAACTCGCTTTAGTCATCTCATAAGGAGGTCAGAAAGCCACCTGTGAGGTATCGGGGGTGGGAGAAGCAGGAAAGTGTGTTCTCACCAGATTTGTCACCGATACATAAAAAAAAATCCACCACTAGAGATTCAGTCTTATGGCTTAGCACCCTTCCCCACAATAAAATGAAAAGCACTTGGGTTGGATAGCATATTGTACATATTAGTCTTTTAGAATTCAGTATTAATAAGTTTATCAGGGCATTTCCCAAGAGAAGATTTGCAAAGATGGTGGATATTTGAGCACCTTGGGTACCTGGTGTGAGAGAACAGTCTCACCTGTTTCCAAATGCTGCCCCAGGCCAGGCCTCTTGGTGACCGTCGGCTCTTCTTCATTAAATATGCTTCACTGATCTGTGAAGATGCAGCATTTTGTTGGCCCCTCAGACTGGGCACATGCAGAATGACGCCTCAGCCCCCTCACCCTCACACCCGCCTCTGTGACATTCACTGTCTCCCCATCTGCTAGTCACTCATGCTGACGAGGGAGGGCCCCACTCAGCAAATACTTGAAGGACGCATTTGGATGCCTAGAGGAAGAATATTGCAGGCAGAGGGAACAGGACCTGACCCAGTGTTTAAGACAAATGAGCGGGCAGCAGAAGTAGAGGAGACCAGAGAGGAACTGGGGTTGGCATTTTCCACTGTTCAAATGAGAAAGCTTAGAGTTGGCTTTGACTTCTTTCTCTGCTTCTGTCCTCTATCCCGCTCCTTCCCAAGGGCTCTGAAACTTCTCTCACAATTGTGACCTCCTCTCCATTCCCATTGCTATGGCGTGAGATCACTTCCTCCCCGAGAATCTCCCTGACTTGTGGCTTTTCCTTGTCCAAATCTGTCCTCCAGTTTGCTGTTAGAGTTAGCCTTTCAAACCCCACATCTGATCACGTGGTTCCCCTCCTTAACATCCTCAGTGACTACCTATTACCTATGCCAGCACTGTCCAATAGAACTTTCTGCAATGACGGAAATGTTCTATAATCTGTGATGTCTAATGTCCATACGTGCATCTGAACTCTTGTTAGTGAGACTGAGAAACTGAATTTTTAATTTTATTTAATTTTAGATAATTTAAATAGCCACATGTAGCTAGTGGCTATAGTATTGGACAGTGCAGCATTTCTATGGTGTTTAATCTTTTGAGAAAGTCTTATTTCCCTTTGAGAATCTAATGAAAGCTTCATTTTCCTTCAACAATTCAGTTAGAATATTTTTCCTAGAATTCTAATGGTCTGTGATTCCATGAAGCCCATCCGTGTATCCCTAGTTAAGAACCCTTGGCATAGAGGGTCAAGTCCAAGCCCATTTCTGGGGCTGGGAAACAGATAGCACATGGATCATACCCTCAGTCTCAAGCTGGATTGGATGGATGGATTGTCCTGAGCTCCTAGAATCAGACTACTTGGAGGAATCCATGATGATCAGGAAAGGAAGCCAGGGGTCATTCCCAGAAGGGCAATGTTAAGTGTCAGGCGGCACAGCATCGGGAGAGAGGAGAGCAGCAACAGATCAGAAAGGCAGTGCCAGATGCGGCAAGGCAATCTGGTCCACACTGGAGGCTGTGGGTGAAGTGAGGTGGTGGTGCCAGTGCTGGACACGCCAGTCCACTTGCAGGAACAGTAGCCCCATCCCATGTGCTCTGTGCTGCCACCGCACTGCGCCACTCTTCACAGCTCCCCGAACATGGCATGCTTCCATAGCTTTGCTCACATGGCCTCTTGCTAAAATGCTCTTCCTTTCCTGCTGACCTGGCCAACTCCTCATTCTACATGGTCAAGTTCATCTCCTCTGATGCTTCCCCCATCTCTCTTTCTTAAGAAATCAGTCACTCCTCAGCCGTGCTCTCTTACCTCCACTTCTCCCAGCCTCCCGGCCTCCCAGTGCCGATTAGTCGTTTTGTAATCAGATGAACCTAAATTAAAAGTAGCTAAAGTAGCTCTGCCACTTGCTAACTGGGTGACTCTGAACCACATGGCCTTAGTTTCCTCATCTGCATAAGTGAGGTAATAATACTTTCTTTGAAGAGTTGTTATGAGAATTAGTACATTGGGATATGGGAATTGACTAGTATAATGCCAGACACATAGTGGAAACTCAACAAATAGTAGCTGTCATTGCCATCATTATCATCTGTCTCACTGGTGGTGTTAACACCCGATGCTACAGTTACTTGCTTACGGATGTTCTTCTGTCTCACATTAGATTGGATTCCACAGTAGCTTTCCTATTTCAAGCAGGTTAGAAGCCATCTGATATGAAGAAGACGCATACGACTTGCTTTTCTAGTCACGAAATTTCCAGGAATCATTTATTTGGCTAAAAATTTTTAGGGCCTGCTTACTCTGTATCACACCCTTCCATCAGACAGACCAATGCATAATAATGTGTAATAAATATGTACTGTCCAAACCTGCTTTGTATGGTTTGAAATGTCCGGAAAGATCTGGTCAAGAATGTTCCTTCTTAGTCCTGGCATTGTCCAAATCCTCTGCTTTTGTCATACCGTGGTTTAGCTGACCAGTGTCAGAGAACAGTACATGAGATGGGTCTACAGTTGTCCAGCTCTGTCCCCTATAAATAAGGGAGGAAGACACAGAGCAGGCATAATCTGAGTGGGGAAAAGACCTGAGACAATAACCATGATGATAATGATGATGATGAAGATGAGGGTGATGCTGCTGCTGCTAATAATAATAATGATATTTATTGAGCACTTGTGCATCAGATACTGTGGTATGTGTTTTACACAGATAATTACATTTGATTCTCACAACAACCCCATAGTACTATATGTCCTGTTTTATATGAGAAAATTGAAATTTAAAGAAATTATGAAACATGTCCCAGGTTTACACAGCCAATAAACGGCGGAGCCATAATTTGAACCAAGATATTTGAGTACAGAGCCCATATCTGTGACTGGTTCATGCATGGAGGTGCTGCACAGAAGGGCCGATCCAGATTTTGGGAAAAGGGAGGGAGTGGCTGGTGTGTGGAGTTCTGTGCCACCAGGAAACAAGACGTTAGCACTGGGGGTGTGGAGAGGGGACTGCTGAGACGAAAGGTGACACAGAATCCATTTTTATCTGTTACTGAAATACGTGTGGCGAGTGAGCTGTCTCACTCCGGCCTCTGACATGAGTGAAGCCCTCAGCTGGCTTTCTGAAATGTACTTCTAGTGGCGGTGGTGAGTTGACAGAGCCTCACGTGTGGCTTCTGGACAGACTACCCCTCTCCTTTGGCACCATTGGCAGCAGCATCGCTGAAGGACAAAATGTATTACAGTAGCATTCGTTTCTCAACCCCATGCCGCTCTGAAGAGGTGATTGCTTTTCTTAGTAAAACACATAATGGGTTCACTCACTGATGTTCTCAAGGGAAAAAACCAGCTCCTCCTTAATCTTTTTTCCTTTTTCAGAAATGACAAGGGACTTGGCTTCAAAAGAAGATGAATGACTGCCTGGTGCTGACTCACTGCTCAGCTGCGACTGCCCCGGCCAAGAGGGAGGCTGTGGGCATCTGCACTGTAGCCACCTCCTGTTCTATTGTTTTTTCAATTCTTTTATTGAGGTCATATTGGCTTACAACATTGTATAACTTTCAGGTGTGCATTATTATATATCAGTTTCTGTATCGATTGCACTGCGTTCACCGATAGTCTAGTTTTTCTCCGTCACCATACATATGTGCCCCTTTACCCCTTTCGCCCACCACCCCCAGCCCCTTCCCCTCTTGTAACCACTAATCTGTTCTCCGTATCTATGTGTTTGTTTATCTTCCACATATGAGTGAAATCATATGGTATTTGTGTTTCTCTGTCTGGCTTATTTCACTTAGCATAATACCCTCAAGGTCCATCCAAGTTGTCGCAAATGGCAAGATTTTGTGTTTTGTTATGGCTGAGTAGTATTCCATTGTGTGTGTGTGTGTGTATATATATGTGTATATATATATATATACCTGTCTTAACATGAATACAGCCATGTTTGGCTGTTCCACGGACCTACAGCCAGCAACACACAAAGGAATATAAAGCAGCTTTCTGTGTGGTGGGCACTGGCTCTTCTCCCACAGAGATAGTTGCAATTTGTAAGATTACAAGATTCTTTGGGCCTCGTAGCTTGGGACGGACTGGCCATCTGTGCCGGGCTGCGACGATAGCTGGGGAGGCACAATGCATGTACACAAGTGCCGGGCTGGGACGATAGCCAGGGGGCTCAATGCACGTACACAACTGATAACCATTTGTGCATGGGAACACCAAACATTTACTCCGCAAGCTCTGCAAATACTTACTCTGGAGATTACTGATGCTATATAAACTGCTGGAAACTGAGGCCTGTTGAGAGTCTCGTCTGTGGGGGGCACGCCTTGCCCAGGACCACTGTCGATCGGAACTCTCGCCTAGCCATGTCAGTTGAAGGGACGCTCCCCAGTGTAAGGGCGTGGATGTTATGAGTTTTCTCTTTTTGGTCAATCTGATGTTTCTCTTTTCAGTTGATCTAATGTTATTTCCCTTCGGTCGGTCTGATGTTTCCCTTTTTGATCGATCTGATGTTTTTCCCTCTTGTTATTTGACCTATTCGGATTTGCTTGCTGCCTTTGCTTTACCCTTTCCTATATAATAAAGTGTACTTTCAGTCCATTCGTTTGGGTTGAAAAGTTTCTTTGATGTCTCCAATCGAATCCACTGAACCTCTCAAAACAATACCACATGTGTGAAATCAACAATTCAAAGAGATATATGCCTCCCTATGTTCATCACAGCATTATTCACGGTAGCCAAGCCACCTCTTGTTAAGGTGGCACTTGCTGGGATATGGCTACTCAAAACCCTCTCTTCTGCTTCTGACTCACAGCCCAGTCTCTTCCCTGGTCCCTTTCTCTTCCTCCTCATGAATGTTTGCTGCGATCTCCCAGTGTCAGAGGTCTTGAACTTCTCACTTCCCTCCCCAGATCCATCCCAGTCCCTGTCCTCACTGGCCTGTTTTCTCCTCCACCTGAGCCTCGACTCCTCCATTCCCGCATGGGGCAGAGAGCCATTGCTCACGTCCCCCCCCTTTTTTTTTTTTGGTGAGGAAGATTGGCCCTGAGCTAACATCTGTGCCAATCTTCCCCTGTTTTATATGTGGGATGTCACTGCAGCATGGCTTGATGAGCGGTGTGTAGGTCCAGGCCCCAGATCCGAACCTGCAAACCCTGTGCCGCCAAAGCAGAGCGTGTGAACTTAACCACTACTCCACTGGGCAGGCCCTCACCTCCGTTTTCTTTCCCCCTCCCACCTTGGCCCAGCCGAAGTGTTTTCTTCCTCCTTCATCTGCTGTGATAGAGAAGGTGTCCAATGGCATCTGAGATTGGGGAGTCGCAAAGCACGAGTCTGAATCCCAGCAGCCCTGATTTGAGCAGACATTTGAGGCCAGTGCAGCCCTGAGCTGCTGTGATTAAATTCTGCCTGGAGCTTCAAACCAAGAAGACTTTGCCATTATGGACTAACTAAAACATCTAAAATTTGACCACTGGGAGGAAAGTGGCGCACATATTGACAGAGATGTTCTCGTGGGGAGAGGAGCTGTGAGGAAGCTCATCAGCTAAGCTCACCTGCTCGGTATGTGGGCCAAGCTTTGCTAGGCTGTTATTGCCTGCATTTCTTTTCAAGCCTGGGAAGCTGGCACAGCCCCGTTTAACAACTCAGCAGGGACAGTTTACAGATCACGTGCCCATTTGTTTGGAGCATCTGAAGGATACCAGCTGTCTTGCAGCTTTATATGTTGCTCAGGGTGGGCATCAATCATCACCTAGTAAGCTGCAAATGCTCGGTACCTGAATGCAGTGATGTAGGTAACAAAATCTTAAAGGAGGGGAATTTATAGCTGGGTATCTTAGCTTCTCCCCAGGTATTTAAAAAAATTCTTTCATTCATTCCTTCCCATAGCTGGAGAGCCAAAGATATGCCATAACGTTTCTGGGCCACTATCATTACCACCATCTGTAAAGAGCGTGAGAGGATACCAGTCGAGGGTCCCTCTCACAGCCTCTCACTGCTCCCGACTGCTTGCAGTGTATGTCATTTGTACAATTTCGGAAGTAAGTTAATTAATTAGAAGCTCTGTGCTATTGTTGATTGGAGGAAGCATCAAGGTATTCCCCAAACCTTCTTCAAACAGAAAGAGACTTTTATAAGGAAACTGGATATTAAAGCCTTTCTATGTCTTTGTCTCAGGAAAACAGAATGAAGCTTACCTCATCCCCAGAGAAAGAGCAGACCCAGCATGCCCGTGTTAGAAATATGAAGCTGCAGGATCTCCCAGGTTAACAAAATAATCAAGACTCAACGCCTGAAGGCAGTTTATAAATAAGGGCATCTTGTGAAGACCAAATCTTGAAACTATGATCCTTGCAGAAAATAATCAACATTTGCACTCAGATCCACACCCGAACGACAGAAATAATTTGTACCATAAAGATGGGACCAATACAGAGGCTATTCCACATCCACACTGGTTAACGGTTACCAACGGCTTCTTAATGAGGCCAAACATGAGATTGATACTGGAATCCTCTGTATTCCCTTTACAGTACAGCAGAGTATGGGTTGCCATTCTCAAAACACCTCTTTGTCATTATCATTAAACTCGTCAGTGAGACAACCCTTTTAGGCATAGTTACATGTAGATATCTGGATCTTTCTACTTCATTGTTGAAAGGAGCTGTACATAAAAAATGCATACATTATGATTCCATTTATATAAAATCCAAGAACATGGTGATAGGAATCAGAACAATAATAGCCTGGTGTAGAGATTGACTGGAAAGGGGCCTAAGGGAACTTTCTGGGGTGATGGAGATGATCTATATCTTGTTCTATATATTGGTTACATGGATGTATACATTTTTTTTAACTTATCAAGTTAAACACTTAAAATATGTTCACATCAGATTTGTAATTTTAAGGTAAAATTTATAAATTTATAGAATTTTAAGTCAACATAAAAGGAAAAAATTACTCAAGCCCTTAGTTTACTGCGATGGATAGCTTTCTAGAGTAGCCCTTTATCAGAACACATTCTTACCTCTCAGGTTTTCAGTTCCCTCTTCATTTCCAGCACCTGGGGATTTCCTTTTTTTATAGGGACTTCTATACCTGTATAAAACATATTGCTGTATTTTATCTGGCATTTCTAGTTGTTTGTCATAGGCTAGCTTAAAATTATCATGGTACGCTATCTGCTGGAACCAGAAATCTTTACTTTCTTTAATGACTTTATCTATAGTATCTTTTGCCTTGCAATGAAATATATATATATAGATATGTGTATATTATATTATATTTATATATATATATACACACACATATATATACACACATATACATATATGTAAAAACTCTATCTTCTCTTCAGTGGCTTTGAGATTATTATCCAAGGCAAAAACCTGTGCTTTCAAACCATTAGCGGACAAGCCAGGTTATTAGTTGGGGATACCTAAAGGCAGTTAACTATTAAGAGTAGTGTCTGTCTCAGTCCTATACCTGGATATTGCTAACTGCATGAGAAGCATGCTGCCAAGTAAAGCATTGAAAAAGAAAACAGAAAACACCATCATGAAAACCAACATATCCTTTGGGAGGATGACAGATGGCTCTGTCCTCTTCTATTCTAGTTTATCTTTTATCCTTTGCCTTACATTTTTCTCCTGTGGTTAGGAGCCATGTTTAATTTTCCCCCAAAATGTGACATCTAACCTCTTTACTTCATTGAGCTTTAGAAAGTGATTTGTCCTAAATAATTAAAATTATATAAATCAATATAAAAAGAATCCAGTTTCATTTGCAACATGATTTAAATGCCTCTAACCATGATGAAAATCAACATTAGGCTCACCACTGCTATTTATATTTAACCATCATGTGCACACGTGAGGTTTAGAAGGTCTTCATCTACTGTGGGAATTTCCTGACTGTTGTAAATTTAAACTTCCCATGATATCATCACACTGAAATTCTCATTTGCACTGAAATATTTAAAGAAGGGAAAATGGCACCCAAATTGTGAGAATTGCTTCACTTATGTGAGAAGTGTGCTTCTACTGGTGGCATGTGTTAATCAGGATGTGAAATTGAAATATATTTACTGTGATGTTGGAGGTTTTCCCACATAGATGACGTGTGTGTGTGTGAGAGAGAGAGAGAGAAAGAGAAATTAAAATTTCAATAGGCACGCTTATGAGAAAAAATATGTATTATATATGTATGTTTATGAGAACATTATATTACTTGGATTCTAAGATGTACCTTTCCCTCTATTTTAACATTTATAACTATGTATACATTTTATAAAGTGACTTCTTTTTTCCCCAAATATCTGTTATTGAATCAATGGTGCATTTCAAAATCCATAGCCTCCTAATCATGGAAGTACTATTTGTAGACATGGAGAATTGAGACTTTCAGTGGAAAGGATGTCATCTTAGTATGCATTTCATCAGACACTCAGATGCTCAGACCTATGAACAAGTAGGGAATTAGTCACAAGATCAATATTTTCTGTTTGTCAGGTTGTGTTTTCTGGGGACTACTTCAAACATGCTTTTTAGATAACTCAAGCCCAGAAAAAACACATTTGAGAAACATTTATTTAAATTAAAAAAAGGTTGAATTGGTTTGGCCAAAGTTTCGAAGAAGTTGTGCTAAGTGAACAAAAACGTAGCCATTTTTATGGCGTTCTAAGATACATAGATTAGATGCCTCTAAGAGAAACATAGAACTAAAGAACCACATTTTAAATCTTAGGAAACTTGGAGAACAAATCTTCCATCTTTCGTTCAGCCTATTTTAGAGTAGCAAGCCCAGTGTCTTGAAAATAGTTGATAGCCAAATATTTATTTAGTGAGCTGTATTTACCTGTCAAAAAAAAAAGAATAATTCCAATCTTTCAATGAAAAAAAAATCAATCTACAATGCTAATAATTTGCTTGGTACAATATATGATCTGAGATGCTTTTTCTAATATCTTCTCTTCATACTATTGGCTGTTACATTAAAGCACAGATATAGCTGAAAATTTTGTAATGCATGCATGCTGAGAAATGCATTTGGAAAACCTAAGACTTGGCCCCTTATCTGAGATTCGTTTCTTCTCCTATAGTTAGAGAGGACTGATTACTGAGCTGCTGAAATCATGAGCATCGTTGTTTTTTAATACAAACTTCGTAAGTTGATTCAGTAAAGTGATAATAGGACAATAGAAAATAAAAGTTGATTAAAATGAAGTGTGGGCAATTTGAAACACTAACTCTAAGAGGGAAATATAACTGTAGTAGAATGTAGGTGGTGGCTATTCTTATTTCAATTTTTAGCTCTAACTGCCCAAAATACCTACTAAAATTAGCATATCAGAAATAAGACCATATGCTAAAATAACATAACTTCAGATCTCACTGCTTTATATTGTAAATGTGGGGACTTTTTTAGCTGTAATGCTCAATAAAAGAAAAAAATAGGTTGTTAAATTTCCAACAGTGATCCAACTGACTATTACAAGACTATAGAAAAACTCTGCCTGGATCCAGCCATCTTTCCTAGTCTGTTGCTCACAAAGCTGTGCATTCTCCAGTTCAATTCAATTCAATTCAATTCATTCAGTTCCTCCTATATTTTTAAAACTTTCTAATAAGAAGAGAACAATTAGCCTTGATTCCTGTCCCACTTCCACACAATATTTTTGGTTTTGTGGTTTTGTTTTATTTCTGAAATATTAGCAAAACAAGTCAGAAATGCATCTGAATCTCTATTTTAGAAAGAATTACATTTCTAGCAGATATTTCATAGTCATATCTTTTACTAGAATTTGTCTTTTTTCCAGTTTTCTCATTTATTTTATGAAAATATTACCCTTATCTCTAATCTGGCTTGATGGTCTGTAGCATATCCTGCAGAAACAGCATGTGTCTTTCTCTTTTCTTTTATCCTAAATAAACCTTCTCTGCTGTATGATATCCACGTGACCACGGATTTCCATACAACTTAAATACTTTTTAAAAATGCAGTTCTATACAACCCAAAAGCAAAATCCCCAAACAATCTGATTGAAAAATGCACAGAGGAACTGGACTTTTTTCCAAAGAAAACATGCAAATGGCCTACAGGTACATGAAAAGGTGCTCAACGTCACTAATCATCAGGGAAACGCAAGTCAAAACCACGATGAGTTATCACCTCACACCTGTTAGAATGGCCATCATTAAGAAGATAAGACATAACAAGTGTTGGTGAGGATGTGGAGGAAAAGGAACTCTTGTACACTGTTGGTAGGATTGTAAATTGTGCAGCCACTGTGGGAAATAGCAGGGAGATTCCTCAAAAAATTTAAAGTAGAAATACTATATGATCGAGCAATTCCACTCCTGGGTATATATGTGAAGGAAACAAGATCACTATCTTGAAGAGATATCTTCACCCTCATGTTCATTGCAGTATTATTTACAATAGCCAAGACATGGAAACAACCTAAGTGTCCATCAATGGATGAATGGTATATATATATATATATATACACACACAAAGGAATGTTATTTAGCTGTACAAAAGAAGGATATCCTGCCATTTGTGACAACATGGATGGACCTTGGGGGCATTATGCTAAATGAAATAAATCAGACAGAAAAAGACAAATACTGCGTGATCTCACTTATATTTGGAATCTAAAAAAACTGAACTCATAGAAACAGAGAACAGATTGGTGGTTGCCAGAGGCAGGGGGTAGGAGGTGGGGGAGATGGGTGAAGGTAGTCAAAAAGTACAAATTTCCAGTTATACAATAAATAACCGCTGTGGATATAACATACAGCATGTACATTGCTTTCAAACATACAATATTTAACTCTATTATTATATGTAACTATAGTTAACAATACTGTATTGTAGATTTGATAGTTACAAGAGAATAGATCTTAAAAATTCTCATCACAAGAAAATAATTGTAACTATGTGAGGTGATGGATGTTAACAAAACTTATTATGGTAATCCTTTTGCAATATATACATATATCAAATCATCATGTTGTAGAACTTAAACTAATACAATATTCTATGTCAATTATAACTCAATGAAACTAGGAAAAAATATAAAAATGCACTCCTAGTCCCCTCAGATTATTTTCAACATGTTCTAGCTAAGAGTTTCATTTTGTCAAGTCCATGATACCTAGGAGATAATTCCAAGTTCATTTAATTTATTGTCCACTACTGTGTGGAAATTAATGAAGATCTTCCAAAGGAGAACAAACAGAGGGTATGTATTCAGAGCAAGGGAGTCACCCACATTCACTGGTGTTTGGCATAGACTCAAAGGCAGGCAGGGGAGAGGAAAAGCTTTATAGTGTGAAAAAGAGAAGGCTTCGGGTGTACTCTGATTGGAGGTTGTTGGCATGGGGAAGCTGGAGGCAGGCTAACCAGAAACAGGGCATCTTATGTGATTGGTTTGGGGAGCATATTTGACTTTCTCTGATTGTTCCGGAGTTGGAAGCAGGGATAAAAAATAGGGAAGCTGACAGTCATTGACCAAGTCCTGATCGTTCTGGGCTGATTGCTACAGAGGTTGAAGTTTGGCTTCCTGGATTGATTGCTGCAGACCTTGTGGGAGTCCTATTGTCATATAGGGTCTTACCATTGTCTGTTTGTAATTCAGGCTCTCAAGTGTCAGAATTTTGGCTTAATAGCTATTTGAACCAGACCCAGGGACGGTTGGTAACTGGGTGGATTTACTGGGACATAACAGCTGGGCAGCTAATGGAGCATCCTGATGTCTGGCAGCCAAATTCTACACAGTAGACAATAGGCAAAGGAGCATGGATGGGGAAGTAGGTGGAATGACCCCAAAGATCTCTTCCAACTCTAAGAATCTCAAAATTTTGTGAGATAGTTGCGGATCAATGCAGTCATGTATATGCAATCTTTCAACTCCTGCATGGTTACATAATAATGGGCCTCGGCCCTGGAAGACTTCCTTACCTAGAGATAAAGAGCCAGCACATAAAGGGCCCTGTGCTGGCCTTATTGCCGTGCGCGGGAATATTTTTTCCTGTTTTAGACTTAAGGTGTACTCCTTTGTTCTGCATAAGCCTGTGTGTCATATGGTACCTGGTCAACCCCACTACTATATCTATTCCTGGTGGGGAGGGAATTGGGTCCTGCTCTTGCAGCACAAGAGGGATGCATGCAGACCATCACCCCCTATAAGACGCACTGGCCATGGGAGACCAACACCCACTATTGAAGCTGATCTTGCTCTGTCTCTTCTCTGTGTGAGTAAAGCTTTGTTCCATCCAGTGCCTGAATGAGTTTTGTCTGTCTTGGTGACCTCGAATCATGGAGTGGGTTGACATCCTGGGATTGCTGCTCCCGGCAGAGTGGGACTCCTCCCCTGGAAGTGATAACAGGTGTCACTTGCTTGACAGTTGTCATCAAAGAAATCTGGCTGTAGAAAGAGGGTATCCAGACACGAGAACAGAATTCAAGAGGAGGATTTAAACCGTAGATTCTAGAGTATTACCAGATACATAGTATGTAGAGAACGAATTAGAGAACTGAGAAGAAAACACAACATTATCCTGCAACTTATGAGGCTAAAAACCATTGCTATGTCTGGGGATAAGGCTGTAAGGATCAAGCCAAAACCCACGCACTATTAATAGAACAACGATATGAGATCCTGTTTGATGCTGAGCTACTCTAAATTCTTCATGATTAGAAATTAAAAGGGCCCCAACCACTGTATCTGAGACAGTGGCTGCCTGGCAGACAACATTCTGAGCCACAAAGTCTCCACTAGGCCCAGTGCCCACTTGCCTGCAGGAGACTGTTGGGATTGGATTTTTCATGCTATTCTTCCTCCCAGCGCTCCATATACACACCTTTGCCTCCTTTCTAGAGTCTTCCTGTGCCTCCAGGACATCTGCCAGTCCTCCAGTTCCCTCAAACCTCTTCTTCAAATGCATCCTCCCTCTACCTCCCCTTGGGCGTTAGCTCCACCCTGAGGTCTTCTGCCACCAGCCCCTCAGAGGGACACGTGCTCCTCCTCTCACGCTCTCCCAGAGTCCTCTTTTTCCACTTGTCACCATTGCTGCCCTTCCTCTTGTAACAAACCTCCTCCTTGGAAGCCACAGCATCCTCTATCCTGTCTCTAAACCTGTCTTTTCACTGTTTAAATCCTTTGATATCTTCCAATTTCTCTTAAGATAAAGACCAACAGCCTCAACAAGGCCACATAAGGCCCTAAGTGAGCTGGCCCTTGTCAACAGCATTGACTGAGGATAAATCAATTTCCACTATGCATATGGATTTATGATGTAGACAGTTTATCTTTAACCTAAATGAATATGCTCCCTACCTCCAGATATAGAGACCTTTACCTCAGATTCTTGGGCCATACCCTCATTCATCCAATAAGTGTTTATCAAGTGCATACCTGACACAGGATGCCGAGGCAGACACTGAGGATACAGTAGTAAAAAAAGCAGGTGTGACCCTTGCCCCTTAAGGAGTTAAGACTCTAGCCCAGTAGCTCTCAAACTTCAGTGTGCAACAGAATCACCCTGAGGGCTGGTTAAAACCCAAAATGCTGGGCCCCACACGCAGAGTTTTTGTTCCAGTAGGTCTAGGGTGGGGCTGGGGAATCTGCATTCCTAACAAGTTCCCAGGTGATGCTGATGCTGTTGGTCAACGGACCACACTTTATGAACTACACTCTACCAAGGCACACAGGTAAAACACGATTAATTACATAATACATTATTTACTTACTACGGATACTGAGGAGAAGCACAGGGTACTACAGTCTAGGTTAGCAAAGGTTTTATTGAGAAATCATTAAGCTGAGCCTTGGGAATGAGCTAGAGTTGGATGCATAAAAAAGGAGAGGGAGTAAGATCATTCTAAGAAGAGGGTCTTTGCGAGGGTTTGATGCATTTGGGGAATTGCAAGAAGGCCTTGGCTGGAGGACAGAACTAGAGAGCACGCTTTCAGATAAAGTTGGACTCTTTTATCTTCCTTTACCAATCTACTTAACAGGTGGTCTTCACTGTTGGTCAACTAACAGAGCTTCTCCGCCCAGGGAGCACATGGGAATCACCTGGGGGAGATTATGAAACTAGTAATGCCTAGAAATTCTGATTTAATTGGCCTAGGATGGGACCTGGATTTAGGTAATTTAAAAAATCTCCCCAAGTGATTCTACTTTCCAGGCAGGGTTGAGAAATCTAAGATTGCAAATTCCATCTTTTGCATCTCTCCTCCAAAGGACTTGTTTCTTAGGATTTTCTTCTTTTCCAGTGGGTTGACATTCCTGCCTACTAATTCCTCACCCCTCCTCCCCTTTTAAAATATATCCTCTGGGGTCCATTGTAAGATAAGAGAAAGCAAGACAAAATTCACTAATATTTTCTTCTTTTAAGCAACCATCAAAGTAAAAATTGAAACAGGAAAGACAACGACTTATTTTAGTCAGCTGGGAAGTACCTCCCCTCCCCCCAAATCATTCTTATTTTAAGTTGGGGCCATTGGCTTTTTAGGCTGTAGAATTTCTATGTGAGGTTGAATTTTTTACAATGTAATCTCACTTAAGGTAAGTTTGTTGTTGTTGTTGTTCATATTTGTGGAATTATAAGTATTTAGAGAGGACTATGTCTTATATAGTCAGATATTTCCCACAGAGCCTGGTTTTCAATGACTGAATAAAGAGCTAATGTAGAAGTGGTCATTATTTTGTGTTTTTATCCCCAGTTACCTGTAGTTTCATGGTCTTTCCTCATCACACTCCTTTAAGGGAAACCAATAATATCATTCCATTCTCCCCTCACATTGTCATTTGAGTCACAGAATTCTTATTCAGGGAAAGGAGAGAAGGAAGGAAGCCTGAGAGAATGGGAGCAGCGAGAGGAGAGAAAAAGCCTCAAGAGCAAGGCTGACCACAGGAATTCTGACTGTATGTGAGGACAAGAGAACCAAGGGGGACATCTGCGGGTCAAGTGTTGATGCATGAACACACGCTGTTTCATTTTGTCCTCACAAATACCCTGTACAACAGATACTATCATTCCTGTTTTGCCCACGAAGAACCAAGACTCAGAGAGTTTACATAACTTTCTTAAGGTCACACATTTTCACTCTGTGCTAGACACTGTTTCAAGTTCTTTCCAAGAATTATTTTATCAAACCCTTACAACTGCTTGAGTTTGGCACCACTATCCCTTTCTTACAAAGAAATAGTTTTAAAGAGGCAAAATCACCTATCTGAACATACGTACCTAATAAGAGATGAAAGTGGGATTTGAGAAGCAGGACCTTCCCCCCCCCAGATTCAGGACTCTTAACACTGTGCTGCCTCACACGCTGAAGCTGGGACAGACTTAGTTCTATATGACTCAAGACCCCTGGCTTTTTCACTGATGCCACACTGCAGAGCAAGAAGGATACGTTTGCAGCAGAGAGAAAGGAGGGTCAGTCAAGAAAGGATTTAGAAAGGAACAGGGAAGACGAGACACTAGAAGACACTGGTTGACACTAATGAATGTTGTCTCCCTAGGACAAACTATGTCGTCCATACCTGGCTTGGAGCAGAGGGCAAAAGGAAGAAAAGTCACGACTTCTATTCTTGAAGACACAAGAGCAGATGTAAATAGATGTCATGTGCATGAGAACACAAATGGAAAAGTGACACTATATAAATAGACCCAATTAAAAATGCACATGTGCTAAGGGCACTGCTAAAACTGGCTTGGGGACCTGGAGCCAGGGAGCGTTAGCCTGGGAAGTGAGTATGAGCTGGGAATGGAGGTGGGTTGGTGGGAAAGAAGGGATGGGCCGGAGAAATGCTTTCAAGATGACTGTGTGAGGAGCAGAGGATGCTGGCTATGCCAGGATGGGATGAAGTTGAGATCTGAGCCAAGATACGGCAAAAGATGAGGGCAGTGGCGTCACAGAGTTGAAGGGCTGGCAGGCCTTGCTAGAGCTCTCAGAACTGTTGAATGTAGATAGAAGTCCTGCAGAGGATCAAGATTCTGTGAGAGGTGAGCAACCATATTCTCCAACCAGAGTTGGAAAGGACCTTAGAGGGCACCTAGTCTGATGTTGCTCAAAGTGTAGTCTTTGGAACTTGTTCAACATGCGGACTCAGCGCCCTCTCACTCTTGAATTAGGATCTACTTTTTAACAAGATCCCCAGTTGTATACACACTGAAGTTTATCAAGCACTGAAGGGCAGTGCACGAGATAAGAGTTCTTGCCTCTTGTCCAGTGTGCAAAAGAACCAAGCCCGGAACGCTAAGGAACCAGGATTTTGTTGAAGAGGGAAGAGGCTTTCTAATGCTTCTTGTGGTGCTTCCCTAACATTACCCAGTCCTGCTAAAATATTGAACTTCATGAGAGATGAAAGGCGAGCCCTGACACATGGAACAGTAGAACATGCAGCTTAGCATCCCACAGGGCTGACATCAGTGATTTAAGGATACTTCAGTCAGCTGATCCTGGATGCTGCGACCCTATTATCAAGCGTGAAATCCCTACAAAGGCCAGAGAGTAGAGGCCCATGGAAAGAGTTGTCTGAGGAATGAGAAGGGAGAACAGTGCAATGCAGATGAACCAGGGAGCGAGACCCAGCTCCCAGGCTCTTAGTGGTTGTTAAATATTTCAAGCTGGTGGTGGCTCGAAATCAGCTGTGGTGGGAGCATTGATACCATAGAAATCAACAAACACTGCAAATCTAGGCTTTGTTTTTTTCAGAGAGCCAGTTTACCAGCACACCACTGTGGGAGAGTAAACAGGTCAGAAGAGAGAAGGCCCAGAAGTTAGTATGTGTCAACTGTGGAAGAAGAAATGCAGGAAAGGAAAGGACAAGTGAAGTCCCAGAGAATGAAGCTGCTAGAGGTACCTCCTTGCAAATTCCTGGTAGTGACTGGGATTTATCCACTAGCTGCATTTCTAAAACTCCTTTTCACAGGCCTGTCTCAAGAGTGGGAGTTCAAGGACAATGAAGGTTTAAAGACAATGGAAAAGGTGTGAGATAACGTGGAGAATAAAATCATGAACTGACAAGAGAAACATATCAAGATGACTGGGCAGCTGTTGCTCTATGGTGTAAAATCTTCTCATGAGTTTCCATCTGCTTGGGTATAAGCCTGGAGAAGGTGGATGGTGGGGTCATCTAGGGTGGGGGATTTTTGTCAATCACATGGATATTGTGTTTAATTATTATTATGTTTACACCCAAACCAGTCTTTTCTGGTGACTTAGATTTACTCTGTGCTTCTAATATCATCATTACCTCTGGTTAAAAAATAAGTCCTGAGAGTGACGTCAGCATCATGGCGGAGTGAGCTTTCCCGTGAATTCTTCCCCCACAAAATACAACAAAAGTAACAGCCACAGACCAACAACGGAATCCCAGACAGTCAAAAGCTGGAGCGGAGGGATCCACACTGCCGCACATCTGAGAGCGGAACGTGCTGGGCCCCCGGAGGAAGTGGGGAGAGGTAAGGAGAACTCCGCTCCCTCCCCATCAGATCAGCGATCCGGTCCGCGCGGCTCCCAGAGAGGGGGGAGGGGCGGCCCTCGGCAGGAAACTGTAGCTCTTCGGGCGCTCTCAGCCAGTGGGAAACTCCCGCACAGAGGGCTCAGAGGAGCCACAGGGCTACCATCAACATCTGAGCAACCCAGAGAGCGGATAAAGAGGGGCAAACGAGAAGCCTCCCACGTCAGGGACCCAGAGGGCAAAAGAGAGAGCTCCCCCCTCCCCACAACCCGGAGTCTGCAGCTCGACCAGATCTAGCGGTCCGAGGCAGACCTGAATAAACTGGACTGGACCCGTGGATCGCAGTGGGGAAAAGAAACAAAACAAAACAAAACAAAACTGCGGATCGCAGCAGAAAAACTGGGGCAGAGCGCAGGGGGCTTAGACTACACAGCCCTTTACCACCACACAGTGGCGGCAGGTGGAAATTGCAACCAGAGACTTCCAGGATGAGGAAAATCAAAACCAACACAGGAACCACAATGCAAAAATATATGAAATCACCAGACCAGAAACAAAATGACAAGCAACCAGAAATCAACCCCGAAGACACAGAAATCCATAAACTAAATGACAGAGATTTCAAAATAGTTATCATAAAAACACTCAACGAAATACGAGACAACACAGACAAACAATTAAATGAGATTAGGAGTTTCTTCACAAAAGAGATTGAAATCATAAAGAAAAACCTATCAGGGCTGATGGAGATGAAGAACACAATGGAGGAGATAAAGGAGAATCTGGAATCTTTAAAGAACAGAGCTGACAATATGGAGGAAAGAATTAGTACTTTAGAGGATAGGAATACAGATATACTCCAGATGGAAGAAGAGAGAGAACTAAGATTAAAAAGAAATGAAGAAAGACTCCGAGAAATATCGGACTCTATTAGAAAATGTAACATAAGAATTATAGGTATTCCTGAGGGAGAGGAGAGGGAAAGAGGAACAGAGAGCCTATTCAAGGAAATAATAGCTGAAAATTTCCCAAATCTGGGGAAGGAGCAGGAAATACCAGTAAGCGAAGCCAACAGGACTCCTATATATATTAACAGACAAAGGCCTTCACCACGACACCTAGTGGTAAGGCTAGCCAGGGTCAACGACAAAGAAACAATATTAAGGGCAGCTAGACAAAAACAAAAAATAACGTACAAAGGAACTCCCATCAGGCTCTCAGCGGATTTCTCAACAGAAACTTTTCAGGCTAGAAGAGACTGGAATGATATATTCAAAATACTAAAAGACAAAAACTTTCAGCCAAGAATACTCTATCCAGCAAAAATATCCTTCAAATATGATGGAGAAATAGTAACTCTCCCAGATAAACAAAAGCTAAGGGAGTTCATGGCCACGAGACCGCCACTACGAGAAATACTCAAGAAGGCCCTCAGGCCTGAAAACAAGAAGAGAAAGGGAACACAAAGCTCGGAGTAAGGAGAAAAGTAGGTAGACAAAATCAGAGAAATAGTAGATCTTTACCGGAATAGGTTAGCAACCACTTAAATACTAAACTCAAAGATCAAAGGAAGAAATTCACCAAAAATAAATTTAACCTCATCACTGTAAACACACAGCCACAACACAAGATAGAATAAGGTATAACAAGAGCAACTTAGAAGGGGAAGAGGAAAGTGACTGAACTGACTTAGTATAAGGAAATAGGAGGCTATCAGATAATGGACTATCTCATACAGAAGATTTTTCGCCCAAACCTCAAGGTAACCACTAAACAAATAATCAAATTAAAACCACATATGATAAACAAAGAGAAAACTAGAAGAATCATAAGACAGAACAACCAAACTGAATTGGCAGTCCAAAACAAATGGGACAAGAAACAAAGGAAATGCAAAAGAACCAGAAAATAAGTGACAAAACAGCAACATTCAACCCTCATATTTCAATAATTACCCTAAATGTAAATGGATTGAACTCTCCAATCAAAAGATACAGAGTGGCAGGATGGATTAAAAAGCAAGACCCAACAATATGCTGCCTTCAGGAAACACATCTTAGCACTAAAGACAAGCACAGGCTCAGAGTGAAAGGATGGAAGACAATACTCCAAGCTAATGGCAAACAAAAGAAAGCAGGTGTTGCCATACTCATATCAGACAAAGTAGACTTCAAGATAAAACAGGTTAAGAAAGACAAAGAAGGGAAATATATAATGATAAAAGGGACACTCCATCAAGAAGACATATCACTTATAAATATATATGCACCCAACATAGGAGCACCAATGTACATAAAACAACTATTAACAAACCTAAAAGGAGAAATCAACAACAACACAATAATAGTAGGGGATCTTAACACCCCACTTACAGCAATGGATAGATCATCCAGACAAAAAGTTAATAAAGAAATATTAGACTTAAATGAAAAACTGGACGAGATGGACCTAGTAGACATATACAGAGCACTCCACCCAAAAACAGCTGACTACACATTCTTCTCAAGCGCGCATGGAACATTCTCTAGGATAGACCATATGTTGGGAAACAAAGCAAGCCTCAATAAATTTAAGAGGATTGAAATCATAACAAGCATCTTTTCAGACCATAAGGCTATGAAACTGGAAATGAACCAGGAAAAAAAAACTGGGAAAGTGACAAAAATGTGGAGATTAAACAACATGCTACTGAACAACCAATGGATCATTGATGAAATTAAAGGAGAAATCAAAAACTATCTGGAAACAAACGAAAATGATAACATGCCATATCAAACCATATGGGACGCAGCAAAAGCGGTCCTGAGAGGGAAACTCATAGCGATACAAGCCCACCTTAACAAACAAGAAAAAGCCCTAATAGGCAACCTTAAATTACACCTAACAGAACTAGAAAAAGAAGAACAAACAAAGCCCAAAGCCAGCAGAAGGAGAGAAATAATAAAAATCAGAGCAGAAATAAATGATATTGAGACCAAAAAAACAGTAGAAAGGATTAATGAAACAAAGAGTTGGTTCTTCAAGAAGATAAACAAAATAGACAAACCCTTAGCCAGGCTAACTAAGAAAAAAAGAGAAAAGGCTCAAGTAAATAAAATTAGAAATGAAAGAGGAGAAATTACAACGGATACCATGGAAATACAGAGGATTATAAGAGAATACTATGAGAAATTATATGCCAACAAATTGGACAATCTAGAAGAAATGGATAAATTCTTAGACTTATACAACCTCCCAAAATTGAACCAAGAAGAAATGGAGAATCTGAATAGACCAATCACAAGTAAAGAGATTGAAATAGTAATCAAAAACCTCCCAAAAAATAAAAGTCCAGGACCAGATGGCTTCTCCAGTGAATTTTACCAAACATTCAAAGAAGATTTAATACCCATCCTCCTCAAACTATTCCAAAAAATAGAGGAAGATGGAACACTTCCTGAATCATTCTATGAGGCCAACATCACCCTGATACTGAAACCAGACAAAGACAATACAAAGAAAGAAAATTACAGGCCAATATCGCTGATGAACATTGATGCAAAAATCCTCAACAAAATATTGGCAAACCGAATACAACAATATATTAAAAAGATCATACACCATGATCAAGTGGGATTTATACCAGAGACGCAGGGATGGTTCAACATCCGCAAATCAATCAACGTGATACATCACATCAACAAAACAAAGAATAAAAACCACATGATCATCTCAATAGACGCAGAGAAGGCATTTGACAAGATACAACATCCATTTATGATAAAAACTCTCAATAAAATGGGAATAGAAGGAAAGTACCTCAACATAATAAAGGCCATATATGACAAACCCACAGCTAACATCATACTCAACGGGGAAAGACTGAAAGCCATTCCTCTGAGAACAGGAACGAGGCAGGGCTGCCCACTCTCACCGCTCCTGTTCAACATAGTACTGGAGGTTTTGGCCAGAGCAATTAGGCAAGAAAAAGGAATAAAAGGAATCCAAATAGGTAACGAAGAAGTGAAACTCTCACTATTTGCAGATGACATGATTGTATTTAGAAAACCCTAAAGAATCTGTTGGAAAACTGTTAGAAACAATCAACAACTACAGCAAAGTTGCAGGGTACAAAATCAATCTACAAAAATCAGTTGCATTTCTATATGCTAATAATGAACTAACAGAAAGAGAGCTCAAAAAGATAATACCATTTACAATTGCATCAAAAAGAATAAAATACCTAGGAATAAATCTTACCAAGGAGGTGAAGGACCTATACAATGAGAACTACAAGACATTATTGAGGGAAATCTACGATGACATAAAGAAATGGAAAGATATCCCATGCACGTGGATTGGAAGAATAAACATAGTTAAAATGTCTATATTACCTAAAGCAATCTACAGATTCAATGCAATCCCAATCAGAATCCCAATGACATTCTTCACAGAAATAGAAAAAAGAATACTAAAATTTATATGGGGCAACAAAAGACCCTGAATAGCTAAAGAAATCCTAAAGAAAAAGAACAAAGCAGGAGGCATCACAATTCCTGACTTCAAAACATACTACAAAGCAATAGTAATCAAAACAGCATGGTACTGGTACAAAAACAGACACACAGATCAATGGAACAGAATTGAAAGCCCAGAAATAAAACCACACATATACGGACAGCTAATTTTCGACAAAGGTGCTAAGGACATGCAATGGAGAAAGGAAAGTCTCTTCAATAAATGGTGTTGGGAAAACTGGACATCCACATGCAAAAGAATGAAAGTGGACCATGTGCTATCGCCATACACAAAAATTAACTCAAAATGGATCAAAGACCTGAAGGTGAGACCTGAAACTATAAAACTCATAGAAGAAAATATAGGCAACACACTATTTGACATTGGGTTTAAAGGAATCTTTTCGGATGACATGCCTACCCAGACTAGGGAAACTAAAGAAAAAATAAACAAGTGGGACTTTATCAGACTAAAGAGCTTTTATAAGACAAATGAAATCAGAATCAAGATGAACAAACAACCAACCAGCTGGGAGAGAATATTTGCAAAACATACATCTGACAAGGGGTTGATCTCCATAATATATAAAGAACTCACACAATTGAACAACAAAAAAACAAACAACCCGATCAAAAAATGGGCAGAGGAAATGAACAGACACTTCTCCAAGGAAGATATACAGATGGCCAATAGGCACATGAAAAGATGCTCAACATCACTATCATCAGGGAAATGCAAATCAAAACAACACTAAGATACCACCTCACGCCCGTCAGAATGGCTATAATCACCAAGACAAAAAACAACAAATGTTGGAGAGGATGTGGAGAAACAGGAACCCTCATACACAGCTGGTGGGAATGCAAATTGGTGCAGCCTCTATGGAAAACAGTATGGAGATTCCTCAAAGAATTAAAAATAGAGATGCCCTATGATCCAGCCATCCCACTACTGGGAATCTATCCAACGCACCTGAAATCAACAATCCAAAGAGGCTTATGCACCCCTATGTTCATTGCAGCATTATTCACCATAGCCAAGAAGTGGAAGCAACCTAAGTGTCCCTCGACTGACGATTGGATTAAGAAAATGTGGTATATATATACAATGGAATACTACTCAGCCATAAAAAAAGACAAAATCGTCCCATTTGCAACAACATGGATGGGCCTGGAGCGTATTATGTTAAGTGAAATAAGCCAGAAAGAGAAAGACAAACACTGTATGATCTCACTCATATGTGGAATATAAACCAACACATGGACAGAGAAAACTGGACTGTGGTTACCCGGGAAGTGGGGGTGGGGGGTGGGCACAAGGGGTGAAGGGAGTCATATATGGGGTGATGGACAAACAAAAATGTACAACCCAAAATTTCACAATGTTAGAAACCATTAAAATATCAATAAAAAAAAATAAGTCCTTAGTTTCTGTTGAAATCATCTTGAACTTTTCCACCTCCATGGCTTTGCTTTTTCTGTGCCTCTTGTTTAGGATGCCATTCCCTTTTCTGTCCTCCTGGTCAATTCTACTTAGACCCCAAGATCAAATACTACCTCCTCCAGGAAGCCTTCCCTGACCACTCCAGCCCGTAGTAACCTCTTTCTCCATTCAGCACAGATTGTCTGGACAAAGTCCTTGGGGACTGTGTCTTATACTTTTCTCAAATGAATATTAGGAGATATGGTCTATCCATTGCAGAGTTCCAGCAATGGAGACTATGACAGTCAACAGTTGCTTTCAGAAGCGTACTTGATAAAAATAATACACATTTTTCCCCTTCACAAATTGTTTCTCCACTGTCAAGTTCTCTAGTGGTCTTCTAAGTATGCCTCCCCTGCGCCAGTTAGCATTCTGCTCTGTCTCTGTTGTTGTAAAACTAGACATTGTGACAATAGCAATGGCATCACTGCCCCTCCTGTCATCAGGATGGCCAGCTCAAGCCAGACTGACTTTGGTTCCAATCTAAAGTTCGCTTTTAGATGATCAAATTGCATAAAACCTAATTTAAGTAACAGAGAATAACGTGTATTTATAACGCAATAGGCTTACCCTTAGTGGGGTAGAGGGGAAAAATAAATATCTTGATAATCCCAAAGGAGTCTCTAATTAGCTGAACAGAAAGGGATAAGTTTTGAGAACCGGGGAGAAGGGAGCAGGACCATCTTCCCCAAGACCCTCCCTGGTACTCCAGGACACTCAGAGTAGCGCAACTGGGTAGCAGGATGGCCAGACCATGTGGGCATTTTTCTTACACGTCTGGGGCTTTTTCCTCGAAGAGAGGATTTTTTTGCCTCCTGGTGCCTCATGAAATCCTCAAACTATATCATGTTACACATGAATGTGACCAGATCTCTGGAAGAGCTTCTAATTATAAACGTGGTGTTTATTTTCCTTGCCTCATGTCATCTGATTTTCTTTTCATTTATATGAAATAGGAGTCATCAGCTTTGAAGACTTGCTGACAGTTTAATGAAAACAATTTTGATTGTGAGTTGGTTGCTTTTTATTTCTGTTTCCATGTATTCCCTAAATCAAAGATCTCAAATTCGCTTTGGAAGTGAGATTCACATCCTACTTTCACCAGAGAAAATCCATAAATTAGCACAGGGTAGGAATCTGGCCCTGACTATGAAGACAGTGCAGAGTGACAAGTCCAGCATAGGTCTCTGATACTCATGATTTTTCCTTCTTTTCTTGGGCCAAGGTTAAATTGTTTTCCATTCTATTGACGCAAGTTATACGGAAGCACCCGATGCTATGTATCCCTTCCTTTCCATCTCCCAATTTACACATACTTTAATTTTTTTCCAGTGTAACTCAACAGAATCTGGAAATGATTTGTCACAGGATAAGAATTCTTTCTCAGTTCATTGCTCAGAAAATTTATAATCCTTTTGTTGTTTTTCAAGACTGTCAAAGGAGTAAGTCGAAAACAAGCAATAGCAATGGCACCTAAATTCTTAAATAGTTTTTTTTTTGCAACCACTCTGAATAATCAAACACAGAAGAAACATTTCTTTTTAAAACAGATAAAAATAAAAATTTAAAAATGATTTCATTTTTCTAAGCTTCACTGAATCAAAATGGTAACTCATTAGTAGGCTGTCAGGGAGATACAGACTATGGTTCCTGGCCTTTGGAAGCCTAAATTTCAAAAGGAGAGAAAGGATAAGCACAAAGAAGATATTAAAGACACCTGCTTGAAGCTCATGTGTTTATGACCTTCGATATACGTAGAATAAGCAACCTGTCTCTGCTTAGAAGATGGGAGTTGGGGAGAGCAGGGACTGGCTAGGGGGTGAAGGCACAAGAGAGAGTTTATTTTTGTGTTGGTAATCAAGTTGGCTTGGTGTTGTGCTGGAAAGATTTTTTGAAAGGGAATGCCTTCAGAGATTAGAAGAAAAGGAGAAACATGATGTGGCAGAAAAGAGTAGAGATGATATTCTGGGCAGAGGTCTAACTGTATGATTGGAGAGAGAGAGAAAAAATGAGAGAGAGAGCAACAGCCATAGAGATTAGATTGGTGGGTCATCTGGCTAAAGAGGTAAAATCTTAAAGTTAAGGGTTGGAGAATAATAAGACAAAGATTATGTTAGAGTCTGTAGTGGCAGCTCAATTTTAATTTGCATTTCCCTATTGTTATTGAGATTGGCTGCCCTTTTATATGTTTATTGGCCACTTTGGCTTGTCTTTTTCTCATTGATTTTTAAGAAGTCCTTATATAACCTGAATCTAAGCCCTTTGTTGGATGTATGTATTGCAAATATTTTCTCCCACAATGTTGCTTATCTTTTCGTTCTCATAATAGAATCTTTGTTGAAGCAAAGTTATTGTTGTCCAATTTATCATTATTTTTCTTTATGGTTAGTGTTTTCTGTATAAGAAATCTCTCTCTATTCCAAAGTAATCAATTTATTACCTATTTTAGGAATAAATTGATTTTATTCCTAAATTCCTATTTTAGGAACTTAGTTTTTTAAACTCCCCCATTTAGATCTACGATTTACTTAGAATTGATTTTTGTATATGGTGTGAGATAGAGTCAAGATTCACTTTTTTTTCATATGATTATCCAGTTGATCCAGCACCATTTATTAAAAAGATCATCACGGGGCTAGCCCGGTGGCATAGTGGTTAAGTTCGTGAGTTCTGCTTCGGCAGCCTGGGGTTCGTGGGTTCAGATCCGAGGCATGGACCCACACACTGCTCATCAAGCCATTCTGTGGCAGCGTCCCATATACAAAATAGAGGAGGATTAGCATAGATGTTAGCTCAGTGACAATCTTCTCAAGCAAAAAGAGGAAGATTGGCAACAGATGTTAGCTCAGGGCCAATCTTCCTCAACAAAAAAAAAAAAAGAGAGAGAGCGAGAGACTATCACTTCTTTAATATTGTTCAAGGTGGCATTTGTCAAAATCAATTGTACATATATGTGTGGGTCAGTTTCTGAACTCTCTATTTGTCTAAACTTGCACCAATACAACACTCTTAATTATTATAGCTTTATGATAAATCTTCATATCCAGTAGTGTAGGTTCTTCAGATTTGTTGTTCTTTAAGGTTATCATAGCCATGCATGGCCCTTTGCATTTCTGTATAGTTTTAGAATTAGCACTTCCATTTACACACACACACACACACACACACACACACACACACACACAGAGTTAGTAATTTGATAGTATTGCATTGAATCTAAAAATCAATTTAGGTTGAACTGACCTAATAATGCAGTTCGACAGCATTATAATGTTGAATCTTCTAACTCATGAACATGACTTATCTCTCCATCTGTTTAGGTCTTCTTTAACTTATTGCACTAATGTTTTGTAGTTTTATGTGTAGAGGTCTTATATATCTTTAATTGGATTTAATCCTAGGTATTGATGTTTTCTGATGCTATTTTAATGATATATTTCCAATGTTATTTTTTAATTTGTTTATTGCTGACATATAGAGAAAGTGTTGATTTTTATGTATTGTCCCTTAATTCACTGACTTCATTATATTCAATTATTAAGTTAAATAGTTTGACTATAAATCCTTTTGTATTTTTCACACTCACTACTATGACAGCTTTGTTTCTTCCTTTCCAATTCTTATACCTTCTATTTATATTTCTTGCCTTCCTGCACTGTTAGGAGCACTAATATAATGTAGAGTAGAAGTGATGATAGCAGGCATCTTTGTCTTATTCAATCTCAGGGAACAAGACACAAAATACGATGTTTACTGTGGGTTTATTGTAATAGTCTTTATTAGATTAAGGATTTTCTTTCTATTCCTAGTTTGCTAAGGGTTTTTATTGTGAATGGGTGTTAACTTTTATCAAACATGTTTTCTGCATATATTGGACAGATCATATGATTATTCTCCTCCATTCTGTTAATGGCTGAATTACATGAACTGATTTTTAAATGTTAAACCAACCTTGCATTCTTTTGTTCTCTATGCTTTAGTCTGGAGATATTCTCTGACCTACCTTAAAGCTTACTAATCCTCTCTTCAGTTGTGTCAATCTGCTTTTAAATTCATCTATTGTTATTAATTTATTATAGTTTTAGTTTTAGAATTTCATGTGATTCTTTTTAATAGATTCCAATTCTTTGATGAAATTCTCTATTTTGCCATTTATTTTTTAAACATATTAATCAGTTTTCTAAAGCATATCTAACATATATGTCAGATAACTTCAGTATCTGGATCTCCTGATGGTCTCTTTCCACTGTCAAACTTTTTCTTGTGAGTTTTCAATTATTTGGTTTTGTCAAGTACTCCTTTATTATGTACCAGACATTATTTATGAAAAATTGTAGAGATCATCTAAAGCTCTGTTGGATGTTATCTTCCTCCAGAGGGTATTTGCTTGTGATTTTGACAGGCAAAGTAAGGCCAATCCCTTTAAATTATCCTGAGATTGAGCTGACTCAATGTCTGTTAACTCTCAAGCTGTCTTAACTCCTAAGGTGTAAACTTTGTGGGTCTCAGCTGAAGGCCTGGACTGTTTACCAGGGCCACTCTTCCTTGGCAGGCCCCCACCCCAGCCCCATGAGACTGTTCAGTCTCTGCTCAGTTTCTCAGCTTTTGGCTGCCACTATCTTCTCAGCTTCTGCTCTAGCTGCCCCATCCCCCCCTTACAAATTGGCAAATGCCTCAAGGGAGAAGCAGCAGCAAATATTAGGCTCAACTCTTTGCTTCCGTCCTCTCTGGTGTCTTGGTCCCTGAAGTCCTCCCAGCCTTGACAGTTCTTCAGTGCCTTCAAAGAAATGTTTTAAAAGTGCTTTACTCAGCTTTTCTAGTTGTTCTGGATGGGAACATGCTAGTCCATCATAGCCAGAGTGTTGATGCTGTTCACAGTTAAGTGCGCACTGACAACATGGAATCAGAGGAATTCTTCGAATAGAAATGGTTTTCTACGAAACTTCACTGTGTCAATAAATCTTATATTAAAAAGTCTTAACTACTCAGCTGTTTAAATTGAGGAAGTACAACAGGGAAGTGAGAGATGTAGCTGAACTTTAATTTTTCTTCTCTAAAATGAAATGATTTGATCACTTATTTGTCAAGTTGGGTTCTTGAGTTACCAGATATTATAACGGTTTAGGTTTTAAACCAGATATCTAATACATTACTTTATCCATACGCTTATGAAAGCTTAAAAGGTAGATTTTATTTTTTTCTCAAACTATAGATCATTCTACTTGAGCTTCCCCAAATAGTATATTATAAATTCTTAAAAACATAACACTGAGAGGAACACTAGAACAGTCTAAGGAATAAAAGAATAGTAATTACAAAATACGTTCAATTTATAGGCATGTGACTCAGACCCCTGGCCCCAAGAGATTGTGATTCCATAGGTTTGAGGTAGAAATTTCCAGATGATTCCTTTGCAGGTAATCTGAAGACACATTTTGAGAAACACTAGCTTATATGTTGAGGTTAGATTTAATCCTAGCAATTCCCAATGTCTACCGTTACTCAACTGTTTTATATTTGTGTTTCATGAAAACTCGAAACTGATCTGAAGTGTTTAAAATTTCATGTACATTTAATTATTAATATGATTACTATCCAAAATAGCTAATATTTATTGCAAGTATAATAGTTAAGTATATAGGTTTTGGAGTCAGATTACATATGTTCAAATTCTAAGCCCATACTAACTAGCTGTGTGACTTTGGACAAGTTATTTAACTTCTCTGAACCCCAGCTTCCTCAGAGGAGAAATAATACTTTACAGAGTTGGCTGGGGATTAAATCGTTATAATATAGGTAATGTGTTTATCAGTGAAAAAAGCACTTTCTAAATATTAATTATTGCAACAACCATATGAGTAGATCTCATAATTTTTCTTGCTTTACTGGTGGGGAAATTTAAGTCTGGAAAATTTGAGTAAATTTTTCAAGATCATGTAATGAGTGGCAGACGAAGTAGCGAGGCTCAGGCCTTTATGAATCTATTCACTGGCTCTTACTTTAAACTGCTTCTCACTATCTGAATGTTGCCAGCACCCATGCCACATGGTGGGTACAAATGTCATCTCAATAAACACTTACCCTAGGTCAGTGCCACTCAGAGTGTATTCCACAGACTTTCAGCATCAGCACCATGTGGGAGCTTTCTAGAAATGCGAATTCTCATGCGCCACTTCAGACCTTAGGAATCAGAAACTCTAGGCATGGCGCCGCACAATCTGCAGTTGACCAGGCTCTGTGGGTGATTCTGATGTAAGTTTAAGTTTGAGAAGCACATGATTAGATCAATGGATCTCGACTTTGGCTAAACGTTAGAATTACCTGGGGAGCTTTAAAAATTTCCCAAATGCCAGGTGCACCCAGACCAATTAGACCAATTAAATCAGAAGCTGTGGAGGCAAGACTGAGGCATCAGCTCCCCGGGTGAGTATGTGTGGCCAAGATTGAGAACAATCGGCCTAGGTTTTTATCTGCTTGATAACTTCTATCTGCAAAACGGAGTATCATTGTTTCCTTCCCCATCTCTCACACATTCCTGCCCTTTTCAGGTTCTCACCTCTTCTTTCCAAGAGTCCCTGTGGAGTATCTCACAGACGCTCAGGGTAAAGTGTGGACTGATACTCTGGCTGCTGCCATGCGGCCCGCTCTGGCCATCGTTTGCACAGTCTTTCACTTGCTCCTGGTTGCCTGTATCCAGGCCTCACAGACGCCTTCTCCTGGTGCTGCATCTCAGGCCAAACATCGCTCAGCTGTGGATCTGGACTAGAGCAGAAAACTAACATCCCATTTTCTAAGTTCTGCTCTTTTACTGAGTGCTCCCAGCAGAGACCCTCAGGCCCCGAGAGTGTAGCGGGACAGCTCTCTTGTTTGAAAATAGGCCTTTCCGGCTCAAGGTGTTCACCTGCTCCTGGAGGAGCTCAGTTGGGACGTTTTCAATAGCTACCTACTGTTCATCAGAAGCATCACTCCTCTCCAGTCTTCAGGTCCTGTTGCTGAGCCTGCTCACTGTGCAGATTCCACCTCAGGGAGGTGTAAGTTCTCCTTCTGGGGCTCTTCCATCACACTGCAGGGTGCTGACTGTCATCAGTGCCTGATTCGTCAGACGTGCCCATGGACACTGAAACCTTTTCAGCCTCAATGGCTCCCAACTCCACATACCAGACCTATACCGGGCAAGCCAGTACTCTTGCTATAAAAATAGGGAATGCAATATAATTAGTGCAACTATTTAAATTTCATAAACTATGGTCACCTGAACATAGAACTAATTCATTCAGAATCAAACTGATTGAAAAACTGAAAAAACTGGATTTTTGCACACCTTATACTTTATTGTAACACTTGTATATTTTGAGTTAATTGTAGATTCACATATTTGTAAAAGAACAATCGAGAGGTCCCATATATCCTTCATCCAGTTCCCCCCAAAGGTAACATCTTGTATAACTACAGTACAATATCAAACTAGCACATTGACATTGATACCATCCATCAATCACATTCAGATAGCAGTTTTAGTTTTACCCTCACTCATGTGAGGGTGTATATTTAGTGTCTGTGTGTATTTAGTGCTATGCAATTTTTTCACATACATACCTTCATATGGCCACCAAAATACAGAACAGTTTCATCACAAGGCTCCCTCATGCCACCTTGCTGACACCACCCAGGTGGGAATATAGGAGCACTCACTGCCTGCTTTCAACCAGGCAGGAAATGGGAGATCAGCTCCCCATCAGTCCCACCAACACCACTGGGCAGGAGAAGTGGAGTACCACCACCTGATTCTGCAGGGATGGGGGTTGGGGAGGAAGATCAGCTCCCCAATCTGCCCCACTGAAACTAGGGTGGAGGGACACAATTTTCCCATTAGTGATTAGCTAGGGTAGGGCAGGTATTGCCATAAAGGCTTTCCATTGTGAGGCCACTCTTTTGTTGGTTCTTTGACTGGGAGGAACAGACTTTTCGTAGAGCTTACTTTACCTGTGCCTGTTGGCAGTTCCATAATGGAGGCTACGATAGCACCCTGTCTGGGATACATGGGAGGCAATAAGGAAACCTAAAGAATCATCTCCATGTTATTTCTCCAGTCCCAAAGTCCCCAGCAGTCCACCTTCATCTTTCCTCTTGAGTCTTCCTGTGTTTGCTTATTGTGTTACCTCCCCGGTTGTAAGAGGGAAGATCCGGGAGGAATAGGGTGCTCCATCTTGGCTAGAACCAGAAATCTGATCTATACTTGATTTTTAAGAGACATAGATAACAGGTATGTTGATACTAACAAATTAATTCATATAAGCAACTTTTCAGTATGTCATAATTTTAGTTTAGCTCAATATCTACATCTGTCATATACATTATGCAATGATATGTGGCAAGAATTCATTTTCAAAATGAGAATATTCTATAGATAACTTCTGAAGCATCAAAGGAAATTAAATTATCTTCTCTGTAGTTTTGTGTGGGTGTATTTAGATGAGTTTAATTCTCCAAACAATGTTCATTTTACACTTAACCAGAAACCCAATACCTAAGTAATCTGGCTAAAAGAGATTTTATTGCACATGGAAAACTGAGAGCAGAGTTAGGTTATTGACCAAATATGAAGACAGCTTTAAAAATAGTACTGCTGTGAAAAAGATCCTAAACAACACCCAGAGATGCAATGTCTTTCTTCAAGTATGTGGACGTTTTTATGTAGAAACCTCCACTGAGTAAGGAAGACAAAAACCGGCTGGACTTTCAGCAAGAGGATATTAAATTGGATTGTTTACTTCCTGAAATTTATAAAAGTAATTCAGGCTTCTGGAAAAGTATTCAAACAATACATAATTACAAAATGGAACATGTAACAAATTCCTTTCTCCCTTGCCCTTCAACACTGTCCTCTCTGTTAACAGTTGTGTGTTTGGTTAGGTTTTAGAAACAGCTTTCAGCAGTTAAATGTTTCTATGTGCAGGTGAATGTGAAACCTCCCAGTCCCTGGAGATTTTTACCATCAGTCATGGGAGGTGACTTGGGTAAGCGGGGAAAAGCTCTATCTCAGGTCTGTGCCAGCTTTCAATTCATGGAGAATAAGATGTGGCTACCCTTTAAAACACACAACAGCCACTTGCACTCACACACATTTTATATACTTTTCACTTGAAAAGACTGTTTCAGTAGCATCTTCAGTAGTGTGCTTATTTCTGACTTTATATGGAAACTTGAAGTCGTCTCCTCAGAAGTACATTATGTGGCATGTAGGGGACATTCAATGAATGTCTGTTGAACAAACTATTCCAAGAGGGAATAATGTGCCTGTGTTTGTGTTCTTCATTTAAAAAAAAAATGATTAGGTTAGCAAATAATTTCACAAATAGAACACAATATACTAAAGCCTACTAATTGTTTTCCTTTTTCTTTTTTCTTTGCTGAGGAAGATTTGCCCTGAGCTAACATCTGCTGCCAATCTTCCTCTTCTTTTTTTGTATGTGAGCCACCACTACAGTGTGGCCACTGACAGACAAGTGGCGTAGGTCTGCACCTGGGAACCAAACCCGGGCCTCCGACGTGGAGCATGCTGAACTTAACCACTAGGCCACCGAGGCTCACCCACCCCCAATATTTTCTTATGAAGCTTCTCTGGCCTTAAGTCATCCTGTTCCCCTCTCTAATTCATGTGCAAAAATGATGCCAAACTAGTGTGGGTTGGGGTGGGAGGGAACCTATGAATCAATTAGCTTTCACAGGCTCAGCTCAGAATGCATGGACTGTGAGGCCTTGCCCAAGTGCCCTGATGAGAAGGACTCGCTCCCTTTTTCCAACCCCCCAGCTTCTGTGGAACACCTGTTTTATGCTGTTTAGCACAGATCTTTGTGATAGATGGTCAGGTTTGTGTACTATTTAATGAAGTGTCAACCTCTTCTTGATGTGCAGGCACTGTCTCCTTCATTCTAATATTCCTTGCTCTACTTAGTACAACGCCTTGCTCAGAGAAGGCATTTAATACATATCGACACACCATACACAAAAATTAACTCCAAATGGATTAAAGACTTGAATGTAAGACCTGAAACTATGAAACTTCTAGCAGAAAACATAGGCAGTACGCCCTTCGACATCGGTCTTAGCAACATATTTTCAATCACCATGTCTGACCGGGCAAGAGAAACAATAGAAAAAATAAACAAATGGGACTACATCAAACTAAAAAGCTTCTGCACAGCAAAGGAAACCATCAACGAAACGAAAAGACAACCTAACAATTGGGAGAAGATATTTGCAAACCATACATCTGAGAAGGGCTTAATCTCCAAAATATATAAAGAACTCATGCATCTCAACAACAAAAAAACTAACAACCCAATTAAAAAATGGGCAAAAGACCTGAACAGACATTTCTCCAAAGAAGATATACAGATGGCCAACAGACACATGAAAAGATGTTCAAAATCACTAACTATCAGGGAAATGCAAATCAAAACTACAATGAGATATCACCTCACGCCCGTCAGAATGGCTATAATTAACAAGACAGGAAACAACATGTGTTGGAGAGGATGTGGAGAGAAGGGAACTCTTATACACTGCTAGTGGGAGTGCAAACTGGTGCAGCCACTATGGAAAACAGTATGGAGATTCCTCAAAAAATCAAGGATAGAACTACCATATGATCCAGCTATTCCACTGCTGGGTATTTATCCAAAGAACTTGAAAACACCAATGCATAAAGATACATGCACCCCTGTGTTCATTGCAGCGTTATTCACAATAGCCAAGACTTGGAAGCAGCCTAAGTGCCCATCAAGGGACGAATGGACAAAGAAGATGTGGTATATATACACAATGGAATACTACTCAGCCATAAGAAACGATGAAATCCAGCCATTTGTGACAACATGGATGGACATTGAGGGTATTATGCAAAGTGAAATAAGTCAGAGGGAGAAAGTCAAATACTGTATGATCTCCTTCATTAAGTCGTAGATAATAACAACAATAAACAAGCACATAGAGACGGAGATTGGATGGTGGTTATCAGAGGGGAAGGGGGAAGGGAGGAGGGCGAAAGGGATAATTCGGCACATGTGTGTGGTGATGGGTTGTAATTAGTATTTGGGTGGTGAACATGATGTAATCTACGCAGAAATAGAAGTATAATGATGTACACCTGAAATTTATACAATGTTATAAACCAGTGTTACTGCAATAAACAAAAAATTAAAAAAAAATACATATCTACTGAATGGAGAGACTGACTAAACCACATCTTGATTTCAAGGCAACCCCATTTAGCTGCAAAATTGGATTTTTCCTCTTGTTCATATCTACATTTGCACAATAAGCATCACTATTTTGATTCTATTTAGTTAGAAATAATGCTTTTTCAAATCAAAGAGTTTATTCATCTGAAATATTTTGCTAAGTGATTTGTGAAATGAGAGACTAAGGACACGTTTGCGTTCCCACATTGGTGAAACCAAGCCTGAATCCCCCAGAGAAATTGTTTGAAGCCCTTTGCTCAAAATCAGTCACCGAGAACTAGACGTCTTCTTGGTTGATGCTGAGAATTTAAATAACGTTCGGAGAGACTAGGAGGGTAAAAGATAGTTTATTGGAAAGGACACAACCTCTGAAAGTAGGGTACTATATTTTCCCAGTATGCCACATTTCTTTGTAAAAGGTATATTCGTATGTGTCACCTTCTCACTGTAGTGACATTATGAAATGTTCTCTAGATCTTCTATACCCACAAATATCTGAGGAAACAAAGAGCATCCATTCATTCTTAGCTGCTGCCCAACACCAACTTTAGGGTTTTTAAAACCCTGTCTACGTGATTACACTGAATCAGACGCTTTGGAAAAGTGCACTTGATTTGTCCCTGTGACGTCTTTATGAAATATAGGAAACAGAAGCAACAAATCTTTCACTCATGACTGATTCTCTCAGACTCACACAAATGTGTTCCAGGTGAGAAAGTCAGCAAGCTTAATATTTAACTTTTCATATTTGGCCAGAATAAAGGTTAGTTTCCAAATAGATCAAAGAAACATCTGACTACCTAAAGTTATAAATTATAGAACAATATTTTACAGTTGATATTTAGGCCTGAGGTGTGGGCACTTCTAGAACACTGGAGCTGTTCTAATAAACAAGGCTTTCTGCCTCATGGGTCAATTTTGCCTTTCCTATTACCATTTTGGGGACCACATCCCTAAGTCGGACAAAATGAACACAGTTTACCTAAGGTCATTGCCCGGTGTGAAAGCAAAGCATCAGCCCTTGTACCAGTATCTATATGTGTTTCTGCGTTATCATTTTCAGTTTTCTAGTCACATAAAAACACATGGGAAGGGTAGAAGGGTTGTAGGTCATTCCCCTCCTCACCATCTCCTTACTCCTCTCCTCATCCCCACCCACCACGTTGGGCGAGCAGCTTAGTGATGTGATCCCTGGCTGGACACCGGAAATGACCAATCATGGCAGTCTAAGGGATCAGCTTGGTTTAGGGTTTCAGGGCTCCCTTTCTGCACCCTCAGCAGTAGGGCTTTGGACTCTTCTGTCATTGGACAGAGGACACAGAGAGAAGATGGCTATACCTGTTGGTGGAGAGATGAGCCTAGTATGAATCTTTGGTGGCAGTTATAAATATTGAACATAATATTAAATAGCAACTAGAAATTCTCCCCAGACAATTGCATATTTAAATAGAGTTTGCAAAACTGTTAACTGAACAGAGGGCACTCTTCTTATTCACCTGTAAAGAATGTTCCCACCTCAGCTCTACCCATCCTCACAGGTATTTCTTTGGTGATGTCATCCCTTACTCTGTTATATCCTTTGGGCATGCTCAAGATGATTCTGATCATTTTTCAAAGCCACATCATGACTTAATGAATCATTCTTTTCTTTTTTCTGTTCTCGAAGTCTAGCCCTTCTCTTTGAAATGCCGTAAGCACCTAGACCTACTTATTTATGTGAGTGCCAGCATTTTCACTCAAGTCATGGCTTGAGAAGGCTTTCCAGTTGTTTTTATTTTGGACACACGATCTCCATTTCCTTCCTCTGGTTAGCACAGGTGACTACTTTTGGCAAAGCTTTTATTTTTATTACTTTTTAATTTATGAAAAGAAATTAGAGGGCATGAGGGTAAGAGGAATCGGTTATTTGTAGTCCTAACCAAGAGGAGTTTAGAAATACTGATCATATAATAGCTGTAAATATATTCCCTAAAACAATGGCTTTCGAACTGCCCACATGAAGACAAAGCCTTCAGCAATATATTTATATGGTTTCATTTTATGTTAGTGACAGATCTCTCTTTTTAGCTTGCAATTTTGAAAGAGTTCAACAGCTGAGCTGCAAACTGAAAGCTGCCCTCTAAAATATACAAGTGAGATATGGGGTATAATCCCAAGGGCAGAGCCTGCTCCCACTTTGGCATTCTTTGGTTCCAGTTGTTGACGAGAGATAATTTAGATTATAATAATAAAACCAAGAAATGCTTTTAGTGCAAATTCCTTGCATTGCATGTCTCTCTTTGAAGAACAAGTGGACATTCTTGCAAAGTACCAGAATAGGAGGCTATTTTTCTGTTCTCAGCCCAGCAGCTGTAAGTAGATATGGAAGCCAAGGCCTCATGAATTTTATGTCACATTCAATTTTATTTTAGGAAGGTTAAAATATAGGGCTTTAAAAACTCAACCAGATATGTCATTTTCTTTGTACTTTTCTGTGCAGTGTTTTTTAGTTTACCACAATAAGCACATATTATTTTTATAATGGGCAAAATGTTGTTTTAGATTGCCAGTTATACTTACCGTGATGTTAAGAGGAAAATAAAGATGATACAAGACTTTACAGGCAATAAGTGTTTTCATTAAGCAATATAAGCTTGCACTGGGCTGGAAGAAACCTACAGACATGCAAGTCACCTTGGACTCTTGGCTACGTAGACAGTGATCACCTCAATTTCAATTTCAAATATTCTCTCCATTGTCCCCATACATTCATTCTTTATCTATCTATCTATCTATCTATCTATCTATCTATCTATCTATCTATCTACCTACCCACCCTTTGTTTTCTCCCACAAAAGATTTATAGCAGCTTACAAAGTTAGACAGACAAATAAAACTTAGAAGTAGAAGAAAAGGAAAAATGAAAACTAGAAGTGGGTATGTAAGATAGATCATAATGATTTGAAATTATGTTAACAATTGGGCCACATATGTTGTTTTTAAAGATTTTTCTTAGCCACCACCAAAAGAAAAACTTGGTTGGTCACTAGATTCAGGATCCACAGGATCAAAACAACCCAGCTGCTTGGTAGAAATGCTATTGTTCTTGGTACTAGAGCCAGACAGGAAATTCTTCTAAGAGACTCATAAGAAGACCATGTCCTATGATGAACATCCACGACAATGTCCTTGCAAAAGAGGTGGTGACTTATTTCTTACACAGCCCCTCAATATAGGCTGGTGACATTGTATCAAAGAGCAATTCTGTGAAAATGGATTCTACAGCCCGCAGTTAGTCCAGCTTCATCTAGAAGTTGACCCTGTTTACTATGGACACATATAAAGCGTCAGGATAGCGCATGGCCCTAGTAAGCGCTCAATAAATGTTAGCAATTACCGCTACTATTATTGTGTGCCAGATGTGTGCCTACTCTTTAATGGGGAAGAGATGGGCTCCACGTCATGTGGTAGGAGCATCTCAGAGCTCACAGCTCTCGCCTCCTATGCAGGCCTTCTGGCACTTGTGTGAGCACGAAATGCCGCCAGCCTTAGGTTGGGCAATGCCACGTTTGGGATCTCCAGGAAAGGCAAGCTTGCTCCAGGTAACACTTGAAAAACTGAAACTCCATAAATAGTGTTACTGCCAGTGTGGGGAGCAAGCCAAATCTGAGCTAAGAGGAATACCTTCCAAGCCGAAACCTGCGAGCTTCAGCATTTCATTCTGGAAGGACAAACTCCTTTTAAGGAATTAAAAAGGCTATTGGAAATCCTTTGTGATTTCCCAGACTTACCCCAGGATAGAAGAGTAAAAATTCGGCCTTTAGATCACTAGGCCCATGTGACTCCGGGATCCAGAAGGACCTCCCTTCTATGTTCTGCTCTGCACCCCCCCACCCCGCCCTTCCTTCTTGCCTTTCCTTTCTAAATCTTATTAAATGGCTCATCACAGTTGGTCCTATCATGTCAGAAGGCGGTGACTGCCAGAATCTGGCAGAACAGAATCCATTTGGGGTTGAGGTACCCTCCTCGGGTTAATCTCTTTGGTGGTTGCATGTAAAACATGTGACAGCATGTGGCAGAGATTAAGCGGGCCTTGGTATTGAATTCCCAATACCAGGATGTGCGGGGGCCTGCATCCCTCACAGTCACGTCACTTTCTTCTTTTAATGAAAACTGAAACCCAGCTCCAGCCAGAGGGCAGTGGGAGTGAACAAATGTGTAGGGAAAGAAAATAGCAATGTTTCAGAAGGCTGGCTGCCCCCACCCCTGGTCTTGTCTAGAAAGAGCCTCTCTCCCTCCCTTCTAGCCCGTGGAATGCAGGAGGGGCTGCAGGAGCAGACCGAGAGGGCTCATGGGGAGGAATTAAGTGTGGCTAGGTCTGTTTCTGGCTTCTCTGTAAATACTGCAACACCTCCGAATGGAGGAACAGCTGAGATAAGTGACTGCTAATCCCCCAGTGCCGGGAGGAGGCCTGGCCGCTCCCTTCCAGATCCCAGCAGATGGTGGATGAAACAGGCTTCCCTCGAGGCAAGGGCAGCGGGAACTGTTCCGCCTTCTGTTCCTTCAGCTTGCCCTGCACGTCTCCCTCATGGCCTGTGCCTGCCCAGAAGGGCCTCGCTGGCCCTCGAGAGCTGTGGGGACACGCCCCGGCTTTGCCATCCTACTGAGATACTCAAGGTCAGCCAAGCTGGACTCTGGCCAGCCCTGGCAGCTTCAGCAAAGCTCCGTGGGCCTGAGGAAGAACAGCTAGGCAGTGCCGCCAAGTTTCTCCCTCTGAATCACCTGGGGATGAGGAGTAGTGACTTACCTAAAATGCAGATTCAATCTTCCAGGGTGAAACCTGGGAATCTGAATTTCTATTAGGCAGCTCGAGTAATTTAGCTGCAAGCGGTTCTAGCAATAGACTCTGAGAAACAGCAGTCCAAGTAGACTGGAAGGGGTTAGGAACAGAGCATAAAGTCAGGGCCTGGTTTTGAATCCTGACTCTTCCATTTGTTCATATGTGTGACCTCACGCAGACAGGTACAGTGGTTCCCTACCCCATGGGATATAAACCAGTCCTCAGTTTGCGGGACACAGCCATTCCCGGGTTCGGAAACCAATTTACTCATAATTCACATCAAAAAATGTAACTAGGGGGCAGGCCCTGTGGCATAGTGGTTAAAATTCGCACGCTCGCTTCGGTGGCAGCCCGGGGTTTGTGGTTCAGATCCCTGGCACGGACATACGCACCTCTCATCAAACCATGCTGCGGCAGGCATCCCACTTATAAAATAGAGGAAGATGGGTATAGATGTTAGCTCAGCAACAATCTTCCTCACCAAAAAAAAAAAAAAAAGTCATTGGGAGATTGGTTGCACAACAATATGAATATACTTAACACTACTGAACTGTACAATTTTAAATGGTTAAAATGGTAAATTTTATGTTATGTATATTTTACCACAATTTAAAAAAAAGGAATATCTAGAATGCACCACAGAGGTTAAGGCATTTTTATATACTCACATAGACATGACAGAAGTCAATCTCAATTTTCAAATTAAATGGATCCCTGAAAAATTGTGCCAAGTGAAAGTCAGTCATTGAGTCTTACTTTCCCACTGACATATTTTCAAGTGTATAAACAACGAGGTTCAGAATTTTAAACTGTGGAACTTAAGCCATATTACAATTAACAAACATCAAACCATCATAATCTTTAAGTGAAAAAGTGTTCTTTTCTTATCATAAATATAATACATATGAAAATACATTTTATTCTAAGTGAAAAAAATGAAATTGTTTTAAAAACATTTTAGGGGTGAAGATTGGTTCATGAAACTGGTCTCAGTGCTCCACTGACCTACCTACCCCCACCAGGGCAGACTGAGCCTGAGGTGGGTGGGCTGGAATTGGCCTCCTGAGCCCTGAAAGTATTTGCAAAGGATTCAGGTCAATAACCATGGTGTTCAGTGATAAGCTGGACTTTCCAGGAGTTCCCTTGTAGCAGCGAACGCAGGAATCCACCATCGGCCACTCCCCAGTAGAAACTCTTTCTTTCACACAGATGTTCATGCATTTCAGTCCTACTCTACTTTAAAAACAATGAAATCATACTTCCTCAAGAATGTTTTCTCTGAATCGTCTTTTGACTTTTTCTTGTGACTACCCCAGTGATTCCCTCTTTTTCCTTCTTGGCAGGTACCATAACTGTCTCTGACTTTTCTGTGACTGCCCTGGAGGATGTGTCCTGCTCTGTTTTATTTACCACTGTGTCCTGTGACTAGCATAGTTCTTGTCCCACAAATATTTGCTGAATCAATAAATGAATGAAATTGACCCAGTTCTTCAAATGAGAGAGCTATTGCTGCCTCCAAAAATGTTATTCCTGAGTCATAACAGTTACAATTTGCTTTCTATCTTGTATGTAGGTGATATCACTTGTCTCAAATTATTACAATAATTAGTAAGCTCTGGCAGAAAAGAGTTGCTGTGTCCTTTTTCAGAGGGGAAAATTGGGGGTCAGGAAAGTTAAGTGACTTGCCCAAGACCAAATGGATAGTAGGTGATAGAGGCAGGATCTGAACCCGGGGCTGTCTGGCTGTAACGCCAGTCCCATTTCTCCTTTGCCTTGGTTCTTCTGCATCTGCCTGAGCTGAGGCAGCTCTGCCCTTTGCATCTTGTCAATAAGCATCTTCACGGTAAAATGCCTGCTGCGCGGTGGGGCGTGATCCCAGCCAGGCCCCTCACTGGCTCCATCACCCTGCTGCCCCCACAGTTTCTTCTCCAGACCAACCCAAACATGGTTGGGGAGCTCAGCGGGGAGGGCCCAGCATTCCCCAGTCTGGACAAGTATCTAATCAGCAGGCCTCCTCAGCATATCAATCCAAGACCACTCTAGAGATGGATGCCTGTGCCCAGTGTTCTATTTTTAACTGGTGTGAATGGGAAGAAAAACACAAGCATTAAAAATCAAAGTGCCAGTCAAGAACAGAGAATACAGGGCACCCCAGGGCAAACTATTGACCTGTGCCCTCATGTCTCTCTGTTCCTTTCTCCTGTCCCCAATTTCATGTCATCTTTCTGTTCCCTTCTCCAAAGCCCCAAGATCCTTCAAAATGTGTTTCCATGAAGGAGCTGATATCATTTAAATCAACGCTTCTCACACTTCACTATACATGTGAATCAACTGGGCATCTTGCTCAGGCGCTGATTCTGAGTCAATAGTTCTAGGGTGGGGCCTGCTTTTCTCACTCATTCCTGGTTATGCCCATACTGCTCATCCATGGGATATGTTCTTATGGTTGAAGATGCTGTTATCTTCTTGACAGGAGTATTTGCTCTTTCAGTCTTGTCTCCATCTGGAAGGAAGGCCTTTGCCCCCAGATTACAGATGGCCATCTATCCAGCAGCAAGTGGACAAGCTACTTTTGGCATTTGCTCCTTCATTCACTTTGGCAGCAGGGGATCCTTTTTGGGACGAAACACCAGAGGCTGAGTTGGAGCAAAACCCACCACAGCGGGGAGGAGTGCTTCCTGATATCCCGGCTGGGGTGAACCTGCCCCTTCTGCAGCAAGACTTGGCCAGGCTCTCACAGCAGCCCTCCTTAGCCTCTTCCCTGGCCAGACCCTGAGCCATGCATGGGTTAGGGACAAAGGTGGCCTTGGTTAATCTCAGCTTTCTGCCCTAAAGGAGCACAGCTCAGCTCCCCGAGTAAAGTCATCCAGGCCAGTGGGACAAGGCCAGAAGCCCTGTCCCAGGTGCCCCTTTTCCTGCCACCCAAATGTGCTGCTGTGGTGCCCTTTGGGCCCATGAGGACTGCCAGGGCTCTGCTCCTCCGCCTCCCAGTCCTGGAAGATGAGAAGCTGCTGTCGCTCCCCAGTTGCCCTCGTCCAGCTGTCAGGACCCCTCAGCAGAGGGCAGGGCGCCAAGCCTTCCCGCTTGTATGTGGCTTATTGTCTCTTAGGCTGGCGGGGCTGCGGAGGAAGGAGCCCACAGCACACCCAGGGCACACCCCGACCCAGGAAGGGGGAGGTGGGTGGGCTGGCGTCACTTAGTCTTCCCCTGCCCCCCACCCATCCCCGCCTGCCCCTCCCTAGCTCCCTATTTGGCCATCCCCCTGGTTGCCCCCTCCCCTTCCTTACATGGTCTGGGGGCCCCCTGGCTGATCCTCTCCCCTGCCCTTGGCTCCATGAATGGCCTCGGCGCTCCTCAGTGGTGCGAAGGCGACCAAATAAGGCAAGGTGGCCGACCGGGCCCCCCACCCCTGCCCCCGGCTGCTGCAACTGACCCCGTCCATCAGCGCGCTATAAAGCGGCGCGCCGTGCGCCCGGCACCCAGCGCCTGCCGCCGCCCGAGCCGAGCCGAGCCCGCCCGCGGACGGTGAGTCAGCGCCCTGCGCCCTGCGCCCTCCCTCCCCGCGCAGCCACCGGCCGTCCATCGCCTTGAGCCAGGGGCCCGCGCTCCTGCCTCTCCGTCACTTTTTTTTTTAAGACCAAACTTTTCGATTTGGTTCTAACTCCTTTTGTCCCGGCTCGTCACAGAAGAGGGGCGCGCGGAAGGGGAGCCCTGCGGCCCCCCACGGGGCGTCTGGGGTTCCTGCTGTCGTGTACTTTTCCCTTCACCTGGGGAACGGGCATGGGAGTGTGGATGGGGCCGAAGAGGGTTCCCAGTCGGTGAAAAGGCGAAAATGTCAAGGGTTGGAGAGGACCTGCTAAGGGGTGACGGTCCCTTCTTGCACCGGGGCAGAGGGTGAGCCTCCTGGCCAGGGAGCCTTGGGTGATTTCTCTCCCCTTCTCTACGCACCCCGCCCCCCAATCTCCCCAGCTTCTTTCTGCCTTTCTTTTTCTGCCTCAAGAGGAAGGGGGATGGCAGGCGCCCCACCCTCAAAACCCCCTCTGCCCTGTCCCCTCCTCCCGGGGCGCGGAGAAGGCCAGCTCTGCAGGCGCTGAGCGCGGGCCGCCCCCCTCTCCTCAACCTGCAGACCCCGCTGAAGCCGTGCCAAGATGTGCGACGACGAGGAGACCACCGCCTTGGTGTGTGACAACGGCTCCGGGCTGGTGAAGGCCGGCTTCGCGGGTGATGACGCACCCCGCGCGGTCTTCCCTTCCATCGTGGGCCGCCCGCGCCACCAGGTAAACTTCCCGCCCAGCCCCACCCCACACCCCTTCCTGCCCCCTCTTCAGCCCAGCAATCTAGGAATGTCTCACCTGACCCTCTTGTTTCATGAAATCCTTAGGTCAAATAAGGAAAAGGTGGATTAGCTTCAAAATTCAAGCCAAGACAAGCAATACACCACCCTCCAACATACCAGAAATGTACACATTCCCTGGAGCCACTACAGGGAAGCAGCTCTCCCAGGGTCCAGCTCCCTATGTGAAAAGGCAGCAGCTTCTCTCCTCCACCCCTGACTTGCGTTTTTAGCCTTCAGTATCCTCCTCTACCTCTTACACACTTTACTTTTTTCCTGGACCTCCCTTTTCAGTCCTGTTCAAAACATTAACTTCTCTCAACCAACAAGGACCCAACCCACATTCTTCTCTCCTATTCACAGCCAGTTTACAAGGCTCCCCCAAAATGTAATCTATCTGCTTCCTGGCTGTTGCATTTTTAGAAGCCAGGGGTGACAGAGGCAGTAAGTGGCACAGTGAGCGTGACATACCACCTTGTTTATTAACAGAAATGCCACCTGCCTGGCCAGCCAGGCTGCCAGGAAGGAGAGCCGTAGTCCTCAGTGTTGGTGAATGATGGGTACTCCAGGACAGCGCCGCCGGCTGGATTTCACGGGCAGCATGATAATGGCATACCAGCCCATCTTTTTATATTCACTTGATGAATGTCAAAATCTTTTCTTAGGAGAAATACAATGTGTCATTAATTTGGTCATTCCATAATGTAGTCATTTATATTCCGGTTGACATGGGTGATGAGCTGAATAATTTAATGAAGACATTATGGTATTTTTAAAATGAGGTGAGGCTCTGCTTCTTTGATGAAATAGCTTCATTCTTCTCCCCCCAGTTATATTCTAAACAATAGAATTATACCTCTTGGGGGCAGGGAAGGGGAGAAGGTACTAGACTGATTTTAAATGATATTTCTAAATTGGGGTAAAACCCTATTGTTTCTTATTTCTGGTATTTATAAGACTGGGGCAGTTAGATGTAAATTTATAAGGCATCAGTTATATTTCTGGCATGGTGGGAGCTTGATTTTCCCATCTTTTTCTTTTTATAGGGAGTCATGGTGGGTATGGGTCAGAAGGATTCCTACGTAGGTGATGAGGCCCAGAGCAAGCGAGGAATCCTGACTCTCAAGTACCCCATCGAGCATGGCATCATCACCAACTGGGACGACATGGAGAAGATCTGGCACCATACCTTCTACAACGAGCTCCGCGTGGCCCCCGAGGAACACCCCACTCTGCTCACCGAGGCCCCGCTGAACCCCAAGGCCAACCGCGAGAAGATGACCCAGATCATGTTCGAGACCTTCAATGTCCCCGCCATGTATGTGGCCATCCAGGCAGTGCTGTCCCTGTATGCTTCTGGCCGTACTACAGGTATGTTTGGGCTGTGGGGACAGTCACTGATGAATCACATTCCCAAGTCATTGACCTAGCTGTGAATCAGTTTCCCAACTGGAAAAGGAATGATCCCTTCCCTCACGCTCCCTAGGAAGGTGTCTGTGCGAAGAGAGAGAGCCAACCATAGGGCCCTGAGGCTAGTTTCAGAGCACGCTTATTTCTGAGAGCTGAAAGCACGTGGAGTTAGATCTTCTCTTACTTAAAGTATGTGATGCCATGTATTGAGACTCCGCGCAATGTGTCAACCTGGTATACAGCAGGCATTGGTATGTGTTCATACCATCACAGCCCCTGGGCAAACATCCCCAAGGAGAACCCACATTCTCTGCAGGGTCTGAGTCAAAAAAGAGAGAAATGTGTAAGTTAGATGAGAGGAAAGAAAAACACGCCTGGATGCTTACATAATGTGCTAATGGCTGGTAAAAGGAATGGTCATTTGAAAGTGTCCTGGGGAAATTTTTCTACTGCAATATTTTAAAGGATGAGCTGTTGCTGGCTTCAGATTTAGCATCGATTATGCTCATTTTTATTCTTCATGTGTAAGAGATCTAATTTTATCTGGACGCATGCCCAGGGCTAGTTTATCTCAGCCGAGATTTGAAGTAGGCTTAGACACAACTGAAGTAGTTATGTCCTCAGGGATTTACCTCGTTCTCGTCTATTTCACCTGACAGGCATTGTTCTGGACTCTGGGGATGGTGTAACTCACAACGTCCCCATCTATGAGGGCTATGCTTTGCCCCATGCCATCATGCGTCTGGATCTAGCTGGTCGGGATCTCACTGACTACCTCATGAAGATCCTCACTGAGCGTGGCTACTCCTTTGTCACCACAGGTGAGTGTGTGTGTGTGTGTGTCTCATCTGCCACAGTGTATGTCTGCTTTTTTCTTCCGCCAGCGAATCCACTTACCTCCGCACAGTTGACTTCGTTCTTCAGAGCTTGACTGTGATACCTTCTATTTCTACAGCTGAACGTGAAATTGTCCGCGACATTAAAGAGAAGCTGTGCTATGTCGCCCTGGATTTTGAGAATGAGATGGCCACGGCTGCTTCTTCCTCCTCCCTGGAGAAGAGCTATGAACTGCCTGACGGCCAAGTCATCACTATTGGCAACGAGCGCTTCCGCTGCCCTGAGACACTCTTCCAGCCCTCCTTCATCGGTGAGTTGTAGGGTCTGGTACGGAAGCACTGCTTGTCCCTGAAAATCTTGGGGTCTCCCAGAGTAAAATCTATTGAAATCAAGAAGGATTAAGGGGCCTTTGAGTTAAAAGAAGTCATGGCTTGAAGTCTCACACAGCTCAGCCTCATGTCTTGATGACTCACTAAAGGCATGGCCATTGCTGTTCTGTTGCAGTACTATGATAATGGATGACACATTGACTTCATCTCAAAATAAAGGATGAGACAGAGTAGTAACTGAATAATCCATATCTGCAGGAAGGGGATGATTACTCAAGAGTGCTGACTTATTCCAGTAAGTTCCATCACAAAGTAGCTAGACTTTCCTTTTAAGTTACTCATTGTTAAATGCAACAACAATCCCACTCATACTAATAACTGGACACTTACATGTCCTCAAACATCTTTCCCAAGGAATGATTTCCAGTGGGAAGCATGTCAGGATCTTTTTTCAGTCCATAAATAAAAATTGCATTAATTTAACTTAAATATGCATCTTATCCTTTTCCAATACATCTCCATACATCTGATGGATACAGCAAGTGTTCGCTCCAAACAGGTGCTAAACACAGTTGTTCATTTCTTGGCAGTTGTGGATTGACTGTCAGCACTTTTAGGGACACCTGTTCCACAAATGCCCTGCAGTGCAACTTATAGAGGAACATATGTTTCAGAGACAAATGGTGACATTTCGCCAACACAGAAGAACCCTGTTCTCTTCCCTCCACCACGGTGCCCTGGCCTGAGTGCACTGTGATTTTTTTTTTTAACGTCTTCCTAGGTATGGAATCTGCTGGCATCCATGAAACGACTTATAATAGCATCATGAAGTGTGACATTGATATCCGCAAGGACCTGTATGCCAACAATGTCTTATCTGGAGGTACCACCATGTACCCTGGTATTGCTGATCGCATGCAAAAGGAAATCACTGCTCTGGCTCCCAGCACCATGAAGATTAAGGTAAAGACTTCTGGGGTGGGGGAGCCAAGGCTGGTCTTGGTATTCCAGGCAGAACTGCATTCCTAACTCCTTTCCCCTCACACTTAGCTTCCTGTCTCTTATAAACTTTAACTTTTAGCTTTTCTAGCACTTTTTATAGCACTTTTTCTGATTTTTATAGCACTTATCCCAAGATAGGAGACTTTAAAAACACTTTCAAGCAGTGGAGAAAATAAATCTTTGAAGAAAAAAAAAACCTAAATCTTTGAGCACATTTTAAAAGTCCCCAACTTTTGAGCTAACCTCCACCATGCATTTAGCTTGTTGCCATATTATACTCTGGTTCAGAGAAGTGGGGAAATCCAATGTATTTGTAGGGTCTTTGATAATGGAAATAATGAAATAGAGGAAAGTTTATCAAAGTTGACTCAGTTGTATTAATTTGTGGTATGAAGTATCTCACATTACAGTGATTTAATAGCTAATATTTTTTCTGTGAATCTCCCCAACATGTTGCTTGCTCTGTTGGCTTTGGAACATCAGAGTTCATTGGAAGCTTTTGCTTTCTTTCTGCAGATTATTGCTCCCCCTGAGCGCAAGTACTCTGTCTGGATTGGGGGCTCCATCCTAGCCTCCCTGTCCACCTTCCAGCAGATGTGGATCAGCAAGCAAGAGTATGATGAGGCAGGCCCATCCATCGTCCACCGCAAATGCTTCTAAGGTGCCTTGTCTCTTGTCCACCTTACATTCAGGATGACAGTATTATGCTTCTTGGAGTCTTCCGAACCACCCTCCCTCATCTCTCATCCATCATTGTACAGTTTGTTTACACACGTGCAATTTATTTGTGCTTCTAATATTTATTGCTTTATAAATAAACCAGACCAGGACTTGCAACCTACAAAAGCCTCTCTTATTTCTTTTTTGGGTAGGCATGGGGTGGAGCCAGTGATTGCTTCCTTCAATCTGTGAACTCATATATTGGCAGCTTTGACATCATGTGCACTGTAATATTACAGCACCACAAAGTCCATCAGATGAATTAGTGTGACATTTAGCTGAGGGTTATAATACTAAATTTTGATTTTATACTTTGAGACAGAATCATGAATATATTTCACATCTGAAAAGTAGATTAGGTTTAGTTCCATATAAGCAAGAAATGGCATCAGTTAACACAATTCTTTAAGATTAGTTGCTACAGATGACACTGAAAATTGTTGTTTTAGCATATGTTCCAGTTGTTTTTGTAACTTTGTAGAAACCACATATATATTGGTAATGAGAAAGTCAAAAATTATTTTCAATAAATTAGCTTAAATTCTTAATTCTTGGACTCTTTAATTGTTTTCCTGAGGGCTATGCATGTTAATGGTGAAACACGGAGGCTAGTGGACAGTTAAGACCAGCCACATCCCATTCCAAATACCCCCAAACAGATGAAGACCATTGTGTGTGTTCAACAAAAATGAGACAAAACAGGTGCCAGATACTTCTACCTAATGAAGGCCTAACTTGTGGGACAGAGGTCTTCATTCTCTTCACGTCTTGAAATCTTGGGATCTTGGGTTGAGTAAGGTGAAGACTATGAAGTCCTGAGACGTCAAGGGGAACAGAAAGTCACAATGTTCCTTTTACTCCATGCTGGACTGTCTGCAAAGTGTGGCGGGGACAGTGCTGTGGGTAGCATCCAAAAGAATCAGTAATGCTCTTTGAGAGGCTCACGTATACCACATAAAAGCCCAATATGGGGGCCGGCCCGGTGGCGCAAGCGGTTAAGTGCGCGCGCTCCGCTGCGGCGGCCCGGGGTTCGCTGGTTCGGATCCCGGGCGCGCACCGACGCACTGCTTGGTAAGCCATGCTGTGGCGGCGTCCCATATAAAGTGGAGGAAGATAGGCACCGACGTTAGCCCAGGGCCGTCTTCCTCAGCGAAAAAAAGAGGAGGATTGGCGGATGTTAGCTCAGGGCTGATCTCCTCACAAAAAAAAAAAAAAAAAAAAGCCCAATATGTGTGGTCTGGGAGGCTTCAAGGAGACGGACATGGGTCTGGGTCTTGAAGAATAATTAAGAATTAGAGAAGTGAGAAGAGCAGGGAGGAACTCTCAGGAGAAGGATATGGGGCAGAAGCCAGCATACAAGGCACAGGGCAGGCTGGTGGGAGCCAATGAATTTTAGAAAATCAATTTGGAAAGGTAGATTTCAACTTGATTGCAGAAGCTTTAAAATTTTTCATTTTCAAATTAATTGTTCATGAACTGTTAGACCGTTTGAATGGATTTAATTAAACTTTCATCTGTTGATGCAGGAATCGAGACAAAGTGAGATTAAGCAACTGGTGCAATGTTACACAGCTTGTTTGTGAAATACCCAAGATAGGAACCAGATTATCTGACATCTAATCTAATGATGCTTCTAAAACCATCTTTTCTAGCTTTAGTCATAGTCTCTCAGGAGTAACCCCATTCTATCACACACCCAAATTTTGGGTTCAAAATTTGGAGTACTTTGGGCTCATCAGACATCTTTAATAAGTTGCCACTCTCATTATCATTCAAGACTGTAATTGTGTTTTTATGTCCATTCATTCAAAAAACGTCTCTTGATCCCTGAGTTAATGCCAGGCACAGTAGTATGTGCAGGGGACACGAAGACGGATCAGCGCACATTTTCTGTGCTTAAGGAGTTCAGAGTTTAGAGTTCCGTATTTAGCATAGCTGAATGAAAGTCCTTCTCTGCATTAAGGATTAAGTAATAAATGTGGTGTCATTTTCTTTATACAAGATATAAACTTTATTGTAGATTTTCCTTTTTTCCCTCAATTTATTCTATAGCACAGATAGATTGGTTTAAAAGCTAGGTATCAACCAAGGAGACAGATTTGGGGCATATAGGGGGAGATATGATTTAGACAGTGTGTCTTTTTTCTCATCTCTCAAATTGAGTTCATAAGTATGAATTTTATCCTTTGAAGAAAGTATTACTACTTTAAGTTTAGACAACTGGCTGGGGTCTCACCTGTGGTTCTTTCTGCGTATGAATGAAAATGGAATGTGTATTGTTAGTTCTACTTAAAAGTAGGTTTCATAATCAGCTTCTGATATTTGTATCAGAAGTGGTAAGCACACCGATTTTTGTTGAATTCTGACATTTTTTCATCTCTGTTTGATGATAAGGTATAAAATATTAGAACAGCTGAATCTTCTAATAATTGTGCTTAAGGAAGGTCCTAAGGCAATAGAGTTTTTCTTAAGGCCACTTTCACATGTGCAAAATAATTGAGATGTCTACAGTGACTATGTCTTTTGGTTAAGATGCAATGTAAAAAAACCTATGTAGATCATAATATTTCTTCTCAATTTATAATGAAAGAGTGTTTTTGCTCATTTCTAACACTTCAAAACACTATTTCTTCATCTTTCTTAACAATGGTCATTTCTAAGCAACGGTCATTATGTAGATGTGTTTAAATGAGAGAGTAGAGTTACAGAGAAAAGGAAAATTACTGCAGAAAATGGAATATTTAGTTTACTGTACCCGGGGCCTAAAACAATGTCACCAGGGCTCCACCTTTCTCTCCATTTCTTCTGTGGGACCTGTTATGGACTAAATTGTGCCCCTCCAGAATTCATATGTTGAGACGTTAATTCCTCAATGTGACTGTATTTGGAGATAGGGCCTTTAAGGAGGTAATTAAGGTTAAATGAGGTCATAAAGTCCTAACCCGATAGGACTGGTGTTCTTATAAGAAAAAGAGATACCAACAGTGCACACGTACAGAGCAAAGGGCAGGTGAAGACACAGCAAGAAGGCAGCCATCTGCAAGCCAGGTAGAAACGCCTCACCAGAACCCAATCCTGCTGGTGCCTTGATCTTGGACTTCCAGCCTCCAGAACTTTGCGAAAATAAATTTGTATTGTTTAAGCCACCCAGTCCGCATTATTATATTATGGCAGCCCAAGCAGACTAATGCAAGATTTTTCCACACGTTAGACATGATGTCCCAAGATTTTTGGCCTGAATTTATCAGCCTCTGGAGCAAGAGTGTTTTCTCATATAGTTCTGACAAAAATTCCAGGGAAGTCTCAGTCTGGTCAGCTTGAGGACCCAGTCATACCATCCCCACCACAGGGACTGATCAATATTATTGAGTGGGGGAAGGGTAATTCTCCAAAGGAAGGGAAAAAAATGGCACAAACACCATTTCCAATGAGGTACAGCAGGGAGAAAAATTATGGTAATTTGTCGGGGAGGGACTAATGGTTGGAGGGCTCCAACTCCCACTTGAGGAGTTTTATTTGATTTAACAGGAGTTGAGAAGAGCAATGACTGCACTCAAACAAAACTGGGGGCAAGACTGAGAAGCTTCGGATGGTGGTATGTGGGATTGATCAGATTTTTTCTAGACTCCAGTGTGGGTCAGGGACCCAGGAAGCCAATGTTTTTTATATGACCAGATTAACCAGGTGTTTAAAAGGAAATAATAAATCAGATTCACTTTCTGATTAACATGATACAAATACTATAAATATTTCATAGTACCTAATAAGTAGGGAAAAAATTTTGAGTCTCTTAGGCCTAAACTAGCAAACATTGCCTATATTCAACTTAAGGTCTTCCAGGCTCGTTATACAAGCAATCTTTCCTTCAGGCAGAGGTTGGCTGTTGCTATGGCAACTAAGCTCACATCAGGAAGACAGAGGAAAAAGCTCTTGGGAAGATTGCAGAGGTACACCTTTGGTCACTGGTGAGCCTGATGCTAGAAGATGTTCCTTACAGTTCAGTCATCAGCTCTGTGTGCAACAGATGCAAGCGAGATTGACTAGGAGGATAAAGAGTTCCAGTTCAAGTACAGCTTTCTGAGTCCTGGTGGTTCTGGGCCCTCTCCCCTACCTGGGAAGGGGAGCTGAGCCAGCTGTGAGTTAAGCAGCGGTGGTCTACATGTCCCTCAGCAGTGTTGTTTGCTTATTGCTCTGCACTGTTTTACTGCAGCTTCCATGGAAATCAGGGTTGGGGAGCGGAGACAGAAAGAAAACAGACCCAAGGGAAGTTTGCAGTAAAGCTGAAATAAAATGTGCATTAATGGTAGATGAGAAGGGGACTGGAGTCAAGTGTAAGTAAGGAACTAAGTCAACAGGTTTAGTGTTTAACACAGAAAGAGAAAGGACTTTGGAAATACTACTAGGTAATGACAGGGTAGGCATCATGCAAGGTAGGATATGATAGAGCAGGCATTGTACAGAAAATTTAAAAGCAAACCTGCCTTAGTCAAAATAGTGAAATTTTCCCAAGGCATCTTTAACTCTAGGATCTACCCTTGGACTTTTTTTTCCAATGTCTTTTACCTAAGGCTGGCTACCCAGGATATTCTCCCTACCACTAGTATCTCGATAACACTTAACCTGTCCTTTCCTTGCATTCCTTGAGAGCAGCCTATGCTTATTAAGGTATCAGTTACCCAATCTATGTTCCTGGGGAAAAATTGCAATGTATTTTTCCACTAGAGAACACACTCATAATTTAACAATAGTTTTCTATATATAGTTTTGTATTATATTAACCTGAAGGATTGATGTTGCATGTGCTTTCAGTCACAAAGATCTGAGTTCAAATCCTAGTTCTGCCACTGACTAGTTGAGTGGCCTTTAAGCAAATTATTCAGCCTCTCTGAACCTCAGAAGGGGGCTAACTAAAATCGTGCTCCCAGAGTTGTTGTGAGAATGGAATGACATCAGGCACTTAAGGCACTAAGCAGAGTGCCCAGCACAAGGGCACTTGTGCTCCAAGTAAATGTCAACAAAGTTTACTTCTCTTCCCTCCTCCTTTCTTTCTTTCTAGCATGGACTTTGGAGGCTGGGTTGGGAGGGGTGGGTAGAGGGGGAAGCAAGCTGTAAAGGTCCCTTTGGATCATATTGCAATGGTTTCTCTACAGATCCTGAGTTTTTCTTGAGCCAAAGAATCAGTAGCAAAAATGAAGGAATAGATAGCTCAGGAGGGAGTGAACAGTAAAGGGGATTTGTATGGGGAAGCGAAGGAAGGGAAAGAGGAAACCAAGGCTATTCCTTGGAGATCTGGAAGATAAAGAGCATTATGGTGGGGGCAGGAGGAGCAGAGGCTGCATGAGTGTGTGTGTATGTGGATGTGAGTGTGTGTGCTCCCCCACAGAATACAGGTGAGAGCAATCAACAGAGAGCTGGGCTGTTGGCCACATGAAGAGGATTTCCTTTCTGTTCCCTTGTGCTCTTTGACTCTCACCATTCTCCCTGCCCCCTCTCTTCTCTTCCCCGTTCAAGATCCTGGGTTTCCACACTTCACTTTGCATCTATAGAATCAGCATAGATGGACAAAGAGATGCACAATTGTTTCAAGTAAAGTTGACATGAGAGAATTTGGTTCCACAAGCCAAGTCTTCCAGCTAACTTCTTTCCTACCAACTGGACTGTTGCACGAGTGGGCACTTAGAGAGAAACATCGTCCCCATCCCACTCCCACTCAGCTTCCCGGCTCTGTGCCATGTGCCAGCCTTACCTCTCTCGTTTTCACCAGGGCCCTGGGTTCTACATTCTTTGGCCCCAGCTTCTGGTCACTGCTCTTCCAGTCTCAAGGAACAGAACCTCCCACAGACAAGCTCAAGGGAGGAAGGGAGTTTATTACAAATATACAGAGGAACTCCTAGAACCTGAGAACGTAAAGCAGGGCAGGATCTCATAGGAAGTGCGAACTTAGAGCTGGAGAGCCATCAGGAGCTGAGGGCACTCCCTATCCCTTTGGTGACCTTATCAATGAACTTAACCTGTCTCTCACACAACCCCTCCCACAGGAATGGCCCTCGGCAGACAGGTATATTTTATGCATGGCCTCCAAGACTAATGGGACGAGGGGGATGTGTCTGACATGACGACTTGTACATCGAAGGGCCAGCAACCAATCAGATATTTTTTCTCTCTCTAGTTTGAAGTAAGAGGCACAGACGGTGCTGTTAGTTGTTTGTGGTCTTTGGAACTGACACAAAGCAGATGGTGGCCAAGATGGGTTGAGAAAGCTAAAACCTGCAGAGAGGAATAAGAAAACAGAACTGTGACAGCTCAAGGAACAAACATGACTGCTTAAACGTATCTCTTGTGTTTAGGGATTATGGGTAGGGGTTGTGTGTGTGTATGGGTGAGGTGGTTCCTTTATCATGAGGGGGTTTGGGTGGAACAACATCCCACATAGGTCTTACATCCCTGTCAGAAATTTAACTCAAGAAAGGATTAGAAACACCTTCAAACTAAAATTTGAACTGAGAGCAACCTATGCTATCACTGCTCCTGGAGGATTGGCGTCCGACTCCAAATGAATAAAACGACTGTGGTAGGATGGAAGACATCCTAAACTAGCAGGCAGAATTAGGATAGGAGGTAAGAGTGTGGGTTGGGCTCCTGAAAAATTATTCTACTTCTCAGTAAGTCTGACTCAATATATATATTTTTTTTTCCTGAGGAAGATTTGCTCTGAGTTAACATCTGTTGCCAATCTTCCTCTTTTTGCTTGAGGAAGATTGTCCCTGAGCTAACATTTGTGCCAGTCTTCCTCTATTTTGTATGTGGGTCGCCGCCACAGCATGGCTGACGAGTGGTGTAGGTCTGCGCCCTAGATCCGAACCTACAAACCTGGGCAGCCAAAGCAGAATGCGTCAAACTTACTACTACTCCATGGGGCCAGCCCCCTGACTCAATATTTTAAGTCTATCACTTAGAGCTTTTCTTCATTTTTTCCACCAGACTAGCTTCCACATTTCTGAAACTCAGACCCTGAATTGCCCAGATGCTCATTTATCCATTTTTGGAAACATATCATCAGACGTAGAGAAAGCACAGATGTCAGGAGTCTCTCCTCGGTGTTCCCACATTACCCCATGCCTGACTCTGCCAAGCACTTACCACATGCGATTATAACCACAGGTGCACGTGTGAATCTCCCCAGACTGTGAGCTTTGAGGGGGCAGCGGTCTTTCTCACTCATTAGAGCTTACTGAGAAGCTGACTGTGAACATTTGCCCCCTGGACAACTGCAAATATAAAGCAAGCAGGGGTCAGTCACTGGCAGTGTGATGGCCAGATTGGAATGTCCTTTGACCCCAGGCCTTTGGGGAAATATTTACTTCTCTAGTGTCAGATGCTTGGTGCATTTTTCTCCTTTGTTCCTCCCTACTACGTCTGACACACTCACTTATTATTTCCCACGAGCTGTAAGAACGGAGTGGGAGTGGATGAGAAAGAAAGCAACTTCAGGGCAGTAATGGCTCCCATTGCTCTTTTCATACCCTTTCCCCAAACAATTCCTTACACACCCACTTCCTCCAGCCTCTTGGTGTCCTCATCAGCATGGGTAGCTGGTATACAGGGTGTACTTACATTTTGTTGAACTAAGTTTAGTAAGAAATAAAATGCTCACATAGAGGGAATCCTATTGTTTTGTGGAGTGAGGTAGACATTGCTTCTTCTTTTAGGAGGTTGTTTCTGGATCTTTGTGCTTCTCACATTGGCTTCCTCAGACCTGAGCAACCTGACGTCGCCAATGGGCTGGGTGCCTAAAATAGTACTGATTATGATACCAACACTATTGTTTAACAATGATTGAGCGCCTGCTATATGCCCACGCTGCACTAAACCCTTCAAATATATTATCTAATTCAACAAAACAATGAAGTGGGTTCTACCACTATCCCCATTTTATTGACGAAAACTGAGATCTAAGGATGCTATTCGCCTTAGGTCACACTGCTAGTAAGTGGCAGAGCCCAGAGTCAGCTCTTGAGGCTGCTCCACACCCCTGTCAGAAGCTGGGTGGATCTCATTAGCAGTGAGGATAGCTGGAAACCAGACGACACGCTCTCAGCGTGGATTCAACCCACTAGTAAGGAGTTTCTGAGTTCCTGTCATATTCTGTGTTTAGAAAGGAGCTTTAACAAAAAGAAAAAACAATGATCCTGTCAAAGTTTAAATCTAGTTGGGGCAACTGATTGATTGACTGATTGATTAAGCCAACCTATGCTTATTGAAATCTTTCTACTGGGTGCTAGGGACAGGACAGACATGGCCCTTGTACTCATGTGGTTTACAGTCCAGTGGTCCAGTGTGTATGTGTGTGGGGAAGCAATAGCCAAATCTACAAATACACAGATGGAACTTGATCTCAGCCCATGGAAGGAATGACAGAGTGCAGTGAAAGGAGGTTCTAGCAGAGCGGAGGAGTCTAGCTAGATAATGATGTCAGGAAAAGCCTCTTCGAAAAGGTGACATTAAATCCAAGACCCGAAGAATGGGAAAAGCAGGCAGTGGAAATAACATCTGCAAAGACCCAGATGTGAGAGGAAGTGTTCAAAGAAGTGAGAGGAGCCAAGTGGATGGACAGCAATGGGGGCTGAGGGGAGTGGAGTGAGTGATGCTGGAGAGGTGGTCAGAAGACCCATCCTACAGGGCCTTTAGATCATGATGAAAGTTTGGATTCTATTCTAAGTGTAACAGAATGATACTGAAGGGTTTTAAGCGTGGAAATATAAAACATATATTTAAAAGCTCGTTCCAGGTACCATGTGGAGCCTGGATTGGAGAAGCAAGAGCGGAGGCAAGTAAACCCCTGGGAGGCTCTTACATTGATGCAGGTGGGAGACGCTGGGGCTTGGACCCGGAGGAAGCTGTGAAGATGCAGAGAAGTGTGGACAGAGTCAAGGTGAGTTTCGTAAGCAGCAATGACGGGCTATACTGGTGGGTTGAATAAGAGGCAGGCAAGAAGAGGGAGGGACCGTGGAGGCTGCCCAGGCTGCTGGCTTGAATGGACTATGTGTTTTCAAGGAAATTAAAATGTCAAGGGAATTCAAATGCAGCTCCAGTCCCTCATTGCAGAGAGGGCATCACCCAAAGATAGGGTTGCTCTGGGTCTTGAAACATGTGAAGGGTTTGCTGGGAGAAAGAGAGGGAGACTGAATGAGCAGAGAGTGATTTGGGGACAGGAAGGTGATGGGAGACCTGACTAGAGCAGGGAGTGTGTATTGGGATGCAGCAATCAGGTCGATTGGGACCTGCTAGAGTGAGGGCTAGACCATGGGTTTTGAAGACACAGGTGGGCTGTATTCTTGCATATAAAACACAAATCATGATAAAACTGCCCTTCAAAGTCACGGTGAGAATTAAACGGGATAAAGTCAAGACTATGCTCAGGCTTTGACACATAGTAGGACCTTACTTAAGGCTCTATAATATTGTTATATGTACATGTATTTATATATAGCATATATAATATGCATTATACATTATATACACATACATGCGTGTGTGTGTGTGTGTGTGTTGTGGAAGAACTGAAAGACAAGTGTGGGAATTGGGATTTGATATGAGAGAATATGTGTTTTTTGCTAATGACATTTCCTGAGAAGATAAGTGGTCCATTGAATCATATTTAAAGGAAGTGAATTCTGCCATTTTGGTCCCGAATGATCTAGTGAGCAGAGATCCTTACCGAGTGACTCCATAATCCAAGAGCAGCTAGACACTATAGAGAACACATACTCCAGAGGCTGAGAACATAGAGCTAGATTCTTCTTCATGTGTCAAAGGAGAGACAGATGGAAATAGCTTCATGAGGAAAGGAGACATATGACTTCATGATATAGGGTTTGAAGAGTTTGATTAAAAATCACCATGCCCTTATGTTACACGGCCTTTTAAAAAAATCTAAATCGGCTTCCTGTGTTCTGAGTGTAGGAAGCACTTTTCATACCACTTTGAGCCTCCTCTCAAGTTGAAGGAACTTATTTTAAAACTGTTTAAATCTTACAGTAAAGAGTAGCCATATTCTCTTGTATACCCATTACCCTAGAGTGTCAACTCCATTGTGTTATAATAACTGGTTTGATTTTAGTACATAAAAGGGAGCTCCGTCACTGAAATATAGTATGAGGATTCCAGTTTTTAAAAAGAAAACTGTAGGTTGGTAGGGATGAGGGATTCAGCAGGAAGAACTTGCTGAGTGTTTACTCCAAATATAAATCATAAAAGGGAGGATATAAAATATAAAATATATACCCAAACTCTAAGAGAATAAAGCATGATATAAGGAATCAAAAATCTGCTACAATACTCACATGTTGGACTGAAGCCTCCATCAGCCTGGGTTCCTGCAGGATTAGAACGAGCAGCGCCCCCTGCAGACATGAAGCATGAATGAGAAATAAACATGGTAACCACCCGGGTTGTGTGTGTTACTGCTGCATAACCTCGCCTATTCTGAGTGTTACCTCCAACTGTGGACACTCGCTTCCCCAGGATTTCACTTTCCTTGAGGGCTCTCAGGTGATTTGATGCTAGCTGAATAAAACATTTAACATAATAAATGTAATCCAGGATTTTTTGTGTGTGTGTGAGGAAGATTGGCCCTGAGCTAACATCTGCCAACCCTCCTCTTTTTGCTGAGGAAGACCGGCCCTGAGCTAACATCCATGCCCGTCTTCCTCTGCTTTATATGGGACGCCGCAACAGCAGGGCTTGACAAGCGGTGCGTCGATGTGCGCCTAGGATCCGAACCGGCGAACTGTGGGCCGCCACAGTGGAGCGCGTGCAGTTAACCTCTTGCGCCACCAGGCCGGCCTCTGTACTCCAGGATTTTTGTTATTTCATTCGAGAGAGTGTTCAGGCTGTCCAAAGTGCTACACTGTTAGGAATGGAAGTCTAGTATTGGATAATTTTATTCCATTTTTTTGAGGGGAAGGGGAAGTTTTGTTTTTATTTGGCATATGAGTGAAATAGAAAATCTATCTAAAGTTCCTCCAGTTACATCTTGTTGGCTCAGCATGTGAGTAGGATGCTAAGAAAGTAAAAAGCAAGGGTTTCATTCTGGTTACTTTGCTTTATTCTATGTGCAAAGTTTGCACCCAAACCTGCCTCATCATGGAATTATATTACCTTATGTTTTTTTTTTTTAAAAAACTTCAGGATATAATTTACATACCAGACCATTCACTCATTTAGAGTGTACAATTCAAGTGTTTTTCAGTGTATTCACAGATAAGTGCAACCATCACCATAGTCAGTTTTAGAACATTTTTATCACCTTGAAAAGAAAACTCATACCCCCTAGCTCTCATCCTCCTATACCCCCATCTAGAAGGACTTTGGTGCATATACCTTCTGATTGCATATACCTTCTGATTGCATATACCTTCTTTCTGGGGAAGAGTAAAATTATGACCTTTGTCTTAGCAAAAAGTCCTCTATTGCAAGAAAAATCAGGAAAACGATTGAGGCGTTTGCTTGTGTGATTCCTTCTGCACAGGCCTCTTTCCTCCTCACGGTGGAGAACCTCATTTGCACGGAGAAGCCTTCCTGAGACACCTCATCTAAGTTGGAGTCCTGCCTCGCCTCTGCTCTTGGTTCGTTTCCTTCATATTGCATATTATATTACGTTGTGTTTTAGCTGACTCTACTGAGGTGTAATTTATATACAATAAAATGTGCCAATTTTCAGCATGTAATTCAATCAGTTTTGACAAATGTGGATACCTGGTAACAACCACACCAATATAGCACATTCCATCACCCCCAAAATTCCCTCCTGCTCCTCCAAATTCAATCCTCTCTGCCCCAACCCCAGGCAACCTTGCTGTCACTATAGATTAGTTTCATCTGTTCTGGAGTTTCATACTAACCACAGTTTAGATTGTTTGCTTATCTATTCCTTTTCTGTCTCTACAGCCAGACTTTTTTTTAACCATGATTTTCTAGCACAGAGTGTCTAGCACAGAGCCAGACAGTGTCAGAATGAATGAATCCTAAATCACCCTATCTACCAGCTTTGATTTAAAACATTGAACCATGTAAATGTTTAACGGTAACAGTGTGGACTTTGTCGTGAGGGTTAAAAACAGGAGTCTCTTACTTGTCTCTTGTGCTTTCTTTCCTTCCTTGCCCTCACCTTTTTCATCAACAATGTCAAAGGGAGCCTTGAATGGGGGAGAAGGCCACGATAGAGGTAACATTCCTTTGCCTTTGGGCAAGATGTGTTATTGTTTTAAATTAACAGATAGGAATTGTCTCTTTCATTTGTGATGTTTTGTAACTTGCAACTTTCAGTTTTAAACTTTGTCAGTGAAGACATTTCTAAGGGCACTTCGCAAATCCATGCACTTGATAACAGGATATGAGATCAACTCAAACCATACCTTTACTTCTGAAAATACACTTGAGATTCTTGTCCTACCAGCAATGCCATAGCAGCTCTGCTAATTTTTGACAAAATATTTCTCTTACTGTAATTAAATTAAGCCTTGAATCACATACCTGTGAATTGGCATCTCTCATCCATGCACAGGGGAGGAAGGGTCCACGTTCAGTGTCTCTACCTTATAGATGGAGAAGCTGAGGTACAGAGACCCTCCTAGGGAGTGCTTTTCTTGCCTCCTTTGCATACATTAATTTCCGGTTTGGCAGTGTGTGCATCCCCCTTCAGCCGAAGTTCTAAATCTCTTTCTCTCTCAACTATCTAGGACACATGAGAATTAACCTACTCATGTAGATTACAGGGCCCCAGCCCTCATTAACCTTAATATTGAAAGAAATAACAGCTTTTGCGGTAGGAGATGTAGAAATACCCTTCCACTCAGCACAAATAGCAACATTTGCATGAGCTGAGGAGATGGGCTTTTTTAGGAAGTTCATCCAGTGAAAACGTTTGCTTCCAGTCTGTGAAAATTTCACGTACACAATACCCTGGGTTTATGGGCCCCTTGGAAGCATTGGAAAATTGCAACCCTGAGGTTATTTTATAGTAGATCAAGGTGCCGCCTAGTCTGTATTTTCTTGACGTCTTTTGAATTAATGACTCTGTCCTGAAATTCTCACCTTCCTCCCCAGCAGGGAACCGATTTGTTGAAGGACTGAACCGCTGACACTTCATCCTTAAATACTGAGGTCGAATGCACCCTAGATATCCTCTTTTCCAGACATCAGGCCCTCTGTCTGTCCTCTGCTTACTGGGCCCGACCTTTGCTTTAATGGGATTTAAGTGCTGAGCAAGTCTCAGCCATGTCCTCATCTGTCCTCTTGGAAGACGTTGCTTTTGTTGATGACATTGAGTTTAGAAGGACAGTCACCACTGGGGAGACGAGGAAGGGGGAGATACGACAGGATATAAGTTCACAACCCTGTGCAAATTAGAGAAATGCCTGAGGACTAGCTTGAACCTCAGAGAAGGCAAAAACAGGAGGCAGATGGGGAAGAAAAGCTGCTCAGAGCAGCCCAGGCCATGACCTCTGGCTGGCAGTTCAGTTTTTAGAAGCAAATAAACTTGTGTAGGAAAAGTTGGGTAAGTGGGCTACGTACACAGAATTGGTAGCTTGTAAAGCTCTCTCTTAATTTGCTAGGCTCTGATGACACTCCACTCCCACCAGATAAAGATCAGACTTTGCAAGAAGGCTGGGCAAATTTCCATGACTGTTTATTCTCTTCCATTCCCCTCAAGATAGTCACTATTCTTCTCTTGACCCAGACCAACAGGCAAATGTTTGATTGCCCACCAGAATGATTTGACACTGTTTAGAATTGTGTTTTTCAGATTTTGGGTCATGATCCATTAGATGAGTCTTGAAATCAGCTGAGTAGATTCCAACCAGTATTTTAAAAAAATATCCAAGCAGGATAGAGAATAAAAAATATTGGAGTATACTGTGTATTGTGAGGGTAAACAATGTTTTGTGAAACTCTGTTTTAGCCTATGTGTATAGTACTAGGTTGCAACATAAATGTTTTTTTTGTGGATCATGGTGAAAAGGGTTAGAAAATCACCGGTTTACAACAACCATTTTACAGATATTCTTTTAAAAAAACATTTTATTAGGAAAAATTTCAAATATACATAAAGGTAGTGACAATAGTAAAATATACCCTGTTGTATCCTCATCTAGTTTCCAAATTGTCTTTTGTAGATGGTACAATCCTATTTCCTTCAGTAACTTATTTTTATTTCTTCGCTCCATCCTACCAAATGCAGGGGAGATTTTAGGCAGAATTGAAGTAATCCTTCCTGATGGTTCAAGATGTGAATATTTCGGGTCAGTTGGGAGCCTCCCTGAGAAGCCTCGGGAATCTACTGGGAAAAACAAGTTCGGAAGGAGAACTGAGGCAAACCTCACAGACGCTGCTTACACTGGCTCTGTGCTTTTTCTGGAAGAGACAGTCACATCCAACATCCCATTTAGTTCAAAAGTTCTCCTCCCCTGTTCCCCTTTTACCTCATCCTCCTTAGAGAACAGAGAGAGGTAGAGCTGGGTGGCACCTGAGAACATCTAGTCCAACACTTCTGTTTTACAGATGAAGGAACTGAACTCTACGGGTGGGAACTGAGTTACCCAAGACAGCCTCTCATTTAACGCCACCTCTCACAGCTCCCACATAATGCCAGGAGCCTGGGTCACCCTTTCACAGTCAGGAAATCAGGACACAGGGAAGCCAAGTGTGTTGCCCAGAGCCTCTGACAATATCATTAGTGACTCAGGAATAAACCTGAAGGCTCCTCCTTCCCTCTCAGCACTTTGCTTCTTAGGGTTGGACCAAGTGAGTCATCATTTGGATGGAGTGTGTGTTGAGGGAGAGATAGAACTGGAGGTGGGAGTCACCAATTTCCACTGTGGTCCTGTTCCTTTCTCCAAGGCCACTTCAACCAGCAGTGGCCCAGCTGCATTCTCAATACTGTCCCATCCACTTCTGCGTGCTCATGGGTTTTTTTTTGCTCCGCTCAGCATGTTCCCAAGAATAGCTCTAGATGGTTTCAGAAGTTACACACAGGAGTTGGCCATCATTTCATAGATTCCAGCTCCACGTGTAATGTGGAATTAGAACTAGAGAATGGGATTCTAAAAAGAAGAACATTAAACTGAATTAAACAAAGACCTCACAACACTGGAGAAATCATTTGTACCCCTATGCAGGGGGATAATGCATGTAAGGCTAAATAAAGATTAGTGCAGTGCCTACATAGAGTAGATAGTCAATAACTGGTAGCCATTTTAAACCTTCTCTCTTAAGCTTTTGAACAATTACTCACACTGCTCCCCCTTCCTCTTCTTTGTCCTTCACGACTTGCCCCTGCCAACTTCAAAAAGAAAATAGAGGGGCCAGCCCCGTGGCTTAGCGGTTAAGTGCGTGCGCTCTGCTACTGGCGGCCCCGGTTCGGATCCCGGGCGCACACAGACGCACTGCTTCTCTGGCCATGCTGAGGTGGCGTCCCACATACAGCAACTAGAAGGATGTGCAAGTATGACATACAACTATCTACTGGGGCTTTGGGGAGAAAAAGGAGGAGGATTGGCAATAGATGTTACCTCAGAGCCGGTCTTCCTCAGCAAAAAGAGGAGGATCATCATGGATGTTAGCTCAGGGCTGATCTTCCTCACACACAAAAAAAAGAAAGTAGAAGCCAGAGATCGAAACTCCCTCAATTTCTTACACCAAACATGCCGGTTCAAGTCTTTCCATTAGAAACCATTCTGCCTAAACCCTGCATTTCATTCTAGCTACTGCTCTCTTTCTCTTTTTCATAATCAAACCCCTCAAAAGAGCTGCCTCCATTTCCTTACTGCCACTCAATTCTCAGCCCAGTCCAGTTTGTCACTTCACTCCACTGACATAGCTCCTGTGAAGGTCTCTGATGACCTCCGTGGTGCCTAATCCAGAGAACCTTTTTATCCTCTCACAGCTGACGACTGTCTCTTGTTGAAACACCCTCTTTCCTGGCTATACTCTCTTGGTTTTCCTCCAACTTCCAGCTTTTCTGTATCCTTTGCAGGTTCATCTTCTACCCACCAGCCATTATGGAACTTGTCAGGACTAACTTAGGCCATGTTCTCATGCCTTAGTCTCTCCCTAAGTTACTTGGTTCCTTGTCTTGATTCCCGCTTTTATGTCTCAAACTTTTGTTTTCAACTGTCTCCTTGAATTTCCACTCACGTGTCTCAAAGGCACTTTAAATTCAACTTGCCCAAAACCAAACTCATAATCTTCTCCTTCCAACCTGGTCTTCTCCCAGGCTCTTCTCTCTGAAGCGGCAACTGTCTGTACAGTTATGCAAGAGACTCCTCTTTCCGACTTCTTTCTCCCTCACTTCTCACCGCCAATCTATCCCCTGTCTTTTTGAATATACTGCTAAAAATCTCTTGATTCTGTCAAATGAATTTTATCTCCTTCTCCTCCACTTCCTCCCTTACCTTCCCAGTCCCATCTCACCCAGACCGCTGCAATAACTCCCACTTCTCCTCATGGCCCACCAGTCCTGTCTCTATACTGTGGCAAGAGCGATCTTTTAAAATTGCAACTCTGATGAAACTCCCCCTACCAAATTAAACCTTTCAATGGCTTTCTGCTCCTTTAAAGATAAAGACCAAACCCTTCATGTGGTCTACAAGACCTACATGGTCTGGCCCTATCTCCTTCTCCAGCCTTCGTGCTCTTGTCCTTTCCCCAGCTGCAGCCCCACTGCCTCATATATGCCCTCCCACTGCCAGGCTCTGCACATGCCAGTCTCTCCATTTAGAGTGCTACCTTTCCCCCCACTCCTGCACAATCCTGCCACCCTTCTTGAACTTATCAGAGTTATAATTTATGTTTCTGTGAATGATTATTTGATAAATATCTGGCTTCCCTTCAGACCATTAGTTGCATGAGGATAGGAACCTCCTCTGTTTCTACTCATTGTATCATCTTCAACACAACACTAGGCCTGCCATACAGTAAGTGTTAAAAAATTTTCAGATACAATGGAAGTTTCTTTGTATAGTAACACGCCACATACAGACGTTTCAGTCAATGACGGACTGTATATACTATGGTGGTCCCATAAGATTAGTACCATATAGCCTAGGTATGTAGTAGGCTGTACCATCTAGGTTTGTGTAACTACATTCTATCATGTTCGCACAACGGCAAAATCGCCTAACAACAATTTCTCAGAACATATCCCTGTCTTTAAACAACGCACTACTGTACTCTTCCTCAGCCTCCTTCCTTCTTTCCTCCACTCTCCTGAAATTGATGCCTATTCTAATCCTTGAGTCTGTGTTTTTTATACATATACTGAATATCCATATATTTACTAATTATCCATGTAGAAAACAAAGGCTCTTGTTTCTTGTGTTTAACGTTTATACAAATGGAGTCCTAGTCTACTTATTATCCAGCATCTTGCTTTTTTCACTCAATATTTGGTTTTTGAGCTCTATTCATACTGATATATATATAGATTCATTTCATTCATTTTGATTACTAGATAGTATGCCATCAAATGAATAAATCACATTTGATACATCTACAGTTGAATTTTGCATTTTTAAAAATTTATTATGCTTTTTGTTTTGTTTGTTTTGTTCCCTTTTCTTCCTTTACTGATAATTATAGACTGAATATTTGTGCCCCACCCCCCAAACTCATATATTGAAGCTCTAACCCCCAATGTGATGGTATTTGGAGATGGGGCCTTAGGGGGTTAATTAGGGTTAGATGAGGTCATGAGGTTGGGGCCCTCATGATGGGATTAGTGACCTTATATGAAAAGATACCAGAGAGCTTGTTTTCTCTTTTCCCTCCATCGGAAGGCATAGTGAGGACTATCTGCAGTCCAGGAAGAGAGCCCTCACTAGGAACTCAGTTGACTGGCACCTTGATCTTGGACTTCCCAGCACTGTGAGGGAATAACTTTCTGGTTATTAAGCCATCCAGTCTATGGTATTTTGTTATGGCAGTTTGAGCAGACTAAGACACTGACTTCTATTGACTTGATGTTTTTTCTACTACTCTGGAAGTTTTGTATTCCATTTCTATTCTTTTTCTGTTTTCTCTTAAGCATTTAATTCACATTTAACTCAACATAACCTCAAGTTAATTTGTATGCCTCTCCTGGTATGGTTGCCTTTTTATCGCCCCTCCACCCACATTAAATATTTTCAGTAGATAGTTTTATAAACAAGACTATCTTCTTTTTTCCATAATTTTTTAACATGTCCCATTCTGGGTTTAATTTCTTTCTTTCTTTCTTTTTTTAAATTTTTTGTGGGGAAGATCAGCCCTGAGCTAACATCCGATGCCAATCCTCCTCTTTTTGCTGAGGAAGATTGGCCCCGGGCTAACATCTGTGCCCATCTTCCTCCACTTTATATGGGACACCGCCACAGCATGGCTCCACAAGCAGTGCGTTGTTGTGCGCCAGGGATCCGAACCTGCGAACCCCAGGCTGCCGAAGTGGAGCACACGCACTTAACTACTGCGCCACCGAGTGGCCCCTTAATTTCTTTCTTGACTGAAAGTTCTTCGTAATTCTTTCAAGGAAGGACCACGAGTAGGAAATCCTTTCATTCTTTGTCTCAAAAACATTTGCTCTCTCTCTTTAATACAGTTGCATTACAGACATAGAAAAATAACTGCAAGGCAGTATTTACATATGAATGGAAAAACTACTAGTAGTTTTCTTTAGCTACTTGCATATTCTAATTTTTCTAAGCTGAATATTATTTGTGTAATTTCTCAAAAGTTAAAAAATACACAACAAAACACAGTAAGACATGAAATACTTTGATGACTGGCTCATCAGATCAATGCCAAATCCTCATGTATTCTGATCATGTTTCTGCAAGGTTTCCTTCAGGAGAACCATCGAAGGTGAAGCTGTTGCCATGGCACCACATTAGTGGTCCGTTTAGATATTAAAATGGAAGAGTCACGTCATTCTAGGCTCAGGTTTCAGCTGCTCTGGGCTGCTTTTATTTGCATGAGTTCAATGCAAATATGCCTTTAATCCTGATTTCTACTTGACATTAGAAATTCTCCTTCCTGGTGATGGAATGTAATGTCTGCCTTCATGCAAGACTTGAAGCTGGAGTGTGAAAGAATCATAGCCAGCACTCACTGTACCTGGGAAGTGTCGCTACATCTCCTCTTTGCTTTCAAAGCATATTTTTTTATGCAAATGATGCTTTAGACGGCGTTGAGAGCAGCATCTGTGCATAGGATGGAAATCCAGAGCACAATCCAGGTCCCCTCCAGAGTTACCAGACTTCCAAGGACAACAGTGAAAATTAGATTTCTAGGGAGAGATCGCAGCAGTGACATTGAGCTAACATCATTTTTGCAGCTGCTTGGGAAACCGGTCAGCTGAAGAAATCTGAATTCTGTCTGCACAGAACTTCAGTTAGTCAATTAGTCCCCACTGCTATTTTATTTTTAGCAGATTATGTTTGGATTCTTGTTTTCTCTTGGGTTTAGGTTAAAAAAAACTCTTTTTCTGGCTCCTATCATGCTGCATCCTGAAGATTATCTGGGCTCCAAATTAGCTTCTCCTCATATTTGTAGTCAGTAGGTTTCTTAAAGAGATTAAAAAAAAAAAAAATACCAACCAACCACTCTTGACATCAAAACCCATTTGACAGCATGCACTTCCAAACTAGCCGTGAGATGCTCAACAGAACGCAGACATTTTACCTTGCGTTCAGTATAGAAGCACTATTTTCAGAATTCCCCTATAGGAGAATAGCAATGAATGCTTCAACATGAAAAACCAAACTGTGAGATGTCCATCTAACAGATGGAGCAGCACTTACGTTTACTCTCACTCCCTTCAGAAATCTCATTAATAACTAGCAAAGGGATTTTTAAGAAGACATAGTCTATAAAGGCAAAGAGAATAGAAAACTGGAAAGCAGATAGACAAGTGATAATAACTAAGCAGTCAGCTGTCGAAAAAGCTGAGCGGCAACTATTTTATTCAGCAGAAACTTGCCTACCCATCCCACCTTGTAAAGGTTTAGGAACTGGAAGTGAAGAGGGGGTAAAGATGTAGCTAAAATCAAGATGATTGTTTAAACGTCTACTTAAGAAGAAATTAAAATTCTATATAACCTTCCCTACTCCACGGAGCCAAGCAACTGCCTTTCTTCCACTCTAGCAGAAAACTGGACGGTTAGCCTGTGGAGAGGGTCTCTGGACTGGGGGAACATTGACCATAGTTGATGGTGGGGAGACAATATTGTCAACAGAGTGATTAAGTGACCTTTGCACACTGATTATTGAAACCACCAGTTCACTTCTCCCCTCTAGCTCCCAGAATGTTGGAAGGCAGGGCTGTACCCTCCAGGCAGGAAACTGGTGGATTCTTGCCTGCAGAATTTGACCAGCCCAAGCAAAAGATAAAAAGTATCAATATCAGGATTTCCTAACTAAATGGCCCAACAAGATACTCTCTACCAGGATTTTTCAACCAAAACTATTGACATTTTGGGCAGGATTACTCTTTGTTATGGGGGCTGTCCTGTGCATTGTAGGATGTTGAGCAGCACCCCTGGCCTCCACCCACCAGATGCCAGTAGCACCGCTCTGCACTGAAGCCCGCAGTCAGCAGGTCCCACTCATGCACTTGGAGTTTCCCATCAGTTTCACAGTGCTTAATTCACTCTTCAACGTGAGCTGACAATCAAAAGTCAGAAGACACCTGAGGAGAAAAGCCTCTAATGTGAAATATGATGATAAATTTAAACTTAAAAAAAAAGTTTAGAGGAAACACAGACTATATAGGAAGAAGAAAAACCTCAAAAATTATAATTATTATTCTGAGAGAGAGAAGAGACAGTGCAAAAGAACTCTTGCAATAACGTTGGAGAGGATGTGGAGAAAAGGGAACCCTCATTCGCTGCTGGTGGGAATGCAATCTGGTGCAGCCTCTATGGAAAACAGCATGGAGATTCCTCAAAAAATTAAAAATAGGAATACCTTACAATCCAGCTATCCCACTTCTAGGCATTTATCCAAAGAACTTGAAATCAACAACCCACAGAGGCTTATGCACCCCTATGTTCATTGCAGCATTATTCACTATAGCCAAGAAGTGGAAGCAACCTAAGTGTCCATCGACAGATGAGTGGATAAAGAAGATGTGGTATATATATATATATATATATATACATACAATGGAATACTACTCAGCCATAAAAAGACAAAATAGTCCCATTTGCAACAACATGGATGGACCTGGAGGGTATTACGTTAAGTGAAATAAGCTAGACAGGGAAAGACAAACACCGCATGACTTCACTCACATGTGAAATATAAACTAACACATGGACAGAGAGAACAGTTTGGTGGTTACCAGGGGGAAGGGGGTTTGGGGGTGGGCACAAGGGGTGAAGGGGCATATTTATATGGTGACTGACAAATAATAATGTACAACTGAAATCTCACAATATTATAAACTATTATGACATCAATTAACAAAAGAAAAAAAACACTGCTGGAAAAAAAACTCTTACAAATTACAAATATGATTACAGAAATTTTAAAAATGCAATCAAAAGAATGCAAGAAAAAGCTGAGGAAATCTCCCGGAAAGCAGATCAAAGAGATAGAGAATTAAAGAGGAAGAGAAAAATTAGGGGACAAGTCCAGAAGGACCAATATCTAAGTGATAAGTTCTAGCAGGACAGGTCAGAGCCATGGGGTGAGGTTCAGAAGGAAACTACCAATAAAATAATTCAAGAACTTTTCCCACAACTGAGATTCATGAGTCTGTAGATTGAAACAGCCCTTTGAGTGTCTAGCAAAGTAAATGAAAAAAAGATCTACATTAAGGCAAACTGTTGAAAAATTCCAGAAAACCAGGGGTAAAAAGAAGATCTGAAAAAGATTCTAAAGAAAAGGCTGCATGCATTATTACTTCTCAGATGTAACACTGGAAGCTGGAAGACAATGGAGGAATGCCTGTAAATTCTAGAAGGAACGTAATCTAGAAGGATTACATAACAGTAGATTGAAGTCAATCGCAGGTATGAGAGGCCTTTAACATTTTCCTCCCATGGACTCTTAGAAAGTTACTAGAGGAGGGACTTCACCAATACAAAGAAGAACACGAAGAAAGAAGAAAACATGAGGCAAATGATTCCACACAGAAGAGAGAAAAAGAGAATTCCCAGGATGCTGGTGAAGGTACAACCCAGCACATCCATTGTTCCAATCAGTCCAGATTGGAGAAGTTGGAATGTTCTGGAAGAAATTTCTACATGAAAATGTAATTGATAGAACATGGTATATTCAAATATTTTGAGAGGTGATTGAGACAAACAGAATTTGGGGTTCAAGTAATGATAAGAGCTTAGAAAAACCAAGCGAACAGACAAAAATATTCATATCAGGGACAATAAAATTTTGCACAAAAAAGGAGAAATTATGTAATACTACATGACTAAGTTGGGAAGAGTGTTTACATTTCCATCATAATGTAAACTCTGACTATCTATTCAACAAAGTTGTAATACATTTATTTTAGGAAGATGGTGGAACAAGAAGGGTGAAGTATGTGACAGGGTAGTGATGGAGATAAATACAGAATCCTCTTCTTCCATTAGTGGGAGGTAGATGGTGTCTAATACTTGATCAGTCTTTGTGAGGACATGCCTGTGTAGATGTGCACAGATCCTATTTCATACATATATAGTATACATTGATCTGCTGCAGTTGGACCAGACAGGCATTGGCTTAAACACTTGATTTGTGTTGTGGCTCTTGGCTTAGCTAATTCCTAGCCGGATGATTTGAGCAGGTCATTTAATCTCCCTAAACTTCTGGTTGATACCCAATAACATAAGAGATTTTATTCGGTGAACCAACAATTACTGAGCAATTCCCATGGGTCCTGTGAGTATAGAGATGAAAAGTACAATCCTTAACTGTAGGGAGGCAGACAAGGAAGCTGATGGGATGTGTACAGAGTGCTGAGGGAGCACAAAGGAGGGACAGAGACTAGCATTTACTTAGCACTTACCACGTGCCAGGTAATATATCCTGTCATGCTCCCAGCCATCCACTGATACTATCAGCATTTTACGGTGGAGGAAATCAATGCTCACAAAGGCTAAGTAATAAAGCCCGAGTTGTACAGCTAGAAACTAGCTACAAAGCAGAATGTAGGCCCAAATCTTTCATGCTCCCATGTCATTCTCTCTTCAAAAACATGTGCCGCCTTAAGGGGCACCATACCTAGACAAGAAAAAGGTTACGGTCAAAAAGGATTCCTGAGAAGGTGGTGTCAGAGGGGAGAGTTGATGAATGGATTCTGTTTGCCATGGAAAAACCTGGATACTACACCTCGCTCTCCTGGACCAGTATCCTATGGCTGCTCTATTTATGAAGCTTCACTTAGCAAATATTTAAGTGCCTATTTCATTCCATGGACTGTGCTAGGTACCGAAGGATATAAAGGAAAAAGCAAAGTAAAATACAAATAAAACTGTTCCTGCTCTGGATAAGCTTACAGTCTATTGGTGAGGACAATTATCATACAGCATGGAGAATTATATGCTAGAAGCACCTAACACAAATGTGCAGGGGACGTGGTGGGGAAGTAGGGGAGACTTACTAGAGATCATGGCTGGATGGAGTCTGGAGGAACAAGCAAGGGTTAGGAGAAGGCTGCAGGAGAGCCTTTCAGGCAGAGGGCACATCACCTACCATGCCCTGCGGCACGAGTCCCATGGTGAATTGGGGAAACTGTAACTAGTTCAGTCTGACTGGAGTTTAGGGTTTAAGGAGAAGCTGTAAAAGATGAAACTAAGGGGATAAGTGAGAGCTGATTTAGGTAAGGTCTCACATACCGTGCTAAAGAGTTTGGACATTTTAATTTTATATTATTAGTGAACCATAGATAGGAGAGCAAGGATAAGACTTGCAATGTAGGAAGGACACTCTGGTGGCAGTATTTAGGGTGACCAGGTGGCAAGTGAGACTGGAAGCAGAGAGGATGATGAGGAGGCTAATGAAATATTCAGGGAAGAAATGGTAAGTGGCCTGAACTAGGATACTGACGGAGAGATGAAGAAAGGCAGATGGATTTGAGAGCTGTACAGAGGCGCTTAGCTTCCAAGGATGCTCACTCTATTCCTGCCAATATTTCTGTCTGAATTGCCCTCACAAGAGCTGGTCTGGAACTCCTGAGAACAGGGAGGACCTATCTGCAGCACCATTTTGTCCATTATGTGTCCTCGTTCATGCCATAGCTCCCCCCTGAGGTTACAGCAGGGAAGGAGGTTTGAAGGCAATGAGTTAGAGCCAACCAGTGGGAAAGGCGAGGGCTGGGCATTCTCAACACATCCGAAATGTGGAAGAGGATAGTGCATTGGGGAACTGCACAGAGATCTGTGCAGCTGAAGGACAGGAGTGTATGGGAAGAGGACAGGCTGTTGAGGTAGAGAGGCAGGTACAGGCCAGATCTAAGGAACTCCCCGTATGGGCTTGCTAAAGAGTCTGACCTATCCAGAAGGCTATAGGAACCACTGAAGAACTGTAAGTAGGTTGGCCAGATTTCACTATAGAAAGACCAGGGGCTGGCCCAGTGGCATAGTGGTTAGGTCCAGTGTGCTCCACTTTGGTTCCTGGGTTCAGATCCCAGGTGCAGACCTATAGCACTCATCAAGCCATGCTGTGGCAGAGTCCCACATACAAAATAGAGGAAGATGGGCACAGATGTTAGCTCAGGGCAACCCTTCCTCAAGCAAAAAGAGCAAGATTGGCAATAGGTGTTGTTAGCTCAGGGCCAACTTTCCTCACCAAGAAAAAAAAAGAAAGACCATTCCATCAACAGTATGAGGGATGGTTTAGAAGATAAATAGGGAGGCTTTTTGGAGGGCCTGGATCAAATAAGTTATGGAGGGAAGAGAGAAATGGAGAATGCTTTCAGAGATATCTAGGGGATAAACAGGTCATAATGATTTGATGCATGGGTGAGGAAGTAGGAATGGACTTCTATATTTCTAGCTTGAGCAAATAGGTTATATTTTGTGCAACAAGGCTGACGTAAAAATAAATTAAATAAGGATGGGTGATGTATCAATCAGGGTCCTGGCAGGGAAGACATGAATCTTTCAGCTGGGATCTTTGAAAGAACTTTTTATAGGTGTGTGAGCAGCTTTAAGGGCACCAACAACAGATATTGAGACACTCAAAGTCTACCAACAGTGAGAAGCTCTTACTACCCCAAGGCTTGAAGGGACGAGAGAAAGAACTAGAATTACCAGAATGCTGTGAAGTCTGGGGGCCGTTAAAGAAACTGCAGTCACGAAAAGATGCAGCCAAACTTCACAAAGCAGGGAGGAGTAAATACCCTGACCTCTCACCCCTTTCACTCTTCAGTCTTCTGCCAGGGCATCCCATTGGCCACACCCAAATGGAAACCCAAAGTTTCAGTCTGCAGAGGTCAGCCTCCCCAGGCACAGAGCAGGACTGAGAATGGATCTAGGGGACAAACTGAAAAGGAGAGGTTTGGGGAGGAAATAACGAAGGCTATCATCAATAATTTTGACTTATAGGTGTCTGTGGAGCATCCATGTGGAGATGCCCCATAGGCTGTGTGCTATAGAGGTCTGGAGTTTAGCAGAGGGCTCTGGGCCGCAGATAGATCTTTGGGAGTCATGTTCCAGTTTGGTGATGAAAAGTCTTCCATACTCAAGGGTTGTTAGGAGGACTAGATATGATACCAGTGCCTTAAAAAGTGCTCTGGGTCAACATGCATTTCGTGATCCTCTGAGACATTACAGTAGTTGTTGTAGTTTTTGCTTTTAACCAGTAGTAGCTTGGAAATTTCTTCAGTAGTTGACAAGATGTATAAAATTGTACAGAAGAGCAGGAAAAACAAACAAACTACCCTCTATTTTCACAAGGTAGACCAAACCTATTAAATCTCTCTCTGTCATATCCAGTACATATGTATATAAATTTCTGGCTTTAGGTAATTTATGTTTCTCGTACATGTCTTTTGAAACTTTAAAGGCTGTACTAAGTGATAAATATAAAATATGATAATACTTTAAAATATAGTTCCAACTTCTTCTTAATCAAATAATTTACATATTTTTATGTAAGTAACATAGGAATTATATAGTTTTTTCCAGGGTTGGGGGGAGGGGAATGCTCTTTAAAATGCTAAGGTACCAAGATAAGAAGCAAACATAGGTGGTGGTATTGTTGATGCTGTTATAGTAATAATATTCCCAGGAAACACACTTTGAGTGAAAGGTGAATCTATATGACCTATTCATTCATCAAAAAAACTATGTGGGGGCCGGCCTGGTGGCACAAGCAGTTAAGCGTGCAGCTCCGCTGCGGCGGCCCGGGGTTCACAGGTACGGATCCCAGGCGCACATCGATGCACCGCTTGTCAAGCCATGCTGTGGAGGCGTCCCATATAAAGTGGAGAAAGATGGGCACAGATGTTAGCTCAGGGCCAGTCTTCCTCAGTAAAAAAAAAAAAAAAAATAGGAGGATTGGTGTCAGATGTTAGCTCAGGGCTGATCTTCCTCACACACACACACAAAAAAAGCTTTGTGAACTCCCACCCCATCGTATGAACGGACATACACCTGACAGTGTGAATAACAACATATTTCAAAGTAGCTCCTCTTGTACACCACTTGGAAGGGCACACACGTGCACATTATAGCATGCTGCCAGTGCACAGAACATTTTAGGAACTCACCCACTGCTTGTTGTTATTTGCTCTGGGGTTGCAAATACACTTATGAATATCCCCAGTGATGGCAAACCCATTGTTTGAAGGTGAATTTGATTCTGTAAACACCCAAAAGTTACTGGATTTTAATGGGCAACACCAGGAAACCTTCCAATTTGTATGCTGGAGAAGCAGCAGGAATCTGACTCTCAGCTCACAGTTGCCAAGAAACTCTACATGAGGTAGGTGCAAATCATTTTTTCTCCCTCTTTTCAATTCAGACTCATCAAAATATGTATTTTCAGAAGCCTCTAATGAAAACAAATTGGGTAATCAAGCTGGCTTACACAACTTGTAGTAAAAAACGAGGTGTGATTTTTCAAGTATTGAGGATTTTCTTATAAGCTAACAAGGGGCTCTGAAGACAATTCCAAAAGAGGAACTCCAGCAACAGCTGGAGTTATGCCACCAAATTTGGAGTAAATTTACAGTTTCCTAGGGAGACAATTTTCACTTGTGTTCTGCTCCCCAGGATTTGTTTATCAACAGCAGTATTGATCTCCTTCGTCCTACTTGATAGTTGCACCATCTTTAAACAGTGTTGTTCAAAATGAATGGCCAAAATCTCGTGAAATTCCCAAATATTAATGGCTTGACATGCTCCTTCTTCTTCAAAGAATCGCACCCTCCACCTGGACTTTGCTCTGGCCCCTGTTGAACTGCAGAAATCAGGCAAAACCTGGGTTGCGTTGGCAAAAAAATAAAAGGATGCACAGAAGCCTGACCTCCCTAATTGGAGGGGCCTACTCGTACAATTTCTGTGAAATTGCTAAGTGCTAAAGGGCTGCCCTCCACAATCTGTTTACTGTGCCCAGAGACAAGCATGTTTGAGAGACGCAACCCAATTTGTAAGATGCAACTAATCACAGAAGTATTTATGTTGACCATTACAATCAGGACCTATGTATTTCTCATATAATTAAAGAGGATTATGAGTTCGGGATGGTTCCTGAGAAGTCATCTAGCTCGTGTCCCTGAGAGCAGGCAGGGTGAAATACTAGAGGTGGTTCCTTGGTGTAGCTGCAGAGCCCCAGGGAAGGAAGCTAAGCGCCTATGGGTGTTACTTGAGTGTCACCCATCAGCAGCAGCAGTGTCCTCACTGATTTCCCTGCATCCGCTCTTGCCCACCCCTCCAATCTATTCTCCCCGTAATGCAAATGGATGGAGCTTTAAAAAACAAACCTAATCATGTCACTCCCCTCTTACAAGCCTTCAAAAGCTGCACATTTCTTTTAGGGAAAATGTCAACGTCTTTACCCTGGCCTCTAAGGCTCTGCTTGATCAGATGCCTGCTTGCCTCTCCAGCCTTGTCTGGAGTCCCTTTACTCTGTGAACCAGCCCTGGAGATCTTGCAATTCTTTGAATGTGCAACTCTCTCCTACCCTAGGGTCTGTGCACTGCTATTCCCCCAGCTTGGAGTGCTCCTCTTCCGCCTCCTTCACCTGATTTACTAGTACTCTTCCTTTAGATCCCAGCTAAAGAATGCCTTTCACCCTCAAGCCTTCCCCACAAAGTAGGTCAGCTCCTCCCTGCCCCATTATATCCTCAAGGCTGCGTATCTCAGAGCTATCTATTGACAGCACTTATCACAGTTTTAAAATTTCACATTAGTATTTGAGATTATTTGATTAATTAGTCTATGCTTCTCCTACTAGATTTTAAGCTCCATGAGATCAGGGACCACAGTGTTTTGCTCACTACTCTATGCCCCCGGCACATAGTAGGCAGTGAATAAATCTTCATTGAACAAACGATTGAGTTGGCCAAGAACCTATATGTGCAAAAATCAAATATTAATAGGTTGGTGGAATTTGTTTGTTACAATGCATATATACACACAGTATATATACATGCACCTCTATTGATCTTTAATGTATATTCTAGGAAGGTAAAGGGGTAAGAGAGAACATGACTGGTCGGTAAAGAGTGAGTACCATGTTATTCATCCATCCTGCATTCAGTTTTGTTCATTTAGATATCACAAGATGGAAAAATTTCCTTTTTATTTGAAAAATTGGCACTGTAATTTCCCTTAGGAGGAGAACTGTCTTGGTTGCAACAACACAAAAGACTATGTTAAGTATTTAGTTTAAGAAGTGGGTCCCCTTTCCCCCACTTCCCTACTCCACCAAGCAAAGGCAGAAAAATATAGTCTAGGCATGTGGCTTTCTGACCATCTGACCTGTTGCAGAGACAACGTCTAGAGAAACTAGAGAAAAAAGTGACTAACTCAGCTTGAGGTGCTCTTATGTGATACCTCCTGTATACCAATTGTCACAACTTGGTTATCGATATGAACTATATGACAGACACTTTAAAATGGAGACCACTAACAAGTATCTGACATGAGAAGGTTTATGCTTTTGACTGAAATATCTATATTATAGATATCAGGCAGCAAAATTGAAAATTGATTGTAAGCAATAACATATTTGATTTATATTCTTACCTTAATCGAAGACCATCCCACCTCTGCATGAAACAGAAAGAATAACTTAATCATTGACATCATGACAGAAACAGTGATGCTGGAGAACAAAATACATGGACTGTTCTTCTTGTGCTTTGAATAAAAGATGTAATCGGATGCAATCATTTCATTAATACACACATGGCCCTGTAATGGGAATACAGAGGACCAGATGGCCAGGAGTGGACTGAGAGGAAATGAGATGGGTGTTTGCAGTTTAGCAACTAACTACTTAGCCTGTATGGATTATACTAAGTACTCACAGAACCACAGGAACACATTTTCAGAATGAAATTCTGGCTTTGTGTCCAGAAGCACCATTCCCAGAATGAGGAGAAAGCCTGTTTTACAGGAGTCCTACAGGGCTGTTGTGCCTAAGTAGTTGCTGGTGGGTATAATTGCACTAGTGCTCAAACTTGACTGCATATTGGAATCACCTAGAGAGTTTTTTGAAAAATACCAATGCCTAGGGCTTACTTTCAGAATTCCGATTTAATTGGTCTGGGATGCAGCCTAGGCACTGGGACTTTTCAAAGCTCCCCAGATGATCCTAAGGTGCAGTAAAATGTAAGAACAATTGCATTAATGTAATTCCTGTATTTCCACAAGTAGGACCACTTTATAGATCAATAAAAGAAGCAAGTGCTTGTGTAGTGTAATTCGGGAGGGCTCAGAACATCCCTCGCCCCCAAATAGCTATTCTCTTCTTCTGTGTCGTGTTTGGAAAACTACCTAGAAAAATTCATTTCTCTGAATGAAGGCTTTGCAACTTAAAAGAGGATAATTCCTCTGAGAAGGATAATACATTAAGTGGTTATCAGTTATTAACACCCTGGTGTGCTTGTTTATCGGATTACTTTCCTTCGTGGTGATAGAGTAAGGGATGGGCAGTGGGTGAAGCACAAAGATGGGAAGCTCAAAGGTCAATAGGATGAGAATTCAAGGTGAGTTCCAGGGCAGGGAGACTGGACCCAAGACAGTCTATAGTCAAAGTGGAATGATGAGTTTATATCAAAAAGAGAAATTTGGTGTGAGGGTTCTGAAGGGCAGAGAAGACTGTGAATCAGAACAAATGGGCAACTTGGAGTGTGTGCTCTTGACAAACCCTCAGCTGACTATCAAAATACTGCAGCAAGTGAGCTGGACATGTGGTGAGCATGAGTGAGTGATACCCATTTCCAGTCTCATCCCAGCTCCAGAAACAGGAGGCTCTCTGTACCAGACTTGGACGTTGGTGCCCAAGAGTGATCAGAAGGCAGGCAGGTTGACAAGAACTGGAAAATCACAAAAACCTCTGGGCTGATAATGCCTGAGCCCCCTGAGTCCCGGCAAAAACAGGAATTGGCTGAATTTCAGGAGGTCAAGATACCAGGCAACTAGGAGAATCCATGTATGATTACGAGAGCAAGGAAGAACCTTGAAAATAAGCTCCAGATCTTAGAGAAGGTTCCTTTGGGACAGATATCAATTCCACATAATTATCTTGGCTGAAGATATGAAGAAATAGGATAAATTCAACTTTTAGTAGCACACTCTGACGTGGAAGAAATGCAGAAAGGGTGCATGTGGGAACTAACATATATTCTCCCAGCTTAACAGTTCTGTCAAGTGCAGGTCCTACCCATGTGTATTTCCCCTACAATTTCCTCACGTCCTTTACACAGGCTGGAAACGCACTCAGCAGGAAACCCAGCTATATCCTGCATGGCTGGGACTCTGGCTGGACAGGGACAATGAGAGTGTGAAGAAGCAGGTGCCCAGACCCCAGGCAGGCTCTTCGGCTCTGTAGCTGAATGACTTTTGAATAGTGTTGACTCAAAAGAAATCTCTTCCTGCAGGTTTAATGAACCCCCCTGGGAAGCTCCCGACGTGAATGGGAAACATGACTTGACATAAACGTGAAAGATTATGTGTCAGCAGGGCTGATTTGATTCTTAATGGAGTGTTAATTTATTTGTTGTGATTTCACAGATCTGCTTTGGCCGCAACGTCATATTCCATTAATCCCTGAGGTATTACTACACATAGGTATATTCTCTATAGACAAGGTGGGTGAGGAATGCGGAATTAGTACATGTGATTTTTTTAAAGGGATACATACCGTTTTATTCAAAGAACTATCAGGCAGAAGATGTTAGATTTCCCCACTATTTGGATATATAGTCTCTTGGGGCTAAGACATGGCTCAGCCTTTGGGTCCATGAGATTTCAGAATAGTTTTGAAGGTAACAGGCTCAGGAGAGTTGTAGGCCACGCAACAAGCCACCATATTTAGGGCTACTTATGACTGGTGGGTTGGACAGCTTTACTCCCATAGGAAATATTCCTCTCTAAATTTTGCCTGGAAAGCAAAAACAGGAAGTGTTTCCCTAAACATTTGAGCTGGGGCTTAAACATAGGGAAGGAAACACAAAAGAAAGAAAGAGAAAAATCACTTTGCAGCAAAGAGGAGTAGATTTCATCTGCCACTTAACGTTCTTTCAATTCCCACAAGGCAGGCTGGAGTTGCCCCCTCAGAACACAATTTGATGGTTTCATTAGGAAACAGATGTATGTAGGCCACTGGGGGAGATAAGGCTCAGTTAATCCTAGCTGTTTGTGAATGAAATGTGGAGGACTTTAACACAGAGACCAATCCCAAACCGAATGCAGTCCTTCCCAAGCCACACAAATCCAAGAGGCTACAGATGCTGGCACTTCCCGGAGCCCATGTATCCAAAGCTATGATCAGCTCTCCAAGGCTGCCTCTCTGATGCTGCAGCCCAAACCTGGCACACTCAGCAGCATTCTCCAGGTGAATTCAGCTGGTGTTGGGACCACAGTGAGCGAGAGCAGCAGAAAGTGAGAGCAGGAGGCAGGTGGTTAACAAGACAGCTTTCTGGTGAGGGGTCCAGGCTGCCCCAAGTGTGTAGTGACTTTCACTTGGCAAAGGGAACCCTTTTCTCCTTCCAGTTTAAACATACCTTAGGGTCATGGGGCAGCCAGGACCTACCTCTACTCAGGGAACATGCAGCTTTCCCAGGTTGAGGGGACTAGAGAGCCAGAATAGCTCCCCAACTCCTTCAGCACACTTAAGTTTCCAGAATGCTAAAGACACTATGGAAAGCAGGCATGATGTATAAGGCATGGCCTCCACTCCCCAAGAACTTATGGGCCAGTAGAGGAGAGGGAAGTAGATTCAGTTTCATTCTTACATCTTGCACAAAGTTCCTAGGGGGTTTCATTTTCCAGCTATTTGAAGATGCAAAGCTAACAGCTTCACCTAGGAATCTGTGGTGGAAAAGAGAATGAAGTTCTAAGCAAATATAAGGGAAAGAGCAAATCCAGACACATCCATGGAGTAAACCAGATCACTGTTAGCAACTCTCCACTTCCTCCCTGTGTTAGACTATTCAGCTCTGCCCTTTGCTACGTGCCTTTACGGTGTTTCTCACTAGATGTGGAGAATATTTCTCTGCTCTGCTAATGGAAATTACTATTTGGTAAGACATGGCTTTGCAAAGCCAACAATCCAGGTATTATTTTCCTTTAGACGCTTGCAGATGGGTATGTTTCTATGATCCAAACCGCCTTAATTCCCTTTTCCTTCTTCAAAGATCACATGTCCCATCCTTTTAAATTATTTGGTCCTCTTCTTTAGAACTCTTAAGTAGCACTTTCCTCATAGCTTTTTCCTTAGCTACCCGTATGACTTTAGGCATCTAATCTTTGCGTCAATTTTAATAATTGTCTATGAAACAAGAGGATAGGATTTCCTGATTTCTAGGATTTTTCCTGCCCTAATACTCTTGAAAGAAAAAGTTCACAACTTCTTATTGTTATTAGAGCCACTGGCGAGAACGTAATAAAAATGCAGATACTTAAAACTCGCTTCCATAGATTTTAATTTAGCAGGTTTCGGGTGGGACCTTAGCATCTGTATTTTTAATGAGCATCCCCAGATGGTCTAATGTACATCAAAGTTCATTCTATGAGTTCCATTGTTTCTCATCCAAAACTATTACTTTAATAGAGTAAAATGAGTTTTAAATAAGTGCTAAAGGAAGAACTTTCCTGTCAACTTAAGTAGGGATCTTCAATCAGAGGGGAATTAAGACCGTGAGAATCTAGCTAGAGGAGATAATGCCTGAGGGAACTCAGAGATGCCCAGCTCTACACAGAAGATTTCATATTTAATGCAGCACTATCAGGGCAAATTATTAATTGACAGTGGCATTGATAGGGATCAAAAAAGGAAACACAACATAGTAAGTGTAAAACAACTTATGAGTGATTTTTAAAAATAAAAAGAGTTCATTGTTTTCAAGGCGTGCTGGTGAGACTAAATTTTTTTTTCTAAAAACAGGCTACCAAATCTAACAGATGAATCTTTTAAAATATAGGTTCTGTGTATAGGTGTTTTTGTGTGTATATATGCATGTATTATATATACATGTGTTCTGTTCATATGTTGAATCTATATGACATATCAAAGTATATTTCAAAATAATAAACTAATAATCGACAGTGTAGCCTAGTGCTTGAAAATTGCACTGTGAGAATACTTAAAACATATTTCCTGCCATCTATGGTCTTAGGGTCACCATCTTTAAGGGTTTGGGAAAGCCACATGTATAGATCATAAGGATTTTGAGCTGCATAGCCGATTTTGGGACATTTAAAGATGTTGAACAGATTTCCCTTGGGACTTCCTCACTCATTCACTCCTTGTGTGAGATCTTTTACTCCAAGAGTGTTTGCCGGAGGAGTGAATACAGGGATTCAGAGCCTAAGGAAGTAGGAAGGAAGTCTGAGAAAACACACCAAGTCTGAGTTGGGGGAATCACCATTCCATCTGGAAGCCGACTGGATAATAAGATATCCATCCATCCTCATCTTCGCACCTCCACCCCGCCCCGCAGGAAATAAGGAGCACCTGCCTTAGCTCTGATGTTCTGTTTACACCCTCTACCTTTCTCCATTTTTAGTGGACTCGTTTACTCCTTTGCAGTGCAAAACTGCTTCCATGGGGTAAAGGTATCAGCCCTAGGAAGGATCTCACTGATCCCTCTCGCACCAAACCCTGGGCTGTGCCTTTGAATGTCATTTTATGAAGAAATGCACTGAGTGGATTCAAGCCCATGCCCTGTACCCTTCTCCCCAGTCCCTGGGCTGCTGGCTACCCAACCAACTCGGTTGCTCTAGAACTGAAGGTTCATCATGGTGTGGCTTATATAATACACATATGTGCTATGATCCCTGTGGATAATTAAGGCTACATTATATGCCTAGAATGAGTTAGCAACCCTTTCACAGTTGTATTTTCAAAAGGGTGACAACCACTTACCCATTGTGCTTTTGGTACATTTATATGAAACACTTCGAACTATTCTGTCTCCTAATACTGACCCTTGAGCTAATTAGCAGTCTAGTGTGATTGTTTCAATTTTCCAGTGACCAATTAAGCAGTTGCTCTAGACAGAATTGACAACAAAATGTAAATTTAAAAACAGAAACCAGGATCTCCTGGTTGTGGGGAAAGAACCAAGGCCAGAAAAGGAAAGCCGAGGTGGGATGAGGTTGTGAGCCGCTGCGTTTCTGCTAGCCGACTACTGGGCCTCCTTAAATTTAGATTAGAACACAGTTTACCTGAGAAGCAACCCTCCTCCCCATTAGTTAAAAAATAAATCAATAAAAATTTTTTAAAAAAATAGCAGAGCAGCTGCATTTGCGCTGGGGGAAGCCAGAACTTTAATCATGGTTACCCACTTGCTCACTCTAGTCACCTCTTAGCTACAAACTTGTGCCCGGACCCCCATACTCAGAGGCAGCTTCATACCTGCATTTAAGCTTCAGCCTAAACGGACTCTGATCAAGCCTCCCTCACCTCGCCACCAGATCCACGGAGGCACCGAACCGCAGGCTCGCTCTCAGTCACGCAGTCCTCTCCAAGGGAGATTTAAAAGCGTCCTACTGTCGCCCCCACTCTTCTTCTCCTAACCAGTACCCTCATTGAGAGAGAGAATTTCCGTTGTCTCCCTGAAGACAAAACGCAAAAAGTGAGGGATGCAGGGAGAGAAGCTAAACTACCTACTCGTGCCGCTCCCCACTCAGCCACGCGTCTGCTCCCGGTTCCCCCTCGTCCTGCCTGCCGGGGGCTGGCGGTCAGGTGAGTTTACCTGGGCGCCCTGAGAAGCGCGTGGGGCGCTGCGATCCTTTCCCTCCAAGCCACCCCGCTCCGCGCCGGGGCCCCAGGACTCTTGCCCCCCCCTCCCGGTGCGCGCGTCCCCTGCCCCTCGGGCGCCGGCCCGCAGCGACAGCCGCGCGCGGCGCTCGGCTCCCCTCCGCCGACCTGGCGTGACGCAGGCGGAGACTACTTAAGGGCGGATTAGAGGCGGCGGCCGCGGATTCTCGAGCCTGCAGCCAGCTCCCCGCGCTCCGCCCGGGCCTCGCAGGCGGCAGCACGGAAGCGCCCGGTGCCCACTGAAGTGCCAGACGCCCAGGCTGGTGCCCGGACCCTTCCCCGACCCCCAACCCCTGGGGTGAGCAGCGCCCAGAGACCTCTCTCTCAGGCCGGCGAGAGGTCGCGGGCCGGCACGCTGCCACCCCCGCCCGCCTCTCGCCCGGGCACCCGCGGGCTCTAGACTCGAGCCCCGGACGGCGCGGGAGGTTCGTGCCCGCCCTCCGGACCGCGCCAGCTGCCCCATCAGTCGGGGTGTGCTTGGATTGCTTTCCCCGTTTCCCTCTTTTAAGTATAATAAAAGGGAGAGGGGATTTATGGATTTTTTAAAAATTTGTTTGTTTCTTTAATCGGGGGGCAATTTGCTCCCAGTCGGGAGCTGCGGCCCGGGGAGGGGCCAGGAGCGGGAACGTGCCCGGTGCTGCCCAGTCTTTGTCTGCTGCCTCCGGATGCACAGCGATGGGGGAATGGACCATCTTGGAGAGGCTGCTGGAAGCCGCGGTGCAGCAGCACTCCACTATGATCGGGAGGTAAGGGCGCCGAGCCGGCCGTCAGCGGGCCCCGTCGGGGGCCCCCCCGGGAGTCCCTTCTCACGTCCAGACCAAGCCCCTCAAATCCCCAGCCCATCCTCTATGCCCTTCCCATCGTCCTCGGTCCATGCGCCTGTGTTCCCGGCATTGAGGGATTACCCACTGATGCCCCCCTCCTCCAGCTGCTCCTGATCAGCTCCCCCATCCCTTCCCTAGGAAACACGACCGGGGTGGGGTGGGGTGGGTGTGGGGGAGTGGTTGACTCTTCTCCCATAAGAAAAGGAGTTGTTGGCTCAGTCGTGGTCTCCCCACTCTCCCGAGTCAGAGCCAATCTCCAGCCGGTTCCCTAAATAGAATCTACAAGGAAGGCAGGATTGCATTTGGACAGAGAAGGGCAAATGGGGAGATGGATTTGCTCTCCGGAGCAGATGTATCTTTTCCCAACAGATATTTATTTGGCTAAACTGATTTAGCTGTTAAAACTTACAGTGTCAGAAACCCACGCACACAAGTGACACTTGTGTGTGTGCCTCTCTCTCTCTAGATATTCATGTATATATGTGGATATATATTCATAGCTATCTGTTTATATAAAGCATTAAGTTCAATATTCATATTGATGATAAACTAAGTATCCACTTGGAGTAGTTATGTACACACTCTATATGTAGACTTTGAAACATGTACTCTCTGTTCAGATATTCCATGTCCATTTGCCATACCCAGAGTGAAGGTGTGTTTTGTGCCTCTGTACGTTCCATATACACAGATGAAATCTATCTGTTGCAAATACACCATGTCCTGTGTATGGAGATATATATACCTGAGATCCCTGTAATTTGAAGTATTCCCAGTCTACCAGCACCCAGGAGAAAGGGAAGAGACAAAAAGTTTTGCTAGATTCCTAGTTCAGTACCACACAGGGATGGACAGCTCCCCAGCCAGAGGACTGGTGAACACCGGAGCAGGAAAGTGAGGAGCAGGGGTTTCCTAAATCAGTGACTCAGCCCATGAGAACCTCTCTCCCTCCCTCTTCCTCTGCTCAGGATCCTGTTGACTGTGGTGGTGATCTTCCGGATCCTCATTGTGGCCATTGTGGGGGAGACGGTGTACGATGATGAGCAGACCATGTTTGTGTGCAACACCCTGCAGCCCGGCTGTAACCAGGCCTGCTATGACCGCGCCTTCCCCATCTCCCACATACGTTACTGGGTCTTCCAGATCATAATGGTGTGTACCCCCAGTCTCTGCTTCATCACCTACTCTGTACACCAGTCTGCCAAGCAGCGAGAACGCCGCTACTCTACCGTCTTCCTAGCCCTGGACAGAGATCCCCCTGAGTCCATGGGGGGTCCTGGAGGAACTGGGGGTGGGAGCAGTGGTGGCGGCAAACGAGAAGATAAGAAGTTGCAAAATGCCATTGTCAATGGTGTGCTGCAGAACACAGAGAACACCAGCAAGGAGACAGAGCCAGATTGTTTAGAGGTTAAGGAGCTGACCCCACACCCATCAGGGCTGCGCACTGCAGCGCGATCCAAGCTCCGAAGGCAGGAAGGCATCTCCCGTTTCTACATTATCCAAGTGGTGTTCCGAAATGCCCTGGAGATTGGGTTTCTGGTGGGCCAATACTTTCTCTATGGCTTCAGCGTCCCGGGGTTGTATGAATGTGACCGCTATCCCTGCATCAAGGAGGTGGAATGTTATGTGTCCCGGCCTACTGAGAAGACCGTCTTTCTAGTGTTCATGTTTGCTGTGAGTGGCATCTGTGTTGTCCTCAACCTAGCTGAACTCAACCACCTGGGATGGCGCAAGATCAAGCTGGCCGTGCGAGGGGCCCAGGCAAAGAGAAAGTCCGTCTATGAGATCCGCAACAAGGACCTGCCCAGGGTCAGTGTTCCCAATTTTGGCAGGACTCAGTCCAGTGACTCTGCCTATGTGTGAAGGGGCAGGTTTTCGGAAGCCCTGGGGGATGACAAGTAGCCCCAAGGCAGATGACTGCTTGCAAGTGGCTATATGTGCCCTCATGTATGTCACACTCACCATTGAGATGTAAGATAAAACTGGTTAAAAGATCTTGCATCAATGGGAGAGGAGAGGAAGTAGAACCATTACCACATGTCACATCATTGGTTCCATAGAGACAATTGAGTAGAGTCATGAGATGGATGAGTTGGAGTTCTTTGGGCCCTTTTCTTTTATGGCCCAGTTTGATCTTGATAACAGTGGACTTGCACAGCCACCAAGTAGGACTTAGCTCTACTGAGCTCTGTATCCTGGTGAATGGCATGAGTCAAATACTTTATTGGTACAAAATTTGTGACCTGTCTCCACATATCCCTTCATCCTGGGCTGCAGGACAAACATTCTTGAGGCATCCTTTTTGTACCTCCCCCGTCAGCATGCCCCACTCTCCCAACCCAGGATAGCATGCCAGCTTTTTTCTGAATCTGGCCTTACAGCAGAACTACTATGGTTTATCTGCAAGTTAGGGGGAATTACCTGGGGTGCTTTTTGGAGAATGGCCATGGCAGACTTTTGCATTAGAGCCCCATCTGACTGGCCCTTAGTCATTATGAAAACCCTAGGACTGTCTCAATATTTCCAGTTTTCTAACTCAAACTGCACTGGTGCTGTTTATTAGGGGCAGGGATTGGGTGGGAGGGAGGGAATTGCAATATGCAACTCTAACACTTCTGTGAGATGGTTGTTGCACTGTTAGGCATGTGGTTATGAGCTTTGGGATCTTTCTGCCTTCCAGCTTGTGGACTTTGGGTAGCATTAAAATTTTTTTTTGTTAAAATCAAGGGTGTCTTCCCGAGCCACAGAATTTCTAACTGGTGTATTTCACTCGTTTTCTTATATAGTTTTGTTGTGCAACATAGCTGCACTTCATTTTGCCATGGTTTGAATTTACCTGTGTGCTCACACCAGAGACCTTAATCAGCCCAAGTCAATACCAATTTATTATTTTATCAATTATTTTGAAATGCACACACACAATCACTGGCTTAAGAAACCTGGAACTAAACACTATTGGCTAACATGTGTTTACGGATGCTTATTTGAGACATATACCAAAGGTTCGAAAACCTATTGCTTTGAACTGTGAATATATTTCCTTCTCTTTGCTCTTATTTATTTAAGTGCCATACTGTACCTCTCACACCCACTGTGTATTTAGTTAAAGCATTGGCTAAGAGTAATGTTTGTATAATGTGCTTTTATGAAGCCCTCTGTTTCTTTTGCATTATCATTATGATTTTTGATTTAGAGATGGACATGGTGTAACACACAACTGAGGATTTGTTTAAAATAAAATTCTTGCCTTTTTTTTGTAAAATGGGAAGAGTCTGCATTTTTCTATTTTGATTAAGGTTCTATTTATTTAAATATATGTTCAAAATGTTTTGTTACATGTTCAAAAAAGCAGAACATTGAGGGCGGGAAGTGAGGGATGAATGAATAGTATTTGAGGGATGACCTATAAAGTCCAATCAGCTGCTAATAGATGGGAAGAGGTTGGTCCATTTTATGAATGTTTAGAAGAGTGTGATGAGGTATTCAAATACTAGTGCTTTCTAACCCTTTTCTGTTTTTGCCCAAGATTTCTATGCTTGTCTAAGGTTATTTCTTATAATAAAATGTCAATGCTATATCATATTACCTCATTCCAGGAGTGGAATTTTCTTCCCCTTTCCGCCACACTTTCCTGCATTGGTTTGTGACATTTAGCAGGCATGCTGTGCTCCCTCCCCTTCATCTCTTTAAGGCCTGATATTTAAAATGATGCTATCCCAGTAGTCAAACACAACCCCTAGACCAGCACTGTCCATTAGAAATTTCTGTAATGATGGAAATTTCTACTATCTTTGCTGCTCAATATGGCGACAACTAGACACGTGGCTATTGAGCTCTTAAAATGTGGCTAGTGCAACCTAAGAACTGAATTTGTAACTTTATTTAATTGTAATTAATTTAAATAGCTATGTATGGTTAGTTGCTACTGTATTATAGAGCACAGTGTTAAACTTTTAATCAATCCTTTCTTATTGGGTTCTTTCAAAGGAGACTGATCCTTTATTTATGTGTCATAAGCTATTACTTTTAAACCACACATTGTACTATCATTGTTGGCATTTTCTGTCTCTCTGTAGTCCCATTAGTTCAGGCTAATGTTTTTCCTGTGTTCTTTAATGCTATTCACCTTCTAACTCCCGTGAGCACTTGGTCTGAACATCACGAAGCAACATGAAATTTCCTGGAAGATTGTTTTTCAAACACAATTGTTGCATCCTTTAACTATGGCAGTGCAGATGCCAATTTTAGAATGAAAATATATTTATTTCAATCTATAAGTTTCCATCTGTAGTATAAATAGACAGTTGAAAATGATTATCCTTGAGTAAAGAAACAGATCCTCCTCTGTTTAGCGTTTGGTGAGTTAAAGATGTCTTAAGACACTTCCCAGAGATGGAGAAAGAGTGTTGCCTGAGAGCTCTTAGCATATGCCTGGGTGTGAAAGAAGTAGGAATCTGTGTGGAAAACAAGGGCTGTTGTATTTATGCCGCAATGTAAGATTAGAAGAAGGATGGTGTTTCCTGGTAGAAATTCATCCCATATCAGTGGGGCTGATCTATTTCAGTTCTTTGATGTTTCCAAACACCCACAAATGGCAAGATTATTAATTCACTTGTCAGTAGTGGAGAAGGGAACACACCTTCCTCTCGGCAAATAGAGTCATCCCTCAGAATGACTGATGTGTGTCAGTCTGATTCTTTTGCTGTTTAATGAAGGAAATATACTGACTATTTGATGGTTCACACAGCTCTGTGATGGATGTGACCTTAATCTGTACTTTGTGAGAGGACAGCACCAATATATTCTCTTAAATGTAAGAGCCTTTTGGTGAACTGCAGGCCCTTTTGGAGTGTGGGTGCATGTGTGCATGCATATGTATGTGTGTGTGCATGTGTGTGTGTGTCCATGCACACACATTGGTGGGGGGTAGTAGGTGCAAACGTATGAACTGGGCTTAAAAGTTTGGAGAATAGCCTGGAGAGACTGATGTTACTTAGCCTGGGGAAAGAAGAGCTGAAAGTACAGAATTTGTGATTTTTAAGTCCTCAAATATTTAAAGGGTTAAAAAAATGTGAGGGATAACAGCTGTACTCTCTGATCTCTGAAGACAGAGGAAAAGGACTGGATTTAACATCCAGGTGTGGAGGTTAGGAAAGCACCAGAAAGAACATGGTTTCTCTTTCAACTCTGCCTTTTTTTTTTTTACGCTGTTTCTTCTTCAGGGAATACCTATCCCACCACCTTTCTCTGGATGTGCTCCTCTTCACTCATTAAAAATTAGTTTGGCTGTCTACTCACACAGGAGCCTATTCTAAACTCCCCTCTAGAGAGCTGGCTTAGTGCCCCTGTGCTGAGCCTTCATAAAAGTCACTCTGTCACTTGCTGCATGGAGATGAGACATTTCTAGATCAGTGTGTGGCTCCTTGAGGGTAGGAGCTGTGCCTTACCCGTTGTAACCATATGTGACATTTATTATCACCGTCTCGTTTACTACCAGAGAGAGGGATGCCCCAGTCCTCCATCTGGGAACAATCTTATAGACTTAGAGTGTATGAGAGCTAAAAGCAATCCTGTGAAGACATTACGTCAAGCCCTTTATATGGTTGAGGAAATGAAAAGATCTAAAATCAAGACAGTGGCTTTCTTGGCAAATGGTGTAAGCATTCACCTTGGAGGATTGGAATATTCAGGAAACAATATTTATATTTGTTTCACTTTCTTTGTATTTTACCAAATGCATTAGTCAGCTCAGGCTGCCATAATAAAATACCGCAGGCTGGGTGGCTTGAACAACAGACATTTATTTTCTCACAGTTCTGGAAGCTAAAAGGCCCAGATCAAGGTGTCAGCAGGCCTTTCTCCTTGGCTTTCAGATGCCACCTTGTCGTTGTGTCCTCACGTGGTCTCTCCTTGGTGAGAATACACACACGTATCCTTAGTGTCTCTCTTTGTGTCCGAATTTCTTCTTCTTATGAAGACACTGGTCAGATTGGATTAGGCCCCACCCCAATGGCCTCATTTTAACTTAATCACCTCTTTAAAAGCCCTGTCTCTAAATAGAGTGACATTCTGACCTGTGGGGACACAATTCAGCCCATAATACCAGGTATTTTCAAATCTTTAGGTACCCTTCTGATTAGGGGGGCTACATAATTTATGGTACAAAATGGGATATGTGTGAGAGTGAAAGCAGCAGGAGAGCTAATTGAGTAGAGCACCAGAACAATGGGTGTAAAGTGGATCTGTCCTGAGCAAACCAAGTCGTGTAGATACTTTACTTAAGACCAGAAACAGCCACTGCGCTCCAGCTCTCGAGCCTAGGATCCTGGAAATAATAATAATTCCTAAGCCTCAGTTCTGGAGAAGGGCTGTCAAGACTACTTCTGAGACAAAAAGATGAAAAGTTATGTCAATAACGGGAAAATAGTACTTAAAAAATAATAATGCCTTTGCCCCACTCCAGACCACCTAAATTAGAATCTCTGATGCTGTAGCCTAGGCATCAGTATTTTTTATTTTCCATTCCTAGGGGGCTCTAATATGTAGTCAGGATTGAGAATAACTGAGTCATAGACATCAGCATAAAATTATGAGAATCAAATATTTGGAGGAGAAATTGAGAAAGGAGGAAACGTGAGATTCTCACAACAGAGCTGCCCTTGTTTATACAGCATCCAAAGTTAGTGATGAGAAGCCGTAGATGGAAGACCAACAACAGTTCTCTGGCTTTAGGGCTTTAGGAGTGGAAGCAGCAGCCATCGTGGTGAGAGGGGCTGACCAAGGTTAGAACCTGGAGTGGACAGAGGAGAAGGAGCCCAGGATGGAGACTGAAAAGAGCTGGCTAGCAAAGGAAAGTTGCAGAGTGGTATCATGAAGTTAAGGGAGGGAGAATCTCAAGGAAGAAGGTCTGTTATTAGTAGTCAACTTTAGTAAGTGTTCAGCTAGATAAAATAGCTACATAAGGGCCGACCCCATGGCTTAGTGGTTAAGTGTGCGCACTCCGCTACTGGCGGCCCGGGTTCGGATCCCGGGCGCGCACCGACACACTGCTTCTCCGGCCATGCTGAGGCCACGTCCCACATACAGCAACCAGAAGGATGTGCAGCTATGACATACAACTATCTACTGGGGCTTTGGGGAAAAAAAAGGATGAGGATTGGCAATAGATGTTAGCTTGGAGCCGGTCTTCCTCAGCAAAAAGAGGAGGATTAGCATGGATGTTAGTTCAGGGCTGATCTTCCTCATAAAAAAAAAAAAATAGCTACATAAAAGCTAGATAAAGGCCTCAAAAACATCCACTAGATTTGGTGAGTAAGTGGGATGTGAGAAAGTAGAAACAGTGAACACAGACTATCCTTTGCCTTAGATATTTTCAGACCTCCTGCAGGTTCGATGGAAGCAATTAAAACAAGAGCAGGCGAAGGATAAGTTATCAATCCCATCCCAGCCAAGGCTCTGATATTCAGTCAGGCATGGCGAGCCAGCTTTGTGACTACCCAAAGGTTATGTTCACTTAGAAGGTTCTTACACACCAGATAGATTGTATGTCAGCTGAAACAGACTTGGATGAACCAAGCCTAAATGAGTAGTTGTGGCTAAAATGTACTCAGTGGCTCTTGTCAGCTTTGGGTCTTGAGCGCTGTAGACAAGGACAGTGCTTACATCCAGAGGCCTCTGAGGGACACTGGTGCCAAATATCAATGCATGACTTCCTGTTGTGAATCAGATCCACAGTTCACTCAGGCCAGTGTTCTAAGTCTCTGGCAGCTGTGGCAAACAAAGTTGTGAGGATTGGACCAGTTCTTCTCTCCGGCTCCAAAGGCTAGGGACCTCTCTAACACGTGTTTATTTAACTTAATAAATAAAGGATCTATCATCTATAATTATACCCTAACTTCCCAGTTCCCAATCCCTTCCTGGAAAGGCCCAAACTCCAAATACATCAAGTAATAGAAAGTCATTCAATTCAATTCAGGACTTTCTTAAGCATCAGTGGTGTGCAAGAGCCTAGACTAGGTGTTAAAGGAAATACAAAGACAGGTGTGATGCACCGCCTACCCTCACAGGGCCTACAGTCTACCTGAGGGGAGTAAGGCAGTTTCTTAAGGCAGAATGTGAACTGTGCCGTATTTAAGCCTCAAAGTATTCTGAGATCTAAGGAGGGAGTCATCACATCCAGTGTGTATGTATGTGTGTTGAGGAGGGAGAGCAGATATAGAAAAACTTCACCAACAAGGTGGTATTGAGATGGGTTTAGTCGGAGAAGAGAAGAGGAGGTAGAGACATAAACATTCACCCCCAGTGGAGAAGCCTGGAGCATAAGTGGAGAACTGAGGGGTTTTTTTTGCCTGGAGTTCACGGAGAGAAGTAGTGGGTGGTGAGTTTGGAAAGTGAGCGGACCACGTTGTGCATCATGCAAAGGAAACCATGCTGAATTGGGTAGACAACGTGAAGACACACCTTTCAACAAAGCTCCTTAATGCCTCCGTTTCAAGCACTTTCAGGTCCTCAGGCATCAGCCACACTGCTCCTGTCTGACCATGCACAGATTCTCTCTCAGGATCAGCTTTGATTTGGAAAACACATTTCAATCTCCACAGTAAGGGATTGGCACAAATATCCAGGGTGATGGTTGGGGATTTGGCAGCATGGCCCCATTAACATTAGTGGGAGTTAGTCAGCTAAATCCCAGACACTGAGCAGAATCCTTCTGTTTATTCAACACAATGACCTTTCTGCTGTAAATTGGTACAATATTTCAGAATCACGTAGAACCGATTAAGCTTGTAGCATCTCTCTCTCCTAAAAGGGAAATCTTTTGAAAATTATTGCTGTGTGCACTGAAATGTCTGTATTTGTGGGCAGCTCTGGCCAGTAGGAACATATGGGCATCTAAATATAGAATTGGTGAATTTTGATACCTCTGAGACATTTAATCTGGGGAAATTTGTCTGCTGTACCTGGGTTCAGGTAGGGGCCAATCTTCTTGCAAATGACTGTTTTCTCTAAAGAACTTTTTCCTTTTCACATAATTTTCTATTTTCTTCTCTCCATATTTTTTATTTCCCCAAAGACAGTGAAAGAAAAACTTCATGAAGCCTTTTTACATGAAATCTGAATGGGCTAAAGATTTCTATTCATGATCTGAATAACAGCAAATATGCGTTAAACATTTCCCCCCGAACCCTAACAATGACCCTGGAAGGAGAGTGCAAAGTATGATTAGATCCATTTGTCAGATGAGGAAACCAAAACGTGTAGATGTTAAATCCACTTGTGTAGGTCCTACAGCTAGTCCATGGCTATGTCTAAATTGCAGCCCATGCAGTATGATGTTGAAGCCAAATTTTAACACTTCATGACACTACCTTTAAGAAAGTTCTGCTATGTGAGGCCTCAGGAAACCTGGCACATTGGTCTACTACCTTGCTCTCAGGACAGCATTCACGGCAACATTTCTCCTCCCCCTCCTCCCTACCAAATGATTTTTTCTTGGTGTGTCTCTGTGCAGCTTGAGATTGTAAGGTTTTTCAAGGCATTCCCACATCGTAGTCATCTTTATTTTTGCAGTTCTTGGCACAAAGCAAAGATTCACATTGTCTATTGCTTGATTAAATAATGGACAATGTAGAGTCACAGGACCTTGAGGTGGACCGGAGAGGTCATTCCACTCACTCTTTCATTTTGTAGATACAACTTAGATCCAGAGAGTAAGCTTGGATAAAGAGCTCCAGGTTAATGGAAATTGAGGCACAGTGGGATTAAGAGAGTAGGTTCTCAATTTGTCAGGAAAGGAGGGCCTTGGCTGGACAAAGGTTGCTAGCCATGGCTGGCAAAGTCAGAGTTCCTCTGACTCTTTAGTCCAGATCTTTCCAAGCAGGTCATGAGAATCATGAGTTGGCACAGTGTTAGAGAGAAGGAGAGCTTGTCTTCGTTAAGCATATGGCCCATCCAGGTCTGAGGCACCATATTCCTGGGCTTAGTCCAGGTCAGAGGATTAACTCAAGGGCGCAGACCTATGGCCTTGGCTCCAAGTTGTGTGTGTGTGCACGTGGGTATGTTCTATCTCTGGGAGCACCTTGGGCATCTTCACACTCCCCACTCTGAGAAACCACGTTATTGACTGCTTCTTCCAGAACCCCTGGCAAGTATGGTGGGTCCCACATGGAGCTCGGGCTCCACTAGGCCATGAAGAAGACCTCTGACCCACACTCATCCTGACTGCAGCTTCTCTGCAGGCTTTTTTCTCTCTCTTCCAGGAGCCCATGGGTGCCCTGTGCTGCATGCTCGTTGGGTCGGTGTTTTCAGTGTTGTTTAGAAGCTTCTCTCCCTGCTGCATTTTTTCCATCACTATGCTTTGCCTAAAACGTACTCAGAAAATTAATTTACTATTTTACCACATATATACTGAATACAGTACTTATACATGTTTAGCTCTGAACTAGGACTAAGGATACAGAAGACACGTAGGAGAAAACCAAAGAAAGCAGCTTGAGGCTAGTCCTTTTTTATAGGGAAAAAAGGCAGAGGTGAGGAATAGCCAATCACAGAGGAAAAAAGCATGAGCAGTGGAGTTCTAGGGCCTTCCTCCAGAGAAGTAAGCAGTCTATAGGCATCTGACATCATAAAGGCAAGTCTTTTCTTTTATAAAAATGTGTAAGAATATAACCTCAATTGATGCTGGAGGCTGAAGATAACTTGGTGACCTGGACATCAGGGATATTCTTTCTCCTTTTCCAGAAACTAAAGTCAAATTGCAATATCATCTACTAGTTTCTTCAGTTCGAAGAGCTGTAATAGTAATAATAATGATCATAAGAACAATCATGATAGTGATAGCAAACATTTGAATAGATGATTTTTCTCACCTCTTCCCCATGTATTATCTTATTTGGTCTTTGCAACCTCTGTCTATGGAGTGGGCAGAGTACAGAGTGGGTGGTACTTGTTTTTCCTTAGAGGAGCAGAACCTCAGAGCCTCAGTTTCGGTGACTTGTCTAAAACCACGGTTAGTTTTAACACAGGTGGAACAGAACCCAACTCTCTGACTTATAGTCTCGTGCACTTTCCACTCAATATGGTTTCTTGACTCATCACATGTTAAGCTTTAGATTGTTACAAGAGATATCTAGAAGTGTCAGGAGGGAAATGAATATATTCTCAAAAAGTGGTTTCCTATACTTCTAAAGAGGTTGCAAGGAAAATGTGCAAGCCAGTCTTTAGGAAAGATGGCAGTCTTGGTCTCTTGGGAACTGTGATTTGTTTAGTGCATTTAGAACGGAGTGCTTTCTCCGGGGCTGCAGACCAAGGGGAAGCAGAAGTGAACATCTTGGGGAGGCAGCCAGGTCTGACATGTGATCCTCCTCTTAGCTGTTTTCCGTGATTTCAAAGATGAGAGAGGAAGTAAAAAGCAGCACTCTTTCTTTAAAAAAAAAAAAATCCCAGCATTTATTTCCCCTAATTACAAAAGTAATTTTGGGCAGGGCAGAGAAAAGCACAACAAAAAAATTCTATCACTCGAAGAGAATCACCGTTAACTTTGCCCTTTGGTGTATACCTGTTTAGGACTTCTATTAGAGTGATAGAGAGATGGGTATACATAGGACCATAGATGTGGGTTTTCTAGAGGTAACATAACAGAGTCTATACTGTTTTGTAGGCTTTTTTCCACTTAGAAATAGATGGTTAATGTTTTGTTTTGTAGGCTTTTTTCCACTTAGAAATAGATGGTTAATGTTTTCCACATCAACACACACTTTTACGACATCTTTTTAATTAGTGAATAAATATGGTGATATGATATGGTGGTACCACAATTTACTTGAACATCTCCCTACTTTTGGATCTATGGGTTGTTACCAGTTGTCACTGTCAGGGATAATAGTGGTGTGCACATCTTTGCACACTTACCAGATTGCTTCTTTGGGATAACTGGATTACAGAGTAGGCACTTAAAATTCTTTGCTACACTTTGCCGAATCTTCAAAAAGTTAATATGAAAATGTTAGTAGATGCTAGTAGTTAATGAGAATATTCAAGAAGCAGATGATTTCTGAGATTCTGGCAAAACTAGCTTATAAGACAGGAAGACACAGAAAGTCTCCTCCAATTTGCTTTTGGGAGAAAGGGTGAAGGGAGAAGTACTTTTTAGGTCAGTTCTTCTCTTTTATTGAAAACAATCAGGAAGAATGTGTGTGTGTGTGTGTGTGTGTGTGTGTGTGTGTGTAATGAGAGCTAATTCTTTAAATAGAAGATGTCAGCACAGAGCTACTAGGTGGCCATGACTCCTGAGTTTGAGACAAAAATCTTCGTCCAAGGGTTGAGGAGGAACGTGATGCACAACCAGGTCAGAGAAGCATTCTGGAATATCCGTAAAATGATGGCAACATTGTGAATGAGAATACTAATGGATATAATTACATTCTGAAGGCCAGCTCATGCATTGGGTCATGAACCAGCCTTGGCTAAAGGAATCATAGGATTGGAGCCACGCCGAGTGATCAAAACCCAGCTGGTGAATCACAGGGAGGAGACGAAGCCTGAACTCCTGGTCACAGAGGTGGCACTCCACCTCAGCCACAAAGCTTTTATGTGCTTCCCGTCAAGCCTATGCCCGAGCTAGAACCCAAAGACAAGTGGCTGAGATGGAGATTTTACAAAGGAATGAATGTAAAAACTTACACGTTACATATCTGGGGAAAAAAGCCAGGCTAGAAAGGACACATGAGATGGCCAGTCCTTAATAGAAGGAAGAAAAGTTTCCAAAGGAACACTTTTCCTACTAAGTTACTCTGAAATTTATTTAAACGAAAGTGCATTTGATAAAAATAGCAGTTTCCTTTTCTTGCCTGGGTGCTAATGAGCTCGGCAGGCATTTATTCCTCACTTTGATATATTTGCTCTCCTTACCACACCTCTCTCTGGCACTCCTAGGGTCCCAGGGTGTTGAAATGAGGGTGGCTGGTACTTAAAAAGACTTTCCTAGGTGAGAAAATACAATGATGCAACGATTTCTTTTTTAAGGATTGAAGGAAGAAGGGAGGTGAGTGGTGGGTAGAAAAAGTAATGTTTTAAGAAAATTGGAAGGCCAACTCTAACTTCACTTGTCTGCATACTTTATGGGGGTAGATTTCACATCTAGCATGTGCTTGAGGGATCTCTGGGGTCAAAGGCAATAAATGAGGAAAATAGGAGAATGACAGGTAAAGCTGGAGAGTAATTAGAAGCACAGGCTTTAGAGTCAAACTGCCCTATAGTAATAATAGTGACTCATAATATAGTAGTATCCCGTGATCATCTCTGATGAATTTTGACACATTCATTCTACAAGTGTTTACTGAGCCTCAGCTGTGGGTCAGATACTGAATTAGCTTCTCAACTGTCACTTTCTAGCTGTGTGATCCAGCCAGTTTCTTAACCTTGCTAAACCTCAGTTTCCCGATCTGTAAAACGGAAATAATAAAACTGTCTATCTCCTTCGATTGTTGGAAATTTTTTGAATTTGATTACGTTTGTAAAGAACTCTTCACTTTACCTGATATCTACTAAGTGCTTAATAAATGGTATTGATTTATTATAATAATGATTATTACTTTCAATGTGACTCTTAGTGATCGGATGTGGCCATTGGCACATTGAGTTCATCACAGCACTTTCTGCAAGAGGATACTGAAAAAGGAGAAAAGAATATAGAAAGAGGGATGTGGGCAAGGACATCAGATTTTTCCCAACCCACAGTTTGTCCCAGGCCAGTGGCCATGACTCTCAGCGTCAATTTGCTGGAAGGAATAGGTGATGCATAGGAAGCACATGATATAACGCAGCTTCGACACCAAAGAAGGTGGACTGGGCAGCCAGGACATCGGGCTCCTTGCTGAAGGAGGAATGGTTAGGAAAGAGATATGGAGGAGTTGGGAATCCCTTTTTATTTACCTAGAATTTGACTCTGTTGCAAGATCTAAATAAACTACTTCCATTTGCGTAAACTTTATATTGTCCAACAAGATGCTATCATCCATATTCTCAAATGATCCTCCCTCAGCAACTCTGTTAGACAGAATAGAAAATAGGCCCACCTTACAGATGAGAAGACGAGGTTTAGAGACGCTCATCCTTCAATGTCAGACAGCCAGGCACAGAGTCAGGGTTGAAACCAAGCCTGCTTTAAACCGAAACTTCCAGTTACTAGAATGTTCTGCTACTCCTAATACTGACCCCTTCGGAGTTCATGTGACTATCCATGATCTTCAGAGGGCTTTTCTGGGCAGAGGGAAACTTATTTTAACCGTGGCCAGACAAGAACATGATTAAATAAACAAAATTTTTGGAGACAAGGCAAAGCACACGGAACAAATTCTAAAATCAAAGAGAAATTTGAAAAATATTATTGTTATTTGTTATCCATGACCCTGATCTCAGCTTTTGAGATTTGGGAGGAACTGAGAGCAGTTTTAATTTATTTGTGGACTCCTTGGGTACTACTAATGGGCTGGTTTATTCAATTAATAGATGGGAAGCTCTCATGGACAGTATCTGGCACATGGTATGTCCTCAATGAACTCATGTATTGTTGAGTGGCAAATAATTTTATTTATTGAGTGCTTATTAAGAGTTTTACGTGTAATAATGCATTCAGTAACCCCACCAACCCTATGGGCCCATTTTAGAGATGAGGAAGCTGAGGTCCAGAGAGGTTACCAAGCCCTAAGTGTGGTATAAACTCATTTTTTGGCTATATGTATTTGCATGTAGAAAAGTCTGCAAGGAATATACCTGTCTCTGAATGGTAGAGAAATTGAGGGAATTTAAATTTAACTCATGGATTTTCCACAAATACAGTAAAATTTATAATACTTAAATATGATTTGATTATGATATCTTTAATTTTGTAATCTTATAAGAATTTTAACTTATTGCATTTGGAGAAAAGTATGAGATTTAACATTTTCTAGTCTTCTGTGGCTTAACCTTTGTCAATTGTTTATTCATGACAGTCTTCTCAAACATTCAGGTTAAATATACCATCAATTTCCAGCCAGGGCCCTGACTGACACAAGCATCCATTATATGCCATGCTAATGCAGAATTCTTGTGAGAAGGTATTTTTATACCCAGTTTACAGGTAGAAAAACTGAGGTGAGTGGCTAGCTTGCCCAAAGCTACAAGGAGCGAGTCCTGTGTATCTAATGACAATGCTTTTTGTTAATTTTGTCTTCCCTAGAATCTTATAATCGGCTTAAGGGAACAGAAGGAGGTGAAAAGGCAGAGATAAGAGCTCAAGTCACTGACAGTTAAAGAGAGGAAGACTCTTGGTTGAATTTACCCTCCCTACTGACAATTCTAGAATTCTGAAACTGTGTGTAGGGGTCAGTTGGGTGGAATGAGGGGTAAGATTTGGGAGGCAGTGGGTGTCTGTGAAGGTACCGTCTTTACTGAGATTGGCCAAGTAAAATTGCGAGATGATTGGGATGCTGGGGAGGAAATATTTGTAAGACGTATCCCACAAATATTTGAGAAATTCCAAAGATGTCTCAGCCCTTGTCAGACTCATTCCCAAAGAACTGTGGTGTAGGCAAAATTTCTCATAGGGCTTTCTTTCTCTCTCTCTCTTTCTCTCTCTCCTCCTTCCTTCCTTCCTTCCTTCTTTCCTTCCTTCATTCCTTCCTTCCTTCCTTCCTCCCTTTCTTCCTTCCTTCCCTCCCTCCCTTTCTTCCTTCCTTCCCTCCTTTCCTTCCCTCATTCCTTCCTTTCTTTCTTTCTTTTTCCTCCCTGTTCATGATTTTATGATGTTTCCACATTTTCTCTCTTGGAGGGGGGGGGGGTTGGGGGGAAGCTCTTTGTAAGTTGTTTCACTCCAAGGATAAAGTTTTAAAATTACTACTCCTTTAAAAAAATTTTTTTAGGAAAAGAGAAATGTTTGACCCAAAGGAAGAAATTACTGAGGATGGAATTTCAAGTGTCAATGAAGAAAATATTTTTAAGCAAGATCTTTCTAGCTCACTCAAACAATGCCGCAGACAGGATCTCCTACTCTTTATGAACCGTTCAGCTCTCTTGTAGACTCACAGGCTCCCAGGGCTGGCATGGGCATTGTATACGGCTAGTCCAGCCTCTGCTTTCCTATACAGCATCCTTTCCCCAGTACCTGTCCACATCCAACTGGTGAGGAACTGGTTCCCTTCAAGAGAGTCCACTCTATTTTCCAGCGGTTCTGATTGCTTGAAAGTTCTTCATTATGTTGAGCTGAAATCTCCTCCCCAGAGCTGAGGCACCTTTCAGGCAGGAGCTCAGATAGAAAAGGTGTTTTTGTTCTCTGGTTTCTTCCCATTCAGACTCACCCATAGGGTTTGCTGCCTGAGATGGAGTTAATGGCCACATGCTTTCCTCTGGAGAAAATTGTTACTGCTGTGATGCCTGATATAATATGCCCAGTAGGGAGGAAAGAATCTTGAAGTTGAGGGTTTGGAACTGGAAAAGGCAGGAGATACATAAGAGCATTGGAATGCCAGAGGACATCCATGCCAGATTCAATTGTTCTCTTTCTTTGCCAGGAATAAAAATTGCATTCTGAAAAGAAAATAGAAATAACAAAATTCAAGTAGCAAGCGTATTATTTACCCACCACACATAGACAGTAATAATTGTACCAGATTCATATTTGGAAAAATAGGCAAATTTGTTCATTCAGCTCAAGGTGGTATCAAATAACCACAAATTCCATATGTTGCTTTTTCTGCTTGGTTGCTAGGCACAAGGAGTTCATGGAGAGCTTACTAAATATGTTTGACACATTTTCACATGTGAATTATAAATATTGGTGAATTCTTTTCAGGAGTGGATGTCATTCAGAAATAAATCCTGAATGAAGTTTTCTTCCTCATAAAAAAGACCTGGATTTCAGGCTGAAAGAAGGCCTGACCGGGTTTGGGAGGCGGGTCCCCAAGTATGATGTACAGTAGTGGAAATGACACTCCTTTACAATTATACGGCATTATGTAGTTAACAAAATGCCTCCCCATTCACAATCCCATCTGATCCTCACAACTTCCCTGTGAGATAGGTATTAGGGCTGGTAGCTGCCTCCATCCCAGGAATAAAGTCTTGGGCATGAAAGAGCTGTCATGGGAGGAGAAACTCCCAGATGGGAATTTTCTGAGAATGACTCTAGCTCATCTTGGCAGTTCTGCGGCTGTGCCTCTTCAGTGTGGGAAAATGCACTCCGCACCCTGCTGAGTCCAGCCATTTTCCTTTCTTATCTTAGTTTACTCAGTACTGAGCCAGTGGTGCTTACATAAATGTCCTTCTGGCATGAGGGAGAGAGAGAGAGAAGGGAAACAGCAGCTGTCAGCAGAGTGTCAGGCTGGGGACCTGCCATCTCATTGAACAAAGCTCTGGTCAGCTCCAACAGTGTCCTGGGCACAGCTCTAATCATGGGTGATGGGATTGTCCCCAGACTCAGGATTACTTCCTGTCCCTAAAGAGAAAAGGAAAAGAGGATCCCTTAGCCGTTACCAAGGTGTCATTTGTTAATCATTAACCAGGAGGAGAGAGAACCCAGAGCAAGGTCAAAACAAAAGAACCCTGATACTGAGGCCTGTCAAGACCGTGCCTCAGATGGTTACAACTGAGCATTAATCTTACCTGGTTATCTCAAACATGCGATATATTTGAGTGGGAGAGGGGGGCTGCTTTTTGCATTTCTAATTCTAAAGAGTCTTCCAATATTTAGCATTTTCCACTGGTGCTGGAAAAGCTCCCTCTCTCTTGGGTGATCCGACCTACCCTTCTGCCTCTAAAGGCCCTGTAGACCACGCCTCTCTTGGCAGCTCTGAGTTCAATGTCTCTTCTTTTTCTGTAGTTCTCTGTGGAGGATCACTGCACAACCATACTATGGATCCCACTCCAAGGCCTCAAATCCTACAAAGTTTTCTTTTCTCTCTGAAGATCCAATGCTTAAAAGACCACCAAGAAACAAGACTGGTGAACGTGGATAATGATTGAAGTTTGTTGATCAGTACATGGCAAATCATTATACCATTCTCTCTATTTTGTGTGTGTAAAATCGTCATAATAAAACGTATTAGAAAGACAAAGCATCGAGATGATTGGATTTGATTGAATCATGGAGTAGAAGTCTTGATTCAAGCTCTGGAGTCAGCCTGGCCTGAGATCAAATCCCAGCTCTGCCACTTTCCAACACTAATTGGACGTGACACTTAACGTTCCCGAGACTTCCTCATCTGCAAAATCAGAGAGAGATGAGTTACCCCATCAGGTTTCTGTCAGCATTAAATGAGATAATAATGTTTTCTTAACTAAACTAATCTTTAATTAATTTCAGAAAAAGCAGGAATGTAGTTTAAGGATATAACTATTTCAAAATTCAAAGATAGGATTGCAACTGACTCTCAAGAGTGAATTGAAATCAGAGGCTCCAGTGGCGTCCAGAACATACTTGCTTTCATGTCCATGTGCCTCTCTGTGTGGCTGTTCTACTCCTCTGTGCCACAGACCAGCTTTCTCTGTTTGCCTGTCTGCACAAATGGAAACTGGCTGCCAACAGCAGCTTCGGGGTTTACATTTTCTCAACTCAGTAGCACAACCAGGCTGAGTTTGGATTTCCTGGCCCAGATTCCAAGTTTTCTGGAGCAGGTCTTTGGTCTAGCTTGAATAAGAGGTCTACCCCTACACCCAACAGGAAAGGCCAGGGGCTAGGGTCACCCGTGTTAACATGGAGGTTCCCATGGTGGCCTTATAGTTGGAGTTAGGAGGAGGGAGAAGTTCCCAGAGGAAAGAAGAGCAGTCTCCAAAAAGTGGTCAGAGTGGGGCCGTGGTAGTGGACAAACAAAATGATGAGTCAAAATACCAAAAGCTTGAAACATAATAATTTATAGATAAATATTGGCTCCTACTCCTTTGAATTGACCCATCTTCACGCCTTCAGGGCAAAGTCTCAGGGTAGCCCATCCAGCGCGAACAGAGGAGAACCACAATTACAACTAGTCACTCATTCCTTCATTCCAGAGTGCCTACTCTGTGCCAGGCAAGCAGGATACAGCAGTGAACAGAGACAAAAGTCCCTGCCCTCATGGAACTTATAATGGGGTGATACAATAACAAAAATTAGAGGAGCCAGCCCAGTGGCGTAGTGGTTAAGTTCACTCTGCTTCGTGGCCTGGGGTTCGCAGGGTCGGATCCCAGGCGAGGACCTTTGCACCTCTTATTGAGCCATGCTATGGCAGGTGTCCCACATATAAAGTAGAGGAAGATGGGCATGGATGTTAGTCCAGGGCCAATCTTCCTCAGCAAAAAGAGGAGGATTGGCATCAGATGCTAGCTCAAGGCTAATCTTCCTCACCAAAAAAAAAAAGCAAAAAAATTAAAATATATAAGGTAACACACTTTGGAGGAAAAATTGAACAGAAAAGTGGGACAGGAAGTGCTGGGGTTATAACTCTAACAGGTAGACATAAGAAAGTGACATTTGAACGGCGACTTGAAGAAGGTGAAGGAGTGAGCCGTGTGGCTCTCTGGAAGACAAATATCCCAGGTAGAGGGATCAGCGGGTGACTGACTCAAATCCCTGAGTCAGAGGGAACAGCAAGAAGGCCACTGTAGCAAGAGTGGATTGAGAAAAAGGACATGTACGAGACATGTAAAACTAATGGCCTTTACTGGGACCTTCAGGATTTCCTACCTGGGGAAGAGGAGGAGAAGTGTGATAAAATGCTAAGGCTGGTGGCCAGAGCATCAGTCTCATCCACTCTTTAGTGATCGCTTAATAAACTATTTCTAGTAGGAGACAGCCTGTAGTAAGTCAGTTTCTCACAGTATAAGAATAACAAGAAATTATAGACAGGGTCACAAACTGAATGCCCAGCTGCATGGCAATGCGTGTAGCGCGCTCACCTCCAGGGGGCTGTTCTTTACCAAGCGACCAAGAGAACTGCACAGTGCTGATGGGAGCACCATCAGTTTCATGAAGGGTGAATGTCCTTTTGCACACAGAATGGCCACTGAAGGAAGAAAATGCAAGGGCAGGATTTCTTGTAAGAAAGAAACCTAATACCTACTTCTAATAGATGCTAACATAATAATTTTTTTAGTGCCTTTAACGCTCCCAATTAATCAAGAGATGGTCCATCTAGTACCAGAGGAGAAAGCCCCTGTTATGTGTCTGTTTCCCACAGCCCTTTTTGCAATGATCATAGCTGAGTATTTTGAGCGAGGACATTACTAATAAAGGGCCAGGAGAAAATGGGAAGGGAAAGCCATTGAGAAGCCCATCCCTGTGTCCAGGAAATCAGCACCAATCCAAAGCCCACACTGATGTGCTCGTCTCTAGAAGCCATGATTTGTTTAGTATAAGAGCAGTTTGTACTCTCCTGCAAAATGCGATTTGCTTCTGAGCCTTGGACAACTACATGTAAGAAAGAACTTGTGGCTATTGGGTGAGGGATTCCAGAAGTTAAGCACCTGTCGAACATCTGGACAGAATGAAAGAGGGAAATGTAATTTAGACAGAGGAAATGAATTACAAGGGAGAAGCAAAGCAAATCCAATCCTCCTGTAGCAGGTGGTCCCCGAAAAATAGGGGGAGGGGGACAGCATAAGCCTCTTAACTGACCTAGATTAGTAATGTTATACCTCTCCCTTTAATAACAATTCTGATGATCAGAACAGGGAACTTCTTTCTGTAGTTTGGAGTAGGTGGTGTCTCAATTAAAGAACAACCATTTCTAACAGATATTTGCACTTATCTTTAAACTCATGTGATAAAATGTACAAACACACACAAAAATATTGCTTACATTGAGGAATGAATGAGGCAGGGCTGAGGAAGTAGGACATTTTTTCCATGTCTTTCTCATATGTGTACACTTTGGTAATTGACCCAACATGTGCATTTGGTTTTCTAATTATGATATGGATTGTGATAACTATCATTGCTTTCTCCTGGGCATCTTTGATACAAAGAGCAGAGGATTTGCGGGTAAAATATACCAGATCACGCTATATCACAGAGCACATCATTGTTAAAAATGTGGGTCTGTCTATCTATCTACCTATTCCTATCTATCTATCTATCTATCTATCTATCTATCTATCTATCTATCTATCTATCTACCTACCTACCTATCTACCTACCTACCTACCTACCTACCTACCTATCTAATAAGCAGTACAAACATATGGCACAAAATTCAAAGGTTATATATTCTTTCTCCTGCTCCATCCCCAGTTACTTCCCCTAGAGACAAGAGGCATTATATGCATCTCTGCATATATGCATTATATGCATCCTTTGTTTAATGATACCATAGACACTATTCTCACATTGCTTTTTCACTTAACAGAATAACATTGAGATGGCTCCCTAGCAGTACCATGCCTCGCTTTTTTTCCAAAGGCTGCATAGTATTCCATTGCCTATTTGTCTCATAATTTATTTAACCTAATGATGGATATTTTGCTTGTTTCCAAGCTTTTGTCCCTGCAAACAGTATTCTACTTCTGGGTGTTAGACATTATGTAAAGACAGCCAATTTAGAAACTGCTCAATTTGTTGATAGATAATGCTTTACAGCAATGTGGAATGACAGTCTTGTGACTCAGCTTGATGTGATGGAGAGTAACAAAATACTATCTTTTTCTTTTCTTTTTTTTTTTTTAATAATTTTATTTATTTATTTTTCCCCCAAAGCCCCAGTAGATAGTTGTATGTCATAGTTGCACATCCTTCTAGTTGCTGTATGTGGGACACAGCCTCAGCATGGCCAGAGAAGCGGTGCGTCGGTGCACGCCCAGGATCCAAACCCGGGCCGCCAGCAGTGGAGCGCATGTGCTTAACCACTAAGCCACAGGGCCGGCCCAGCACTATCTTTTTCTACCATCAGTTACCATGAAGTAAAGGAACTCTGTTAGGAGAGAAAAAGTGAAATATTTTTGATTATTTTTTTTTTTTATCAATTTTCAACCTTTTATTTACCTGGACAGAGCAAGAATAGGATGGACAAGGGCTTTCTCTCTTCAGATTTAAGGAACATTCTCAATGCCTTTATTTAAGCCTAAGTCTAGACATTAATTACAAAGTACAGAAAGGTGATACAAGATGCTAGACTATGTTATTCAATTTGGTTATGCTGGTGACTACATACATGGTTCAGAGTTAGAGTTGGTCAAAGAAGAAACTTGTGTGAAATTTGGCAGATGGAAGCAAAGCAGCATATGTAATCATGAAGGTTGTGTGGTCATATACGGTGATGGACAGCAGCAAAGGTAGCTGGTGGGTTCCAGCTGGTCTCTGCTCTCCTCTGCTCTGCTTCCAGGTCATCTTCTCAACCTCTGGCCTTGCTGACTGACAGTGGCATCAAGCCCTCCATGATGCTTGGCTATGGCCCCACATAGCTGCACAGAGTCACAGCCTCCCTTAGGCCTTTCCGTGAGCTCCTCTTTTATGGTCCTACTCTGTCAGCTAGACATGCTTGGTTACTCAGATTTCCCTGAAAGTTCCAACATGTCCACCCATGTCAATGCTTCAATTGGACTGATTGCTGACTCTTTCTTGATCTTCTGACTCTTCCTTCCAGACCTTTTCCAGCTCTTCCCATACTAATATATGGTCTTCTTCCTATAACAAATCCCTTATTCCTGTCATAATCACCTTGGCTCTGCTTTCCTGCCTGAACCTTGACTGCTGCGTAGAGGAAATGCACCATTTGTTACATCCTTCATCAAATACCTTATCCATTTCTAGGCTCTGTGTTGTCAAAGACAGATGGGAAACTTGAGGGTTACAACAAGATAATGATGGCTTCCCGTCTACTTCGAATGAAGCAGGGGAAAAGGAGTCGCTTAAACTCTTATTAGGAGATGTGAATTAGACATACAGGGGATGGTTTTGGCGGTCTTCAGAAAAAGCGTTAAGTTCTCAGCTTGAGAGGGCTTAATTGCTATCCTGCTTCCAGTCAAGGGGATGAATAAATGGCCCTGAGAGTCCTTTCTAGTATTAATGTCATACCACAACCACATAAGACTCAAGAAATGCCACATTAAGTCAGTTCACTGGTTCCAGCTCATCATTCTTTTTCTCCCAGTGGCCCCAAGAGACGTTCGTGGAAGAACATAGCTGTACTCCAGTATATCACCTTAAAGGTGAAGGATGCCCTCCAGCAGCCTTTCCCAAACCCTATTAAGATCCTTTCTTCTGCCTCCTATTTAATACCATTGGGTATTATTTCATTACAGTTGTTTAGAGGACAACCTTGTTTCTCTATAGAATGTGACGAGTCAAAATCAAAGTCCTAAAGTTAGATGTTTTCTACATGACTTTGCTGGGTTAAACTTGGCTATTGGCCTCTCTCAAATAGTGGTATTTTTCCTACTGTGTTACTCAATTCTTTTCTTTTTCTTTTGTGGTAGAATATATATAACATAAAAATTGCCATTTAAACAATTTTTAAGTGTACAATTTAGTGGCATTGATGACATCCACAATGTTGTACAATCATCACCACTATCTATTTCCAAAACTTCTTCAACCCTCCAAACAGAAACTCTAACCATTAAGCAATACTCCTCATTCCTTCCTCTCTCCAGTCCCTGGTAACCTCAAATCTACTTTCTATCTCTGTAAATTTGCCTATTCTAGATATTTCATGTAAGTGGAATAATACAATATTTGTCCTTTTGTGTCTGGGACTTAGCATAATGTTTTGGGGTTACTCAATTCTTAAGATCCCAGACTCCCTCTGTTCAGATTGAATATAAGGTTAACCTCTCCCTCTGTTTTGGGACTCTCCTTATGACTTCATTTTATCTTGGTTTAACCATCATCCTAGGAAAAGGAAATGGACACAAATATACAGGGCCTTGTTCAAGTGTGATGTTTTAAAAACGTAAAATGATGAAGAAATAAATACAACATGAAGATATGTCTTTTACAAGGCTCAGTAGCCTTAAAAACAACTATTATTGATGAAATATCAATGAAATACTTCTTTCTGTCTTTGTATTGAGACAGTTGATGTCATAGAGCTACTGATATAAACATTATTTCAAGGTTACCAAGCCCCTGACTATCTCACAGGGGTCTACAATATTTAAACACAACCTAATCCTTCAATGTATGAGCAGGACAGCATGTCCATGCATCTTTAATGCATGATTAATCTTTTTTGACATTTCTCTTCAGTGCTGAGGAAGATGGTTGAATTTGCTTGTGGCTGCATTGACAATAACTTATCTCTTCCTCTTTCATTCCTGAAGGGAAATGTCATAACGAGAACCCACCATTAAATAAAACATGTACATCACAGGTTTTTTTTTTTATTTCTGAAAAACAAAAGAGGCTGACCTCAGAGTCAGAATGAATTTACACTGAGCAAAGAAAAATTGAGACCTAAATGCAGAACCTTGTTTATTCGTTTTAGCATTTGCTATTTTTTCCTGTGGCAAGGAAACTACTCCAGACTATATGGCAACAGGAAAGCAGCTACTGCCTACCTAGGTAAGTAGATTGAAGAATTATCTGCTTGTAAAAGTATCAGCACTGTAATTTGTATAGCTTTTAGTTTGGTTTATTTAATCACCTATTCATCCATCCAGTCAATAAATGTTACTGAGTGTCTACTTTGTGCAAGGTACTGTGGTAGGCGTTCTCTTCTCTGCTCAATATGGTAGCCACTAGACTTTGTAATGTAAATTTAATAAGTTCAGTAAAATAAAAAATCAGTTTCTTTGTTGCACTCACCATGTTTCAAGTACTCAATACTCACATGTAGCTAGTGGCTACCATATTGGACAGCATAGATGGTAGACCATTTTCATCACTGCAGAAAGTTCTACTGGGCAGCACTCGTATAGGTACAAAAAAGTGTAATACAAAGTTCTTTCCTTAAATGAGTTTGCAATCTGGTTGAGAAGACTGCATATTTAAAAAGAAAAGAAATGTAATTCTTGTTTCCTTCTGCAACATATGATAGCAATAAAACACTAGGAGCTGCCCTTTTTGGAGCATGTGCTGTGTTCCAGGTATTGCTAAATTCTTTATACATGTGGCAGAACAAAAATAATATATGAGCGTCTGATCTTTTCCCTCTGCTTGTTGGCCTTTCCCCCTTTCTCATCTTTCAAGTGCATGTGGGAGAGTATTGGCCTTTGCCAGATCTGACTGTCTTGTTGTAAAGATTTACGAGAATGGAGAGACAGACACAGGACTGGAAGGGAGAGAGAAAAGGGTTGGGAATAAGACAGCAAGATTCTTGAGATCTAGAACTGGGAGACGAGTTAGTTGAAAGTCATAAAAAGGAAGGTTTGAGCAGCTGGGGGGTATAAGGGAAGCATATAGGAAAAGAAAGGGGATTGTCGAAGGTTGCTGTGGACTGTATATTCCTTCCAGGTACAGAGAAATGTAAGTAAAAAAGGTGAGTTGTTTTGAGGTTAATATTTTTTAATTGGATTGTGTGCTTTAATCATCATACTCTGAGATAGGACCATGTGAGTCACAGATAAAATTAAGGTTATACTATCATCTTTCTCATCAATTTAACCTTTACTACTATTCTGCTAGGTAGATCATTATTATTCTTATTTTACTAATGCACGGCCTAAGAGTCAAAGAAGTTAAATATCTGCCCAAGGTCAAACAGCAAATAAGTGGCAGTGTCAGATTTGAATGTAGATATATATGGCTCCAATGTCCATGCTTTTAATTGTTCTGATCACTGCTTCAATACAAGAAGGACCAGGTAGTATGTGACAAAGTGCCAAGAAAGCCATATGGACAGTAACAAGGGCTATGAAGTCCAAAGAAACAGATTACAGTGTGCCAGAGTGACCAGGACATACTTCATGAAGAGGGAGAAATATAAGCTGGCCGTGGAGGCCTGGTAGGATTTAAATGGGGAGTAGGGAGAGGTAGATGAAGGAACAAACAGGGCATGACCACAACCAGGGAGTCTGGCTGCAACACAGGGCTGTGCTCTTCTGATAATGACATTCTAGAAACGACCAAATTAGGGGTAAAAAGACCAAATACACACATACATACATACTTACTGATTGATAAAATTGCTGTTGGAAGGTATTTAAAGACTTAAAGATGATGTGTGAGATAATTCTTAAGTTTCAGCCTAGTTGCAAATTGCTCAGTCTTCCCTGTCAGCCTCTCTCAGGGGATAGTAAATAGTGGATCTGGCTCCAAATCCTCTTTCTATGAGATTCTATGGTGTGATGGCTAATTTTATGTGTTGACTTGACTGGGCCATGGGGAGCCCAGATATTTGGTTAAGAAATTACTCTGGGAGCTGGCCTGGTGGTATAATGGTTAAGTTTGTGCACTCCACTTTGGTGGCCCGGGATTAGTGGGTTTGGGTCCCAGGCGTGGACCTACATGCCACTCATCAAGCCATGCTGTGGTGGCGTCCCGTATATAAAGTAGGGGAAGATTGGCATAGCTCTTAGCTCAGGAAAAAATCTTCCTCACCAAAAAAATAAAAAAGCAGAGTAAGGGAGAATTCACACTTTCTCTGCCTGCCTGCCTGTTTTTGAGCTGGGACATCAGTTTCTCCTGCTTTCAGACTCGGACTTGGATTGGAGCTATACCATCAGCTCTCCTGAGTCTCCAGCCTGTTGAGTCTGGATCTTAGGACTTCTCTGCCTCCATAATCACATGAACCAATTCCTTATAATAAATCTCTTGTATGCGTATATATCCTCTTTGTTCTGTTTCTCTGGAGAACCCTAGTATATATGGCTTCTGTGGGTTGATTATGATGAAACAATGAAGCAGGGAGTTCAACTATCTCCACACTACTTTATTGTGCAGCAACTCAGGATGTGAATTCAGAGCAAAGAGTAGGCACTTCTGCCCTCTCAGATCTCTAGGCCTAGTCTGGAACTGGAAGGACTCCTATAAATCTGGATTGACAAGAAGATCCAGAGGCCAAGGATCGGTCTGAGTGGTCTTCCTATGGCCAAAGACTAAATAGCCCCCCTAGACTTCTAAGAGAAACTTTAGCAAAACAGCATGACTTTTGGTAACAGATAAAACAAGAAAGGGAAAAATAGACTATCCAAGAGAGGCGAGGAAGGTTTGTGACCAGAATTGGGCTGGGAATGTTCTGTTCACGGGTCCACCTGGTATCACTCTGAAAATCATCTGCAGGTAGAATCCAGCAATCCCAAAAGAGCAAAATGACCAAATTTTGGTTCTTTGGCTAACTAAGGCAACTTTTTCCATTGACTCAGACTCTGGGGTTAGCCCTGCTCCAGCCAGAGTATGGACTTCTTTGTCCAGTGCAGAGTCCCAGGCCCCAGCTAATGAGCAAATTCTGCATTCCAAGAAGAACCTCAGGTGATTTTTGTGTACTTTCAAGTTGGTGACTCGCTGCTCTCTACCACCTCTGAATGGATCCCACTGGGATAAATGTCCTGACACTAGAACATTTATTGTGCAGAGGGAATGGTGCGCTCTGTTCCTTCTTTCATCTGCAGAGAAATGAGGTCATCGTTTCCCTTCCATAGAGCCTGCTCTTCCATGTTAGTTGGTAAGTGAAATTATATTTAATGTGTAGTCAGAAGCAAAAATATATATAATGGAGAGAGAGCAAGGCCAGCCATTTGTCTCTGCAGTTGGCCAGACAACTGATTGACGGAGGAGATGAGTATGGGAGGAGGAGATGCATGGGAACGCTAAAGCTCATCACTCAATTACGTACTCAATGCGCAACAGCTGAATGTATGAGCTATTCAGATGCCATCCATATTTCTTGAGTCTCTTGTTTTCAGCTTGATTTGGCTTGATCTCTCTTAGCTTGTGTTGGGTGAGATCTCTTTCCTTTGTGTTTTAGACTGCAGAGCAGGCACTGGCAGCTGTGTCTGCCTAACACCTTAGGTACGTATTTGACTATTTCAATAGGACATGCTAAGAGACTGATTGATCCAAAACAAATCTTTTGTGCATATGCTACTCTTCATCTCCTCATTATTAGTTGAGAAAGGAGTCTCTTGGTATTGAGAATAGAAGTCCAGAGAATTTTAACTCAAGATGAGGTTCCTCTCCTCTCATGCTCTCTCACCTTGCTCACCACCATGTAGTGAGGCTTGTGTCTGGGTTCCAGTGGGGGCAGCATAACAATACATAGCATTGAAATTAACAAAATGGCTGTTGAAATCAGGTAAACTTGCTTGAGTCCTGCTTCTGCCACACCCAAGCTTTGACCTTGGATGTGTTCCTTCTTGAATTTTAACATCAATGTTCTCTTCTATAGAATAAGGATGTTGAGATGACCCATCTGATAGGGATGTTGTGAGGATTAAATACATACTACATAGCATTGCATCTGGTACACAGAAGGGCCTCATAAGTAGTATTGATACCCAACCTCTCAATCTCAAGTTTGTGTGCATCTTGCACAATAAGCCAATCACTGAGACGTCAGTGCTTGGAGATGGAGAAAGGTGTATTCGAATTGGCCAAAAATGAGAAGGTAGGAGGATAGGTTCTCTCAAACCTGCCTTAACAAAAGAAGAAAGCAGGGAGTCTTTATAGAGCTAAGGGGCTTGTGAGGAGGAATTTCAGAGAAACAAAGGGGAAATCATGTTTCTTTCACTCCAGATGAGCCCTTGAGCAGTCAGACTTCTGGGTGTGTCAACAGCAGCTGAGGGCTGGTTATCTGATGATCACAACTTCCTTAAAGGCATTCTTTTTCATCTGCAAAACAAGCTCATAAATTCTTGTGAACCTTAAGTCACCCCTCAGGTTAAACAAGAAAACAGCAAATTAACAAGATTAACTTCCTTTCCTCTGTGTCTGTGTTAAGAATAAGGTCGAAGGGTAATCATGTTCTTTTTGAATATCTATAGTAACCCTCAGGTACCTGGCTTCAGTATTATTATGATCATCATTTTCATACTCTGAGTTATACACAGTAGCAACCACTGTAGATCCAGGGTGAGTCTGGATTCCCTTAAGGACTGTAGTTTAATCTCAAGTATACACAGTTTTCTGTGTGAGTTGCTTTGAGTTGCTTTAAGTGTGAAGAACATAGGCATCCTCCTCTTAAAAATAGCAGGTATATTTACTTATATACAGGCATCTAGGCTCCTGGGGAAATACTCTTTCTGAAGATAAAGGTGCAAGCTGGAGTAGTCTTGGTGATTCTTAGGAATCCAAGAGCGTACAGCAACAAAATTCAAATCCTAATGCAAAAGGATTTAGTACAGTGCATATAGGTATTAAAGAAAGTTGCTACCAAGCTTTATTCACTGTGATCGTTTTCGAGCCACGCTCTAGTTCCAAGCAAGTGCTAGACTGCATTTACTGTTCCCATCCTGCTGAGCTTCGCTGTGACAGCTCCAACTCAGCCCTTACTGGGATGCCAGAGCTTGAAGGCAAAGAGTTTAAATCCCTTGATGCCAGGTTATTCTTGGCGATAACCCACATCGACCCAGATGGAATCATGAGGCTCTGTCCTCTTTATTCGGGGCTGAAACCAGGAGACAGCTCTTCTGTGTGGCATACTGCAGGCATGGGACTCCTACCTGGGCACACCCAGGAATCCCGCTGTGCATAATGAAGGGATAGGATGGGATGACTGTCTTTTTCAAATGACTGTCTTTAAATAATAGAATCCTTTTATCAAACAATGAAGTATCCCAGGACATAAAACAGATAACAGTCTTTTATTCTGGCTGATATATATATGCATGTGTGCATAAGGGACTTTTAAAGATTACTTTTCTAGACACTTACTGCTGTGAGTAATCACTCGTTCACTCGCACACACATGCCCATACTCAGTGGCCTCTGCTGCTTGCCACCAAGGAATCCCAAGCCTCCTTGAACGTCGTTTAAAAATCACTTCATTAACTGATCTCTAAGGCATAGTCAGCTCTTGTTTTCCATTATACCAACGAACCAAATACGGTTTCAGGGGGATAAGAAGGGATTCTGTGTGCTGGAGTTGGGGAGGAGTGTGGGGAGATAGAGTCTGTAAGAGAAGCCAAAGCTCAGAGGGCAAGCCAGGGGTTGAAGCAGAGAAACAGCTAAGGGCCAAGGAAAGGGCTGTGTATTAGCGGTAGAGGTGAGTAGCTTCTTTAAGAGCAAATGAGGCAGGAAGGGATTAGTTCTGTGTTCTCAGGCATGAAACACATGCCATTAGCTCACCTGAGGCTCTGTTTGACTGCCATCCATTCATGGTCTGGATTGCTCATGTACCTTCAAAGTACCAAATATGCTGCTGGTGCCCAGCTTGGTAAGATGTCCCTCGTCTAGTTTGTTTCTTGTGTGGGTGGAGTAAGGAGGTCTGAGGGGTTGGCAGATGGCTGAGAGCAGCAGGATGAGCCCAAATTTCCATGCACAGAAGTCCAGCTAGGACCCAAAAGCTCTGGGCCTTTTGAGTTATTTATAATTTACACCTATAAAGTATGTGCTTGAGAGCATTTTAGAAGCTTTTCATAATTACTCCCTACTCTGAGATCTATAAGATATAAGTCTGACCTTTGACAAAAGACCCTTGTTGACTAATCTTTAGAAAGATCATGTCTTAGAGGAATGGGTGATCTAGATGGAAACAGGGAAAACATTAAGGAGTGATTGAGCTAGGCACACATGCTGGCAGGATTAGAAAATTTAGGAGGAAATAATCCCAACTACTTTTAAAACCGGGCCAAAAATACTCACAAAAATGGAGACAACCCCCTCCCCCTCTAAATGATGTCCCAGCTTCTATCTTAGATATTTAAAGCTTTAATTTATAGAACTCTCTCACAGAGTCTCTAATAAAACCTGCAAAAATGCTCTTCTCCATGATCCAAAATATGCTTCTTTCTGCCTGGGAGAGACTGATAGCTACAAAGGAGCTGTCAAGCTGTCAAGATTGATTTTAAATGCAGTTTCATTTCAAAATTGGGCTTTCTAATACAAAGTATTCCACTACTGTTTTATCTTTTTTCCCCTCTTCTCTCTGACATATCTTGGGAGTAGTGAATGAATTACTGAGCTGCTCTGTCCAGTTCAATGTGAATAGAAAATCAAATGGTCAAAAGTTATGGAGGGAGGAAGGAGCAGGATGTAGTTCTATAGGGGCACAGAGGTGCTGCTTCATATCAAAAGGCTATACCGTCCAGCCACTGAAACGCCCTGAGAAGGGACTGTACTTGGGGGTAGCAGAAGTGAGTTGGTTTCCTTTTCCTAATTTAGAGACGGGGGTGGTGATTTATACCCAGTCCTCAATTCCATCCTGGACTCTGGACTACGGCAGACACCCATGATGAATTTAGGAGAAAAATCCACTGTGATGGGAGCAGAAGTGGAGTGGCAGGGAGATGGGAGGGTGGAGTGAGAGGTAAGGCATGGATTGGATTTGTAAGGAAAGTGAGGTAACCGAGGTGGCCTTTGCAGATTCTAAACATAGTCTAGGTAAGAAACTTGGGTTTCTCGGAAGGGCCCACCTAAGAAATTCCATCAGCACCAGCAAGTCTAGTTTTGATACTCCTAAGTCGTCAACTGGGAACCGCATGCCTCTGTCCAGTTCCTTTCTCCTCATTAGGCGGCAAGTGGAGTCATGGGTACCAGTGGACCAGTGTGGGCGCCTCCCTGTGTGCACTGCCTCTGTGATGTGCAGGCACCAGGCATCTGCTCTTGCCGCCTGCCCAAAATAGAATGTCTCATTGTGATGGATTAATCCTTTGGCTCACATCCTGCCCCGGTCAACAGCTCAGCTTGTGAGGTGCGCTAGGGGGATGGTGGGGGGACAAGGGCGCTTAACTCATTCAGCACATTCCCTCTTCTCTCCTGAAGAAGTGCCCTGTCCAGTTGCTCAGCCCTTGTGTAGAGAGATGGAGATGGGGCAGGCAGGTGCTGGGGTGGGCCTTCAATAAGAGGATAGTTTGCTTCCTTTTAAGTGGTTCATGGACCCCTGGGAACAGAGAACCAAATTAAGGGAGACCTTTCCTTTCTCTGATCTCTCTGAACATTTGCTTTCTATTTCTCACTTAGCCTATTTATATTTCATCTGTAAAATGGGGACAATATTTTTACTGACTGCATAGAGCTAGTGTTATGATTAAATGAGTTAATACACATAAAGTGCTTATAACGTCACAAAAGGACAAATATTGAATGATTCCATTTATATGAGGTACCTACAATAGTCAAATTCACAGAGGAAGAAAGTCAGAAAGTAGAATGGTGGCTGCCAGGGGTAAAGGGGAGGGGGAAATGAGGGTTACTGTTTAATGGGTACCGAGTTTCAGTTTGAGAAGATGAAGAAGTTCTGGAGATGGATGGTGGTGATGGTTGCACAACAACATAAATGAACCTAATGCCACTGAACTCTACACTTAAAAATGGCTAAAATGGTAAAATTTTTGTTATGTAAGTTTTACCACAATAAAACACACACATACATGCACACCTACTACTGTGCTGGGTATATAAGGTGCTATGTAATGCTGGCTATTATTTATTATTATTATTTCTTTCCTACTTCATTTTATAAATATTTACATAAATGTATTTTCTCCAAAAAAGACTTCTGCTCATACAAAAGTGCTCCTGTCACCTCACTCGTAGGCAGCTTCAATTTACCCAAGCAGAATGAATGAATGAATGTGTGTTGGGCCAGAAAATAGAATATCCCAAAGTACATTCTATTGCCCTTAATCTCCTGACTTACAAAGGAGACAATGTTCTCCACTGGTGGGTTCTCCACCAGCCCAGACAAGACACTTGGAAAGACAACAGCAGAGTGGTGGTTAGTACTGGTTCTACAACTTTCTTCTTGGTGAGTTGGCTCTGACGTTTAGGAATAATCAAGGTTAACCTGTGAGAGCTGCTCAGGGACCTACCTCAGGGCCATCCTGTGTTTGGAGGACTATTTGAAGACTGAGCCAGTATGGCAGGTGTCCCAAAGGTTTGAGCCTACCCTAGCGTGGACCTGAGGCTCCATTCAAGATTCATTGATACCAATTTCCCAGGATTGGCCCTTAGGTAGCCCAGTCTTTGGAGGAAGAAACAGGGAGCTGGCATCCTACCATTCACTATGAAGTTCATCCTTTCAGCGGGGTGTGCTCTCACCTTTTCCTACCATCCTTTATCATCCCATCCAAAGAGAGCAAGAAGAGAGAGCCAGTCTGTAGTTTTCAGCAAGTGTTCCAAACCTAACTGCTGAGAGTCTTATGAGACATTGTGAAAAAAAAGCCCTAGGAATCACCTAGAAGAATTTTTTGGAAAGATCCAGAAATGATTGATTACGTCTTGTAAACAAAGAGAAAAACCAGAGGGAGCAATTTGGGGCTGAGTGCATGAAAACTCTTGAGTCTCACATAGTAAGCATGGGGCTATTTTTGTGTGGAATATTTTCACAAGCTCATTGGGGGTGTGAGGCTTCATCAGAAAGCAACAATTCACCTTGTGGGAGACTTAAGTTTATTTCTGGGGACCTTAAACAACCTTTGGCCCTGGGTCAGGAGGTTGGGAAAGGAAGAGGAGTTGAGTGACACTGGGCAGCGGAAACAAAAAGTCACAAGCAGATGATTAAAATGGTGACTGAAAAGGGCAGTAGAGAAAAGTAGAGCCAAAGGCTTTAAGATTGTGGGAGAGCATCAAATACTGTTGGGAAAAGTTTGAGGAACAAAATGCACGTTTAGGCTTTGGTCCCAGCCCTCCCACTGACCTGAATAGTTTCTGCCCCAGCCTGACCTCTGATTTCACACACTTCAGTCTTCTAAAGCGGGTTTTGCTTAAATTCCCAGTTAGCTAGAGATTACAGATGAGTCACCGTGTATAAAGGGTTGTATCCTTTGTGTCATCTCGGGAAGGCACATTCTGCTGAGTAGGCCCAAATGCAGCGGGTGACAAGTCGATTCCTTGTCAGCCAAAGGCTTCCTTTTGAAGCCTCCACGTGGGGCCTCTGCAGGGACAAGGGCAGGGCGGCATGTAGGAGCTGGGAACTGTGAACTCAACCTGAGCTGCCCTGACTTTTGCTCCCTTGTGGAGGATCAGATGTAAACATGCTGCCCTCACAGGGGTCCTGGACCCATTTAGGCTCTCAGAATTAGCTCTATGCTGGTGTATACCATGAGCCTACACACACACACACACACACACACACACACCCCACCACTCCTGGGACCAGCTTCCAAAGTCAGGCCTAGGGCCCAGTGGGGCCTTGTTCCAGAGGAGGATGGAGTTGCCTGCTGCTGCTTTCAGCAAGAGGGCCGAGAGACACAGTCCATGTACACTTTGCACGCAGACAGAAACCTGAAATACAAACGAATTCAAATGAAGGTATTTGACATTCACGCTCAAGTGAGGAAAGGCAGGCTGGCTCGGTGCCCAGAGAATCGGAAGTGGTTGTTTCTAAATCCAACTCTGCTGTTGGTGACCTTGAGCAGATCATTTAACTTCTCCGTTTCTCGATTTCTTTAAGTGCAAATAAGGAGCTATGATCCTGACCAGCTAATCAAGTATGTAAAGGATAATTAGGAGGGAAAAAAGAGAACGAGAGCGAACTTTAGTAAAATTTCTTTGCTTATATACAAAATGCAAAGTGTTAAGGAATGCAATAAAGACTTCATAGTGACATTTGGACATGCATGTTGTAATTTCGTGTCTCCATTCCATACCTTTGGGCTAAGTGTTCTCATTAACTCAAGCTAAGATATGCCCACGCTCAATGCTGAGCACCCGACAGACACTGTTTGTCCCGGAGATAAGGGTGTAACGAAATAGAGCACATAACCTCACGTACTCCAGAGGGGCCTGACTTGACCTGCCAACTGATCGGGTCAGTCTTAGCATGGCTTACCATGTGGAGTAAGAGTCCTGGATTATCATTCATGGACATTTAAGCTCCAGGCTTTCTGTTTTGCTCAGGTTTCTTAGAGATTTTGCTCTCCCCACACTCCCACAACTGTAGTCTATATGTAAAAATAAAAATGTCATCATTTTATTAATTTACGTTTAATTTATCTAAGAGCTGATTACTTTGGGATTTGGGTCTGGAAGTATTCAATTATTCTGCACTTGCCAGAGTCCAAAATAGTGGTTTCTCTTGAGCATCATATTCTGTACAAGGGGATCGTGAATTCCAAACCAGTTTTCATTCATTCCAACAAAATCACATCTGCTACGAGCCTCTTCTTAATGGTGTACATATTTGGATCTTTGTGGCAGTGGCGTGAGAGAGACAGGCTGAAGAATATGCATAAGATCTACAACATTCTATCAAGAGATGGAGTCTGGGGTCGCCCTGGTGGCATAGTGGTTAAGTTCTCATGCTCAGCTTTGGTAGCCCAGGGTTTGCGGGTTCAGATCCCGGGTGTGACCCTACACACCGCTCATCGAAACCATGCTGTGGCAGCGTCCCACATACAAAATAGAGGAAGACTGGCACAGATGTTAGCTCAACAACAATCTTCCTCAAGCAGAAAGAGGAAGATTGGCAACAGATGTTAGCTCAGGACCAATCTTCCTCACTAAAAAAAAAAAAAAAAAGATGGCGTGAAGGGTGTCACTGATGTAAATGTTACTCCTATGTCGGATAACAGCCAATTTGTTTAGATAACAAGATCGAGCCTTTTTGCTCAGTCCTCTACAGAGAGACTAATTGGATATATTTCTGTTTTACTTATGGAGCATGGTCTAAAACTAAACAGCTAGATTCTTTGAAATGAAATGTATTAATTTCTCCTTAGCCAATGCAATTTTTCTCATGGACTTGACTATTCTGTACGTCTGTGTTATTTTCTGCAGCCTTTCACTATAAATGTCTACCAAGGTGACCAGAAATAATAAGCTCTTGACATTTCCCTCCCCATCTCAAATAGAACCTAATTATTCCCGGACACCAACCTTCCTTGTCAGGAGAGTCCCACAGAGGCTAGAAGCAAAGACATTTTAGCCCTTGCAGATTAACAGAGCTGAGGAATTTGTACATGTAGCTTTAAAATAGCCAAGGTGTCAAACAGGGGTCAGTTTTCACATAGGACATTTATGGTGAAGAGTCTGGTAAGTAACTCACATTGCTTAGCGTATTTATTTATAGTAAATTAACTATTTCAAAGCTTGGTCCCAATATATTCCAGGGGCTGTAGACAAGTCAACCACGCACACACATATACACACACATTCACACACACACACGGCACACAGACATCATCCTGAACACCAGTTCTTCAAGTTTATTCTACCTTCTAATAATGATATAGAGAAATTTAGATGAATTGTCAGAATCAGCTACCCAAAGACTTGATGTGGAAACAAGGTTTTGTGTTTGCAAAGGGGACTTTTTGTTAACCATTTTTGCAGATTTGTGCCTAGCTTAGCATGAGACCGCCTCACACGGAGTAGGGAAGGCTTTTCCCAATTCCCTTTCTCTGTCCATCTTGACTCACCTTCCCTCCCAATCATCCTAACCATCACCCTCTTCCAAAGACCAGGGCTCTCCTGTGGGACTGGGGCTGAGAGCAAGCTAAAAGGTCATGACTAGCAAGATATTAGGGTTTAATGAGGGACCCCTTTTAAGAGTATTTACAAGTTTTTTGTGAGGAAGATCAGCCCTGAGCTAATATCCATGCCAATCCTCCTCTTTTTGCTGAGGAAGACTGGCCCTGAGCTAACATCTGCGCCTGTCTTCCTCCACTTTATGTGGGATGCCGCCACAGCATGGCCTGACAAATGATGCATCGGTACATGACCAGGATCCGAACCCAGGCCGCCAGCAGTGGGGTGCACACACTTAACCGCTGTGCCACGGGGCCGGCCCAAGTATTTACAAGTTAAATGAAACCTAGAAAAGGTGAAAATTGGAGGAACTGTATCTCTAATGTTGGAATTGTGGGGGTCTTGGCAGGATGGGGGTGAAGGAAGAGGGCTATGATTTTTGGGAAGGAGGGGCATCTTACTGGTGACCTTAAAAATACACCACACCTGGCGTAGCAGTTAAGTTCGCGTGCTCTGCTTCAGCTGCCTGGGGTTCGCAGGTTTGGAGCCCGGGTGTGGACCTACTCGCTGCACGTCAAGCCATGCTGTGGTGGTGTCCTATATAAAGTAGAGGAAGACAGGCATAGATGTTAGCTCAGGGCTAATCTTCCTCACAAAAAAACCCCAAAAACACCATATATGTCATCTTCTATTCTCCTCACTTATAAAGCCACTGCTTGACAATTCAAACGAAAGGCAGTTTTTGTGTTTTAACAAACTATTTTCAGTTCCATATTGCTTGATTCTTTCCCAGAAGCTGTTTATACACCCAAGAACATGTTTATTGGTAAACATTGGACATGCTTTTAGCAAAAAGCTGTCTGGTAAAGCTTTTCAGGGTTTCTGGCAGATCTTCTCTGTGCACCCCATTTCTACTACTCTTTAACTCTTCCCTAACACAGGTCTTCTCCTCCAGGAAACCCACCTGGTCCTGTCTATCCTATTGCTGCCGCTTCTGGGCAGTCAGGATCAAATGGTTAAACTTCCATGTTAAAGGGGAGATGTATGTAAGTCCACTCAGCACAGTGACCTGCACGTGAGAACTGCCGACATGCCCGGGTCTGTGAGGTTCCTGCCTGGGGAATAGGAAAGTATTGTTCTGAAAGACAAGGGTTGGTGTGGTCACCAGGGAGGGCCGAAGGGCAGAAAACACCGTGCACTTTCCAGTCTCTGTCTGAGCAGTCCTGGCAGCTGGACAGGGCAGAGATGGCTGGAGGCAGCGAGGGCACATCTGTTCACCAGCTCTGTGCCTTTTGAGCCATAGAAACAGTTCAGTCGTGAGGAAACGTGTTGGTTCACACACGTAGCTTCCCTCACCCATTTACGAAAGGGCACAGTCCTCAGAAATGATTGTTATGCATATCTAACTTCTCAAGTTAGAGCTGGTTTTTATACTCAGCTGAAACGAGGGGAGGGTGGTAAGATGCTGGAGAACAAGGTTTAAGATAGGAATTAATTCACATTGCTAAATACATTTTATGCACTGTTGGTCTGAAAAAATGATGGCCAATCATCAGACTCTTCTTGGAGGTGTTCTGGTGGACGTGGCCTTTTCCACCTTGTCTACAGTTTAATTCAAACTCCTTCACCCCAGAGTCGTTTGAATGAACTCAAACAACTCCTATGGACTATTTCTGATGGATTAACTCTGTCTGGTTAACCTGAATGTCCTTCACTTTCCTTCCCCCATAATTGATATTTTGCTAACATCACTGAGATCGCAGAACTTGAAGAGCATTGGTTGCTGTTATTATCTGTGTCTTGGTTGAAAACCATTTTCATGAAACCATGATGATGCAGCTCATGGACCCCAGAATGATGCAGCTATGGAACCCAGAAGGCTGATTCAGCCTCTGTCGTTCGATGATATTTAAGAAAACCTCTTCTTCTTTTCTCTGTCTCAGTTCCCCCATGTCTGAGATGAGAGTGTTATTTGTCTGCTTCTCTCAGAGATGTTGTCAGGTAGGGAGAGAAGAAAGGAGGGTGAGGAAGTGCTGAGGCTATGGCACTAAAGCCCTCTAAGAAGATGACATGATTGCGAGGGGAAAGTCTTGGGAGACTTTGGCTGGGAGACATGGTTATGGCTTTAATTCTGCCTATACAGACTCTTCTAAGGCAGGAGAGATCAAACAGCCTGGAATTGGTTGTGCTGTGAAAGTGGTCTTGTTATTACACAAGCTATACTGCTGATGTATTTACTTCATGTTGTTTTCTTCACCACTGGGACCTCAATGCCCGGGAGGTGTTCAACAAGTACTTGAATAATTGAACAACTGGCTAAGTGAAAACACCTCTACTGGGCTTCAAGTGCAGTGTCCTACATGCAGTGGCCACTCGTTAAGTGCTTTGTTGATGATGTTATATTTCAACTCATTTTATGTACAGAACTTAGAGTCTGGTGTCAACTGCTTTGGCACTGTGTTGTTCTGAAGATGAATGAGGAGTGGTGCTCAGAACTGCCCTCGCTAGCACCCTATTAGCAATGAGGGCAGAGGTATCTATACAGTGCAATGAAAGGCAGTGGTACTCTGTGGCTTCACTTGGGAAGCCCAAGAGGCCCAGGAAGTTGCTAAGCAGTCACTGTTGACTCTAAAAAACAAATGGATCTATTCTTTCAACTTATCACTGAGCAAAAAAAGCCAGACACGGCCATATCTAGCTACGCCAAGCTAACAGCCTGGCTGAGATCCTGCTCTTCAGTATTTATCCAGAAAACCCAGAAACACATTTGCATTTCTTTCTAAGTCTTCCTCCAGGTTGCACAGTGAGAGAGCATATCTTATTTACTGTACAGCTCCAGGTTCCCCCAGCACACGCATGGAGGCAGAGGATGCAGTCCACATACCACTCACGTGCCTTCTCTGAGTGAGAGCAGAGAGGCGCTAAGTCTTTGATCCTGTCTCATATGCAAGTTGTCATATGTACGTGATCAAGAGTGTGTCAAGGAAGTCCTTTTAAGTGGACCATCTCATGTCCTTGTGGGGTGGCATGTATAGCCATGTTGTATCCTGTTCTCATTTGACAAAAACTCATTGTATGGAAATGAGTATTAAAGGGGTAATTATTCTGGTTGCTGATAAATTCACCAGCCTCAGTATCTGTTAAGGTGAGTGATAACTGACCATAGAAGTAAGGATTAAGGTAAACAGAAAAGACTCCAAGTTTCAGGACTTTATCATGAAATGAAGGGGAAAAAACAATATTGAAATTGTGCCAGAAGACAATGAGAAATTTAGGGCTGGATTCACATAAAGCGATGTGCACCTGAAGATGATAATATCTGAAAAGCTTAAGAATTTTAGTTTTAACCACTAGCCCACTGAGTAAATATTTTACAGCCTCTTAAGGAGGCTGCATAACAGCTGTGTCTCTTTCCAACAAGGTGCAAACAGCTCGCCTGCATCCCTGAGTTTTGATGAGTATAAAGTCTAGCTTGTAAATGCTTCATAAGAACAATTAATATCAAATTACTGAAATAATAGTGCATTTTCCAAAAGCCACCCGCACCTCCATCTGCTAAATGTGCTCGGGGCCTTGCATGGTTCGGCACTTAGAACACTCCAATCATTTGAGAGGACAGTGACCTTGCCCCAGGTTGGAGAACATTGTGCTGTGACCTAATGAGGACATTCCCTTCAGATCTGAGAGCCAGGAACCCTTTCTCCTCTGGGCCCTGATGTTCCTGTGATGTGTGCCGACCAGCTTGGCTGTCCCACTCCTCTGTATGCCTTTTCACAGAGGGCCTGTCAATAATCGAATTATATCTGCTTTCCATGTGTGCCTATACAATAAGGAGGGTCATTCCTTAACTACATCTGAAAATCAGTCTTGTTACTATTGTTACGCATCATGTGTTGAAATTATGTTCCCCTTCCTCTTCTTTGAGCTTATAAGTAAGTGCCGTAGGGTGAAATGTGGTCTTTTTTCTGGTGTATAACACCGCCTCCTCCTTCCTTTCCATTCCCTCAAGCACTACTGAGTTGTAGCCTCTGTCACCTCTGGTCTAGGGGCTCAGAAGAGCCTCCTCAGCTGCCTTCCTGCCTCTAGTCTCTACGCTCTCCACACCAGCCTGAACACCCTTTTCTGTTAACCTCCCCAGTGTACTGCTTTGACCATATGCTCCCCAAAATAGAAACTTCGATGACCCCATTGACTACTGACTCAAGTCCAAACTCCAAAGCCTGGCATTTAAGTCCTCCCAATAAATTCCCAACTTTCCTTTCTAGGCTCATGTCCATTTACAGCCCAGTTATACCTCGTACTACCATCAGAGATACTTACAATTTCCAAATACCGATTTTACTTTCCCAATCCACACTCACCCAATTCCTCTCTCCTTGTCTACCCTCTCAAGTCCTCCCTATCCTTTGAGGCTGAGTTCCTGTGTCCCTTTTCCACAAAAGCCTTCCTGGTTGCCCCAGATGTAAGAAAGCACTCCCTCATCCAAATTCTTTGGGTTTTTTTGTTGTTTTTTGAGCTTTAAACCATAATTTATGCAAGTATTACATACGGTGGAAAATAAAAAATTGTAACATAAAGAAAATTAAAATTATTCATATCCTTATCCCTCAAAGATAACTTTTTATTGGCAGGACATTCCATAATGTCCATTTCTAGACTTTTCCCACATACATATGCACACACATCTCACACATTCTCTGTCAACTAATTGGCCATTTCTTGGGTATTGTTTTGAATTGTAGGTCTTATATAAGTGCTATGTAGTCTATATGAGAGTGTAACCACCCCCTGGGCCACAATTATCTTTATTCCCCTAGGCCCTGAGTTCAGAGCTGTACTGAGTACAGTTATGTAAATGTTTGTTGAAAACCAGAATGAATTGATAACTTCCCTGCACACCTGGGGAAATCTTAATAAACATTATCCAGTGGCAATTAAGGGGCTGTCATAAAAAATTATTTCTTTTATTCAACAAATTACTTTTATTAGTTAATTGCTATGAAATGTTCAAGTTTTGAATGCTGTAAGGTCACGAGGGGCCAATAAGCTAAGCCAAGCAATGGTCTGAGTTGATTGCTAGGTACTTAGTAGATTCACAGACTCTCACTCTTAGCTTCTTAAGAGAAGTGGGGAAGATGGAGGAAATGTGGGGTCCTGGGTAGGAGTTTTGAAAACTCCTGATTTTAGTCCAGCTCTTACTGTCCCAAATAAGAATGCAAGCTCCCATCGCTAGACCTTCCACAATTCCCGTGCAATACGTGGTTTTTAGCTGAGAAACTACAGCTCATGAGTATCTCAGTGCTCACGTTTTTTAAGGACTGCCCTCTTCTTGTGCCCTCAGAAGCTGGTTCTTTAGCCTAACTCTAAAGGAAATGCCCATATCTTGTTTCTCAACCTAAGCTAGTATGGTTGCTGAGTGCTTGTTCAGAAAATATCTTCACAGGAGTGGAATGGCTATTCAAGAGCTGAGCTGCCCAGTTCAACCTTTCAGATGACTCATGGTGAGAGCTGAACTGACCTGAGGGAGCCAGCAGCTAGGTGCAAGGCTGGTAGGTGAGACACTGCCTTGGCATTGGGTTGGATGGGTGAATCAACGCTGTCACATCTGTTTTAAGGAGCTATTGAAAAGGAAAGAAATGTGGCTTTCAGAGCCACTTTAGGCATTTCTTAGGAAGGGGGAGAAGAGTCTATAATGGGATTGTTTGGAGTCTGGCAATGCAAATTGAAAAGAAGTTCTGAGATTCGTGAACTATGAAGATGCTGATAGTTTGTTTTATTGCCCTTGTTGTTGTTGTTGTATTTTTTGCTGGTTGGTTTGTTTTGGAAAAAGTACTCTTTTTTTTTTCCAATTCAAAGTAAAGTGCAGAGAAAAAAGAACAATTCTGATTTATTTAGAGAAAGTGTGTGTTTATGGAGAGGAAGAGGGAGAACGTATGTCTCATTATTTTATAACCATATCTTATAGAGACATTATTATTTTTTAAAAATCCTGTAAGTGTTAAACAAAGTTCAAAGTAACCAAATGGAAAACACCCAGTTATCTGGGGAGACGTACTCTGGTAATGGTGATTTCTTGGGCAATTTAAAATAGATCTAAGTGAATCTCAGCTACAGGGACTGGGTTACTGTTTTTGTCTGAGCAATTCTGCAAAGATTTAACGTATGCTGTGGGAAATCACAATTGATGCATTTGACCAGGTGAGTGAGTGTCTGTCAAGGAACAGTATCTCTTTCTCCAGGAACGGAAGGTGAGAAGATATCTCCAGGATGAGAGTTTTCCTCTTCGGAGGCATTATAGACAGATGCGGTGTTTCATAGAAACTAGTTCACAAAATGAAGCTTTCTGTTCTCATTCATCAGACTCCTGATATTAAGCAGCTGCTCTCTGCAAGGCACTGTACTTAGTGTTATTATCTGTGTCTTGGTTAAAAACCATTTTCATGGGGTCCCCTATGATTCAGCTCATGGAACCCAGAATGATAGTTCAGCCTGTGTATTTCTGTGCTACTTGAAAAAATCTCTTCCACTTTTCTCTGTCTCAGTTCCTCCATGTCTGAGATGAGGGTGTTATTTCTCTCTCGCGCAGCGATATTGTCAGGGAGAGAAGAGAAGAAAGTGAGGAAGTGCTGAGGCTATGACACTCAGGCCCTCCAAGTTGACATGGTTGCAAGGAGAAAGCCACTTTGGTTGGGAGACATGGCCATGGCTTTAATCCCATCTGTACGGCTTCATCTAAGGCAAGACAGATCAAACAGCCTGTAGTGGGGTGTGGTGTGAAAGTGGTCTTGTTATTACATGAGCTATGGTGTATTTACCCCATGTCATTCTCTTCATTGCTGGGTCCCCAATGCCTGGAAGGTATTCAACAAATGCTTGGTGAATAATTGAATGACTGGTTGATTGAAAATACCCCTTTCTGGACTACAAGAGCAGTGCCCTGTAAGCCGAGACATTGAATAAATGTTTGGTTGAAGATATGCTGCTATATTTCAACCCACCTTCTGTGCAGAATTCAGAGCCTGCTGTTTACTACTTTGGCATGTCATTGTCTTTAAGATGATGAGGGGCGGTGCTTGGAACAGTCTATACCAGCACCCTATTAGCGGTGAAGATACAGATATCTATGCAGTGAAAGGTAGTGGTATTCTGTGGCTTCATTTGGGGGTGATGAAAAGCCTGGTTATTTGCCATTCTTCCCTCTCCCCCTGGTTTAGGCCTTGGGCTTTGCAATGAAGAGCTCTAGTGAAAAGCCAGTAACTAGGAGACAGTCAGACTTAATAAGTCCTGTTGAAATCTGCTAGGATTCTGCATCATAATGACCATGTTCATATGATGACAAAGAAGTCCCCTTAGATAAGAGCTAATGACTCTGAGCAAATGAGTTAATTACTGGGTAAGCAGCACAGTTGGAGGAGAGATGGGAAAGTCTGACGCCTAGTGGTCATCAGGGAGGGCCTGGAACTAACCACACGTGATTCTAAGGAGGAAAATGTCTAAAGAGCATTGCTGAATCCTAGGTCTGGAAGGGACTTAAAGAGAACCATTCCCAGCTTAAAAAAGAAAAAAATTATTTTAAGACACCAGGTCTGAGATCCTGTCTGTACCCTGACTGCTGGTCTACATAGTGGGGTTGGTTAAAGTTATGATAGAAAGGGCGGATTACCAGGAAAATAGAGACCCATTAAAGAAAACCTAGAGCTTATAGCACTGGAGTCTCAGGATGGCTCTATGTCAAGTTGCGGACACCACCATCCTCCAGTTCAAGGAAGGACTGGAGAGAGAGGCCCTTGAGTTGAGGAATTACACACCACCTTTATGCAGTTTGTCCACAAAAATAGTAGACTTGGATACAGTGATTTCACTGGATCTCTCCAGCTCTAAAACATCTCAGTTAAAGTTTTTAACAGATGGATATGTAGGCACCTCAGTGCGTAACTGAATTATTTTCAGCAAGGCATTGAATCTCTTTATGCCATGATCCATGGAAAAGTGGAAAGTAATTTTATTCCCTGAAAACCTTTTTGGAAGGTAATTTAGCTACAGTTAACAAATGAGTTTAAAAGTGAAAACACTTTTTAATCCAGAGTCTAGGAGTACCTCTAAGAAAATAATCAAACAAGTGGTGAAAGATGTATCGAGGAGTTGTTCATTGTAAAAAGATTTTACAACAGTCTAAATATCCACCAATAAAGAATTGGTTAAATAAATCAAGTACCTCCATATAATGGGATACTATGGAGGACTTTTTTTAAAAAGGTTGAAGTAGGTCTGTATGTTCTAATACTGTATGATGTTAAGAATATCTTGATAAAAGCAGTCTATAAGACATTATGATCATTTTTTGCAATATGTGTTAAAATATATATTGGAATGTTTGAAAATCTCAACATTGAATGGTAAGATTATTTGTGTGATCTTTTACTCTTTATATCTTTTTGTATTATCTGATTTACTTTTGGCAATGAGCATATATAACTTCACAACAAAAAAATCAACAATTAGCATCTTAAAATTTTCATTCTTACCCTTATATCATCAAGAAGATGAAAAGATAAGAGGAGATAATATATATGAAAACTGTTAAGCTTTTCTGTAAGGCACATGACCCCCTGGTAAGGAACTTTTACATATGTATTTTAATTTTTCTTAATAATGAAGTGTTTGCAGATTTCAAAAATATTTTACCAAAGCAAGCAGAGCAAGCCACAAGATTTGCCTTCCTGTAACAGATGAATAGGCACAATACTGATTTCAAGACTGTCCACTCTGCTCTTGGTGTTCTGTCTTCAGGGGTATAATGATCCTATTCCAGTGTGGAGCAGGTGACCAGAAGCCAACTGTGAATCCCTAGAAGAGAGAATAGGAAAATGTCACCCACTGAAAACAAGTAGACTCCATTCCCACTTTTCTATCAATCTTCAGGTTGGATGCTGCACACTACAGATGAAGTGGTTCCTATAGTCATTCTTAAGAGCGTCTTATATTTATCCTTTCACTGCCAGTTGGAGTTTTGGTCCCTGAGTACCACTCACCAGGAGATGTCCACCAATCGTAAGTGGGGCACCAAGGTACTGCCCCTTGCTCTTCTGCTGTTGGGTGGAAGTGGTAAGAAAGAGAGAAGAGGAACTCAGTCCCCCTGTGAGGGTAGAGGGTTTGTGTGTGAACACGCCATCCAGAAAAGTTTGCATGAGTGTGGTCATGACGTGGAAAGTGACAACAGTGGCAGGAAGCAGGAGATGGAATTGTAGCTGACACCCAGTGTAGACCAAGGAAATAGAAGTAAGAATCTAAAAATGACCACTTGGACAACATTTGGAGAGGGTCAAGGCCCAGCAAGCTCTTTGCCTAGAAAGAACAGTACCAGAGAGCAGAGCTGGTCTTCAGTTGCTGATAGCTCCTCTGTGCTGGAACTTAGCCCCTTCCCATGTTATTTCTCGGAGCCAATGTGCTGCGCTCCAAATGCTCAGGGGCAGTTCTCCTCAGTCTTTGCTTTTGAAGCTCTTCCTGGGCTATTTTGCTTGCTGTTAGGAGACATCTAATAAACAAAATCTCTCAGGTTGCAGAGATTTTTCATTTCTTCTTTTTTTCTTTTGTTTAAACGTGAAGACAAGATCTGTTCACCAAAAAAGATCACAAAGGAAAATCAAATTCTGCTAATATTTGTAAACTGTGGGCCTTTTTATCTGCTTGTTTTTATGGACATTATTGGTAATGATATTGATAATGACAGTGAGGGTGATCCTCAGGCAGCTTGCTAAGTGCTTTTCATAGTGATCTGTTTTAACTCTTGCTAAAACTGGCGACATGGGTAAACCCTTTTTGCAGACGAGAAACAAAGGCTCAGAGAAGTTACAATTAACTTCTCCAAAATAGCACTTGTCTCTTCTTACCCAACTCTACTCCTGACTATACTATAGACTCTTCTAGAGAAGGGCCTATGGCCTATTCATCCTTGAACCTTTGGACATAACTACTTCAAAATCACTACTTAAGAATCTTAGTCACCTTTTGAACTTATGTCAAGAGTCAGTTATCAGTAGTAACAACCTCAGCATCTAATAGTTATTGGACAAAATGAGGGGCAATTTAGCAGAGTAGTAATGAGCTTGGCTTCAAAAACAAGAATTCTGACTCCAACACTTACTAGTTGTCCAGATTGGACAGGATGATGGATGATGGACAGGATTGGAAGGATGATGTAGACCTGGTCTCTTGGTTTCATGCATTCTTATCTTGAGTGGATGTTTTCTGAATCTGTTAACAGAAAAACTATTGCTCTGTGATTTCTAAATGAATTTTGAGTCTGTCTTTAAAATAGCCAGCACACCAAGGTCTTTACTCATTGCCAGTTTAGTTGCAGAAATACAATGATTTCTTAATACAATTGCATAAAACACACTACTTAATGAAAACTTAATAGCTGAATATGCGAAGAGGATATTTTTCTGCCTAATAGTAACTTCCCTTTCACTGTTTCCTTTTGATGAATTATTGAGTAAACATCAAGCTGACTTAAATATTCTCCTGCTTTAAGCTGCTTATCTTCAAAATCTACTTCTGGAACTGTGCTTTGTCACCAGATGACTTAAGGTAAAAGCAGTCTATAAATTAGTAACTTACATCAAAGTGAAAAGTAGATACTTAATGTTGAATAATGAATAAGGCAAAACGTTTTCAGGTTGGTAATTCATGGTTAGATAAATAAAAATTGTCATCTAATGTGAAAAGTTAACTTATTTTAGATGGTTCAATAATATGAAAGATTAAGCAATAGCCTTTGGTATAAAAATGTCAACATTAAATATATATTATATTCATTTTTTAACTTGTCCAGCAAAAGAATACTTAATTAACTTCTTATTGTCTAAAGAAATTTTTGAGTTTACAGATTGCTCTGATGGGGGGGGTGTATGTTCAAAATTGTCCTCTTCTGGTTTAGGATTATTTGTTCAAGCTTCTCACCAACATAGCATATTAAGATTTTTGAAGAGGTTACAACTGGTATTATGATCCTAATTAAAATCATGTGCTGCATAATGATGCTTAAGTCAAGAACAGGCTGCATATACGACAGTAGTCTGGTAAGATTAGTACCATATAGCCTAGGTGTGTGGTAGGCTATACCATCTATGTTTGTGTAAGTACATTCTATAATGTTCGCACGACAACAAAATCACCTGACGACATATTTCTCGGAACGTATGGTCGTCGTTAAGCAATGCCTGACTGTATTTATGTGATAGTCATGCAATTTGGTTAATACTAAGAAGAATTTAGCAATCATGCATAATAATTTTCTTCTATTGAGTTTCCTTCCTAAAAACACGTGTGGTATATGTAATAATAACTACAAATATAGCAACAGGAAATAACTACTATTTATGTAGCATTTTCTTAGGGTCAGGCTTTGTGCTAAGTATTTGACTTACATTTAGTCATGTAATTCTAACAAGTCTGTAAATATCCAAGTCTGTGGCTATTACTATACTTTTTTTTACAGTGAGGATCAGAGAACTTAATTAAAATTTTCAAAGTAACACAACTACTAAGTGGTAGACTTAGGATTAAGACTTTCTTAAAGTCCTCTTCTGAGGCTAACATCTTCCTCTTAAGTTCAGATAAATTTAAATTCTGGACTCTTGACACAGGCCCTATATAAAGTATCCCACTGCCACTCTGCTAAGAGCTTAAGAGTTCTTGAATAGAGAAGAATTTCTCTTTCATGGCTCCCCAAGGACTGGATCTATAGACTATTTTGTAGGAATAATCTTAAGGGTGAAGAAAGGTGACCATGAATTGGGCTCACACAGATCATATGTCATATTGAAACTCTGCTTGGATCACTGAGAAGTTTTGCTCTTTAAGCCACCGGCATTGACTTTTTTAGCACAAAACACCACATGTATTATGCTGTCATCAGAGACATCCTTGGTGATAATTGCAACATGCCAGCAATGAAAACACCCAGCCCTGGCTCCTATGGCCTACTTCTGAAAGGAACTGCATGGCTTTACAATTATCACTCAGACTGGCAGGGAGAAGGGGAGGGTGGGAGAGCAGCGGGAGAAGAAATCTTTTCAATCTGGATGAACAGATCAGCTGCCTTGGACACCATGCTGTTCTGGCCCAGCCGGGGTTCCTGTGATATCATGCCCCACTCTCATACTGTCAGCAAAATTCCCTGAGGACAACAGCTGCCACTGCCTACAAACAAGTGTTTCTGCTCACTCCGTTCAGGGATGCACGACAGTTTCTCCTTTCCACGAGGCTGCTCGTCTTCTTTCTACTCACCCAAGATGCTAGGTTCAGTGAGGATGAGGATGCTGATAGAATATGTTTCATGATAGTTAGAGGACCACAGGTGAGGTGCCCCAAAACAGCCCATCTCCAGAGCTGCACTAGGATGCCACAGATTGGTCCTAGGTGAGCAGAGAAATAAGTCTCTTTTACTCTCAACTAGCAGGAAGAGGCACTGGGAGGCCCGAGTCCAATAACCTCCCCCGTTTTTCCAGGGTGCCATTCACATATTTCCCATTTGTGCCAGGATGGGAAAGAGTTTGGGAAATACTGATAAAATTATTGAGAAAAACTCAAATATTATTTCAGTTACCATTAATAACAACAATGTAAAAGTACAAACAATCTCAAAGATAGCTAAATTCTTATTTCCCAGAAAACAAGGAAAGCATGTCAGGCATCTAAATTCTGCCTTCTAATTATTCATTTTGTGATCTATGATAAGACTGTAATTATGTCCAAATAAGCAGAAAGTTTAAATGTCCAGGTGTTCAGGTGTCCAGGTTTTCCTGGTTCAAAGTGAAAGCTCTTAAGCATAACCTTAGGGTACTGTGGGGCTATTAAGGGCCTCTGAATCATTGAAGGCTAAAGTATTTCCTGTCATTGTTGGGTATTTGTAGTCTAACTCATCATGAAATTGTAATCCCATTTATGATGTGATATTAGGATATTTTACAGTTTTATCACTGTAAGCTTAGCCGTTCTGAGATACTTTGACTGTGGTTAAGGTAATTTACGAAATCCTCAATAGTAAAACAGTGGTTATGCCTTGGTTATGCAGTTGTAACCTTATCACCCAGATTTCCTAACTTTGTTACTTCGTCAACCAGGTTGCTGGAGAGATTGCCTTGGACTTCTACTCAATAGTCATATTTTTTCTTAAAATTAAGTATGGAAAATTTAAAGATGCTATATTTTCAAGGACAATACCTAAGGAAAAAGGTTTAAAGAAACCAAGACTTATAGTTTCTACTAGTCCTTAGCCTCTATCCATTAGGGCTTTAAGTTGATCATTGTCTCTAGATCACAGTGGATTGTTTCTTTCCTTCACTCTAAAAACAGATTATTCCTGGGAATTTTTCCATAGGTTCCTAGGACTCCTGACCAACTTGGCATCAAAAGTCTCTGGGTTGATTTTCTCAGACAACAAAGCAGCCCACCACTGTACACATTTGGCTGCTGGTCCTAAACCAACACTCTTGTCATTCTCTGGGGTTCCACCAGTCTTCCTTTTATTTACCTAACTGCAAGTTTCAAGACAGACTGTCATGTTAGCATACTCTACATATTCAATATTCCCAATATTATCTTTTTCAATTGTGATTTCTGCTCAATTTTCAAATAAATTTTTCCTCCAACTCTTCCTTTCTGTGTTCAGGAATCTAGTTTCTAAATTATGTTTACTAGTAGTTTGTATATGATCATGTCCTAAGTAACCAACATCTTGCCTGTGACAAAGCACTTGGTTAAGAAAAATCTTAATTTACACTAGAGGCTGTTTTCTAAAAGTGCTAGTGTTTGAGAAAATTGCTCAATAAAGATTTCAAAGCACCTCACACATGTAGAAGCTCAATAAATATTTAATTATATGTATATGATTTATTTGATATTTCTTTTGCTGTCAATCGATAAAAATTCATTAAACTGCAGCATCCTACACAGAATTCTAGGGGAAAATGACAAAGTATAAAATATTACTTCCGCCTTATTGAATTGGCAATAAATTGGGATCAAAAAGTAACACTTGGCCAACAATAAAGAATACAAAAAAAATTATGTTCAGCTGCTTAAGTGTGTGGCAAAGACTGTACGTATTGCAGAATGTGGAAGCATGGCTGATTTCTCGGGGCCTAGAGCAGTCAAGTATGGAGTTCTGAAGGGAGACAGATGGGCCTGGGAGAATCTCAAACATGGAGAATAAGAAAGTGAAGGCATAGGGCAAGAGCACACACAAAAACTACCACAGATCTTAATCATTCTCAATAAATTTGGGCTACATTAATTTGATTCAACTAAAAAGAAAGAGATATAATTACTTGATTAGGAAGGACTCCGAAAGGCTAACTAGTGTACCTTCCTATCTTCCGATATGTCATTTCTTAGCCCCCTTCCAGGCAAATACAATTTGGAGCTATTTTTAAAGACCTAAAAAGGCAGATTTCACAACCTTCTTAGGTGACCTGGCCTCTTAATAGCCCTTGTTAAGAAGCCAGCTTGCCCATGAGGATAATATTATAGTCCTGCTACCCTATATGCCTGCTTCTTTCTTGTTCTGTCCTCTGTGATATTAAACAGAAATACTGTTTTCTCTTGTTTTGGTCAGATGCCCTTTGCGTAATTAAGTTTCTCCTTGGTTTTCTCTTCTTTGTTCCCAAACTATTTCTGTATTCAAGAGTCGCATTTCCTTTCTTGCCTGGTTTTTCCTTGTTTGTTCTCACTTTGTGGCAGTGAGTGGCCCATGTCCCCTCCATTCCTTGAAGGCCTAATGAAGAGTGTTGACCCACCAGAGTGAGGACTGCCCTCTCCCCATAGCCCACTCAGACCACACCTTGCCCTCCCCGCTGGGCACCTGGGAAATGCAGCAGGTGAAGAGGGTAGTCTGGTTTCTAGCGAAGGCTATGAAGTGAATAGATTATAGCTGCATCTCATTAGCAGCCTTTGGAACATCTAGCAAACCACATCATTGTGATCTGAGAGATGAGGGTTACAGAGAAAATGAGAACTGTGAAAGGGGAGAGAATTGCCCTCCGTTCTTGTTTCTGTGCTATGCATCTAGGCCACAGAGATGTTAATTTTCTACGCTAATTGCAAGTGTTCATTTTCATTGAATTCTATATGATGGGAGGGAAGGTTCACTTTCACTAGGTGATGACCACTGGTTTCTTACTCTGTCAGAATCATGACAATGGCTTTCTCTTGACTATAGCACCAATTTGAAATTCCTCTGCCTGATTTTCAAGGCATCCAACAGCCTGGCCCAGTCTACACATCCAACCACATTTTTCGTGATTTCCCGGAGTATTCCCTTTGCTCTACCAGAGATATCTAATCATCCACTCCTATATAAGCCACTATTGTTCTTATCACTATCCTTCACTAACGTGATATGGAAAGCTGTCCCTCCTTGTCTCCTCTCTACAAAATCCAATGAATTCTTCCAGGCCCAATTCAGTTTTCTCTTGGAATTATAGCTCCTCAAAATTGGAAGGGATCTTTAAGGTTATCCAATACAGCACCCAGCTTATAACAGAAGCGGACACTTTATAAACAAAGTGGATGAATTAATGGCTGGTGTTGGTTATTATAATTCACTGTAATTATGAAAATGTACAATTGTCTCAAATGGTTAGAGTGGACCATGGAGGTTGCCTTGGCTCAATGAGGCCTCCATGAATAATTTAAGCATTTTGGACCAGGGAGCTCTTTGTTAAGGGCATTCACTCTTGCTAATTCATTCTCTTAAACTGGCAAGAAAGAAAGAACAGATAATGAGTAAGGGATGCCCACCGAGGATGTGACTGAATGGATGCCATCTCGTCTTTTAGGGAGGACAAAGGGGACATACCAGAGACCCAGAGGAGATACTGGACACTTACTTGCAGGGTTTTTCTTCACTAAAGGGAGCAAGAGGGTAGGATGATCTCATGTCCCATAGAGTTTAGTGATTAATAGTTTCTGGAATGAATGAGACTTCCTGAGTTCAAACCTCACTCTGCCCATGTGACCATGAACCAATTATTGTGCCTCAGTTTCTTATTACATAAAATGAGGAAAATAACAGTACACAGGAGGAATTTTAGAAAAAAATAAATGAGTTACTTCAACATAGCAGTAAGCACCGCATCTGCCACATGGTAACTTTTCATTTAATGTTACACAAAAATTACTTATTTTGTAGAAGGGAAACAATAACAGGTAAAAGGAGAATAGTAAGAGTTTTTCACTTTCTGAAACATATATCACTTCTTGTTGGCAGGGCAGGGAGTATGGCTCAGGAAGAGGAATGGGTATTTTTCCAGGGGAAGGGGGTAAGAATGAGTTAATGATTTTGTGAACCAGGAGACACGAGGTCATATGGAAGAGCTTGATGTAACTTCACACTGAGAACTCAGTGCTGTACAAACAAGACAGAAGGTTATGTGTGTGAGGTTAATAAAAAGTAGGAATGGGTCCCTTGGAACCTGGGGCTAAGGGTGCCAGCAGAACACTAGGGTTGAGAATCTTACGGATGTCTTGAGGAAAGGGACAATTCCTGGGTATGAGAATATGGAGAAAAAAATCAAACTTATTTTTATGAACTAGTGCCCAAAAGGCCTGAGGCAGAGTCCTCTCAGTGACCACTGGATTGGCCCGGAGTTAATACTTAACCTTCCTAAAAGAAGTACATAGAGGAGATGGGGCAGGGGAAGGTGCACTGAAGAGAGATGAAAGAGCACGTGGTTGGGAGACGGAGGCAACCTCGTGAGTTTAGGCACCTGAGCTATCATAGCGCTTTTCTGTTGACATTCAATGTTTGGATAATGGCATCTTGGAAAGAAGTGGTCCAGGGGAAGGCCATTACAGGCAGAATTTATCCTTTAGAGACAGTATACTTTCTACTACTTTACAGAAAGTGTTCCTACTGAGGCATGCTCTAGGCAGCCCCAGGAGTTCTGAGCAAGGCATATATGCTTAACTTCATGTTTGGTTACTCACCTTCTGAAGTCACTGACACCTATTGGTCCATCTTTGCCCTTGAGGAAAGACTCTGCCTTGCAAGCTCTGCCTGGGCTCTTCCCTGAGAAGCCAGAAGATCAACGGGTATCAATGGTGGCTCCTTGAGAGAGGTCACTTTGCTTGGTGAGAGACTATAAGTAAAAATAGAAGCCCCACTGTAGCCTCTTGGGCAAATGACTTATTCATGGGTTCTAAATTATTGAGGTCATTGAAGAGAGTGCTATTTTTAATCTTTGAAACAGATAAAAATGGGGTAAACTGGGTTTTCAGAAAGGCTGTGTCTTCATAGAGCAAAAGATGGGCGGTGTGAACAATGACTGAAAGGAAAAGGGTTGGGGGCATTCACCCTGTGATGGGCACGTGCTCAGTGGGTGACCCTCAGAAGCCTGCGTCTGTCAACAAGTCTGCCTCATTTGTGGCCACTCAGCAAGAGGAAGGGCTTTTTGCAGAGCTGGGTTGGCACTGCAGGCAAGTGCTTTAGCTAGATTTTACAGAGTGCTGGCAAGAGCTCTTTGCCACAAAATACTGTCCCCACCCTTGGTCACTCCTCTAGAGCTTGAGGGCTTTGTTTTTCTCTTGAAATGCAAATGCTCCCTGGGAAACTTCACACATTGATGGTTTATCAGCTGCCATCTCAATTTTTGGTGAACATCTTTGCAAGAAAATGAATCAATAGTTGATGAAGAGCAAAAATGGAATGCAGAATAGACCTTGGGATGAGGGTAGGGGAGGAGGGTTGCAGTAGATGAAAGGTCTGGGATGTAGGAACATAGAAACAAGGACACTGAGAAAGGAGGAAGAAACTGATGAAGGCAAACTTATGTTTGAAAACACAATATTTCCCCTGCTCTGTCCCTGAGGTCCTCAAGGAATTCTGGATGATTTCCTCCTCTATGCATTTTTCATCCCCTTCTAACAACTTCTCATGGAGATGTGATCAACAGGTCCTTGTAGATAGCCTACAATTTGTTCAGCCTTGTGTATGGATTTGCTGGTTCTTTCATTTCATATTCTTATAAACATTCTTTTTTGGTGTCCTCTGCCCATTTAGCATTCTTTTTGACTTCCCAGCATCTGAATTTTATTTTGAAAATTGGGAAATACCCAAATTTGTGATACAGTGCTTATCTCCCACTGTAGAAGCTCCCTTGCAGTTATGACATGAACCCTAACCTGCCCCATCCTAGACATGACCCTCCACTCACCCTACATATGGAATTGGAGGCTGGTGGCTGAAGAAAGCAGGGATGTTACAGAATCTCTTTCAGGGACAATGGAGGCAACTACTTCCAGTCTCCAGTGGCAACATCCTGGGTTCAGAATTGTGGCAAACTGCAGTGTCTGTGGTGTCTTTGCCCTTCATGCCTATGGGGTCTTCACAAGACTGACTCTGTGGCCTGCCCATCTATTCCTCCTAAATAGTCTAGGAGCTAGCCAATATCCTCTTAAAGTCCAGATCTGTTTAAATTGACAAGGGCTGGTATCTGTTCTGTGCAACTTAGAGTTCTGATTTTTTGTTTATTTAGCACATACAAATTTTTCCTACATACTAGAACTTTACAAATATTAACTCATTGGATCCTGATACTAAGTCTGAGAAGTAGGAGCTATTATTATCCCCATTTTATACATAAGGAAACCAAGATACAGAGAGGATACATAATTTGCCTTAGATAGCTCAGCTGCGCGGTGGTGGAGCTGGGGTTCAAACCCAGGCTCCTGACCATTTTGCCCCCTGCCTCCCAGGCAGATCTTTCTCCATTGTCCTCCCTTACGCTCCCCACAACTCCTTTCTGCCTTCATGCCTGGGCATTCTCCAACCTGTAATGAGCCCTAAGGGCCTGTGTCTCAGACCTGCCCGGTTACTTCACCAATTTACAAACCTGAGTCATTAGAAAAAAGGTAGATGTTTTCCTTCTGAGACCTAAAAACACTTCATTACAATTGTGAGAAACAACTTCTCCTGAAAAATCTTAGTGTTTGTCTTAACTAAGTAGCTGTGGGAATGACTAATACTTTTTAGACATAATGAGGAAATATTGCTGTCAGCTAGGGAACAGCAAGGCCAGAAGAAACATTGATATTAATTCAAGCCAATTTATGAGACTCTTCCTGGTGTGCAATTGTCTTTGTTGAAACTGAATAAAGTGGGTTATTTCTATGTAGGATACCGAGAAGAAATCTGTGATAAATATCAGTGCTGGTTCTCATGGGTTTTATGATCTCTGTTTCTCACTGTCTCTCTTTGTCTTTCTTCTTTGAAGCCCTCTGTCTTCATATTAATTTGCTCATGATCCTAAGCAAAGCACTACTGGCATCCAGGAGTACATGCCTATCACTGGGTAAGGAACCAAAGGAGAACCGTGGTCCCAAAGACCTGTCAGGGCTCTGTTACCATTTATTCTCTCTGGATCTGTGAAAGCCTCCCAATAACTCAGTTCCTTCTTCTGGCTATTGCTAAGTGACCATCATCCCCTCTAAAGGGGATAAAAACAACTCAATTACATTCCACTTAGGTCACATATACACTTAAAAGATTTGCCAGAAGGTTCCAGTGTACAAAGAGATTTTCCATAAAAGAAAAGACAACAGTTGAGGCCCGGATGAGAGAAGAGTGGTCTTACACATCAGCAGTGGGGATTTGGCTGAAAAGTAGGAAGGAATTCTCAGATGATGAGAGTAGAAAGGCATAAATACTATATCCAGGGAGACCATGGATTCTTTTTCTTGGCTTTTTTTTTTCAAAAAAAATACAGGCAATTGCCACTTAGAAATGAGAGAGTAGCCCTGCCTCAAAGCAGGAGTGTAGATATCCCATTATGCCACCTGAGTGGACACTGACAGGCTGAGAGTAGATAGGAAATGCCAAGCGGAGCAGGACAGGAGAAGAGAGAAAGAGAAAAGTGGAATTAGGCATATCTTTAATGCTATACTCTTCACAATTCCCAAAGACTTTAAAAAGTATGTGTTCTAACTAACAAAAATGCCCCTAAATGGTAGCCAATGTACAAATGAACAAAAATTATAGATCCAAGTATTCTGCAAAGTGAGAAAATATGTTCTTTGACCCTAAGGATGCTTGTAGCCAGCAGAACAGGACTCTGGGTGGCATTCTTAGGAGTCTCTCCATTTATTTTCCCTCTTCAAATGAAATGTTATTCCCTCTTTTCTCAAACCTCACTCTTTATGACCTGACCCAAACCCTGTCTCTTCCATGAAGCCATCAACGGTGACTCTAGCTTTGCTGATCAAACTTTCCTTTGAAATTCTATTAAATTCAGAGTCTATGCCACTCGGAGTAAAAAAAACAGATACTTATATGTGAATAGGGTCAAAAGGTACAAGCTACCAATTATAAAATAAATAAGTCCTGGGGATGTAATGGACAGCATGGTGATTATAGTTTACAATTCTGTATTGTGTACTTGAAAAATGCAAAGAGAGTAGATCTTAAAAGTTCTCATCACAAGAAAAAAAATTGTAACAATGTGTAGTGATGGTTAACTAGACTTATTGCGATGATCACTTTGCAATATATACAAATATCAGATCATTATGTTGTACACTTTAAATTTATAGAATGTTACATAATTATATCTCAATTAAAAAAAAAAAAACAGATATTGGGGGCTGGCCCAGTGGCATAGCTGATAAGTTCGCACTTCCGCTTCTTCGGCGGCCCGGGGTTGGCAGGTTCGGATCCCGGGCGCGGACTGATGCACTGCCTGTCAAGCCATGCTGTGGCAGCATCCCATATAAAGTAGAGGAAGATGGGCACGGATGTTAGCCCAGGGCCAGTCTTCCTCAGCAAAAAGAGGAGGATTGGCATCGTATGTTAGCTCAGAGCTAATCTTCCTCACGAAAAGAAAACAAAAAAACAGATATTTATAACCTCTATTTGATTGCTTGCCCTTGTTTCCTCTGAGTTAGGCTCATCTCCCAATCAGGAGGTGAACTTCTTAAGAGGCCAATTTATCTCATGCTTTTGTATCTTATGCTTTTATATTTCCCAAACTCTCTGCAGAGTAGGAAGCAACTTAACTTTCAGCTGCAGGTAACTGAAAACTCCAACTCACACGAGCTTAAATAGTAAGGACATTTATGATCTCATGTAACAAGAGCATCAGCAATAGGGTGGGCTCCAGGCTCGGGGCATTGGGTGTTGGTGTTCCAGCTCCACCTCTCTTGGTGATACTGATGGCTCTACATTCTTTTATGAATTGATTTCATCTTCAGGCTAGTAGGAAAATAGCTATGGCCATTCCTGAGTCCTTCAGTTAGGACGATATCTGGAGAGAGAAAAGGGACCAGCAATTCCGGGGCCTCTTTTCCAGGAATAAGGAAACTTTGTCTGTAACTCCTCTAGCAGACTTTACCTCACATCTTATTAGCAAGAATTGAGTTACATGCCCTGTCTTCAACCATGCGGGGGAACTGGGATTAGCATGACGGGCTGCAAACTGCCCTCAGAACGGGGGATGAGGTCATCTTCCTCCAAGTCATGTGTCATGATGTGAAGGAGGTGAGATATTTGAACACAAAGGAGGGAAGAAGGGAGAACGAGCATTGGGTAGACAATCAGTTGTGTACTTGGACCTGCCTTGTGTGGGCTTGTGGGAGCCAACTGTTAGACTCAGGAATTTTTAATGCTGGTGGTTAAACACAGCCATTATCAAAAATTAAATTATATAAGCTTGCAATTGAAGTATATTAAAGCAAAGGTAATAAATACTCAAAAGTCATCAATCTCTAATTATTTTTACTACATCACTATATTATCTATGCTTTTGATGTTGTTTATGGTTGTTGTATCCGTGGGGGGGAAATACTACAGAATGGTGAGCTACTGCGCATCTCTTCCCAGCTCTGTAGTCAGTGACATCATGTTGGCTGTTTGAAAAAGGCTATGGTGCAAGTACTCACATCATGGAAATAGTCAAATGATACAAATCTGGGCTTGACTTACTGTTTTGCTGGTTGTCTAGATTCAAGAAAGTGATGGAGAAAATGTTGCTAATGCAGATTAAACTTAAAAATGTGTCTGTAGCCGTTTTATTATGAATAACACAAAAAATTGAAGAACTATGCTTCTCATTTTCAAAAGCCGTTGTTTGAACCAGCAAAGTCATTCACATAATTGACAAATGGTTGAAGTTGTGACATATATCCTCCCTGATTCACTTTCATATTACTTATTAACATAAATGAAAATATCAACCAACATTCAGATCAAAATTACACTCACTTTGTTTTTTAAAATTTTAAATAATATCTAATAATTTTTGTATTGAGTTATAGAATTACACTCATTTGTTAACTGCAACCATAGAATGGTTATGGATACAAGAGTTCAGAAAAAAATCAACAAAAGCATTCTAAGAGAATCAACTGGCTTTATGGAATTTACAATAAAAAATATTTTACACTTTATTATTATTTATGTTATGTGTTGCACATTCTTTAAATTAGTAAAATTTATAACATGTATAAGTACTAATATATATAGCATGTAGTATATATAGCATATATAATTATATATAATTTTATACTTATGTATATTTTTTCCCCAGAGAACCTGCTATTAAACTTTTACCAGCACAACCCTGAGACTACCAATGTATTTACTACAACATTCTTGATAACCAACTAACTTAATTTTGTTCAGATGCCACTTAGAAAACATATTGATCTGCTTTTTATTTCCTCGATAAATTGAAAGATGCATTCAAAATGGTTCACTAAGTTTATTTTTGTGGGGGTATGGGTTTGAGGGAACAACTGTGCTTTGGTTTAGTTTGCTAGTGATTTCAGCAAATCAGTGAGGTTTTATTTCCCTATGGAGTCTGTAGTTTGAATCAATTTAAGTTCCTGGTACTAATAAGCCACACTGATAAAGAGATTTACCATAATCACATTATTGTCTCTGACTGTGATGAGTCCACCTGGATGTGACACATGTAGGCATTTTGACACCTGCTAAGAGGTGCTGAATCAGGGGGATGCTCAGCTTTGAGCTTATACCAAGGGAAATGAGAAACGTCATTCATAGAATGTTTCTGCCTCCTCTTCAGCTTGCTTTTTCCTGGAGAACAGATTAGCATTAACCTGCTGTTCTATACTTTTATCGTGTTACCCAGAGGTGAGAGGAAAGAAGAGTTTTGGTCCCCTGGGAATGCATGTTAAAATTTGACTCTCTTAGGGGCCGGCCTGGTGGCCTAGTGGTTAAGTTTGTGTGCTCCACTTCGGCAGCCTGGGGTTCGCGGGTTCAGATCCCAGGTGTGGACCCACACCACTCGTCTAATCCATGCTGTGGTGGTGACCCACCTGCAAAATAGAGGAAGACTGGCACAGATGTTAGCTCAGGGACAATCTTCCTCAAGCAAAAAGAGGAGGATTGGCAACAGATGCCAGTACAGGGCCAATATTCCTCACCAAAAAAAAAAAAAAAAAATAGACTCTCTTCCCAGGCCAGATGTGATTTGGAGATGTGTCCTCCTTGGGGAAGTTGACCTCTAGGCTTTATTCCTGAGTGATGGTATCTCTTCTCAGTAAATGTGATGTATGTTGAAGTGGAAAATGTAGGGAACCCAGTCAGTATGATTTTCTCCATAATCTTATATCTCTTTATTGCTTATCTCAATAATGCTTCTTTTTTAGGTTCTCAGTGTGGTTAAACAAATCTTGACACCTCACCTATGGCTATTATTATTATTATTATTAATATAAGAGCAATGGTAGTTATTTATTGATCCTCCATTATGTGTCAGGCACGAGGTCAAATACTTTCTGATATCTTTTCTAACCCGCAGAACAACTACACAGATAGATTATCATTTTCTTTTTACAAATTAGAAATCTGAAACCCAAAGAGATTTAATAACAAGGTTTTAACCAGAATCTGTCTGACTCCAAAGTTCTGTTTTTTCCACTGTATCAGAATTTCTCTCCTTCCTTAATAACTCACTAGGACTGAATCCTATTCGAGAAACATGTTGAATGATGAGAAATTTCAAGAGTTGCATTTGGTCATATTAACCAGTAATCCACGTTGGGACATTCTTACTTTAAGCTTGACCATTTGCTAATTGGTTCATTAAGGATATTGATAAAAAATATATATATACTTTTAGAGTCCTCACAAGTTTACACAGGTAAGATGGAGCCCGGGCAGTAAATGCTCACAGACTTCTTGAAAACCTGGTGATTATCTGGGCACACTGGGGCACAGAATGCTCTGTTTCATTGGATTCATAAACTTCTTGGTATTTGAATCTCAGAAAGTAGGCTGATTTCAATCTCTTGAACTATACCTCCCAGGGTTTTTTCAGGTTCCATTGTGTAGGTGGCATGTTGCAGAGGTCCAGCAGTTTCAGAAATGAAATGTGCCCTGGCTGATGTGAGTGTAGCTTGTTTTCCTGCTGAAATCCCAGCCTTTGGGTCAGAAAAGAGATGCACTAGATTAAGGCCAACCAGGCAAGAAGCTAGCAGCCTTTCAACAAAACGATCCTTTACTGTTATGGAACATCTTTATTTTAGATATTTGTATTATACAATCAAGAAATAAAAAGGGCCCAAGCATAAGCACAGAACCACCACAATTCCTGGCATCCACAACTAAGCGGCATCATGCCTAGAGAGAGAAAGGCTATCGCTGGCATCATTTTACTTCCGTGAATTGTTTCTAAAGATCAGAATCGAAAACAGATGGAGATGCTTTATATCATAACAATTGAGATGCTCCCTGTCATTACAGGTCAGGAGCGGCTTGTGCAAGTTTATAAGCTCAACAGAGTCCTCAGACATGCAACTAGGTTTAGCCTCACTCAAGAAGATTGTCTCTAGCCCCCTTTATCAGATTGCTGCAATGAGCGATTGGGGCAACCTTGAAATAAAAGAAGTATCACTAAAGGGCAACAAAGCCTATGGCAATGTATTCAAAATGTTTCCATCTTGTACCTACTTAAAGGATTATGAAAAACTATATACCCATGACATTTTAAATTCGTGTTTTATCATAAATTTTTATACTTGCAAAGGATGTAGTTGCTGACATACTGTGTGTTGTATATGTGCATTCAAGATCTTTTCAACAAAACCTTAATGCTACAGATTTAGTACATTCAATTGCTTGAGGATATCTACTGTGTAACCTAATTGACAAAGGCGGTCCTCATTGTCCCACTAACAGGGAAATCAGGAATACTTGGTGTCAGAAAAAAAACGTAGTTTAAAAACTTCAAATAAATTACTTAATATGCATTCCCCTTTAACAATTTAGTCCCTTCGGAATCCTAATTTTGAGAAGGAGAGAGAGACTGAGGAGAGCAGAGTGTGTCAAGGATGACAGAAAGCCGTTGCTCTCTTCAGTATTTCTCATCCAGCCTGTCTCGGCTTTTTTTCAGGGGACTCTCCCTCTGGAGTGACGTGTTCTTGATTTGACCCTTTGTTTTTATTCCCAGAGCAATGGACCTTGGTAAGATTGGAGGTGGTTAGCGTGTACCTTTCTTTTTAAGGTGGGAGAGGTTCTGTTGCGAAAGAGGAGGCGGGAAAGGAGAACCTGCGACAGCAGAGAAGTTCTCAGGCAGAGTATTTTAGGAAAGGATTACAGCAGTTGAGAGTCTGAAAAGTTATTCTCTCAAAGCTTTCAACACTGTGTATGGCTTGAAAAGTCTTGTTTATCCCCAGCACTAAGCCAATCATTTTTGAGAACCACTGTTTGTTTGTGCATGAAACAAATAGGGTGTTGTTGCCAGGACTCCATGTTTATGAGTTTCTGGGTCTTCGTTCCTTCCTGTTCCCTTTCCTCTTCCTCATGCCTTTTCCTTCCTCCCTCCCTCCCTCCTTCCTTCCTCCCTTCCTTTATCAACCCATAGGAGCAGGGAGCACCTGTTTTTTCTCCACTATCTGATGCTCCTACAGCTATTAAAATCCCCCCTCCCCAAAGCGGGGAGAAATCCCTCCCTATTTGCCATACCTTAGGTTTCCTTCTTACATTGAGACACGACACGGAGAAAAATATATCATTAAGCTCATGAAGCTGAAGCGTCAGAGCCCCTCACTTTCACAGCCTCTTAAGGTCTTGGGGGGGTACCTAACATATGTTTACAATGTCACGTATTTTTGTAAATTTGTCAAAGCAGGGTATTTTGGTATCCTCTTAGTTAAAAGAGGATCCCTCCAAAATGTATAAGCTTCCTACCTCACTAGCGTTTACAGATTTAGCAAATAAAAATTCAGGATGCTCAGTTAAATTTGAATTTCAGATAAATAATTAATAATTTTATATTATTCCAAATATTGCATGGGACACACTTACACTAAAAAAATTATTTGTTGTTAATCTGAAATTTTATCTGGCAGCTGCCCTACATCCCTCAAAACTCTGATCCTACCCTGTTTGGACACTAAATGGTAAAGTAATCCTTGCTGTTCTGAATCAGATGTAGTTATCTTTGGATTTATATTGTAAATTCTTCTCAAACTATAATTTGAGACTTTGAAAGTCAGTTCTGACCTATCTTATGCAACCTTATTTTGTGGCACATTTTTGCTACAGAAACACAGATCAAAATAATTTCCCAACTCTGCAGGAAAATGAGAAACTCTGTTTGTTCTTTAGTGAGAGACAAGAGAACTTTGAAATATCACTGTTGTGCTTCATGTTGGCATCCAGCGTGGAACATGTGTGTTTGGAGAAGAAGCTCCATGAGTGGCTGCTGAGAAATAACAGCTAGTGGGGGAGGAGAGAATCGTGGCTCAAGAAGATTTGGGTTGTGATAGAAAGTATTAGAGCAGTGTTTCTCAAATATTTTGGACTCTGCCCTACAGTGAGAAATACATTCTCTATAGTGACCCAAAACTCACCTCCATATATGTGTGACTGAAGCCAAAGTTTCCTGAAACATTCACATTACTACGTGTCCTATTACCATGTGTAATACACACTATTTTCTACTCTAATCTATTTCATATTTTTTAAAAAAAGAGCAGTTGCATTCAATTGATTTCACAAACTGATGGATCACGATCTGTGGTTTAAAAACTCCTGCACAAGAACAGTGCTGCTCAAAGCCACTGCTCAGGATGCTGGTTGGGGTGGTCTCCAACAGAAAAGGAGCTTGTATCACAGTGTAAGTCAATGAGCTTCTTCCTTCATTGAGAAAATCTCTGAAAACAGTGTCAGCTGAACAGCATGCTTAGCAACAGTTGATTCATGTTCTGGTGTAAGTTCTTTATCCAGTCACAGTGGGTAATAAACAGCTCACAGGTGAGTACCAGTCTTCAGATGACCCTTTGAGAAGCAGTGTGAGCTGGAGTGTGACACAAAGGAGATGGAGCAGGGGTCCAGAGGAGCTCAGAGGGATTGCAATCTAGAGTGTGAGGAGAGGGAAGAAAGAGCAAATAGTGAGTGCCACTTAGGAAGTCCATGAATACAAATCACTGAGACCAAGGGGCCTCTTTGGAGAAAGTGTAGACACTTTCGCAGGGATCCCATCCAACTGAAGGAGAAAGTCCCTTTCAGACAACCAGCTCAAGGACAGAAATTTAATTCCTGTATACAGAAGGATGGGTCAGAGAAAATGTGAAGATTTTACTGCAAAGAACTAGATTGGTTTTCCTTACTCTGAAAAGAGTAAACTCCATCTTTCACTCTCTGTAGTCTCTATGTCAGACCCTCTCCTTTATCCTGGAATCACCAACTCTTTCATTTGGTCAACTCCCTCTAATGGAGTTAATGACCTTGCCTTATGCTTCATGGAGAAAACAGAAACCCTCAGAAGGGACTTCCTTCATCTTTTCTCTGCTAAACCTACCAGTCTACCAGCACTGCTCCCAGTCTCCCTTCCCGAGGAATGTGCTGCGAATTGGCATGAGGAATTACGAGAACCTCCATTACCCCATTACGATGGGGGTCTACACTCCTCCCAACTCAGTATACAAACCCTAGATTATATTGCTGTGCTCAATAACAAAGAAAAGACAGGTGAGTAACACTTAGCAAAATAGAACCACTCTAGCTGCCAAACAGCTTTATTCTCATCGCACTCTAAATCTCTGAATTGGAGAAGAAAATAACATGGAACCACAAGGCCCATTTCTCCTTAGGTAGCACAATATGTTAGCCACACCTTTGGGAAGTTTTCTCTATGTCAAATTGGTTGGTAGAAAACTATTAAATTCTAATCCTTCCATTTCATTTTATTTATTTATTTTTTTGTGTGAGGAAGATCAGCCCTGAGCCAACATCCATTGCCAATCCTCCTCCTTTTTTCCCCCAAAGCCCCAGTAGATAGTTGTGTGTCATAGCCGCACATCCTTCTAGTTGCTGTATGTGGGACGCGGCCTCAGCATGGCCAGAGAAGCGGTGCGTTGGTGTGCGCCCGGATCCGAACCGGGTCGCCAGAGGCAGAGGGTGTGCACCCAACTGCTAAGCCAAGGGGCCGGCCCCTAATCCTTCCATTTTAGATGGGATCCTGTCCCATCTGATCTTTCAGGCACTTGCACCATTGATTACCTTCTCTCTTTTGCATCTTCTATTGCTCCCTCTCTACCAGATCCATTCCCAAGCTTTCAGACATGCCACAGTATATCCTATCTTAAAAAATAAGCCTCCATTTGTTCCATGTCCTCCTCCAGTAACTGCACTCTCTCTCTCCTCTCCTTCATAGATAAGTTTCTCTAAAGAGTTCCCATCTCCATTTATTCACTTTTGCTAGTCTGCCTTCAGCACCTACCACTCCACCAAAAATACTCTTGTTATAAAAATCACCAATGACTTCTAAATTGCTAAATCTGATGGGAACTTTTCAATTCTCACCTTCCTCAACATTTTAGCAGTTTTAGACACAGTTCTTGCTCCCTTCTCCTTGAAAGATGCTGATCTTGGCATTCCTGATAACGCATTGACTCTTCTGGCGTTTCCTCCTATCTTTTGGACATCCCTCCTCTATTCTTTGCTGGCTCATCCATCTTTAATTGATCTTTGCCTGTTGGGAGATCTCCTCCCTCCCATCAATAAAAAGATACTCTCTTAGTATTCCCCACCCAGGTAAATGGCAACTCGATTCATACAGCTGCTCCCTAAACAAGTCTTCCTGATTCCACCTCCAGCATGTATCTCAAGTCTGTTCACTTTGCTCTGTCTCCATTGCTCTACCCTGGGCCAAGCCACCATCATACTTCACCTCCACTCTGCCGTAATTTCCTTATTGGTCTTCCCATTTCCACTTTTGTCCACCTACCCCCACCCCACACACCAATCCATTTCCCATATAGCGATCATAGTAATATTTCTAAAATGTACATCGTTATGTCACTTCCTTTCTCGAAAATAATAAGTCACTTCCCACAGAACTTCAGATAGAATCTGAGCTCCTGAACATGGTCTACAAGGCCCTGTGTGACCTGGCCCCTGTCCACCTCTCCAGCCTCACCTCTTTCCTTTCCCTCCCTTTACTCTCTACTCTCCTGCCACACAGCATTCTTTTAATTTCTCACAGGGTCAAGATCTTTCCTGACTCCGGTTCTTTGTGCTCACTGTCTCTTCTTCTGGGGTTACTCCCTGCCCACACACACACACACTTCCACCTGCTCATCTCCTGCTAACTCCTGCTCATCTATCTTCTGGTGGCAGTTCAAATGTTAATTCTTTAGGGAAACCTCTCTTGAATCACTCACTCCCACCTCATCAATCCAAATTAAGTTCCCTTCGTTACACTCTCTCTGCACCCTGTATTTTCTTCATAACACATACTACAACTTATAATTAAATAATTAGCTCTGTATTCTTTTGTTTGTTTGCTTAATATCTGTTTTCCCCATTTAAATGCAGGTCCCAAGTGGCTAGTGCCTAGAACAGTAGCTAAAACATTAGTAAATGCTCAACAATTTTTAAATGAATGAATGAGGAATATGAAGACTAATTGTTTCAAATGTATGCTAAACATTGACAAACTATATCTCTTTCAACCCCAAGGTTTCTGACAAATACACTTCACACAGTGTGTGTGACAATGGGTCAGACACCTGTTTATTAGTGTCTATGGGTGGTGTGCTGGAGCAGGCTTGTATAGGCTTGAGAGCCAGTCCTGGGTATCTCTTCACAATCTCACATTTAGTGGCATCATGTTGGCAGCCATGATGGAAGTATTTATACCACAAAAATCAGGAAATGCTAAAAATCAGGACTTTTTTTTTTTCCTTTGGGGAACTGGTTTACTGGCACACCACTGGCGTCTACTATATACCCAACATCATGTTAGGTATTAAGGAGCCACCATTAAAAATAAGTCATAGTCCCTGTCCAGCAATAGTTTCCAGACTAGTTTATGACATACATCAAGAATCAAGGACAATTGAGGTTTAGCTGTGCAGTGTGAATGCATCTGTGGTCAGAAAAGGATGAGATCAGTGTGGGTTGGAGTAGGTACCAATGGACATCCTTGAAGCCCTGCGCGTCTCTACTACATCCTCTCAATCACATCTCCAACCTGCTGGATGCTCTATCAAGTGAGGACTTCCCCAATCTTGGCCCTTAGCTTCCTGATCTGTGAAATGAAATGGTCCAACTTGATTGTCTCTGAGGTCCTTTATAGCTCAGAAAAATTGCATGGTTCTAAATGGTTAGACATGTGAACCATGTTTCTAAGTAAGTCTAAGAAGGCCAGGAAAACACCATTCTGAAACATCCTTTCCTATGATTAAAGGACTCTCAGGAATTCCATTTGGGGATAAAAGGGTGAAGTAAAATGACCCTCTTGCCACAGAGTTAGGCCAGTTTTCTTTTAGCCAAAGAAGAGATTTGGCATCTGAGGGTGACAGGAGCTCTCATGGATTTTCCTCATGAGCATCATTAGCTAAATCTGGTGACCATTTGACAGCGAAATAAGGTCACTATTTTTAAATCAACAGGAAAAGGGCAGAGCAGCAAGCTAGAAACGATGATTTATCCTGTGGCCAGAGTGCACAAAATTGACTGGAGAAACTAATCGAATCAGACTTGATAAAGCTGATGCTGCCTTTTATCCCCTGTGTCTAGAAGCCTTGTCGGAGCTGGTCTGCCACGGATCCTGATTTGGGATACAGGCGACTCCTTTGCCTCTTCTGAGTAGCAATCCATCTGCATACATTTCAATTATTGGATTTTTTTTTTAATCATTACTATTAAATATAACATGAGACTTTTGATGGTGTTAAGTAGCGGCAAAGGCGGAAGTCTACTGAAGCGACCTGCTCCCAGGCACCCACGGAACCCCCAGGTAGGGCTGGTTCTGGGCTCTCAAGGCCCTCTTTTCCCTCTCCCTCTCTGCCTCCTCCTCGTCCCTAAAGGCAGGAACAGCTGCTTCCAGGTTGGCTTGTTCAGACCACTTATCTCAAGCCACCCTGAAGCTGCAATGCAGCAGGAAGCTGGCCTGACATGCTTTCCCCATTCAGCATAGCCCAGCTGTGGCTCTGCATTGCTGCAGGCGGCCATGTTGGCATCTGGCACAGAGATAGTCAAGGCTGAAGTCTTTTGAGTTGGGAGTTACCATCACAACTAGCTGTGGCCCTGGAAGAAAATGAGGATAAGACTGGGCTACCCCAGAAGGCAACTAGACATTTGTTTTGGCCTGAACTTTTTGATCTTTTCAGTTGGAGGATGAAGATGGTAAAGATCTGGTGTTGAGAGTGGTTCAATTCACCATAGATTTAGTAAGCGCCTGCATCAAGGATAGAAAGGGGAATATAGTGGGCCAAGGGGAATGAGGACACAGTTTCTGCATTTGAAGAGTTCACAGTCTAATGTGTAAGATTTTACATGAACAAAAACTTTCAATGAAACAGGATAAGCGATAATATAAACATATGCACAAGCTGTTGTGGAAGCCAGGAGGAGGGATCTTAGACGAAAAGGAGCTGTCATTTGAGCTGTGCTGTGAAGGACAAGCAAGAGTCAGATGAAGCAAGTTAGATAGAGAGTTCTAGGCAGAGGGAAGTGCACAAAGCATGAATAGCATGACACGATCTGGGAATCACAGGCAGCTTGGTGTAGGAAGGGTGTAAAGTGGAAGACGGGGCTTGAGAGACACACAGCTAGAGAAGGAGGCTGCAGCCAGGTGATGGAGGGACTTGACAGCCTTGGTAAGAAAACTGAGCTCTGTTCTGTAAGAGTCTGGGAGTCATTGAAGGACACTGAGTAAGGAAGTTATGTGATCAATTTGCATAGATAGATCCCTCTGGTGCAGGGAGAATGTGGGTTTAAAGACAGTAAGACAAAAGGCAGGCAGATGCACTAGGTTTGTCCAAAGATTTTGGTGCTCCAAGGCAGTGGTGGTAGAGATAGAAAGGAGTGGGTGAGTCTGAGGTAAGATCCGAAGATCAGAAGAACTAGAACTTGATGATGGACTGAATATGGAGGATGGGATGATGAGGGAGAGGGATTTGCCTAGGATGGCCCCCAGGTTTCGTGCCTGGGTGATATGGTTAGAGCTGCATTTCTCAAAGTATGTGTCTAGGAATGCCAGCTCTAGTGGATATGAGAAGGTGTTGCATCAAAAGTGGTTACCTCCTTAGATAAGTTTAAGAAATGCTGGCTTAAAACTCAACCAGATCTCTCTACTGCAAGACTTCTCAGAGCCTGTAATATGCTGCTACTGCAGCTAATAATAATAATAACTATCATTATTAAGCACTTACATGAATTCCATTGATGTGTTCTTTGAGCAATTTGAAAAGAAGCAAAGTCCCTGAAAAAACTGTTCTGAAACTTGAAAATAAACTGTGAGCAAGTACACAAGTACAAACTAATAATGTAGTTATATAGGTCTGAAGCAAGAAGCTTCTAGTGCAGGTGAATCAAAAGCATTGTGGGACATGGCCAGGTGCAAGACTAAATATTAGATATATATTATTTCAGGTTTCCATAACAACATCATGGGGTATGTATTTTGTACCTATTTTACATACGGGGAAACTAGGGCTCATAAACGCTAAATAACTAACCAAAGACCACCACACGTCTAGGAAGGAGTAAAATTCACCCTCAACAATTACATCATATCATTTCCACGTGCTAATGTAAATCGTGAATCTGCAAGGAAGGGAGGAATCTAGCACACTGTGTCCCCCAAACTTAAGTGACTGTGGAATCCTGTGTTTATGGAGCACCTCACAGGATTAGTGGTAGTTGGAGTGCATTTTGTGGCGAATAATGCTGTTAACTAATCTGGAGTACAGGTTGATAAGAGGGAAATTATAATTATGCAAATCATGGTAGTATAAGGTTGAAACTTGCCACAGTAGAAAGACAGCTAAAATGTCATAGAAATCCAAAGTAGGGAGAGATTATTTCCAATATTAGTGTGCAGGGAAAATGGTCAATTAAGATGTTATCAGCCACAAGTAACAGAAAACCCAACTAAAAGTGGCTAAAAAAAGAAATTTATTAAAGCACATAACAAAATCCAGAAGTAGAACAATTCCACTGTCGCTTAATTCAGTGGCTCAACATCATCATCAGGGATGCAAGTTTTTTTCTGTTTTTCTGCCTTGCCATCTTCAATATGTTAGGTTGTCCTCCGAGGCCCCAAGGTGGCCGGCATAGTTCCAGGCGTCAGATGCAGACAGCAGCACAGATGTCAAGACTGATAGAAGAGTGCAAAGAGTGGTTGAAGAGGCCACTAAGAAAACATCTTCTTATACTGCAAGAAGAAAGTGACACTTCCTGCTAAAAAGTATTTAAAATATTTCTTGAGTCCATTGCCACATACGGATTGAACCGGGCAAAGTGAACACAGATGCAGAACACCGGGGTTGAGAGAGACGAGCTGTGTTGAGCAAGCAGGCAGCTGGTGCTCAGCTAAGCACGCTGGAGGGAAGCCAAACCTTTGTGAGGGCTGTCCTGAAAGCCGCTTGTGAGTCAGCACACTCGATGACTGATAACTTCGAAATAAGGGCCATCTCTATGAAAGAGGCGTCCCGCTGCAGATGGCCCAGGCCAGGAGCACTGTGGGCCCAGAAACACAGGGATGATCAAAGCTTATCGTCAGTTCCCTAGTGGATTGTGTGATCGACTGTCACATGCAGCCTCCAACTGGAGGTAGGCTAAGAGTGTGCGTTCGGCCAATTCTCAAAAATCCTATTGTTATTTTCATAACTGAGTGATCAAAACACTTCAGGGTTTGTTATTTAGAGGAATCTGGACTAGGTGAGACTCAGATTGATCTGGCTCAGATTGATTCTAAGAATCAAAGTGAGCAGAATTCAAAAATTCTATTTCATGGAGTCTCATTTCTGAATTACAAAAGCTCTTGGTAAACTGTAAGCCCTCATGCAAACAGTAGCCTCTATTACTAGCAAACATATTGAATGAGTTTCTGGCATGCACTTCGGAAGAAAATAAAATGCAAAAAAAAAAAAAAATGAGGTATTGAAAATAAAGGAAATGTAAAAGAAAGTAAATATAGAATAATTTAAGTAATAAAAAGCAAGAAAATCTGACTAAGAGAACATCTCTGGGGTTAATTTTCTTGTAGATTAATTCTGTTTTTCAATAGCATCAGAGACATGGTAGAGCTGATAGGATAGTCATTTTATGATGCACTAATAGTAAGTAATAAAGTGTCAGGGCAAAAACAGTCAGAAGGCATTTCACGCAGCAGCAGCCTCTGGAACATCTCTATAGTCCAGTAGTTTGGAGTTTCAAGTTTTAAGGTGGCAGATGACAGTAAAATTGTACCCAGTTCAGATTTCATCTGCAAGTGTTGAAAAGCTGAAGAGAAAGGAGAGCTACGGTGAAGAGTGAAGTTTTCAAAAACAGAACAGCTCGACCTACAAAATGATGTTGGAAAGAAGCCGCAGTCAATAACATTGTAATAACCTTGTGTGTGACAGATGGTAACTAGACTTAGTGTGGTGATCATTTTGTAAGGTATAAAAACCTCAAATCATTATGTTATATACCTGAAACTAATATAATATTGTCTGTCAGTTATACTTCAATAAAAAAATAAGTAGCATTTCAAAAGAAGTTACAAATAAAACTTGAATTTTTTTCATTCACTATTAAAAAAAAAAAAGAAGTTGCAGAGGGGCATGAGAAGGCGGAGGACCTAAAAAGGAAAAGCAGGCATGCGGAATGAGGCTGGAGAGGCTACAAAGGTTTACGGGCATGCAGCTGCTCTGCTAAGTGCTTTTACACGTCAAATCACTTAATTGGGAAGGAATAATTTCAAAGCCATATCAAATAACATTTAGACTTATAAAACAGAATTTATGTTGCGGGCTAAAAGCAATATCAAGTTCTAGAGGAAGCGACACAACGTCTGCCCAAGAGACAGATATGGGAAGAAGTCATAGCAACAGTTTGTCTCAGAATGACCCCTAATAACCAGTCATTGGCCAAGGTTATTGGGAAAGCAGTGGATCTGCTGTGGTCATCAGGAAGAACTTTATTGGGTCTTGTTGAAAAGCAGGTGTTGTGGAAACTGGGGCATTTCTTTCCCCTTGTTTCATGTTACAAGTGGAGGGGGCTACATCTTCTTGTTCTACCAATCTCTCCCTCTCCTCTCCAAGGAAGGAGGAGTAGCTTACATGATTGGTGAGCTTGGAAGAAGCTAAGGGTGCCCATCTCAGCCCCTTTCTCCTTCCTCTTTGGGGATCTGCCACCCATCAGAGAGTACACATCCCACTCTGCTCCTCCATGGCACCCACCAGGGAGACCTGGAGACCTGGTGCTAGCATGAGCGATTGGGGCACTCACTCTGACTTGGGGATGCATATTGGGGAATCCATTGTTGCTGCACTCGTAGACCACATCCGCCTAGGCCAATCGACTTTGTAGCAGAAACATAGGCTATTTTTATTCCCACTTGCCTGACTTTTCCATCTATATCTTAATTGTTTCTGAGCTCAAGGGGACTGAAAAGGATACATTTCTGACTACCTCAAACCCCAACAACAGGAAGAAGGAAAGAAGAACCCAAACCAAAACTTTCCAGAATACAATCAAATGTAGTAGGTTTGAATGTACTCTACCAAATAATATCCTGATTCTATTGCCTGGCATTCAAGGCCCTTTATGTCCTGAAACCAACATACCCTAGTGTGTGATCTAACACTACTTCCCTCTGATAGCATCAGACAGAAACACACTCAGCACTTTGCTGTCTCTGTGCCTTTACTCAGGGTATTCCCTCCAAATGGAAAGCACTTTTCTTCATTTTTTTCACATCCATATCTGACCTATTCTTCAAGGAGTCACCCAAGTTTCACCGAATCCATAGGGGCTTCTGTAGCAGGTTCTATTTAGAGGGTCCCTTCCCAAGTCACCCTACTTTCTTCTTTTTCCACAGAACCTCAATTTTCTTTAGTTCTTAGGGGACTATAAGCTTCAGGTAAAGCAGAGCCCCAGTGAACTTTGATTACCTTAATCAAACTCGGCAGTGCCCGTGATTGAGTTAAGAGTGAGCATGTGACTAGGTTTTGGACACCGAGCCATTTAAGAAGAAATTCAAGGCTGGGAAACCTTTTCCCCCTGAAAATACTCTAGCAAAACTCCTTCAACACCAGAAGTTTCTCTTTTACCAGCATTTCAATCTTACTCTTTTTTCTCTCAGTTAAGCCACTACCACCCTTTCTTCTTTCTTTCTCTTATATTTTTATGGACGTTCCATTTCATTCTTCCTTGTCTTTCTTTTCTTGCCCTTCGTTGACTTTCTTTTCTCATAATGTTGACTTATGCCTTTGTACTTGTTTTCTTTTAGTTTTGCCTTTTTTTTCCCTCACTGTACTCCAGTGAATTCTCTCCCAGCAGGGAATGTCTATTTTGGTTTGTAAATCCTGTGGCTCTACTTGCGTTCTTGAGAAGTTTCCATATATCCCATGTTCACACATTCTACCTCTTGGATACCTTTTCTTTTTTTTTTTTTTTGCTGGGAGACATTTACTCTGAGCTAACATCTGTCACCAATCTTCCTCTTTTTTTTCCCTCCCCAAAGCCTTGGTACATAGTTGTACATTCTAGTTGCATGCCCTTCTAGTTCTTCTATGTGAGCCAACACCACAGCATGGCTACTGACAGACGAGTGGTGTGGTTTGGCAACACCACTTCTGGAAGTGGAGAGTGCCAAACTTTAACCTCTAGGCCATCAGGGCTGGCTCTATTTTCTTCCTGTTCTAGAAGAAATGTGCTGCTGTCTTCAGACAGGATTAACCTCAGCTATTCTAGGCCTTTATCTTTCACTTTATAGCTGACAATCTCTAATCTTTCTTGCATGCAAATCATATTTTGCATACCAATTCACTACTTCACTCCCTTTTTAATGTAAAGTACAAATGGCCAAACTACAATGAATAAGTAACCTTTCATCCTGTTGTTTGACATTCTGAGTCTAAATATTTGGCTACATGGGTCACTTCATTACTTCTAGTTCTTTCACTTTTGCCCAAGGTTATGGTTAAAATTTTGTTCTAAAACCATCTTCTTTTTTGCACCTACAGCTGCTCCTGAAGCTGCTCGAACAGCCCTTGACTTCTGTCACCCTGAGTTTCTTTTTTTTTTTGCAGGGTAAGATTCACCCTGAGCTAACATCTGTTGCCAATCTTCCTCCTTTTTCTTCCTTTTCCCTCCCAAAGCCCCAGTACATAGTTGTGTGTAGTTGTAAATTCTTCTAGTTCTTCCATGTGAGCCACCATCACAGCATTGCTACTGACAGACGAGTAGTGTGGTTCCACACCCAGGAACCGAACCCCGGCCGCCAAAGCAGAGCACACCGAACTTTAACTGCTAGGCTACCATGGCTGGCTCTAAAACCACCTTCTTGATCTAAGTAGGAATGGATCCCAAACCTTAAGAACTTGAAATTGTTTTCTCTTTCAGATTTCCTTGTGGATTGTGGCTAGAGTATTTCTTCCTAATTCACATTGCAATCCCATATTCATAGAGGTGGGAGAAAGGACAATATGTTCCCAGCTTTCCCATGCCCTTCTCCCTCTCTCCTGCTAGCACTAGGTATAGGAGAGAGCGTGAGGTTTCTTTCCCTAAGATGGAGATTATTTAGAGATGGGAGCCTCTGGTAAAAACTGGAGAAAGGGGCTAGGACACAGCAGAGAAGCTAAGGTGGTTTATAGAATAAAGAGCTGGTGAGAAAGAGAGAAGACTTGAAGAAAAAGGGGAGAAAGAGAGAGAGAGGTTGCTGTGCAAGAGGCTCCAGCACATCCTTCCTCATGAGAGAACTAGAGAGGGGAAGAACAGTTTTTGGGAAGTTCCTGTGAAGAAATTGCCAGTATGCAAACACAAATGAACAATGAGAGGCAATAGTTCTGCTCCTAGTAGGATCTTTTCAACAGCTTCACTTAAAGGTAAAAAACAATGGAAATCTAATCAGAGCTGACAGTGATTGGCCCGCAAAATCCTAAATTTTTATGAATTTGTGAGACTTGCATTCATTATTTTTAACAATGAACCTTGTCCTAAGCGTGAAATGTGCCTTTAGGTATTTGCTAATAGTGATAGAAAGTCATCATGGCTGACTCGGTATTAAAAATATTTTCTTTCATCTTTATCTCACCCCTTTGATGTGTTTTATTTAAAATGAGTGGAGTTGGGGGCCGGCCTGGTGGCGTAGTGGTTAAGTTTGTGCACTTGCTTCGGTGGCGGCCCGGGGTTCGCAGGTTCGGATCCCCTGTGCAGGCCAATCACCGCTCATCAAGCCATGCTGTGGCAGGCGTCACATATATAAAGTGGAGGAAGATGGGCACAGATGTTAGCTCAGGGCTAATCTTGCCCACAAAAAAAACCAATAAAAAATAAAAAAATAAAATGAGTGGAGTATATTAATACAGGAAAACATATATTTGATTTATAAAGAAAATATAAGCATACTTTGAGGGCAAGTGCTCAGATTTTTATTGATGAGGTTCATGATCAAAATTATTGACTACGCATTTATATTCTACTACTAGTAGTAAGTCCAGTCTTCACTGTGTGGCCAGGACTTCCCAGGTGCTTTGCACTCTGAAAAAGGGGTAGAATGAGGAGACTAGATAATTAAAAAGCAATTAAACCTGAAGAGAAGCTTCCTTGAACCTCCTATTTAAAATAGTAATTCATGCTGTTCTCTATGCCTTTCCTAACTTAATTTCTCTCTACAGCACTTTTCACTTATCACGTCCTATGAAATTCTCTTCCTCATTCCATTTATTGTCTGTCTCTCTCCCACTAGGCTGTAAACTCTATGGAGACAGATTTTTTTTTCTGTTTGGCTGATTACTATATCCCTGGTGCCTGGAACAATGCCTGGCACATAGTAGACCATCAACAAATGTTGATTGAATGAATGAGTAAAATATCCATTTCTCTCTGAGAAGCAATTCAAGAGCACCCAGGCTGGTAGATTTGGTAGCAATTCTAAGCTGCTAAGTCTTCAGCAGCGCTGGCCTTAGGTAAAGTTGCCAAGATAGGAAGCCTTCTTTCCGTCTCTGATGTCCACATTCTCATACTGCTTCCGGGCTGCCCAGACGGGATATAATGCTCCACCCCCCGCCCCTCCACCCCACCTCCTGACTTGGGTGCTCAGTGTGCTGTACTTCCATGTCTCCTCCCTGTCTCCTGATTCACACACACTTTAGGTTTTTGTTTTGGATATCATTTCCAAATGAATTGATGTGCTACACTGCACCATGACTGATTGTGACCAGGTACAAGCTTGCATTATAACTCGTAACTGATGAAGCAATGCCTCAGCTAGGGGGTCGTCATTCTGCTGAAGGCATTTCAGGATGGTACAGAATCCAGAGCACACAGATCTTTGGATGGGGTAGTTTGGGGCATCTTCAAATCACCATTTCTGGGCAGCTGCCTTGGTGGCAGCCTTGACCATCAGAGGTATGCGGACCACCCCCTTCTGGAGGCTCCTGGTTTCCAAGAATTTCTGGGTCGAGAAATGAGTTGATGATAATAATCAGCAGGCATCAGATGGGCACTGCTTTCCCTCCAACGAAGGGCCTGAGTCTGAGATGCAGATTTTTCGTGCTCTGGGTGGTTGGTGTCAACGGAGGCAGAGAAAGAAGCTCTCACTGTGTTTCCTTCTGCTCTAGTTGGTACCCAGTACTGCAGACACTAACCGGGACTGAACACGGTGCTCTCTAACTCAAATCTTAACAAGGTAAGGTATCTGAAATCTCCACGTGCCTGAAAACTGGAGATTTGTTTTTCTGGAACGTGCTTCGTTCCTAAATAAAGCAACAGATGTTTTGTTTTTGTCTCTTTCCTTTCTGTCTGTGGCTCCTAATGTGGGTGATATTAACCAAGTGTGACAGGTTTCAGGTTTTTATTTATAGCTGCGGAAAACAGTTTTCACGTCTTTGCAGAGTTCTGGGCCTCTGAGGCTGTCTTTCTACAGCTCAACTTAAAATCCTGAAGGTTAGGAATGCCAGAAGCTTGAAAGTTCTAGAAACTAGGAGCTGCATTCAAGGTATAGAAGACAGCATGAGGAATCTGATGGAATTTCCTCATTCCTTTCACTAAGGCAAGATACATAATGGCTTAGCTGGAAATGTGGGGCTTATAATTACAAAAATCTTTGTCATCACTGTAGAAAGCCTCTTCTCTGACACCATCAAAACTGCTAGCAAGACTGAAAAATTTTAGTAAATTGGGGAATCAAAATGATTCTACCTTAAACATTTTATTTTAGGTCTCTTAAATATATGTATTCATTTACCAATCATTTGATATGGGGCCAAAGCCTTTTACTCAGATAGGTCTGCTGATTATAGTTCTATATTATCTTTCTTAAATAAACCACGCCTATATTGCATTTTCTTTAACTTACAATCATTCTCAAGTGGAAAAATAACTTTAAAACACTTGCAAAGCACTCTAAGTACATCCTTCTCCTGGATTTTTATAAATTCCACTCACTTCCCACCATCACCACATACACACTGCCTGATCTTTAATATTTTTTCTCCAGTATCTAAATTGATAACATTTTTTAAATAAAAATATATTTTGTTGGGTTACTCCAAAGCATTCAACTACATTTTTATAGAACATCTTTACTTTTCATTTCTTTTTAAAAAACAACATGATATAATTGACATACAATAAACTGCACATATTTAAATTGTACAATGTAGAAAGTTTTAATATATGCATGTAACTGTAAAATCAAGATAACAAGCATATCCATCACCCCAAAAATTTCCTCGTGCCCTTTTGTGATTTCTTCATTCTGTTTCTCTCAAACCATCACCCTCTCCCCTCCCCAGCAACACTGATCTGCTTTCTATCACTATAGATTAGATTATATTTCCTAGATTTTTATATAAATTGAATCACACTGTATATACTCTTTTCTGACTAGCTTCTTTCACTTGGCATAATTATTTTGAGATTTACGTGTGTCATGGTTGATTCCTTTTTATTCCTTAGTATTCCACTTCGTGGATATACCACAATTTGTTTATTCATTCACCTGATAAAATTTGGGTTGTGTGTTAGTTCGTTTGGGATGCTGTAACAGAATATCACAGACTGGGCAACTTATAAACAACAGAAATTTATTTCTCACAGTTCTGAAGGCTGGGAAGTCCATGAACAAGTGCCAGCATGGTTGCATTCTGGTGAGGACCCTCTCCCTGGTTCATAGCTAGTGTCTTCTTGCTGTGTCCTCACACAGTGAAAGGGGTGAGGAATCTCTGCGGGGACTCTTTTATAAGTACACTAATCTCATTCATGAAGGCTCCACTCTCATGACCTAAGCACCTCCCAAAGGCCCCACTTCCTGATACCATCATCTTTGGGGGTTAGGATTTCAACACATGAATTTTGGGGAGACACAAACGTTCAGATCATAGAAGATCGTTTCCACTTTTTGACTATCACAATTAAAGCTGTTCTGAATATTCATGTTCAAGTATTTGTATAAAAATCAGTTTTCATTTCTCTTGGGTAAATACCTAGGAATAGAATGGCTGAATCATATGGTAAAATCACACTTAACGTTTTTAAAAATTGCCAAACTGTTTTCCAAAGTGGATGTACCATTTTATATTCCCATCAACAATGTAGAAGAGTTGTAATTCTCCACATCCTCATCAACACTTGGTATGGTCAGTCTTTTTAATTTGGGCTGTTCTGTTAGGAGTGTAGTAATATCTCACTGGATTATAATTTGTATTTCCCTAATGACTAACGATGTTGAGCGTCTTTTCATACTCTTGCTTGCCATCTATGCATGTCTGGGTGAAGTGTCTGTTAAAATTTTTTGCCCGTTTGTAATTGAGTTGTTTGTTTTCTTAATATTGAGTTTTGAGAGCTCTTTAGATATTCTAGATATAAGTCCTTTATCAGATGTATGATTTGCAAATATTTTCTCTCAGTCTGTGGTTTGCCTTTTTTTAATTGAAATTTTTATTAAGATAATTGTAGACACACATGCAGTTGTAAGAAATAATACAGAGAGATCTCTTGTGCACTTTACCCATTTTTCCCCAATGATTGCACTTTGCAAAACTGTAATATAATATCATAACCAGGATAGAAAACTTTGATACAATCCATCAATCTTATTCAGATTTTCCCAGCTTTACTTGTCCTCATTTGTGTATGTGTATGTGTTTGTGTGTGTGTGTATTAAATTCTATACAATTTTATCATTTGTATAGATTCCTGTATCCACCACCCATTAAGATAGTAAATAATTCCAACACCACAATGGTCCCTCGGGTGGCTCTTTTGTAACACATCCACCTCCTTCTAGCAACTCCACCTCAATCCTAATCCCTGGCAATCATTACTTTGTTCTCTATTTCTAAAATTTTGTCATCTCAAAAATGTTCTTAAAGGGAATCATACAGTGTGTAATCTTTGGGGATTTGTTTTTTTTCACTCAGTATTATTCTCTGAAGATTTGTCCAATCTTTGTGTATATCAATAGTTTATTCCTTTTTATTGCTTTGTAATATTTCATGGTTCGTGTGTACTATAATTTGTTTAACCATTCACCTGTTGAAGGACATTTGAGCTGATTCTAGTTTTGAGCTGTTACAAATAAAACTGCTATGAACATTCATGTATAAGTTTTTATGTGAACATAAGTTTCCATTTTTCTGGAATAAATACCCAAGGGTGTATGCTGGGTCATATGGCAATTACATGTTTAGTTTTATAAGAAAATTTCAACTGTTTTCCAGAGTAGCTGTACCGTTTTACATTCCCATCAGCAATGTACAAGTAATCCATTTCCTCTGCATCTTACTAGTACTTGGTGTTATCACCATCTTTTAAAAAATTTTAGCCATCCTGATAGGTGTGTAGTAATATCTCATTATGGTTTTAATTTGCATTTCCATGATAGCTAACAATGTTGAACATCTTTTCATGTGTTTATTTGCCGTCTGTATATCAACTTCAGTGAAATGTCTGTTCATATCTTTGGATCATTTTCTAATTGGATTGTTTGGTTGTTGTTTTTTTTTTTACTGTTGAATTTTGAGGGTTCTTTATATATTTTAAATACTATTCCTTTGTTGGATAGATGGGTTACAAATATTTTCTCTCAGTCTGTAGCTTATCTTTTCATTGTCTTCACATAGGCTTCTACAGAGCAAAAATTTTTCATTTTGATGAGGTCCAATTTATCAGTTTTTCCTCTTATGGATTGTGCTTTTGGTGTCCAGTCTAATACCTCTTTTCTAGCCCTAGATCCTGAAGATTTTCTCCTATGTTTTAATCTAAAAATTTTATATTTTACAGTTAAGTCTGTGATCCATTTTGAGTAACTTTTATGTAAGGTGTGAGGTTGAGGTTGAGGTTTATTTGCCAGTCCTCCAAATGTTTCTGCGCTCTTATCATACAGAACCACTCGCAGTTTCCTAGCAGGAGATGCTTTCCCATGCCTCTTCCTCTGGGTCTGTGTGCACGCTTCCTCCTCCTTCCTTCTCACCAAGCTGGTTCCTTGTCCACTAACACTCTACTCACTCTACCTATACTCAGGATCTCACTCTTCTTGCCTCATCAAGAACTTTGCTTTCTTAATTGTCTTCATCTCTTTTCCATCTTTAACCTCTCTTTTTCCTAGACCATTCCTACCATTGTACAAACATGCTTTTATATTGCCCTTTAAAATAATAACAATAATCCTTCCTTGACTCCATATCCCCCCCAGCTATATGCCCTATTTCACTGTACCTTTTATAGTCAAACTTACTGAAAAGAGTTATCTACATCCTCGTTACTCAAAGTGTGGTCTGCAGACCAGGAGCATTGGATTCACTTGGGGTTCCAGTTGTCAGAAATGCAGGATCTTGGGTCCTAACACAGACCTACTGGGAAATTTATATGCATTTTAAAGTTTGGGAGGCACTGATCTATATTAGTGGTTCTCAAACTTGGCACATTGGAATCACCTGAGGAGTTTTAAAAAACACTGATGCCTGGCACCTATCTATAGAGATTCTGATTTAATTGATATGGAGTGCTGCCTAGGCATTGGGATTTTTAAAAAATTCCCAGGTCTTCTCAAATTCAGCCAAGTTTGAGAACCAAGGGTCTCAATGACATACCTTCTTACTTCCCCTCAGCTCTTCAATACATTATAAGCAGGCTTTTGCCTCCACCATCAACAGAAAGATCTCTTGTTGAGTTTAGCAACTGTTATGGTTAATTTTATGTATCAAATTGTCTAGGCCACAATTCCCAGATATTTGCTCAAACATATTCTAGATATTTCTGTAAAGGTATTTTTTAGATGAGATTAACATTTAAATCAGTAGACTAAATTCAGCAGATTATCCTCCATAATGTGGATGGGCCTCATCCAATCAGCTGAAGGCCTTAATAGAAAAAGACTAATTTCCCTGGAAGAAGAGGGAATTCTGCAAGCAGACCACATTTAGACTCTAACTGCAACTCTTTCCTGGGTCTCCAGCCTGCCAGACTTCCCTGTAGATTTTGGACTTGCCAGGCCTCCACAATTGCATGAGCCAATTCTTTAAAACAAATCTCTCTTGGTAGATAGATGATAGAGATATATAGATATATTTTATATTGATATATGTATCCTATTGGTTCTGTTTCTCTGAAGAACCCTGGCTAATACACCAACAAACTTCATGTTGCCAAAGCCAATGATTAATTCTCTGCCTCCCATCTTACTTAAACTCTTAGCACCTTCTTTCCTGAAAAATTCTTTGTCTTAGTTTCCTTGACAGTATACTTTCCAGATTTCCACTTCCCTCGCTGGGCGCTTCCTCTCAGTTCACTTTGTTGATTTCAGAATGTGATATGGAAGCTCCTCAGTACTTGGTCCATCCTGGATGCTTTGCTCTTCCCTCTCTTCACTCTAGGTGATCTCATCCAGTTCCTCTGAAGCTGATGACACCCAATCTTTCCTCTCAAACTAAGTCCTGTACCCTAAATTGATAGTACATATACAAATTGCCTACTCACTTCCTGGCTGTCTCATTGGCATCTCAAACTCAACACATCCAAAACTAAACTCCTGATTTCCACCCTCTCCTGCTTACAAACCTGTCCTCCCTCAGCTGTCTCTGCCTTGGTAGCTGCCAATAATCCACCCCAGTCTTTCCCATCTTGATAGCTGAGAGTACCAATCCATGCAGCTGATCAAGGCAGAATATACAGAGTCATCCTGGGCACCATCCTCTTCTCCAACCCTGCATCCAGTTTGACAATGCTTCTGATCCACTCTATAGTATATCTTAAATCCTTTTACTTTTTTATTTCCCCAGGTCTCTTAGTCTAAACCCCATTTGTGTCTCTAACTCCACTCAGTGCCTTTCAACATGGAGTCATCATCCATCACCTCCTCTGTGAAGCCTTGCCTGATTCCTCCCTCCTTGTATAGTTTAGGTGCATGTTCTATGTACTTCCGTGGTACTTTGTTTTTATAAGTAACATAGTATCTATTATACCATATTATAATTTTATGTTTACTTGTTTGGCCATCCTGATAGACTGTGTATTCCTTAAGAGCAGGAAAAGTGATTTTTATATCTTTATTCCTGGTGTCTAATGTGGTACCTGGCACAGAATATGTATTCTATAAATGTTGGTTTAAAGTTGAGTGAATGAATGAATGACTCAATGTACAGATAACAGAATTGAGAAAACCATATTTGGAGCTAGTTGCTACTTTACTAAGTTATCATCTGGCTCCAAAGATTTCTATTTTCCATATCTTGTTGATCATCTATAAAATTTAAATTCTTTTAGCTCTCTTTACCTAAGACATATTAACTATTAAATTATGATTAATCTCATATGCAAAGCACTTTAGTTTTTGAGACTTGAGGTTTACATCATATTCTTCTTTAAAGTTCAGTCATAGGGATGTCCTCTTTCCCATTTCTATGCAATTCCTTCAAGGTCCCTTTCTCTCTTGATAAAACAGACCTAGCAATATAACTTAGAACACAAGGAGAAAAGTCAGGACACAATTTGTCTTCTGTTTCACAGGCTACCGGTGCCCATGAGATCTCCTGTCTTAGAATCATTCTGTTGGTCTATCAAATGTGTTCTCTTGCCTGAAGCAGTGCCCCTGAGAAGGAAAAAAGTTGCCTAAAATCTCCTGAGCGAGTTGTAGAGGATTGAGTAATGAGTACCTCTTCTTGTTTAACCCGCAGAATCTATTTACATACTCTCTGCAAGTGCATGATCTTTACATATTTTATTTCAAGTGTTAAGGCAAAGCAATTAAGCTTTCTAAGGATTCAAACCAAATTCCATTCGATTTTCAGATCTTAGTCTCCATTCATTGTATCTCAGTACTTGATTATTAGTGATTTTTATCTTCATTGGATCTGCTTTATTAAGCCCCACAGAATGAGTAGCAGCTATTAGGATGGTGCCGTGGAATATATGGAGACTGGGACAGAATGGCTGAGTGAGTGGAAATCTGCCCAGCTGAAAGGAGCCATGGCAGTTCAGAAAGTAGGAGGTGGCCACTGGGAAGTGTTAAAGGGTAATTTTTTAAAGAGAGTATAATCATGATTCTCATACAAATATAAAATGAAGATGTGACAAAGATTCTATTTAACTCAATAATTAATGAGGGAACTAGTAAGATGTTATAACTGAGTCAAATGAGGATTTGATGGATAGAGATTTATATTCTCTACTAGACAAAATCCATTTGCATTACCATGTACAGAAATCACATGAATAAGAAACATTTGCATTACTGTTGGTTTTCTACATCTTCTATCTTTATAGAGCTGTAAAATAAGCCTTGTCAAAGACAACCAAAGTGGAAATAACCCAGATGGGTGAGCTAAACTCTTTTCTTGCCCAATTCAAAGTCTTCAAAATTTTTTTTTTTTTTTTTTTAGTTAATTAATTTATTTTTCCCCAAAAGCCCCAGTAGATAGTTGTATGTCATGGCTGCACATCCTTCTAGTTGCTGTATGTGGGACGCAGCCTCAGCATGGCCGGACAAGCAGTGTGGCTGTGCGCGCCTGGGATCCGAACCCGGGCCGCCAGTAGTGGAGCGCGCGCACTTAACCGCTAAGCCACGGGGCCGGCACTTTAAAATTTTTCTTAATTGAAGAATATAAGTTAATGGAAAGATGTTATGCTCCTAAAGAGAGATTAGAGGATGTTGGAATAACATTTATGTTAATAGATACTTACTGATCATTTATTATATACCAGGAAATATTCTAGGCCCTTTACACACACTATTTCATGTTCCTTAAACAAGCTGGTAAGGAAGGTATTACAGATAGGAGATGGAGGCTCATTGATGTTGGATTCCAAGACCAAGGACACACCGCTGAGTCAGGACTGAAACTCAAACTATTTCCCAGGATTATAGCAAACCTAGCATCCCTATCCCCAACTGTAGTTTTTATATTCGGAACAACAGACAAGTTGTGATTTTCAAGGTCACAAATCCCCAAGCCCAGAACTCTTCAAATTCACCATTTTGCCTATTTGATCTAGTGGGGAAAGAACTGGATCAGCACACGGCAGAGATGGTTCCACCTTATCATTATCTAGCTGTATGATCTTGGGAAGTCAGTTAGCCGTTAAGATGTTACTTCATTTTTGAAATAGGGAGAAAATATCAGACTTACCCAGGTCATGAAATTCTTTGAAAATCAATTGAAAAAAAATATATAAGAAACACTTTGAAAATATAAAATCCAGGATGGGTGTTAGTTTTCCCTATTGTTGGGTTTTGAAAGTGAAGGCAAATGCTGGAAGTGGGACATTTAATTGGATGGGCCAGAGAAAGCATTACCACCACAAGGTTATATAAATATAACCTTTTTCTTTTTTTTTTCTTTCAGTAGACAGCCAGTTGCTTCTGAGAAAAGAGAGTATCTGAAGCCTGAAAGGCCCTATAGGAATTCTGGCAATGTCTTAGAACTCTTCAACCCAAATGAAAAATGAAAAAAGTAAAGCTGATGATAAGCAGGAGTGGCTTCCCCTACTTAGAGTTTCTGGTGTTCAATTCTTGTGTTCTCTGGGGCAGCTTCTGATTCTGATCTGTCTAATTACTTCCCTATGGAACCCACTGGCTCAGTGATGAGCTCAACCAGCAGCTGCAGTGGGGTCTTCAGTCCTCAAATCAGATGGCAGGATTATACCTGTGGTTCACAAGAGGATTCTACAGGGTGTCTGCCCCTGCTGACGCAGAGAGAACTTTAATAAGTATCTTATCAAACTAAGCACAGAAGATATTGGCTTAACTCTTCATAGCCCTTCAGCATTTTCAATCCCTCTAAGTAGGAAAATTCTGCACTTTTTGGCCTGGTGGAATTGCCGATTCTACTTAAGTCCCCAATATTATACATGATAAATGTAAAAAGAATTCATTTTTCTCTGATAGAAGAGACTTTTATTCCTATACAAGAGGCCCATAACTTAACTTCTAGTAAAAAACATAAATTCAGCCTATTTCATTAAATGTTTTCGGATTTAATTGGTTTTAAGTGAAAGAAGCCATGAAGAAAAGGGGGCACAATTCTAGCACTTGCAACTAGCAGTAATTCAACTCTGGGAATTAGAAAAAGCACCCTCCCTAGGCAGACAAATTGTAACAAGGTGCCCCCACGGGACGTGGCAATTAGACATAGGTCACCCTCAGATCAGATAGAAAACAGTGTCCCTTGCTGTGGACTGGCAGGGCTTGTGGCCAAGACCCAAGGACAGAGGCAGAATTCAACCCCCACTCCTTCCTTCCTATCTACTGGCAGGGGCCCAAACTGCACAATTTAGCCCTCTGTGCACAACAGTCTATTTCTTAGAACTCAACCTTCTTAGGAGGTCAAGAATGGGGGAGGGAGGGCTGTGTAAATGAATACTATCTTTTCTCTCTGCCACAACACTGTGACTAGCACAACTGCAAACCGTAAATAATAAAGACAATAATGATAATAATGTACCCTGAAGAGGAGGGAGAGGTAAGGGGTTGTGTCAGAGGGCTGGAGGATGAGTAAACATCATAGGGAAAGGGATGAGGACTTGGAAATGAAATCTTAGTGAAGGCAGGCAGCAGGAAGAGAGAGGTTGTTCTATGAACAGTTTGGACAAAAGCTCAGAAGTGATGAGGAGAGGAAGGTCAGATTCACTGGGAAGGAGTAGAGCTGAACCTAACAAGGGAAAAGTGTGAGCTAGACGGTGAGTATCTCAAAAGGATGACTGGGTCTTCTTCACTCCAATATCTCCATTGCTTAGCAGCATATTTACTTAATTGGTTGACTGGTTAATTAATAGATTTTTAGGCAATGCCAGATGATCTGGAGGGCCTAATGGCATGGTCAAAGCAGTGGCAGGTGAAGTGACTCCTACTCTTTATTGACAACCCAGCCAGTCACTCCTGCATCACACGGCAGTAGCTGCATCTGCCTGTGACTGCTGCACTTCCAGAACTTTCCAATTCAGATCAGCAATGTCAACCAGCAATTGCCAAAGCAGAGTAATCGCTGAAACACCCAGGAAACATTTACCAGTGCAGCTCGTGGGTTCCCAGATAATTACCAGCCAGATTGAACAACCGTTAAGTTAACCAGCAACAGGGAAGAGGAGAAAACAGAGACCTGGAGCTCAGGGAGGAGGGGTGGCGGGGGGCTTTCCTAAGAGGGCAGTGGGAGCTTATTGGCCATGGGTTCTGAGAACATTCCCCTTCTTTATGCCCTCTCCCTACACATCTCAGTTTCGTGTATTACGTAGTTTTGACGCTACAGCAGCATCTGGGCTACTTCAAGTTGACAACCTTCAGGACCGCAGCATCATGTCAGCTGTCACTTTGGATTTGCCCTAGGTCATCAAAGTAATTATCTGCGCAGAAAGGCAGCAGAATGCTCAGGACCCAGCCCCTCATATGGTTCCATCTTCCAACCTCTCCTATTCAAAATACAGCTTCTGAGCCGAATCACTATTCCTCCCTACCTTCTCCCTCCATCTCCCTCTATCTCCACTCCCCACTCTTCGAAAGTCCTCCTTCTTCCTACACTGCATAGTTATTATTGGACGTTTCCAGGTTACGAGGGATTATGTTCCAAAAATTCCTCTGTTGATTAGTTTTTTTGGAACTCAAAGCACATTTTCCAGGAAAATAGTGTCTGCCAGATTCTTAGACTCACCTATAAAGTTCTATTTAACATATAATTAAATTAATTCATGACATTTGACTCTAGTTGCTGCTCATTTAACTGATGAGTAAATCAAGGCCCAGCAAAAGTGAGTTGCTGGCGAGGTGAGTTGCCCAACCCAAGGCTCTCAAAGAGGATGGAGGGAGGGCAGGGAGTGCTTGGCGGCTGTGTGGCAGGTGCAGAAGGTGGCTTTGATTGACTGGAGCTTGGGCAGTGGATTACAGATTGCAGAGAGGGTTGTGTGGATGCCGTTCTAAAGGCCTCAGGGGAAAAGGGCTGGGTAGCCACCTGGCTTCAAAATCCAGCCAGAGTGCTACTTGCACAGTGTGGGGAACTAACCCTCTTCCCCCACCTCCAACTCCACTTTCCCCCATATTTATACCAGTAGGTCATGATACAAGCTTGCTTATATGTATGCAGAGTTTTCATTGTGCCGAGCACTGTACATATATACTCACAACTCTGTGAAGTTGTTATCCCCACTTTACAGATGAGGAAAGTGAGGCATGAAGAGGTTAAATAAATAGCCCAAGATTGCAGCTGATGGTTGGTGGAGCCAGGATTCTTAACTACTACACAATACTGCCCTTTTGTGTGTAACTGATCTGTATTAATCCACCGCTAAACACCTCTCTTGAAAGATCTGGAAAGGTGCTGACAAAATGCACAGTCAGAGGGGTGGTAGAAAAAAGAAAACCCTTTTCAGTGATCCACTATAGGGCGTCCTTCTGAGGCATAGAAGCCTGGGATCTGTCACGAATTATGCAACTTCGAACAGACCATTCCACTTCTCTAGGTGCCGATTTCTTCATCTGTTAGAGGAAAGCATTGCGTGAGATGGTCCCTTCCAGCTCTAAAGGCTGTGATTCTAGTTTACATGAAAAATAGTGTGTAGACAGGCTCTAATGCCTATCTGAATGTAAATACTGCATCTACCTCTTTGTAGCCATGAGACTTCTCTAAGCGTCAGTTTACCCATCTTCAAAATGGGAATAACCATGATACTTACCTCTTAGGGTTATTGAGAAGATTAAGGGAGAGAATAAATGTAAAGCCTTTAGCATGTGATTTAACTTTAGCTGTGTGACTAGTATGTAGTATGTGTTCAAGAAATGTTCCCTTGTTGTCATCATCATCATCACCATCATTATTGTCATTATTACCATATACGTAGGTGCTACCTATCAAGGTGCTCCAATTCTAAAGCCCTGCACATTGCAGATGCAATAAAGAGTTGGCAAATTTGAAACCAATTACTGCCTTCTTTTTACATTAAAAGAAATTGTATTTTCACTTGGGCTGCTCTTTTAGAACTGACATTTTGGAGACTTATGGTAAAGTGATCACTCAAAATTAATTCCCTTGAATTACCCTTATGTGCACCTGTGTCATAGTCCATGGAAGAGGAAAGAATTCATTAGTATTTCTAGGAATGTCCTCGATCATAATTTTCAGCCTTGAACCCCAAACAATAACATGCAACTCTTCAGCAATGAATTAAAGGAAGGCAGGCCCTCTTTTCTGCTTCTTGAGAAATTCTACTACACAATTTGGTGCCCCTATTTCATGTCATGTAGAAAAGGCAGTGAACTGGAAATAGAGTCAGGAGACTCAAGTGCTGATGCCCTGATTGTCACTAAGTAGCTCTGTGACCTTGGGCAAGTCACTTCCCTTTTCTGTGTCCACTTTGCATCTGCAAAATGCTGCCCCTGAACTAGAAAGTCTTTATGATCCCTCCCAAATCCAAGATTTTGTGGTTGACTCCTAATAAGGTGATTTTTATTGTTCTATGACAGACTATCTTCTCTTCCTCTCTTTCCCCCAGCTCAGGGTATACACAAATGCCTGAATCGATACCCAGGCCCCGGTTCACATAGCAGCCACAGCCTGTCAACAAGCAAGGTCTCCTGCTACTACAATTGAGAGCACAGATGTCAGTGCCATTGGGGCTGAAACCTCTGACATAGAGAGTCTGTAGGTTGGATAGAATTTCAATGCAGAATGTCACAAGCTTTATTCTCCACTAAAGACATGAAAAGACCCAAAGAATGCAGATCTAATATGTCAAAATTGTCATGGCATCTCACAGCAGGGTCATACTATCACTAGAAAGCAAGCATCTGAGAATCGCATTACCCTGTCCTCTGGTTCTCCAGCAGGGGGCTGGGTGATGACTTCAGGAACAAGGGAGGGCAGCCATCAGTATAGTCACAGCCAAGGTCTCCCGTTCTTCACGGCCCATCTGTGCCACCTCCCCATGAATCGAAAATACCTCACAGCTGGGCCATCCATGACTGGACATGACCCTCCTTAGAGGGAGGAGGGGGTGTTTCCCATTCTTGCTCTAGTATGTAGGTGTCCAGAAAGCGGGGAGCCCTCTGGATTTGTAGACACATTCGCTCTGGTCCTCGGGACCACTGGAGCACTGGAGGAGAGGGAGGCTGGGGAATGTCTTCCTGTGAGCCCATGAAGAAGTGGTGTGGTGAACACAGAGGAGTAACTCTGACACAATGGGCCTTTAATTTAGGTGGATATTCAACAAGGAATGAGCACTTACTATAAGCCAAGGACTTCCAAATATTGTTTCCTTCAGTCCTTGAAGTTTGCTTTAATTTGACTATACCTAACAAACTAGTTGAATTGTGGAGGTTGGAGGGTGGAAGGAAGGGTGCCCTCTCACCACTGCTTCTACAAATTAATATTTATTTTACATTTTCATGTCATAAGTATATAAAGAAGGCCTGCTTTGTGCAAAACACTGATAAATTGTATGCTGAAGCAGGAAGTAGGAAAGGTGTAAATATACAAACAGTCCTTCAAAAGAGTTTGCGATTTGCGGCTGGCCCATTGGCGTAGCGGTTAAGTTTGAGGGCTCTGCTTCAGCGGCCCCGGGTTCACGGATTTGGATCTTGGGCGTGGACCAATGCACCACTTGTCAGGCCATTCTGTGGTGGCGTCCCATATAAAGTAGAGGAAGATAGGCATAGATGTTAGCCCAGAGCCAAGCTTCCTCAGCAAAAAGAGGAGGATTGGCAACGGACATTAACTCAGGCTAATCTTCCTCACCAAAAAAAAAAAGTTTGCGGTTTGTATGGGGAATCAATAATATGGGGAAGTCAGGCAGAGAAATGCTAGCCGTGGAAGGAGTATACAAATGATCAGCCTTGATATCACAAATTGAGATTCTGCTACTATGAATCCACTTTTTTTTTTTTTTTGCTGAGGAAGATTCACCCTGAGCTAACATCTGTGCCAATCTTCCTCTATTTTTTTTTTAAAGATTTTATTTATTCATTTTTCCCCCCCAAAGCCCCAGTAGATAGTTGTATGTCATAGGTTCACATCCTTCTAGTTGCTGTATGTGGGACTCGGCCTCGCGTTGGACGGAGAAGTGGTGCCTTGGGGCGTGCCCGGGATCCGAACCCGGGCCGCCAGCATCAGAGTGCGTGCACTTAACCGCTAAGCCACGGAGCTGGCCCCAATCTTCCTCTATTTTGTAAGTGGGTTACTGTCGCAGTGTGGCCACTGACGAGTGGTGTAGGTTCACGCCCAGAGACCAAACCTGGGCCTCCTAAGTGGAGCATGCCAAATTTAACCACTAGGCCATGGGGCTGGCCCCAGAGCCCACTTTTTAATAATTTGTTTCTTTCCAGTAAGTAATGCACACACACACAATACAAATTCCAACAAGGACAAAACGGTATTCAACAAAAAGCCTTTCCATCTCCCCTTTCTCCCAGCCTTCTAGTTCCCATCTTCAGATGTGATCACATTTACAGTTTTTTGTACAGCCTTCAGAGTATTCTGTGTATAGTAGCTCCCCTTTACCTGTAGTTTTGCTTTCCATGGTTTCAGTTACCCATGGTCAACCATGGTCCGAAAATATTAAATGGAAAATTCCAGAAATAAACAATTCATAAGTTTTAAATTGTGTGCTGTTCTGAGTAGCATGATGAAATCTTACACCTTCCCACTCCATTCCACTGGGGACATCACATCACGATGGCTACATCATTTAATTCACTTCATTTCATCATGTAGGCATTATATCATTTCACATTATTACAAGAAGAAGAAGGGTGAGTACAGTACACTAAAATATTTTGAGAGAGAGAGAGACCACATTCATATAACTTTTATTACAGTATATTGTTATAATCATTCTACTTTATTATTAGTTATTGTTGTTAATCTCTCACTCTGCCTAATTTATAAATTAAATTGTATCATAGGTAAGTGTATACAGGAGAAAACTGTATACAGGATTGGGTACTATCCACGGTTTTAGGCATCCACTGGGGGTCTTAGAATGTATCCCTCATGGATAAGGGCGACTACTGTATTCACATATGTCCTTGTATTTTTTTTCCTCTTGGTTTACTTTAGTTAACAACATGTCTCAGAAATCTTTCCATAGTAGTATACATAGACTTGCCTAATTCGTTTAAATTAGGATGGGCAAACTATAACCCACAGGTCAAATCCAATCTCCACCTGTTTTTGTAAATAAAGTTTTATTGAAACACAGTCATGCCCATTCAATTACCATTGTCTGTGGCTGCTTTGCCCTAAAATGGCAGAGTTGAGTAGGTGCAACAGAGAACATATGATCCACAAAACTTAAAATATTTACTATATGGCCCTTTACAGAAAAAGTTTGCTAACCACTGCTTTAAATGATGCCTTAATATTCTATGTGTCATAAATTTATTTTAATAGTCCCCTATTAAAGGATACATCAGTTATTTCTAATCTTTTCTTATTACAAATACTGCTGTAATTGATATATTAGTATATGTAGGTCCTTCTCACATATGTAAGTATTATGGGCAAAAAACGTCATGGGCTTTTCATGGATGTACTTATTAATGTGGTCCCACCAGCATTAATGATGTACAGGAAGGCTGAGGCCAGAAGTTAGACCAAAAGCAAGAATCAGTTGAGAACTCCGCTGCTGGGAGATGAAATGAAGAACACTATTTCAAAGGAGAGTGAGTGGTGGTTGTTTTCAGCCGTATTCCAGGAATGGAATTGTGGGAAGCTGACAGACGGAAAGCACATTATCTCCACTCAATAAATAAATCTACTGATGGATCAGGACTGTGGGAACCAATGCAAAAGCATTCCTTCCTGTCAAGGTCACACTTTGTCCTAATTGCAAACTCCTCCCCACCTCTGTCCCTGTTCTCATTCTCTGAAAAGAGCTGCATCAGAGCCTTGGAGGCAAACATGTGTGACTTTTGGAGCTGCTGCTTTGGGGACAGCTGTGGAGATCACTGAGGTCACAGAGGGTTTGACTTTGTGTGGACAGTTTTGCTTGATTCTGACTTTGCTAGACTAGGTCTTGGTGTTGGAACTCTGGGTTTCCAGCCCTTGGAGGCCAGTTTGAGCTCATCCCTAGCAGGCGGGATCTGAAACCAATAAGCTTTGGGAAGAAAGTCACCCCTAGGAGACACAGAAGAGTTCAGGTCTTCTCTATAGAAAGCGAGAGGTAGAACCAAGAATCAGAAACAATTCAGACCTCTACTTCATCCACCAATGCTCTGCTATGTGCCAGGCCTTTGCTGAGGATGAGTGCATAGGGATGAATAAGAGAATTTGGCTGTCTGTCAAAGAGCCCACAGCCTTGTGGAGGGAAACAGATAGACCCATGGTTCCCAAACTGTGAGCTCCTTTTAAATTTTCAAGAAAAACACAGCAATACTTGACATCTGTCAGACATGGTACGAACAGCTAGCTCAAAGTAGTTCACAGCTTCAACATTAGATGGAAACATTCATTTTGATAATGACGTGTCTTTGCAAAGCTAGGTTTTTGGCAATTGCTGCGCTAAAAAGCAATTAATGTACGAAACTCAACATGGAACAGAAATTAAGTGTAGCGGTGTCCAGTTTGCTTCCAAGTTTGAGAAGCTGTGCACGCCAAATAGGTACACCCAGCCCACTAGTAAGGGATTGTGCTTATTTAAGAATGAAATAAAACATGTTTTTTTCCTTCCAATTTATGTGTATTATTTTTTCAAATGACTACTAAATTGTCGGGACAGCAATACTTACAAAGTTGTCTGGAACTACCTACCTAGTGAATGGAACTGTTAGGTGTGTTTTTCTTTTTGGCCCGTGTGCACTGTGAAAAAATTACTGAAACAAGAAGAACACTATGAACTGAAAAAGTCTGGGAACTTTTGAGATGGACATGAACACTGCTTACCCTGTGACCTTGGGAAGGTTAACACTCCAAGTTCAGTCACCAGTTCCTCAACTATAAAATAGGGATCATAAGACTACCTATCTTGGGGGCTATTGTGAAGGTTAAATGAGATAATGCAAGTCAAGAATTTAGCACATAGTGAGTGATCAATAAACGCCAGCTAGTGTAAATCTGCAGAACCCTGGGCACCATGAGAGAAGTAGTATTTAGCCCTAACTACCTCAGCTTCAAATTCGTGTTTAAGCCTACAGCTTCTCAAATCAAGTGCTGTTTCCATGGTAACTGTTGTAATATCTGGTGTCAACCAAGTCATTCTGAAACCAGGAAATTAACAATCCCCCTGAGGTATGTCACGGTACTATGCAAATGATTTCTCTGCCAGTCTCCTGTTAGGGCTTTCCTCCTTATGTTAGTTCACAGATTGCTTATCCTGTTTGATAAAAAATAGAGTTTTAGTAAATCTAGTGATACTTTTAGAAGAAGTAAATTTAGGACAAATTGCACCAAAATTATCCTCTGGTGTCTCTGAAATATTTCTATGTTTCAAAAAGCTCTCTTGGGTTGACTATTGTATGGTTTTATTGTGGTTTATATTTTTTAAAAACTAATTTTAGATCTAAGATCTTTTTTCCCTCCAAAAGATAAATTTATAGTGAAAATCATGACTCCTCTTTTAAAAACAAACAAACAAACAAACAAAAAACCCTTTCATTTTGGTTGCTACGCTAATTCCAAGGCGCCCATGAAGAGGGCTATTTCTATCATTAGACAGAGCCTTCTTGGCCTTTCAGCAAAGCTGGTAACTTTTCTGCCAGTTCCAGATGGGTTTTAAGAACTTATAAGGCTTGTTAATTTTAGGAAAGATAAATCAGATTTAGATAAAGAAGAGGGAAAACTCTAACTATCTAGATCAGTGGTTCTCAAATAGAGGAGGATTTTTGGTTGTCACAACTTGGCGGGGAAGGAAGGGAGGTTTGGCTGCTACTGGCATCTAGGTGGTAGAAGCCAAGGATGCTGCTAAACATTGTGCAATGCACAGGGCAGCCCCCCGCAACAAAGAATTATCTGACCCAAAGTGTTAGGAGTACTGAGGTTGAAAAGCCCAAGCTGGTCTTAATATTATTTCTTTTCTTCACTGAATCACACTTTTTGATTCTGTCTTCTAATACTTCTTCTCCTCACCTAAAGGTTCTTTTCAATGATTAGCTTCTGAAATTAGATTACCAGCAGCTTCAGAAAAATATAAATTTTTCTCCAAATCAGTGGTCCTCAATATTTCTGCACATTAATATCATCTAGGGGAACTTTCAAATTATATCAATGTCTGAACTCCACCGTCGGACCCATTAAATCCGAATCTCTAGGGCTGAGACCTGATCACAATGTTTCAAAAGTTTCCCAAATGATGTACAGCCAGGGTCGAGGACCATGAATCTAAACAAATAGAAAGATTATTTCCTATACCAACCAGGCACCCACAAAGAGAGAACTCAGTTGCAAGAAGGGGAGATGTTGATGCTTCCATCAATGTAAAAATGCTTTTTTTTCCCTTAGGGGTCATGTTGACTATTTGAATCAACAGCTATTTGAGATTTTTCACTCACGTGGCTTGATCACCTGAGATAATTCACTTTTTGTGGCTGATCCATGCATGACCAAAATTTTATGTATTTACAAGTTCTCAAGGGTTTTCTTAGCCTTTTTCAAAAAATTACAAGGAAAAGAAAAATACATAGCCCTGATTGGGTCCTCCAAAGCTTGACTTTCACCTTTACTTGAGTCTAAAGATAACGGGAATATTTCTTCTAGGATCTCATGCACCAATTGAACCTGGATGCCTCTCAGCAACCTGAAAGGCCAAAGGAAGGTTTTCCAATTTCCCCTTTCTCTGTCCCTTTCACCTCCACTCCCAATCCCCCTAGCAAGTACTGCTCAGGCAGATGGTTTTGGTGTGATGCCCCAGAGGTTAACAGATGTGAATTCTGATGGAATAACCAGAGGACGACCTTTTCCATTGCTGCATTCAAACCAAACAGTATGTTTGTTTGTTTGTATGTCTGTATGTCTCCCAACAAACAAATGGTGGTTCATTTGGCTGATTTTAAATATTCCAAGCCAGGGTCAAAGACTTCTCAGAATAAGGGGAGAAGCAGAAGAAGTCAATAAGAGAGAACTCGTTTCAACATCACAGGAAATGAACATATTTCAGTAGACAATCTACTTCTCATTTCCCAAGGTGTTAACCTTAGATATTAACATGATAGGACTGGGAGGCTCAAGAAAATGGTCTGAAAAGCTAAATGACGGTCTGTGATAAACTAAAAGTGTTTTATCAAAATGGGATCTAGGCCCATAGACATATCCTCAGGGGTCTAAGAGTTTTCCTTAACGAATATTTTCAATATTATGCTGTCATTTCATTCCAAACAGTATGCTTAACACTATTCTGATCATCTCAATAACTACCTTATAATTAAAATGCCACTTCCTGTCAGTGCTGGAAGTTGTGCTTGAGTTTATGTCCAAACCCCACAAAGAGTCAGTGATGTTAGGGCTGCATGAAGGCTTTGGTAATAGTTTGACTAGAGAAAAAGATGGGAGAATGGAGTCATCACGTGGCATATAGCACAGCAATCGGACAATATTCACTTTGTGAATGGATACACTGCACAGATACCAGTCACGTACAAGCCACCTGGAGACAACAGGTGATTGATGGTGAGTAGAGTCACAAATAGACAATAAAGCATTCTTTTATTCCCAATTCAATAAAAATATTTGATTATTAGTGTTAATACGTTTTTGTAATATCTACTTAGGAAAACAGTTGTTCTCTGCTTTAATGCTTTTATTTTGAAATATAAAAATTAGTAAATTTAGAATTGTACCAGAGGCTAATTCTTTCTAGCATTTAACCCCAAGTGAACTGTATTGCTTCTGCAAATCATTATTTACCATATTTAATTGGTATTTTAAATTTAATTTTCATCAGTCATATTTTTTTGTACCTAATGTACAAATTTGTTTGGGTTTTGTATTTATGTAAGAGCTGTAAGAATATTTATGTTTATACTTAGATAACATAAAAAATGTTAGTTCATGCTGGAATTCTGTGAGGACTTACTTTTTCCTTTAAAAAATATTCACACATTGGTCAATTTTGAGAACTGTGGGACTAGGAGATTTCTTTTGAAACCAGGCAGGTTGAAACCACAGATTTAGACTAGACCTGAGCATGAAGCCTGGTTGTGCTGACTTGGACTCATATGATCCACCCTGCTGAGATGACATGAAGGCAGATTTTACCCAACTTCCCCTGCCTTCACCAGAAGGCTAATGGCCATATTTCCTTCCCGTTATAACAAGAAGACTTGCTGAACATTTGTTCAATAATAAAGAGAAGGAAGAAACAAGTTAAAAAATAAACAAATAAATCTGAAAATAACACTACAAACAGGAAGAATGGAGATCATAAACTTTACTTACTATTGGTATAATTTCAAAACTAATGCCCATAATCCTTTTATCTAAAATCCACTGTAACCTGTTTCACTGCATGATCTCAGCCTCCTGCAAAGTCCTCATAACCAAGTATTTCAGGGTGTTCTCAGTCTCCTACGTGCTCCCGAAGGCATCTGATCTGATACCATGTGTTGTTCACCGCTTCTTTCCTCGCCCCTCCTGGTAGTCCTGTAGCAACCGATCCTCCTGTCAGGGCTACCACTTTGCTGGACACGGCCCCCGATGCTCTGAGCCCTTGAGTTCAAAGCAGTAAGGTAGGAGAGAATGCCGCCCCCCTTTTTTATGTAATATTTTGTCAGCAGGACACAAAAAGCCTTGTGTTTTAGTGTCTAACAGATTTTCTATTTAAAGGAAAAGAAAAAATACAGTTTTTACCTACAACTCTCTTTCCCTAGGATCAAGAAGTAGAATTACTAGCTAAAAGGTAGAAAGGAGAAGACAGCCATCTACAAGCCAAGGAGAGAGGCCTCAGAAGATGCCAACTCTGCTGACATGTTTTATTTTTTTTATTGTGGTAACATTGGTTTATACCATTGTATAAATTTCAGGTGTACATCATTATACTTCTATTTCTGCATAGATTTCATCATGTTCACCACCCAAATACTAATTACAATCCATCACCACACACGTGTGCCTCATCACTCCTTTCGCCATCCTCCCTCCCCGCTTCCCCTCTGGTAACCACCAATCCAATCTCTGTCTCTACATGATTGTTTGTTGTTGTTTTTATCTTCTACTTATGAGTGAGATCATACAGTATTTGACTTTCTCCCCGTGACTTACTTCACTTAGGATAATACCCTCAAGGTCCATCCATGTTGTCACAAATGGCTGGGTTTCATCTTTTCTTATGGCTGAGTAGTATTCCATTGTGCATATATACCACATCTTTCCCATTCGTCCCTTGATGGGCACTTAGGTTGCTTCCAAGTCTTGGCCATTGTGAATAATGCTTCTGCTTATGTCTTGACCTTGGACTTCTAGCCTCCAGAATTGTGAGAAAATAAATTTCGGTTGAAGCCACGCTGTCTGTGGTACTTTGTTAGGGCAGCCCCAGCAAACTAATGCAGGGAGAAAGAGCTTGGGACTTTCAGAAAACCATACGTAGTACTGAGGGTCCCATTATGTGGTGTTAATCTTACTTTTCTCCAAAATTCTATGTGTAATGAAGTGACTCATCAATAGATACTTAGTACATAGTGAAACATTAGTCCCCACCATTTACACCCCAAGTTCTATGAGTTCTCTGAGTTCCCACAGGCATCTTACCTGTACCTTTATTATAAAACTATGTCCTGTGTTGAAACTATCTGTTTCAATCATTATCTTTTTCTCCACCACTAGACTATGAGCCCCTCAAAAGCAGGGACTATGGTTGTATTTCAGCCTTCTTTGTATGTCTGGCACCTAGATAGTAGGTACTCACCACATGTTTAGGGAACAAATGATTTAATAAATGAATAGAAAAAAGCTACTTTAAGCTAAAAGATAACTTGAAGGAGGTTTTTTTCTGAGTGATTTGGCCATAACTACTAGAACTATTTATGCATCCTTTAAGTCAAAGTTGTGGTGGCAGCTAGGCAAGAGAGTGGAGCCACCCAAAAGCCACTGCACATTTGCCCAGCTGTGGGTGAGAATCTGCACCCGGTCTTAGCAAGTATTTTGGAGGGACGATGCTCCAAGGTCCACTGTCCTGGGAAATCTTCTATGGCCTCCTATCCCAGGGAGGATCTTGTATTTAATGCTAGCAAGGGAGATGCTAAGTGAAGTCAAAGCTTTGCTCATTCAGACACATTTGTTGTTAAAAGGATATATCTTTCCCCTTCTGAACTCCTTTGTTCTTGGGAGCTACTTCCTTGCTATATAAACAGTTTACCCTAAAGGCGGCGGCAAATACTCTCTGTAAAGGGCCAGATAGCAAATACTTTAGGCTGTGTGGACCATGCAGTCTCTGTCACAAATATTTAACTTTGCCATTGTAGTACAAAAACAACCATAGACAATATGTAAAGGAATAAGCATGACTGTGTTCCAATAATACTGTGAACCCTGAAATTGGAATTTCATATAATTTTCATGTATCAAAAAATAGTATTCTTTTTTTGATTTTTTTTCCAACCACTTAACAACGTAAAACTCATTCTTAGTTTGTGGGCCATACAAACATAGGTGGCAGGCCAGATTTGGCTCATGGTGTAGTTTGCCTACCTCTGCCCTAAACCAATATCTTCCCTTCAACCTTGTCTGTTTCCCTCCATGCCTATTCCTTTTGCTCCAGTTAAAAAATGATATACAAATGTGAATATTTCTAGAAAGTAATGGACTCTCTCATCAGTCATTTACGGTTAAGTGTGAGTGAGTAAATATCAAGGCCTTTCCTCAGAGGCTGGGGAGAAAATGAAGATTAAGGCTATCCAAAAGGAACCAAGACAAAGCCAAGTTTAACCCAACAAAGGCTTGCCTGCAACCTGCATAACAGAGCTCACTTGGGTTGCTGTTCAGATCAAGTTGATTTTTCGTTGAAAAAGAATGAGCTTATTTCTCTCATCAGAGTAAATGTTCTCATTTCAGATAAACCAAAGAAGCTGTGGATGTGGTCTTGGGCCACACACTTCTACATGCGCGACTTGCTGACCTCAAATTCAGTGAATGCGTATGAGAGGTTGGTGTGGGCCTTGGGGTGAGGGAAAGAGGACTCACAACAGACATGATCTGGTGTTGTGGCAGTCTGCACAGAATTAGAAGATGGATTATTGTGGATTTGTTTTCCTTTAGGAATTAGGGCTGGCACTGGCTTAGCTTCAGTACAGCCAAGGTATTAACTAAAATGCATTTCTATCTTAACCGTCGCATCCCATTTAGCCATGGTGACTTTGGGGTGACTTCCAAAGCAATCTCATCAGAATGAGTTGGCAGATTAAGGCTAACTTTCATGTCAGAACTGTAGGCAAGGAGAAATGAAATGCACCACGTCAGGCCTCCTGCTGCAAAAAATGAAGATGAGCTGTGTGAGGTGGGCTAACAAATATTGGTTGAACTTCCAAATGGACCTCCTTTAGTCAACTAGCATCGGGAAGATTCAAAGTAATATAAAACATTCAAGACAGGGTAAAAATGTGCCACTGTTGCTGGCCAGGCTCTCTTGGTTCTACATCAGGTCTGACTTGATGTCTTTTCCCAGCTCCTTATCTGTTTGGTAAATTCACTAAGCTCAATCGGAGCGAATATGCGCATGTGCACTGAGGATGGCTCCCTCTAGATGGCCCTTTCCTTCACTGAGAAGTCACCTAACCTCTGGGAGCCTTAGCTTCCTCATCTGCAAAATGGGGCTTCGAGTCCACATCCCATTGTATGTGCTGTATTATTATATATTGTATGTGCTGTAAGGACCACATGCAATAACGCACATGAGGATGCCTTATAAACTCTACAAATATTGGTTTTCGTTTTACCCTCTCTCTTTGCCTAGAACCCAAACAGGAATATGTCCTATTCAGCTGCCTGAAAACTAGGGAATGGACAGCTGAATCAGGGAAGAATTGCTCTCTGGTGGTCTTCTTGCCCCCATCAATCAGCACTTATCAGAAGGATGTATGCACTGGAGCAGGAGACATTTGATTTATAGAAACATGAATTTTTTGAAGGATCAGGACTGAAAATATTTTTTTCTGATGCAATTCAATTTGTTGGTAGCCCCTCATTTTTACCTGCCCCATCCCTGTCATGCCAATTCTGTACAGATCACTGTCCTTCTATCCTTCAAACACACATAGAAAATCCCAAACACACTACCATGCAAATAAGCACTACACACATGCAGAATCAGCCTTACAAATAGACAGCTAGGTGGTCACCTATATTCTGTAGTGTAGGTGTGCCACCGAAGTTTCTCTGCTATAAAAGACCTCTCTACTAACTTGGGATATATACCCAAAATGCCACCATTATGGAGTTGCTCATTTAAACTGTAGAATTGCACCTTTTCAAAAGGAAATATTCCTTAGAAAGGTGATATTTTGCTACCGCCAGATATTAACAACTTCATGTAAATTTTTTATTATATCTTTTCTAAAGTAGGCAGCTAGGGGCTTCTTTGAAGCTGGTAGAATAGGAGGGTGGAGACACAGAGATGAGGAGCAGGATATATCAAAGAAGGGAGAAAAATATCAGAAGGACCTAACATCCACATCTCCCTTCAGGTTTTATCTTGGACTATCCCTACATATCCACATACTTTTTAAACAAATACTTATTGAGTACCATGTAAAAATCAGGAGTCTTAGTTGTACACAACACTTCAAGAAGAGTTAAGCAGAGGAGGAATTAATTGAAGGGAAATTGGATAGCTCACAGAATCACCCAGAAGCCTGGAGAATAGGTTTCAGAAACAAGAAAGAATAAGGAAGACCAGAGTATATCCAGGACTACAGGCAAAAGCATATCATAAAGCCAGCTCAGAAGGGAAATGCTACCTCTGCTGAACCCTAGGAACCATCCCTAGTGTACCTCTCACTGTCCTCCTGCTGCCCTGGAAACTCTTCTATGGACTCTTGGCAACCCTGCAGCTTTGTTTCACATGTGCCCTGGGGAGTGTTCATCTGATTGGTCAAGCCCAGGCTTCGTGCCTACGCCCTATCTGCATAGCTGGGGATGTAAAACTGCCAGTGTTTTCACTTCTTGAGTGAGAGGCGTGCTCTGTATTAAATGGTTAAAGAACAAAATTCCACTGAGTAAATTTTAAAAATCTTATTGGCTTTATTAAGCAATTCAAGAATCCAGCATCCAATCTAGCAGACAGAACAGAGCTCTGAAGAGCTGTACAAGATAGGAGATTTTTATAGATCAAAGTGAGCAGGAACAAGGAAGTTATACTGGGCATTTGCTGATTGGTTAAAGCAGGTTACTTTCCTTATATGGAGCAAAAGGAAGTCTTGGAGCTGGGTTAGGTAACTTGTGCTGAGTAGGCAAGAGCTGATTGGTAGACATAGGCCTTCCTTTTCTGGAAGAGTCTAGCACAGAAATTTGGTTAAATTTTGGGTTGCTGATGTGGGGCTCAGCATGAGTGACTCCATCTTGGGCCCAGTCTGGTTACTTTAACAACACCAAGACTCATAAAGTGAATAATCCCCTCAAATATAGAAAGGGAGTGAAATGGTGGACTGTTCCTAAAGTGACAAGTGCCCTCTACTCACCTACTATGTGTCAAGCACTGTGTTCAATTCCAAGGATAAGACACAGCCACAGTCCTCAAGGAACTGATAGTGGAATGGGAGAGACAGACATGTTAGGTGTCGCTACAGTGCCATGTTCATTACAATGCATTTAATATAGTGTAAAGAGTGCCACTGGATCTCACTGCAGGGAGTGAGTGACCCCTGGGGACTAGGAAAAGGCCACAGTGAGGAAATAGCATTTGAAATGAGTCATGAAGGATCAGGGGGCTTTGCCTCCCGGAGAAGAGAGGGAGCTAACTACCCTTCTTGTGTGTAGGATGAATGAGGGGGGAAGCTTCTACAAAGGTATGCAGTCATGAAAAATGAATCACTCAGAGCTCTTGGTTGCAAACAGCTCCCACTGATTCTGGCCAACTTAATCCGAAAAGGAATTAATGAAATGGATGGCTGATAGCTCAGAGTCAAGACAAAAGCTGGGAACTAAGGCTGGAAAACTGGCAGAAATCAAGAAATTGGAGCTGAAAGTCTGGATCCAGAACAAGGCCTCACCCCTGGAGCAGCCCGTCAGGACCCCAGTGTCACTGGACAAGAACCCCACCACTGCCCTTGCACACTGAATGCTGGTGCTGCTGCCAGAAGAATGGATTATCAGTGGCCTCTGTATTTTTCAAAGTCCTGGGCCAGCACACTCAAGTGGCCAAACCAGAGGGTATACCCACTGAGAATGCCCTTGGACTCCCACCCAAACTCACACCTTGGGATTTCCCCCAAATAGAAAAGGGGTTCATAAACTGAGCAGCCAAAAATTAAATACATAAAATTGACACACATCCCCAACAAAAGGTGTGGCCTAATCTGAGAATATTCAGAAATTCTACTTGTTAGATCCTAGGGTATATGGAGCAAAATGACACTAGAGGAGGTTGGAGAGAAAAGGGACCAAATTTTGAAGACTTGTGTGACCACCCCCTTCATTTAAACTTCCTCCTGTAGGCAGTGAGAGTCAGTAGAGGTAGTAACAGCCAAGTGACTATGGGTGGGTTTTTTTTCCAGAAAGATAACATTGGTAGCAATGTGGATAGTGAACAGGAGTGGAGAGAGATGGGTAGCTGGGTAGCTGGAGGGTCAGCTAGGGCTTGTTGCTATATTACAAATGAGAGATACCGAGAGCTTGGGCTAAGCCAGTGGTTGGGCTGGCACTGAATTACAATCAATGGGATTTGATCAACTTGAGGTTGCACGGATTCTGTCAGCTTCACTTCCCTGCTTAGTGATGTTGGTGTGTGGAGAATATGTGGAGGACCAGGAAGCAGCTGGGATAAAGATGCCTTATCTTTCCCACTTGTCTCTGCCTGCCCCAGGAACAGACAGAAGTACATGTGGCTCAAGGTAGGAAGGAGCTTCTTTGTGTTTCCCTCATCAAGGCAGGAGTCTGTGTCTGTGTTCTGAGGCTCCTTAACACTCATAGCTGCTGGGCTGCACATGTCTAGAAGAACGGTGACTGATGGCTTAGCGCTGCCCTGGTACCCTGCTGAGAAGGCCATATTTGCTCCACAATCAGTTCATTTTAGACTAGTGAGCAACCTTTGATTCTCACTAGTCTCGGTCTGTCCTTCAGCTTCCCATCACGATGGGAGCTAAAAATGTGAGGCAGATGGATCTGATAAACCCTGGGGCAATAGGAGTAGGGGAGACTTTAGGACCTCAGTGTCCAGCTATCTCCCTCTGTCATTCATGCATTCATTTTAAATGTTAATTAAGTTTCTATTGCTGGCAGAGCCCTGCACTAGATTCTATGGGGCATCAGAAGTAATACAAGGCATAAACATCACCCTAAAGGAAAATATAGTTGAATGGAGGAGACAAGGCATGAAGTCAAGTCAACCAGTGTCTATTAACTGTGTATTGTGTTTCCAGCGCACCAGAGAATAATTACAAAGCTCCGTATGTCATTGCATGATAGCACTGCGTGGCTAAGTCCCAAGGATACACAAAATAAAGGAAAGGAAAGTATTGGGCAAGATAAATCAGAGAAGCTTTTGGGAGAAACTGATTCTTAAGCTGGGCCTTGAAAGAAATGTGGGGTATAGATCCCTCAGTAGAGAAGAAAAGGAGGAGTATTCCAGGATGGGGGACACTCAGAAGCAAAGGCACTGAGACAGAGGCAAACAGGGGGTGGACAAGGGACAGGTCAGAGACCGTTTTCACTTTAACTAGGTGGCTCCCCAATGGAGCAGTGAGAGATGAGAGTGGAGAGTGCAGTGGGCCCAGCCATGAGGAACTTCAAGTATCAGGCTAAGGGTTTTCTGATGCAATGCCACTGAGAGTTTCTACATGGGTGAATAACATGTCAGAATGATATTCAAAGGATGTTAATAAAGGAATTGATTTGCAGCATGGCCCAGGACAAGAGGAACTCAATGTCTAACCCCTTGGGGATGGTGTAGTAATTTGGGTGTGAGTGGCCAAGGGCCTGGAAAAGAGTAATGGGTGTGGAATGAGGAGAAAAAAGGCAAATCTCAAAGCACATTGAAGGAAGAGTGAGTATTCCTGATAGGATTGGGATTTGGAGGTAGAATCAAAAACAGTCCAAGGCCTCCAGGAGCCTTGGAGAATGGTATTACCTCTGACAATAATGGAGAAAAACAAAGAAACACTAATCTGGGTGGGGAGGGAAGACTTGGCAGGTCAGATTTTGAAATGTTCAAAATGGAAATAATAAAAACCTCTTCTCTAGACCTGGACAGATCACCTCTGAAGACTGTGGGTGGTTCTAGTCTAAATGTGGAAGAAGAGTGGGAGTTTCATGGAGAAAACAATAATACATCATTTTCATGCTTACACATTCAAAGATGAAACCCTAAAATATTTAGATGACATGCCTCAACCTGTACACTAGGCCATCATTTCATATTAATCTCTTGCATTTGTGACCCACCTTATAGTTTTCAAATAGATTCCCCCATATTATTTCCTGCAAGCTTGTAATAACTTTGTGAAATAAACAGGGCAGGCACCTCTATCAGAGACAGAGGTACAGGAAGGTGAAGTGACTGGTCCAAAATCACACACCTAAAAGCACTAGTCTATTGATTCCTGGTGGTGTATTTTTACCATTAACCCAGGCTGTCTTCCTCATATGGTAACACTAATCATTACCTTACTACAGCATTACTGAGAGTCTGGTATGGGCTGGCTGCCCTGCTAAGCCCTTTATGTACACCACCACATTTCATTCTCCCACCAACCCTGCAATGTAAAAGAGTTATTTTTATAAAAAACTGAAGTTCAAAAGGTTTTGGTAACTTACCCAACGTTACATGCCTGGAAAGTCACAGAGGCAGGATTTTTACCTGGCTTGACTCCAGAGCCTGTGTCTTTTATCCCATACCATACCCCAAAATACCCCCTCTAATAAAGTGACAATATGCTTGTCTGTGCTAAGTTCCCTCTTTAGCCTTCTTTCCTCTACCAAATAAATCAAATTACTTCAGTTTTCCTCATAAGTTCTGCAGCATTATCCTTTAATAATACTACTTACTGTCCTCTGAATCTTAAGATCAAGAACTCAGAACTAATTGGGTTAGGTTGTTGGTGAACAAGCATTGCACGCATACAATACTATATATATACATGTATATAAAATATACATGTGTACAGTCATGTGCCACATAATGACATTTTGGTCAATGATGGACCGCATATATGACGGTGGTCCCGTAAGATTAGTACCATACAGCTTAGGTGTGTGGTAGGCTATACCATCTAGCTTTGTGTAAGCACACTCTAGGATGTCCGCACAACAACAAAATCGCCTAACGACGCATATCTCAGAACATATCCCCATCGTTAAGCGACTCATGACTCTACATATATATAAATATGTATATATACTTCTAGAAACTTAAAATTTCAAAATAAACGACAGATAAATATAAGCATTTTCTTTTGTTCTTTTTATGTGTGTCTACAAAGAAGTTAAATTTTGCTGATATACTTTAGATCATGTGAGCATTAAAATAAGCTTCAAGGAAGAGAAGGATGGCATTAATGATGGACTAGCAGCACTGTGCTTGTTGTTTTAGATGCATTATTCCATTTCATCTTCACAACATCCCTAGGAGGATAGACGAGGACACCAAGTCTCATAGAAATTAAATCACTTGTACAATGTCATGAGGCTAAAAAGAGGCAGAGCTGGGATTTGAACTAGGACAGACTGGTTGTCAAGTGCAAGGTTTTCCATTATTTGACCCCGCCTCCAAATTAGTATCTAAGAGATGATTTTTAAAAAAATACTCTGCATAAAATAGTGTTACATTGTCAGATGGAGCTGGGCTCTGGAGGCTGTGCTTAGTGTTCCATAACCAAGGTGCTTGTGACTTCGGGGGATTTTTTTGTGATGATTTTAATTTTCCTTTCCACTTTTGAGGGCTATAGGTCAGCCCAGGATACTCCCTTTCATTCTCTCTTTCCACTCCCTTTTGCTCTTCTTTGTTTTTTCTTTCACTTTTTCCTTCTCTTTCTGTTCCTTTTCCCAAGCTAGAGCAAAAATGCTCACCTGCAATGATTCTATCCTCTAAATTAAGAAAGAAAAAAGAAAGTTATAGATGATTTCCTTGGACATGTGCACCTGGAATCTAAGATTCGTATTTCAAGAGACCATACTGAAAATAAATGAAAGATCCTCATAAACCTGGACAGGCTTGTTGCAGTAATTACACCCCTCAAAAATCTCCATTTCAAGAATCCCAGTTCATCACTATCACATCCTATCTTTTTTTTTTTTTTGAGGAAGATTGGCCCTGAGCTAACAACTGTTGCCAATCTTTCTCCTTTTTTCTTTTTTTTTCTCCCCAAAGCCCCAGTAGACAGTTTTATGTCATAGTTGTACATCCTTCTAGTTGCTCTATGGGGGATGCCACCGTAGCATGGCTTGATGAGCAGTGCGTAGGTCCGCACCTAGGATCCAAACTGGTGAACCCTGGGCCACCAAAGCGGAGCGCATGAACTTAACCACTATACCATGTCCAGCCCCCATGTCCTATCTTTTGAGGGAGAGAATTCACAGTGCCTGCATCTTTTACTGTCCTATCTGTCTGCTGCAGAAGCATGCCTCGCCTACAGATCTGATAATCTGAGCCTTCCTGTCGTAGCCTGGTGGCCTCTCTGCATCTGCTACTTACTGGACAAGTTGCTATATCTCACTAAGCTTCCAAATGGGTATCATAATAGAACTTATGCCATAGGGTCATTGTGTGAGTGAAAGAAATATTTAGCACAGTGCTAATCACTAAAAAGCATTCGCTAAATGATTATTATCCTAAGAAAACACCAGAAAATAGTCCCTGGGACATGGGACAAATAGCTTTGGGAAACTGGCCTAACGCAGAGCCCTGTTGTAACCAGGCTTCCAGGAGTCAGTACCAGCTGGATCTGCGGTGGACAGTCCCCAGGCAGCTGCTGATGAAATTAACATCCCGGGAGACTGAGTTCACACGCATACCCCAGCCTCACCCCCTTTTGCCGGAGCACAGCACATTTGGCACTTCCGGAGGTAGCCCCGATGCCAGACTCAAGCAAGGAGCCCAAGGGCGCAGCAGCTCTGCAGCTCAGGCACGCTCGGGCTGCCTCAGACTGCACGGAAGTTAACACCAAGCCTGCACTTCCATCCTGGTGTCTGCTGAAATGAATGGCTAGAGGCCAAATGGTGAGTGGAGGCAACAGGGAGGCATTCATTTTTTCAGCCAGGTTTAGAAAAACCCCAGAGCAGAAGTTGATTTTTTTTGTTTTAAAGAATGTTGAAATATCTTTGCTGTATGGTGAATGGAGTTAATAGGGGCTCCATCCCTGCCTCAAAGGATGTCATTTTCTCTGTTGACAGGCAAACCCCACCAGGAGGAGCGTGGTGACTCTACCACAAGGCCTAACTCAGACAGGGGAAGCAATCCCAGCACCTCCCTAGGGCCTGTGAAGAGACACTACCTCTGGGGGGTGTGAGAGCTGTCTTCCAGTGTTTGGAAGGCTGTCAAGTGGGAGACAGAGCAAATTGTGTGGCTCCAAAGGGCAGAACAGGGACCCACATGTTAAGATTACAGGAGGGGTTTTTTTCACTTAACCTAATAAAGATCTTTGTAAATCTACCACAGTCAAACTGTCGACCCGGGCCAGCCCCGTGGCTTAGCGGTTAAGTGCGCTCACTCTGCTACTGGCGGCCCGGGGTTCGGATCCCGGGCGTACAACAATGCACCGCTTCTCCGGCCATGCTGAGGCGGCGTCCCACATACAGCAACTAGAAGGATGTGCAACTATCACATACAACAATCTACTGGGGCTTTGGGGGGAAAAAAAAAGGAGAAGGATTGGCAATAGATGTTAGCTCAGGGCCGGTCTTCCTCAGCAAAAAGAGCGGAGGATTAGCATGGATGTTAGCTCAGGGCTGATCATCCTCACAAAACAAACAAACAAACTGTTGACAGGCAGTATTGCGATAGAAAGAATACCTGCACGATGCTTTCCACTTCTAATCTTCTAGAAGTCAGTATGGACTTGGCTGTCTTAAGGGGATAAGAAGGATTCTGCACACCAAAGGATCAGAAATCAAACAGATGTCTAATGCTTTCTAACGTCCAGAGTGTTCTGCTGTGAGAACAGGACAAACCTGGGGAAGCCAGGGTAGCTGTGGATAAAGACTTAGGAAACACAGCCTCTGCTGGAGCCCTATATGAAGTGTCCCCTGATCTGTCACTGCCTAGGCTCAAGCATGTCACTAGTCCTCCTGCCACCTGTGTGATCCGTCTATTTCTGCTATGTCTGGAACTTGTCTCGTACCTGCCTAGCCCTGCACTCTATAATGTCTAACCTGTCTCTTCAAACAGCCCCTGTCTCAGTACCCTGAGCCCCCTACCTAGTCCAGAGGAGTGGCTAGACCTGGTCTAAATGAGTGTGTATGTGTGGCAGACAGGGGGAGCAGTTCCTGACAATCAGAAGCTGGCCTGGTTCTCACAGGTAAGCCATGTTATTCTCCTATTAGATATAAACAATCTCACAGAATACCAATTTCAGACAAGTTTACTCTGAGATCATGATAAACAAGGCCATGTCATAATTTTGTCGAAGCACAGGAAAAACTAGGTCACCATGCCCATGACAAAATACCAAACACCTCTCTCTCAGCCAAAAAGAGTGATGGTTACCTGTTTACCAATTACAACTTTATACTCATTCTAGTCTCGCCTCCCCATAGATAAGATTTATTGAATAGAATAAAATTGCTGCCACTGACAGCATCCAGTCTAGAGCAGATGTCCCACTTGCTTACACCTTCCCCAGAATCACTCAACCAAAGCCCAGATCCTCTAACAAATTCTTTCTAACACCCTCTTACTGAGATGCCCTAAGGTTCTCCATGGTGTGCATTGTCCCTCACTGCAATGAGTAATAAGCCCAAATGTTCAATTACAAGTGTATTCCTGGTGTCATTTGGCTGGAGTGTATTGACAGCCCACCCTTGTCTAGAGAATGAACACCAAACCTCCTAGTCACCAATATATTTTGCTTTAAATGTAGAGGTAGCTTCATAGGACTGTGTCATCACCGAGGGGACTTAAAACCATCATATGCACGCTTACCAGTCTCATCCAGGTGCCGCTTTCCACAGCTGGCCTTTCTCTAGTCATGATTCCTCCAAGCCCCACTATACGCATCTGCCAGTTCTCCCAAAATCTCTCTTCCATCAGGACTTGCAGTAGTTGACATTCTCACAGAGTTATCTTTTAGTCATGATGAAGAGGACAAGAATCAAGACTTCCAAATCCCTGACTATTGTCTCATTACTACCCACCACTCTTTTCACTTCACCCCCATTGACCCTCCAAATTGTGACTGGTTTGGGGATTTTTTCTGTCTCCAACATCTGATTAGAATGACTTCTTGGAGTCCTGGGGAAACAGAAGGAAGACAGAAACAGGTTAAGCTTCCAAGTCTTAATTCTTACTGATTCCTGCTGATGTGGGAGCAAAGCATGAATGTCTCCCTCCTTGCTCAAAGGGGAGTATTTTGACTAAGGTTTATATAAGTCACCAAAGCCTTTCTCTGATGGCAAAAATTCCTAATTCCTTCCCAGTTTCAACTCTTTCCCATCACCCTAACTACCTATTTACCAAGCAAAGCAGCAGGGGAAATAGCAAATGAGATAGAAAGAGTCAGCCTATCAATACAACTTTGGCCCCCAATTTGGGAAATGTTTGTCTTCACAAATCCTTCTCTTTGGGAACCCTCAACATCTTATGACATTATCACCTTCTGGCACCAAGGTTATCTCTTTGGTGCTTCCCAACGCCTAGCTTCAACAGATCAGACAAATGTAAACTTTATATAAATGCTAAGTATTAACTAGGCAGAGGCTAAAAGCAAACTATTCTCAGAATAAGGAACCCAACCAGAACAGTTTGCTTTGCTGAGTAAATAAGGAAATGCAGAATGATGCAGGGATGTAAATGTGCTTAAGGATGGAGAACAAAAGGGAAGAAACATTAACCTGCAGCTTTAGCTCCAGCCTCCTCAGCTTAATTGAGGATCCCAGTGTAGACTTCTCAGTTCTACTTGAAGCACATTCAACTTAAGCAAATGCCCACTGTTTGCTATAGATCAGCAATTTGGCTCCAAATTCCTGGAAACTCATGGAGGCTCTTTTTGTCTAGAATAGAGGAAACTCAAGTGGCCGGTTCCTTGACTCCTTTTCTGAGTCTATTGTGGGTCTATTCTCTCAATCTCTGTACTCCATGGGCCTCAGGTATCGAAACTAGAGCTTTCTTCTTAAGAATTGGCCATAAAGGCTCCCTTTCCTTTGGAGCCCACTCTGGTCCTGCTAGGCCTCCCTGGATGGAGGGCAGGACTCCCCCAAAGAGGTACAGTTGAACCTCTGTAATAGTTTACATTAACTGAGTACTTGTCATATGCCAGGCTCTGTCCTTGAGAGCTTTATGTGCCTGAATTTGTTTAACTCTCACATCCATCCTATGAGCTAAAGACTATTATAATCCACATTTTACACACTGGTAAACTGAAGCACAAAATTAACGTGTGCAAATTCAGAAAACTGATAAGTGGGAAAACTAGGACTTAAACCTTAGAGCCTGACTTCAGAGGCCACACTCAGCTGCCTCTCAGGAAAGAAAGGAGTGATCCAAAAATGCTTTGCCCGTTAGCCGCACACCCCATATGGGTGTGGTCCATGGTGTCCGTTTCCTGGAGTCAAGCTCCTCTTCCCCAGGGTCCGCAGTGGTCTTCGCACTGGGGAAAATGTGCTCCTAGGCTTATGTGAGGCTTTGCTAGGGTTTTGTGGGTGCAATCAGTTTTAAGGGGACCAATTTGCATATCCTCACCCTCCATGTGTGCTTTCCTAAAATGGATCTTCTTGAGAACTTACCAGTGATGGACAGGCAGGCTCTCCCTCCCACCACCCCTCCCCTTCTTTCCAATTTACAACAGACAAACATACCTCTTACCCTTCCCAAACACTGATAATGTGCTTTGTTCCAGGTTGTAAACCTCTAGGGCCCCCAAACAAAGGAACAATTGGAAATTCTGGAGCTGAGAGAGTGAATAACTCTGATGACTGGATAACATATTCTTTTGGAAATCAAATGTTTCCAGTTATTTGCTTTCAACAAAACAGAAACACTACTTCATAGAGCTGATGGGTCATTAAAAATGATTGTTGATGCTAGAGCACTACATGACTTATGGCATATAATACAGGTCAAGAGTTGAGTGATACTGCTGTCACAAAACTCTTCAGATATTTATGTGAACAAGATTATTCAGTGCTTAAATCTATTAAAATGGAAACAGGAATATAATTTTATATCTATTATTCAGTGCTTACATCTATTAAAATGAAAACAGGAATATAATTTTACATCTATTTGTAATATTCATCCGTGGATACATAATACTCTTCATCCGCAGATAAACATATGACTAATTGGGGGGGAACATCCATTAGAGATGCACTTCCAAAATTTTTTACTTTTTATCTTTAATAATAATCAAAATTTATAGGGCTGGCCCCATGGCATAGCAGTTAATTGTGCACGCTCCGCTGCTGGCGGCCCGAGTTCGGATCCCGGGTGCGCGACGACGCACCGCTTGTCAGGCCATGCTGTGGCGGCGTCCCACATAAAGTGGAGGAAGATCGGCACGGATGTTAGCTCAGGGCCAGTCTTCCTCAGCAAAAAGAGGAGGATTGGCATGGATGTTAGCTCAGGGCTGAACTTCCTCAAAAAAAAAAAGAAAAAAAATTTATAATATAACTATGTTGTTTTGATGTATTACATACAAATAGTCATTGTGCTAATATCTCAACCCAGAAGACTATATTTAACACTTACACCAGAGGTTCCCAAACGTTCTTGCTTCACAGCTTCCTTAATGAACCAGTAATTTTTCCACTGTGTCCCCAGACCAAAAGAAATACCTATCCATTCCATTTATTAAGTGCTTAGATTCAAACAACTTAGTATTTATATCCTAGCAACATAGTAGCCATTTGCAAAATCAAAACACATAAAGTGAAAGAAATATTTTTATTTTGTTCTTAAATAACCACAATTACTTACTAATGAGATGTGTGTGCCTGTTGTATGCCGCACAACTTCTCAAACTTGGGAATCAGATTGGGCACCTCCACCCTCATTTCCTGTTCCACACCAACTTTTGTGCTGACTAGCTTTTTAATCACAGCAACGGCCAAAACGCCAGCTTGGCAAAGATATAACGCCATAAAAGCAATGTAGTTTGATCTCATGTTGAAACTGTGAACTACTTCCAAACTGGTAGTTCACACTGTGTTTCCTCTGAAAATTTAAAATATCCTGCAATACCCTGTGACTTCACTGAAGAGCCCCTGGCACACCTGGGTAAATAGTTTGGGAGCCGCAAACTTAAAGCCTTAGGTTCACAGGAAATGTTTTCAAAAATGTCAATTTATGTATTTCTTTTGTTGCAGAGAAAATGGTTGTGTAATTAAGACTTACTAACATAAACTATATTACATTGGATTAATATTCCATGGAGGAAGTGGGATGGAAATGTACTTTGTTCATGTGTCTTTTTTAAAGGATGATGGTAGATATCAATTCGCTATGGTGTTTGAATATCATTGGGTACATTTAAAAGAATGATATTGAGAATGAGATAAAAGAATGACTTTTATTTTTAAATGGATTTATTTTAAAATATTAGTATATAGGGGCTGGCCTGGTGGCACAGCAGTTAGGTGCTCACGCTCTGCTGCGGCAGCCTGGGCTTAGCAGGTTCAGATCCTGGGCGCACACCGACGTGCCACTTGTCAGGCCATGCTGTGGCGGCGTCCCATATAAAGTGGAGGAAGATGGGCATGGATGTTAGCCCATGGCCAATCTTCCTCAGCAAAAAAGAGGAGGATTGGCATCGGATGTTAGCTCAGGGCTGATCTTCCTCACAAAAAAAATAAATAAATAAAATAAAAATATTAGTATTAATGATGTGCCAGACATTGCATCCTTTGCCACTGTTTACACTTATGATGAAACATTACATGTCAACCTAAATATGTGTGAAGGGGTCATAATTTGTCAAAATTCTTTTAGGACAAGGCTTCTCAACTTTGGTTCCATTGGCCTTTTGGCTGGATAAGTCTTTTCTGTGAGAGGCTGCCCTGTGCATTGTAGGATGTTTAGCAGCATCCCTGGCCTCTTCCCAATAATGCCAATAGCATTTTTCCTCCAGTTGTGACAACCCAGACTGTCTCCTGATGTTGCCAAATATCCCTAGGGGGCAAAGTCATCCATGTTGAGAATCATTGTTTTAGGGGTATTTGAGCAAAAAGATATAAAGACCACAAGCTAGACTTATATGAGAAGCAATAAAGCATAATCCTTAGGAACTGGGGTTTCAGAACTTCTGGTTCTCTTCCTACTTGCCTTGGGCAAGATGGCTAATTTCTCTAAGCCCATCTCTTCATCTGTAAGTGGGAATAAATTCTGTTAGCACCCTAGAGAGTCGTAGGCCTTAGATGAGAACATACATGTGAGAGCCTTAGCAGAGCCTGACACATCTGTTATCTGTTAATAAATCTTAGGCATTATTAAATAGTTATTCCCAACACTTCCTCAGTATGTACTTCCCTACAGAGGCTCCTTGTCTATTGCATCATCTGCCTGAACTCCTCTGTCTGAAATTCAGAGCTCTTATTATCTGTCCTTGCACTATCTAGTTAACCTCACGCCCTAGTAAGAAAAGCATTGTGCACCAGATTCAAAATTATGCAATCTAATTTCTTGTCTGAGTCTAGTTTCGTGATCTGTCTCCAAAGATCTGTGTGAGTAACTCAGCCTGTCTCCTGATTTGTGAGTACAGATGTGTGTGTGTTGTGTGTGTGCGCATATGTGTGTGTGTGTGTTGGGTGATGCAGAGTGGGATTTAGTAATCTCAAATTGTCTCTTTAAACGTCAGAAGGAGGAGGAGGAGAAAAGGAAAAGGAAGAGGAAGGAGGAAAAGAAGGAAGGCTAATTCTGGAGATCTTGGCATGAAATTCTTTTCTAGGGAAGCAGGACTCACACTGTTTGTTCTCTTACAGGTCATCCTCCCTCTGCATTATCCATGCTGCTCCCTTCTCTCAGCCTCTCCTGATTCTCTCCAGGCCCAGCTGAGATTCCACCTCTCCTCTTAAAGCTGCTCTGCTCACCCAGATCACACAGCTGCCTCTCACTTCTCTAAACTTCTTTAGCACTTACTCAAGAAGTCTGTATCACACAGTTTAGCACTTAATTATATACTATAAGGTCACACTGGTTTCTTGTGTCCATTCCGTGACCCCATGGAGATGATGACTTCTTTAGGGCAGAGGGTACCTCACATCATTTTTTAGTATGTGTTTGAGCCACTCAAACTACATCAAACAGCCTTGGATGAATACTCGTTAATCAGTTAATTGTCTGGATCATTATATTTTGGTGTGTGCTACACATGAAATGTGTGTCTTAGAAAAGTTTATCTAGAAATTATCATGGGGTTTGAAAATAAATAGCCACCCAAAGTTATACAAGCCTAATCAGACAGGGCTATGTCATGGAAATTCCCCAGCTGTTTCACATTTAATCTGTCCCTCCATGACTGAACAGTGTCGGGAAGCACAGGGAACATTAGACACACAAGCTACTCTGTTCATGTACTTTTATAGTCTCTGAGAGTGCTCTCCTAAGTAATTCCCTCAACTGTGGTTCATTAAGAGCAGTTAACAATCCCCTTCTGGCCTTAATTAATTACCTTGCCTTGGAGTTAAAGAGGGAGAATGGTTGTCAAGGGCATTATTTGCTCAATTACCCAAAAGCCATAGATAATGTGTGGTAATGAATTGGAAGATGGAACACCCAGCCCTTCTCCAATCCCACAACTGTAAAACCTTGTTCTGCCCTTTAAGGTGTGTAACATCAGCCCTTAGAAAGAGCTTGCATTCAGGGCGACCCTAAATGGAATAAGAGGATGTAATACTGCATTTTCCTTCCAGCAGAAACACTAAAATTCCACATTAATGATAAGGCTCAGCTTTTTAGATAATTCAAGGATGAATTACTGAGGCCTCTTGCTTTTCTTTCATTGCCCACTCCTCCTCATAGACTGCTTTTTGGCCATTTCATGGTTATTTCATAGCTGACTTCATCTATAGGCTAGTTAGACCCTATATGGTATAATTAGACCTCCACTTGGTGGCCCTTCTGTTATAAAACTACATTTTACTTTCATCTGCTTTTAAAAATCATGTTCTATTAGACTTGAGTTTGTAATTATAGAAGGAATGCTTTCTTCTTTTTTAAAAAAGAAATAGTAATCTTATTAGAAAAGAGGTGAATCTGACCCTATTTGAGATAGTCGCTAAGGAGGTACTTGGTGTCATGTTGGAAATAACAAAACTTCAGGGGGTAAACAGCTAAGGTGAAGAGAAGTAGTCAGAGACCCAAACCTCTTCTCCAATAGGAAAAAGAAATCATGGCACTTCCTGTTGAAATGCTTGTTAATGTGCTAAAGATCTTTCTTTTTTTACTTGAACCAAAGGAATGGAAAGCAAATCTTTCTGAAGTTGTCTGTACTTTGTGGCTTCCTTCTACCCACCAATGTCCGATTTTGAACTGACATTGGCTTGGGCTCCTAAGACTATTACAGTTCTGGGGTCAATGTGGGGGTGGGGCTGGGATGAGGTTGGATTAAGCAGTGGTTGCAAACCACTTTGGAATTCATACCACTTGAAATGTTCTGATTTGGTACAATTTCTTAGTATAATTATAAGGAAGTCACTGTTAAAAATTGAATGATATGTATAACAGTAGAGGTATGTCAACTTGCATTACTAGCACTGAGGAAAAGATTCTTAACTTTGGGGGGGGTCCTATGTGAGATGTGTGCATGGGTGTGTGACTGAGTGTGTGGTTGGTATATGAATGTGTGCTATGTGCAAGTATGTGTGAGTATGTGTGTGGTATGTGTGACATGTGTTGGTGTGGTGTGTGTGTCTGTGTATTGGTGGTAGTCTTTGTGTGTGTGTGAAAGCTTCACTGAGAAAGTAACTCCTGAACTGAGTCTTGAGGGATGAGCGTTCCAGGTGGATAAGAAGGATGAGGACCTTCAGGCAGAATAAACAGCACTTGCTCGTAGAGAGGCATTGAGGAAACAGAAGCTAGATCCTGCTAAAGCAGAGAGTGCAAGCTGGGAGATGAGGCTGGAGGAGTGGATGCAGACCAAGTCACAAATGCATTGTCTGCCCATACCTGGGCAAAATATATGAGACTTGAGAAAAAGCCAGCTAGTTTGATCAGCAATCAGACAACTATTAAACTGGCAGTGTGGAACTTGCCCTTCTGTGCTTGGGAAATTGTCCCCAGACCTGTCTGCTCCCTGCTCATCTCCTTAGGTTCCCTGATCCTCACATGCTAACCTTAGCCTATTTGTTTAGACTCACTGGATTCAAGCTTCGGGCCATTCGTTGGTCTGCCTGTTTCCTTCTGGTATGGCAGACACTTTAGGCTCTGACTCCAGCTGCTGATTTTGAATCTGCTTCTTTTCAGCTGAAAAGCACATCTGGATCCCTTCTTAAAATGGGGATTTCCAAATGATTCCCTTCATGCCTACTTCATTTCTATATCTTTCTTATTCACCTCTCCAACTAAGTGTTTATTTTGGACACTGTTTTCAGCCCATGATACAAACTTCAAATGCCTCTGATTACTTATTTGAATAAAAGGTTTTTCCGTATTGTTTTATTTTTTCTTAAAACACAACTGATGAAAATCTATGTGCCCTCCCTTCCCCACTGTGGTATAATAAGAAATATATTTGGTGTTTGTCCCTGGGGTCTGGCATGAAGATCCTAAAACCCTTGGGATTTTCTGAATGATAGGAGTGTCTTTTGTCATTTATAAGGAGCCATTTGAGCTCTCCTGAGTTTATGCCAATGAATGACCTAGGGTGGGGCCCCTAGATAGCCTCAGGATGGGCTGGTCACCAGAAAAACCAAGTGATTATAGGCCTGGAACTTTTAGCTACATCAACTGACTTCTGGGAAGGGGAAGGGGGATGGCTACAGATTAAGGTCTATAAAATCTCTTGAACAACAAAAGTCGATGAGCTATCACGTTGGTGGACACATCCACATGCTGGGAAGGTGGTGCACTCCAGTTCCATGGGGACTGAAGCTCCTGTGCGCAGAGGCTTTCCAGACCTCATCCTATGTACCTCTTCATCCAGCTGTTCATCTGTATCTTTTATAATATCCTTTATAATAAACCAGTAAAAGTAACTGTTTCTCTATGTTCTGTGAGCCGCTCTAGCAAATTAATCAAACCCAAGGAGCGGTCATGGGAACCTCCAATTTACAGCCAGTTGGTCAGAATCATGGGTAACAACCTGGACTTGTGACTGGCGCCTGAAGTGGGGGCAGTCTTAATGCGACTGAGCCCTTAACCTATGGGATCTGATGCTATCTTCAGGTAGTGTCAGAATTGAGTTAAATTTGTAGGACACCCAATCAGTGTCTGCGAAGAATTGGAGAATTGCTTGGTGATGATGAATAAATGACAAGCAATAAGTTATATTGGAGTATATGAGGAAGCCATTTGGGTTAAAACTAATTTGGCCTGACTTTGTTTTTCCAAAAGGGCCTGACGTGGCCTGTTGAGCATGCATTTTACATCTGCTTTAAACATTTACTATGCCCCAAAGGCAAGAATTATGCCCCTAAAGATAGGGATGCAAAGTCCCCCATGTTGGCATTTCCTTTAGGATAAGCATCTCTCCCTAAAAACTAAGAATTAATTACTGACCTGCTATACTCGTCTTGTGACCACTTGCCTTGTGACCGCCTACCTGCTCGCCACCAATCTGCTGTGCCAGCTAAGCATCTCGTGACAATTGTAAAAGGGACATTCCTAGCATATGTGATGTACGCTCTTTGTTCCAAGATGGTATATAACCACTCTGTACACCCTACTTCTTTGGTGCCCTTCCCTTCTTGGGGAAGGAAGGCCCCAGGCTAGTCTTCAGATCTGGCTTATAATAAACTCACCCCAATTTTGATTTATAGATTGATTATGCATTATTTTTGTCAACAGTGGTATTGGAAAACACACATCGGACCCAGCAATCAATCACATTTGGCCTTTTAGGCCAAATGGTCTCATCATCAGTGTTCTCCCATCTTTTTGTTTTGTTTTGTTTTTTTGTGAGGAAGACCAGCCCTGAGCTGACATCCGATGCCAATCCTCCCCTTTTTTGCTGAGGAAGACTAGCCCTGGGCTAACATCCGTGCTCATCTTCCTCTACTTTATATGGGACACCGCCACAGCATGGCTTAACAAGGAGTGCATCGGTGTACGCCCGGGATCCGAACCCGCGGATCCCGGGCCGCTGCAGCAGAGCGCGTGCACTTCACCACTTGCGCCACCGGGCCAGCCCCAGTGTTCTTCCATCTTTCGTCAGTCATGGTTTGGCACAGTCCTTCTTGAAGATAGAAAGATGAATTTGGAACCTTTCAAAATTCCTCCAATTCTGATGACTTCATGTTTATATCCCTAGATTTAGTTATCTGCAACCCACAAATGCTACTAACAATGAAAGCTAAATAATACTTTTGCATTATTTCTTTTCAAATTTCTGATCCCTGTAGATCACTTTTCTGTGCCAGAGGAAACTATGTGGACATGCTCAAAGAAAGAATGCAATGTCGCCAGGAGCTCCCCTGCTGCCACCCCCTGAGGATAATGAGTGCTGAGACATGGACTAGCATCAAGGCACCATCAGCCGGGAGTGCTTGTGTGGGGCTCCCTAATTCTGGGCTCTAATGAAAACAGATAGACTTTCTGACTTCAGCAGGCATTTGACATACAAGAAATTTGACTATAATTTGACTATAGTATTGTGAGGTGATTTTTGTTTCCCAGGTCAAATTTTATTCTAGCTCAGCACCTGGCTCAGGTGCTTTGATGGCATCACCACTATCACTGGAAGCCTGGCACAGCACCAGATTTTCTCAGTAAATCCATGTATTTGCAGTTTGCAAAGTGATCAGATCTTATCTTAGTCCATTCTGGCTACTATAACAAAAATACCATAGCCTGGGTGGCTAAACAAGAAATATGTATTTCTCAGACTGGAGGCTAAGTCCAAGATCCAGACGCTGGCAGATTCCGTGTCTGGTGAGAGACTGCTTCCTGGTTTGTAAATGACTGCCTTCTGGTACGTCCTCACATGATGGAGAGCTAGATTGAGAAGAGACAGTATTGTGGACTGAATCGTATCCCCTCAAAATTCATATGTTGAAGCACTCACCCCCAGTACCTCAGAATGTAACTGTATTTGGAGACAGGGCCTTTAAAGAGGTGATTACGTTAAGATGAGGACTATAGGGTGAGCCCTAATCCAATCTGACTGGTGTCCTTATAAGAGGACATTAAGACACACAGAGAAACACTAGGGATGCGTGTGCACAGAGGAATGACCACGTGAGGACATAGTGAGAAGTGGCCATCTGCAAGCCAAGGAGAGAGGCCTCAGAAGAAACTAATTCTGCCAACATCTTGATGTTGGACATCTAGCCTCCAGAACTGTGAGAAAATATTTTTCTGTTGTTTAAGCCACTCAGTCTGTGATATTTTGTTATGAGAGCCCTAGCAAACTAATACAAACATTAATAGACAATTGTTAATAAGCATTTGAACGAACAAAATAAGAGACTTCTCTTTGAGGCTACAGTGTGAAGCAGAAATAAGATGGCCCAATGATTTTACAGTTTCACCCTTGTTTCTAGGATATATGGAGGGAAAGGGCATCCCCCATGAACCTCTGTGAAACTGAATTGGGCTGATTCTGGATCTGGATTACTGCCCAGTGGTAAACTATTGACCATACATCCTGGTTTTCACCCGTTGTAGACCAATTATTGTTTATTAATTCTTGGCAGTGCCCACTTTGACTTTGAAATGTGTACTGGTTTATATGACAAGTTATATGGTCATCTTTACAGGTAAGTTGGGGTAATGTGCCTCATTCAGCTGAGAGCAGAAAACCAAGCAACAGTTTCCCAGGATGATTTGCTGAAGGAGAAAAGGATCTAAGAGTCATTGGCTCTGTGGCAGGCTCATACTAAACAACAAACCGGCAAGGAAACAAATGAAAAGCAAGATTTAGTACATTATTATAGGCCTTTGTACCATACACACACACACACACACACACACACACACACACACACACAGCATCAGCCTGGAAACCCTCCACCATACCCAAGTCTAAGTGCATGGGGTTGCATCCGCGCCTCACCTCCCTTCCTCTATATTCTTTCAAAGTTTTTCTAAGTAATTTTAGCTTTTGTGATTTCTCCCATTAAGCCCGCCTTTTAAAAGGAATTCCCCTTTACTTGGTTCCATCTGCATAAATACATGTGGGCCTAAGGAAGAGATCCCACCATGTAATGGATCTGCTCCCCTCCATTTCCTCCCTCTGCACAGAGGAGAATAGGATATTTCCCCTTCTCCCAAGTAAACTGGCTGACGGGTAGAACTGGATGAAAATGAAATTTTAAAAGAGCAGCTGTAAAGAGAGTAGTTCCTGAATGTTCTCTCCACAAAAAATAATTGTAATTACATGTGAGGTGATGGATGTGTTAACTAATCTTGGTGTGGTAATCATTTCACTATATATATATATGTATCAAATCATCACACTGTACACCTTAAACTTACACAAAGTTATATGTCAATTATATCTCAATAAAGCTGGAAAAATATAAGGGCAGCTATAATGAGGAAGACGGCTAGCAAGCAAAAGTAGCTCAAGGAAAAATAAAATTTTAATATGAAATAACAGGAACCTAGGGAAGTGGCCGCCTAGATGCTATTTTTATTTTCAGCATTTCAGGTTAACACAGATTGAGTTAATGATGTTCTCCTATAGCTCCCAGGCAACTCAGAAATGGCAGGGCTCAGGCTAGCAGGGATGCACTTCCTGCAGATTTGGGATGGATAAGAAGCCAGGCCTGGGGCTTGTGTTCAGTCCCCCAGCTGCAGATATAGAGGAATGTAGTGTTATATCAGAGATTTTCTATTGCACCCTAGACAATAGGCAATTTTCACAGGTCCTCTCCTTGTCAGTTTCACCAGTTTGAATCAACTGCTCAATTTCAGTAGCTAACAGTCTTTTTTACTGAAGTAACCCCAGAGGTTCAATGATGGAAAATGAGCCATATTAGAGTAGGGGATCATTTAAGAATCCTGAATTCCATTTCACTCCTGGTGTTTATGTTTTCCATGGGAGACATAAAAATGTGTAGGTTCTGAGAAAGGAAATTTCTGAAACCCTAATGAGAAAGCTTGAGATGTTTCCTGCTGTTAACAGATTGTTAAAGACCAAAGAATCAGCTCAAACCGAGTTCTACTTTTTGAGTGACTGGTGATTGCTATTTGGAGATTTTAAGTCAACCTTTTCAAGTCAATGAGGATTGATAGGGCCATTTTGAAGTTCCAGCTCCACTTTCTTCTTTAGAAACATTTTCTCAACATATGCCTTTTATGGACTTATTTAATTATTTTCTATTTAATTATTCAAAAACCTGACTCATGAATGCTTCATGAGCTTCAGCAAGTAGTGTGTGTGCGTGCTCATGCACATGTGTGTATATAATTTCATGTGCACCCTTTGGACAACTCTCTGTATATTTTCTAGATAATTATCTGCATTGGGGTCATAGTCTTTGGACTGTGAACTCTAAGAGGACTATTCTTAGGTATACTATTATTGTACTCTATTATTATTTGGTACTCAAAACAGAAACATGATGGAGGTGGTGAAAGGAGAGCACCTTTCCTGAAAAGAGAAATGGAATTTTTTCATTATTCATATCATATTATAACTAATATCATTAATTCACACTGTGATATTTTGTTATATTCAAATATTATGATATTTGTATTACGGAATTTTTTACAAAGAAACGCATTCAAGAGAGATGATATAAAGACATTCAGCCTGATATGACCTATAAAAGCAGAAGTCGTGAATGTTTAGTCTTCCCATCAAGCCCTTGGCCTCTAGACAGCATCTATTTTATGTTAAATGCATTGTCTATTGTACTCTTATTGATTTTTTTTATTGTGGCAAAAAACACATAACATGGAATTTACCATGTTAACCATTTTTAAGTGTACAGTTTAGTAGTGTTAAGTATATTCACATTGTTGTACAATGGATCTGCAGAACTTTTTCGTCTTGCAGAACTGAAACTCTATAGCCATTAAAGAACAACTGCCCCTTTTCTCCTCTCCTAAACCCTAGCAACCATCATTCTACTTTCTGTTTCTAGGAATTTGACTACGTTAGATATCTGATATAAGTGGAATCATACAATATTTGTCTTTTTGTGACTGGCTTATTTTACTTAGCATAATATCCTCAAGGTTCATCCATGTTGTAGCATCTGACAGAATTTTCTTTCTTTTTTAAGGCTGAATAATATTCATTGTATGTATATACCACATTTTGTTTACCCATTCACACACGGATGAGCATTTGAGTTGCTTCCACCTCTTGGCTATCGTGAATAATGCTGCTATAAACAGAGGCATGCAGATATCTATTTAAGACCCTGCTTTCAGTTATTTTGGATATATACCCAGAAGAGGGATTGCTGGATCATATTGTAGTTGTATTTTTAATTTTTTGAGGAACCACCATACTATTTTCCATAGTAGTAAACAGTACCTTTTTACAGTCCTACCACCAGTGCACAAAGTTTCCAATTTCTCCACATCCTCACCAACACTTGTTATTTTCTGTTTTTCTGATAGTAGCCATCCTAATCGGTTTGAGTCTTATTAATTTTTGACTAACAGGTTCTACAACTTCTATTAGAGTCTATTTCAGTGTCCTATAATATTCAGTATTGAAATATCTTAGTTTATGTTTGTTTATTCACTCACTCAGCCTTTGTTGAGCACCTACTTTGTGCCAGGGATAAGGGGATATAAAGACTTTTTAGAAAGACATCTTGCATGCCGTCAGAGAGCAGACAGTCTCATCAGGGACAGACCTGTAAATACACAGTCATGTGTTTACATGTGATACAATACATTACATTTACATCACATAAGCAATGTTGTGAGTGTCAAAATACACTCAGGTGCAACGTGACGGGGCAGTACTAAGGAGGGAGTACTTAACTGCTTGGGGAGAGAACCCCAAGGAGATGATGGTTGAGCTGATTCTTGAAGCATAAGCTTCCTAAGACAGAGAAGGAGAAAGGAAAGGCCTAGGGGGTTTGCATGTGCTCAAGTTTAGGAAACCACCAGCTGTGTTTCCTATGGATGTGGTCAGAGCACAGGATACGTGGTGGAGTGTGACAAAGGCACAAAAGAATGTGACAAAGAAAATGACTGAGTTAATGCTAAAATGTAGGCAAGAGTCAGACATGAAGGGCCTTGTGTGTCATACTCTAGAAGAGGATGTCACTTTCACGATCAGAGAAGTGACATGGATGGAAAATGTAGTAGGGCTGGTGGAGGTGTGGGGAGGATGAGATTGAAGATAAGGAGGACAATTCAGAAATTTCAATTGTCCTTATACGGGTGGAATCACATATGAAATGTTAATGTAGGACCAGATTCAAATGATACTTAGGAGTTGACAATATGGGCTCTGATGAGTCATTTGATGTGGCTCCTATTGGAAGTTGAGGAATCCAGGATGACTCTCAGATTACTGATTTGGGAAAATGGGTGGATGGTGAAGGGATTAACCGACATGAGAAAATAGGAAGAACAAGCATGCTGTTGGTGCTTGTTGCAGTGGGGACCCCAAGAGGACGACAAGGAGATAGAAGAGGTATGAAGTATAGATATAGAAAGAGAGATGCTTAGAGGGACAGTTGGAAAAATGAGCATGGATCCCCGGAATAAGGTCTGAGCCAGAACAACGTAGATCTGGATGTCACCACCGACAAATTAGTAAAGCCCATGGGAGGGGATGACATCACTCAGCAGACCAGGCAGAACAGGTGGAGAAGATTGAGGACAAAACTCCAGGGAAGCCCGGCTTTTACAGGGTGAGAGATGCAGGAAAAGGTTGGAAGAGCCAGAAGAAAAGAATTCTCTGGTTGGCCAGGAAGTGAGATAATGACTGAAAATTGTCCAGTAAATTTGGCAACCAGATTATTGTCACCTTGGCAAGAGCATTTTCAGTGGATTGATGACCATAGGACTCAGGTTGCAGTGACCCAAGGGAGGTGAGAAACTGAGAATCCTAAGTGGGGAATACTCTCGAGGTTTTTGTAAAAAGAAGAAAGGGTAGGAGAGGTAGCCGAAGAACTGAAAGAAAGTTATTATTTTTTACTTTTTTTGTTTTTCTGAGATGAGTATGTTTTTAGGCTGGGAGAAAGGAACCAGTGGAGAAAGAAAGACTGGAAATGGAAGACAAAGGGGAAAATTGATGAAACAAAATCCTGAAGTGAAAAACTGGATGGGCTCAAAAGTGCAAGTGGAGACATTAGTATCGGGCAAGAGGAGGTAAGAACAGATGTTCTGGGGCACATCTTTCTCTTATGTAAGTGGAATCTTTCCTTCCTGCACTTTACAGCAACTCTCAGCAAAGATGGAAAATGGATCGACGTCTTTCTCCGTTATTCAACCAACCAGAGAAATACAAATCCTGTTATCTAAATTTCTCCTCCTTTTTTAGCCATTTGAATACCAATTAAATCTTTTGTAAAAATCACCTTTAGTTTGAATGATCCAAAAACAATATAAGGATTCTCCTAGGTATTGCTCCTTAGGATTTCCCAGCAAAACAGGAATCCTGAGTTCATTGATGGCAGGGTTGCTAAGCAACCATGTCACTATCTAACATTATCTACCAAAATGGCCTGAAAAGGAAATAATCTGACTTTAAGTGCAAATGTAACTCCATACTTCATTTTGCTCTCTCCCCTTCCCCCATAAATTTGGCGGTCTTTACGAAAGGGAAAATTTGCCATAAAACACAAAGGATATTGGTTTCCTTAAAACTGACATTTGTTAAGTCATTTGGCCCATGATGCAAAAATAGTACCTATGTCCTTTCCAGAACAGAACCCAGGGAAATTCTGAAGAGCTGTTAGGGTGATTTCATTTAGAAACTTGCCCATCCATTATACATACAGTTGCATCATGTTTGTCACTAGAGAAAAACAGAAAAGATTTGACATAGAGAATTATAGATAGGACTTAAGTATGAACATTTTTTATGAGCTTCAAGGGACTATTTTCTTCAGCAGAGTACAAGATGGTGATAAATATAATATTTACTATTTATGCTTATATTTATTATTAAAATTTTTGATGATAATGTACTTTGTATAACACTGAAATTTATAACATTTAATGCTTATTGACTGCCATTTTTTTTTGGAGAATAGTAGCTCTAAGATGGATTATGATGATCGAGGGACTGGAAAGAGGGCTCATATTGATTTGGTACCCGCTGTATTCTGGGAAGCTTGCATACGTAATCTCATTCATCTCTCAAACCTGCGAAATAGTTATTATCCTTAGCTATTCACTACATCTACGTTTATTAATTTAGGGAGAGAGAAACTTACTGGAGTTGCTCCCAGGTGTATGTTTTAGATCGAGGACAGTCTCCTCTCTTTTTTCTATGTTTTCTAATAGAGCATCCCTTAATCTCTAGAAGACTAAGTGATCCTTACTACTTAAACTCTCTCATTACTCATCATTTCTTATAACTCTTCAGGTACTTTCTAGTACATAACTTGTCAAATGACAAAATGAAAACAATTTAGTAATGAGTTTAATGGCCTTTGCTCAAGGGAAAACAGTCCACGGATTGGGGGAGTACAGTGCCTCACAGCAGTGGAGCACTGATCCAGAGGGATTTGGGCAGAGCGAGTTTTATAGAGTGTTAGAAGAGGCAATGCCTAAACAGGGCATGATTGGCTAGGAGGTCAGAGATTTCCTTATAAGGCAAGCAGGTCTTGTTTTCTAGAGTAAGGTGAGCTAGCTAAGGCTGAGTTGGAGGATTGTGATTGGTGTATATTAGCTCTCTTTGACAGGTGCTGGCTGACTTAGGTTTAGATTTGTGACATGGGCTGGGCCTCTGAGGTGGCCTCCATTTTGTGGGTCTCAGTATATAAATTAACTTTATCAAATTGCTTTCTTACTAAGCACTTTCTTTTACCTGGACTTCTTTTTTACTCCTCTTTTAATGCTCTTATTTTTGCCTTATCTTTGAAGCCCTCTAACATTCCATTTCCTCATCAGGCCCTTCCCAACAGTCCCAGGATTCCTTGATTGTCTGGTGTGTTGACCTCTAAGCCTCTCACTAACACCAGTAACAAACCAAGCCTATCTTATCAACTGACGACACATTCTGAAACCCTGGTGGGTCAATAGATAAGATAACAAGTCCTTCTAGCAAGACTTGAAGTTCTGGGACTGAATAATATCAATATGAATAGAAGACCTTCAAAGCTGCTAAGACGAGTTAGTAACAACGTATGCAGCATAATTGTTAAAGCAAAGAGGATGATGTTACTCCTGGATCCTGTATAAAAAACCAATGAAGATGAAATTGATGAGTGGACATGTCATGAAATGAAATCTAAATTTGACATTTTCCTTCTCTGGTCTACCAGACTAGAACTCTCTGGTAAGAGCACAAATCTCTGGTTACCACTGTTAAATTAATTAACCAAGAAGTCCATTAGACCAAGGTGGCTCTAATGCCTTGGTGGCCCACATAAGCAAACCAAAACCTAAGCCTGTAAATGCCTCAAGATTATGAAATCAAAACCTAAGGACAACCAATCACAAAGAGCCAACTAGGCTTTAAGCTACAGCCAATCAATAATTTCCCTACTTTGCTTTTGCCTTTTCTCTATAAAATCTCTCCCTGAGCTCCTGTCCATGGGGCTTGCCTAACCACTTCCAGTTAAATGGGTACTGCCCCATTTGAATCAATTTTTGCTCCAATAAACTCAAAATTTCTAATATGCCTCAGTTTATCTTTTAACACCACTCTGTGAGAACTATGGATTGAACGAATGTGAGGGAGAAACCGGATGGATAATACCTTAGTAAGATATTGGAATTCTCATCTATTGGTGATTGGTCTTCTCTTTCCTACAAGAGATATCTCATTGCAAAATACACTCTTATTTGTCTCCTCAACTACGTAGATTGTTCCCACTCAAGGCAATGGCCTCTTCTTCAATATCTTCGTGTCTCTAATGCCTAGCTTGGGAATCACTCAATATATATTTCAAGTTGTTGACAATGATGCTGCAATCTGTTCCCTCTAGGTAAAGGTTCATAAATTCTAATCTGTAAAGTCACCTTCCTTCAAGATCTAGAGAAAGAGGTTTTGGAACATTAACTGGCAACCATCTAGAGGCAAATAACTGGCCTCTCAAAAGTGTGTGTGTGTATGTCCGTATGTGCTTCTGGCACATTTTGCACAAGCATCAGAATGGGTTCCCACATCCGCTATTCATCTAAATAAAGACTGTCTATGTCTGAAATACAGTTTGTGAAAGTCAAATTCCCATCCACAATGACATAGAGCTGCCTTTAAAAATGCAATTCACTAGAATTTCATTCTAAATGAATATTCAAAATTAAGCATGCAAAATTAAGAAAATAAATTGATTTTAGTATAGTAAAATTGACTTCACTATAGTTTCAAGAAACTTGGAAAATAAAACTTTGAATTTGGCAAACTTGGCCATAAAAATGCACTGATGTAGTTTATTCTTATCTCCTATAACTTCTGATCAAAAATCAATGACTTGGTAACCTACAGATCTGTTTGTTTGCCTCCGTGACAGCTGAGCTGTTCATAGTTAATGTGGATCCACTGGCTAATAAAAAAGCATGAATTGGAGGACTTTGCTGCCCTGTTTTTGCACAAAAAAATTATCCTAAACTGAAAAATGTTTTATGTTCCTTTACTCCCCTCTGCTGGTAAATTCTAATATAGCACTTAATTTTTAAAAAAAATCAAATCGATAGAAGCATCAATTGTGTTTTTAAAACTATAAGAGAAAATAATGTTCAAAATGTATTCAATCTTTTCCTGAAATGCAATTCTTTCAGTTTGAAATATTAAACACTATTTTCTAGAACAAATCATTGGTCTATATAATTTTTTTCTAGTGTCCAGACATTTTTTCCCCAACTTACACTTTATGCATGGTAAAGAGAATGGAGCCATGTGGAATAGGAAGGGTGTATTTGGCCATAAAACTGAATTCATTTACAAATTGAAAGAGTACCACATTTGTTTATACTAAGTGTTGACATTACAAAACCTTCTCACGTATGTCATTTATTTCTCACAACAATGCCATGAGATATGTACGCACATTCTATTTTTGTGTGTGTGAGGAAGATCAGCCCTAAGCTAACATCCATGCTAATCCTCCTCTTTTTGCTGAGGAAGACCGGCTCTGAGCTAACGTCTATTGCCCATCCTCCTCCTTTTTTTACCCCAAAGCCCCAGTAGATAGTTGTATGTCATAGTTGCACAACCTTCTAGTTGCTGTATGTGGGACGCGGCCTCAGCATGGCTGGATAAGCGGTGCGTCGGTGCGCACCCGGTATCCGAACCCCGGCCACCAGTAGCGGAGCGCGTGCACTTAACCGCTAAGCCATGGGGCCGGCCCAGTACGCACATTCTAAAATATAGAACTTACTCTTCCCAAAAAAGCAAAAAGGATCTCTGCGGTCAGCCTCAGGTAGAACTCTGAAACAGACTCCCGTACTTGGCACCTCCAACTGTTTCCCTCTGCCATTTTCTCTATAAACCCCTCTGTCTCTTCCCCAGGAGACCCATGGTCTAACGTATCAAGGTCTCCCTCTAGAAAATAAAGTACCTGAAACATCTACTCACAGTGTCTCATCTCTCAGGATAATTTGCATTTTAAAAGAAAGTCAAAACTAAAGCCAAAGCAACCAGCTCCTAAAAGGAAATTGCAATTAGCAAGAGGGAGACCTTTTTAGACAGAAAGGTTTTCAGTTGCTACTCAGATCAAAAGGTGGTGGCTTTTGAATCAAGGCTGTTCCCAAGTTCACAAGTGAACGGTGAACACCAGAGAAAAGGTATTGCAATCAGCTTTGTGTGCGTGTTACATTGAGCATGCATTTGGGAGCCAGGCAGATCCAGATTGGATTCTCAGCTCTGCCATTTAAGAGTTTAGGACCTTGTACAATTTTCCTACCCTTTCCAAGCCTCAGCTTTCTCTTCTGTTAAATAGGGATAATACCCATGTCATAGGGCTGCTCTGAGGACTAGTGCCTGGCATGTTATATACACTAAATGCTTGATCCCTCTGCCCCTTGCTCAACAGAGCTTCTCAGATGGCAGAGTAAATTAAGTTTTGCAAAAGGTTAGATAGTAACACCACTAATAATTTCAGTTATGAGGTTGTGTAGGTGAATAGCTCTTTCCTAGGTAATTTTTCATAGGGAACATTTCCTAGAAATATTTCCAAATCAGGCCCCGTAGCTGCTTTACCCAGAATTCCTATAGGTATCCTGTCCTGTCTTGTGGATGTGACATGTACACAGAGCTTCATGGTTCTCTCTGTCCACTCTATCCCTGGGCTGTGAAGCCACTATTTTCAGTTAACAATCACTTCTGCTTGGTGTGGTGCAGAGGAACAGAACCTGTGTAGAGCTAGCTGTCCCTGCTGCGTGGTCAACAGAAGGACAGGCCATGCATTTGAACCAGTCAACATCATAGACGCAGGGGGTCAGGTGCCCAATATCCTTGAGAAACCGTCAACACTCCCTTAACCATCAGCCTGGTCTCAAATCTGTGAAGATGTCTCACCAGCTGGTTCTATTATCACCCATCTCTAGTCTCTCCTTTCGTCTTCAGGGAAGGTTCCAAAGCAATAATAGCTCCCCATCACATCAAGTTCCATTGAGACAGAATTCTATGAATACAGAAGATGGTTCAATGAATTTAAGACTGCTGGCAGGGGTTAAGTGAATCCACCCCTGTTTTAATTTTGGCCATAAAAATGCACTGAGGTAGTTCATTCTTCTCATCTCCTATAAATTCTGATCAAAAGTCATGGCATTAGGATTTTAATGCCTCATATATTCTGTGGATTATAGTGATGTACTTTACTGCCGTGACCTTTCACTATTCTATAATTTGCTTGACTGAGCCTGGAGCTCTCCTCTGTTTACAGCATCATTGACCTCCATAGAGGTGCATGGAATCCATAGATAAACACGCTAAACCTTCAAGGGAAACTTGCCAAGGGAGGGTCCCCACACCAGCCATGTCAATCTAGCAGGGAAATGGGGATGCTGCCCTTTTCCCTTACATTAAGCATTTGGAAGTAACACTCAGCAGAGAAGACTTTTGGTTCTGAGGGGCAGGGAGAAAGGATCACATTCGAAAGATCCTGGAGAAAAGTTCTACACACAGTATGGCACACGGGAAAGACTTTCTCTCAGCTTTCAGCATTTCATCCAGCTGTCACAATTCCCTAAGGGCTGAGATTTCTGACTTTGTAGCCGCTACAAGTACCTGTAATAATAATAACTGGCACTTATTGAGGTCTTCAATGTACCAGGCAAAATGCTGGTTTCTCATGAGTCACGTTATTCTCATAACTCTTTGAGGTGGATACTTTAACAATTTCCATTTTGCAGATGAGGAATTTGGAGCTCAGAGAAGTTAGATAATTTTCCCATAATTAAGAGCTGGAATTCAAACCCTGGTCATCCGACTTCACTCCCCCTGGTGGCCATAAAATTCAGATTTCCTGCTGCACAGAGCATAACTGACTGACAGCCTCAGCTGCTGGCCCTCTGGATCCACCATGTTATTTGCACCATGGGTGGCTCCCAGCCAGTGAGTGAGGGTTGCTAGTGCTGGCCCATTCCTGTGGGATACAACACTCCTCTAACACGCGACTTAGAGGAACTCCCCATCAGCTTGGCCAAAACTTCTTAGAACTGTGCTGTATACCCAATCCTCCTTCCTTCCCCCTCCCCGTTCACAGGTGTCAGGCCTGCATCATGATCTAAAGGCTCTCCCTGCCTACTCCTTCTTCCTCCCGTTTATGCTTCACAAGCATTTCCCCCAATCAATCTCTTGCATATCTGAACAGTCTTGGTGTCTACTTCTTGGAGGATCCAAACAATATACCAGCCCCACCTTATTCTGGAGAGTGCCATAAACCTCCCTATCCTTGTCTGCTGACTCCAAGGGTCAAGCAAGAATTGCCAGTGACATGTTGGATTGATGGAATGTCTGTCTTTAAAGGCCTTTGATGGTTTCAAATGATTATTTCCCTCAAAGCCATTCTGTCTTCTTCTTTTAATGAGAAAATGTGTATGATCTACAACTACGTCCAAATTTCTTAGATCTGAGGGACCATAGAAATATTTGACTAAAGCTTGGAGACACAGAATGAGTGCAGACAGGACAGCCCACCAAGTGTGAGAAAAGCAGCCCTGAAGGGTGTTCTCATGGGTTTACACAAATTCAGTGCAGAGGGCACCAAAGCTCATTCCCCAAACAGCAGCCACCAAGTGCTTTGAAATAATGAAAGAAAGAATCCAGCAGTCAAATTCCAGAAAGTGCAGCCTCATTCCCTCCTACAATGGTGTATTAAAGACCCCTAGAGATCCTAGTGCAAGGAAACTGGTTTAAATCCCCACATTTTCTTGAAAAAGGATCTGCTTTTTAACACTCCACGGAACTAGGGATCTGGATCTGTGCATATAAACACATTGGTCTATAGTTTCCCGTGCCTTCCTCTCGTCCCAAATCTAGAGTCATTTCATTTTCATCCTCAAGGTGTTTTCTTGCTTTTGTTTGTTTACTGTGCTCTGTAAGAGTGGCAGCTAATAGGAATTCCTCATTCATTCATTCAAAAAGCATTCACTGAGAACTTTATTCAAAGTTCTGAGCTACACTTTGTGGGAAGTAAACATGAACTTGGCCCCTGCCTTCCCAAGGGACTTGGACCTAGAGGAGGAAAGGTAAACCATGCAAATAAATCACTCAACAGAAGCTGCTCCTGACAGCAGGGAGCAGGGAAGTTTGCGTGGGAGAAGTCAAGTCACCTTCATGCTGGCTGACAAGTGTCATCTTCCTTCACATTGATTATAGCTCCATTTAATTTTCAAAATGGAAATAACTTCACTTTTTTTTTTTTTGTGAGGAAGACTGGCCTTGAGGTAACATCTGTTGCCAATCCTCCTCTTTTTGCTGAGGAAGATTGGCCCTGAGCTCACATCTGTGCCCATCTTCCTCTACTTTATGTGGGACGCCTGCCACAGCATGGCTTGATAAGCGGTGCATCAGTCTGTGCCTGGGATCCAAACCTGTGAGCCCCAGGACACCGAAGTGGAGTGCCCAAACTTAACCGCTACGCCACCGGGCCGGCCCCAGAAATGATTTCACTTTTTAATGATTATAAAGTAACATATGTGTGTTGGTTTCCTAGGGCTACCATAACAAAGTACCATAAACTGGGTGGCTTAAAACAACAGAAATTGATTCTCTCACAATTCTGGAAACCCGAAATCTGAAAGTGAGGCAGGGCCGTGATCTTTCTAAAACCCGTAGGGGCGAGCCCCTGCTGACCTCTTCCGAGCTTCTGGTAGTGGCCATCAGTCTTTGGCGTTGCTTGGCTCGCTGACGCCGCACTTCAGTCTCTTCATCCATCATCACATGGCGTTCTCACCTCACATGGCTTTGTCTCCTCTTCTTACAAGGATACTAGTCATATTGGATTAAGGACCCACCCTACTCTGGTATGACTTCATCTTAACTAAGTACATTAGGTCACATGCAAAAAAGGTCACATTTTGAGGTTCTGGGAGTTAGGATTTCAACATATCTTTTTGGGGCACAGAATTCAATCCATAACAATATACTCATTATAAAAAAATCAGATGATAATAGCAGAAAAGCACAAAGAAGAATGTAAAAGTCACTTGCAAATTTACCACTCAGAGATCATCACTGTTAATGTCTTTCCATTTTTCTTGGCATATACACAAAGTACAACCACCATACATACAATTTTGTGACTTGCTTTTTCTCAATTATATCTTGGACATCTTCCAAGCCAATAAAATATACAACGCACATAATTGACACACAATAATCTATCTAATCAAGCCTGTACTGTGGTTGAAGGCATTATTAAACTGTCCACTTCTTAGCTTTATAAAAGACAGAAAAGTTCTCAAGCCTTAATGTACTTATAGTTTTTATTTAATCATTTTGGCATATCTATCATTATATTCTTCCATCTCATTTTTCCTACCTTCCAAGAAAAAAAAAAAGTCAGCTTGAATTTCTTGCTCCAGAACAGAAATTACTTCCTAAAGAGAAATATATGTTGGTCTGTTTGACTCATAAGTCTCAGAAACCTATTAGTCTATGTTTGACATTTTTTGTCAGTCGTTTCAGAGTTGGCACAAGTCCTGAACTATTCTTTTGGATATCAGAACGCCACATAAGGCAACCTCAAGGGCAAGAGAAAACCTTGTGATCTGAGAGAATAGAAGACCTAAAATTGTTTGGTCAGATGATCACATTTCTCCTCTAAATGCACTCTACTTTTTATTTGTTTAATTTGCATATTAAAGTACAACAAAACATTTTGTTTGGTTTTCCCACCTAATAACCCAGAATAAGAAACATTTTTGAGCTGAGACCATTGTCTTTTGAGCCTAGACCAGAGCTTCTAATACTTTAATGTACAGACAAATCACCTAGGAATCTTACAAAAATGGAGATTCTGATTTAGTAGGTCTGGAGTAAGGCCTGAGTTACCTATTTTCTAACTAGTTTCCAGGTGATGCCAGTGCTGCTGGCCCACGGACCACATTTTGATAGCAAGGTTCTAGTTGAGAGCACTGGTTAGGGAAAACTATCAACCCTGTATCTTAAGCTGGGTTGCCTGAAAAACAGACACTGAGATGGAAATTTGCGTGCAGGAGGCTTGCTGGGGTGAGCCCTTGGAATAACACGAGTAAAGGAGTGAAGGAAGCAGGATTGGGCAGATGGAGAGGCTGAGCTGTGACACAGTTGCCACACAGGCCTCAGCCCATCCTATAGGAAGCTCTGGAGCTAGGAGGCCCTTTAGTTGTCTTGAACTGAGGCAAGGGGGCCAGGCCTACGTACCCCCACATCCACCAGACGTGGCATGCAGACTGCAGACTGCCCCAGGGAGGAGGCATCTTCTGGTATGAGGCAGCTCCCTTCCATAAGAGCAGTCCTCAGAGGGGACTGGGCTGTGAGCCTATCTGTAGCCAAGACTCCTGTGAGAGGAGAGAGAGCGAGCACCTCAGCCGTGGAGGGGAATCTAGGTGAAGCACCTTGGTGTTCATTACTCTGGTGATAGCTCCAGTAACCTGAGGAAATCCTCATATCATTTTCTGTCTTAGTCAAGTCCAAATTTAAGACAGACATTTCTCCTAATGTTTCCATTTTATTAATAAATGGAGTCATGTGTCTATGCAATGTGCCAGGCCTTGGAGCTGTGATTTCAAGGACAACCATTTTGGCTTTACAGAGAAAAGCTCTGGATCTGATTTGAGAGTCTACACAAGTCTTTTTAGTTCAAGCAGGGATGCAGGAAGAAAGTTCAGGGAGGCACTTTGGCAGATACTTGATTGATGAATTTCACAGAAAAGAGAGCTAGGTGAGATAACATCTAAGGAAAATGGTGTGCACCATCTAGTGGCACTAACTATAATCAAAGTCTAATCTGTCAATAAAGATGATTTCCCTTTACCTAGTAAGGTGCTCTACGGGGCCTTCAGTAGCAGTGCTTTGCCACTTTTAGAGGTAGGTGTGGGAGTGAGGTAAAATAAAAATATGTGGGGCTCGATAGCCATATGAAAAAAGATAAAATTGGATCCATTCTTTATTCCACACTGGATAAATTCCAAGTGGGTCAGAGATCTAAACATAAAAAATGAAACCACACCAGTACCTCCAAAAAGAATGAGTGAATTCCTTTATAAGCTGGGAGTGGGGAAAATATTCCTAACTATGACTCAGAATCCAGAACATTAAGGGAAGAGATTGATTAACTACAATTTAAACAAAAAAGCAAAGCAAAAATTTCCATGAAAGCCATTTAAAAAGTTCAACTTACATCACAAAGGGCTAATATGTAAAAGATTTCTAAAATTTTTTTAAAAGGCCATCTCGATGGAAAATAGGCAAAGGATGGACATTTCAAATAACAAGAAATGCAAATAGCCCCTAAACAGGTGAAACGGTTGATTTGTTTATTTCACTTTGCTTTCCATTTTAGAGGTTGCTTTTAAATTTTACTTTGTATTTTAAACATGGTAACCATGATTGCAAGGTCAAACTATGAAACAAGATATATTCAGAGATCTAACTTCCATTCCCGTCCCCCTGCCCCATTGTCCTTTTTCGTTAGCCTATTGGTCACCATTTCTATTAGATTTTGGTTTACCTTTCCATTGTTATTTTTGAAAATAGAAGCAAGTGTCTGTTTGCGTATGTATTCCTAACCCCTCCTTACACAAAAAGTAGCACACTACACACATTCTTATTGCCTTGCTTTTCTCCCTTCACTTCATAGGTGTATATCTCCCACATTTCTTAACAGACTCATCGTACGTCACTGTATGCACATACCATTTGAAAAGATGCTCCACCTGATTCATAAAAAGATAAATGCAAAACTATATTGAGATACCATTTCCCACCTATCAAGTTAGCAAAAATCTATGAGTTCGACAGCGCACTCTTATTGGAGAGGCTGTGGGGAAACAGGGACTGTCATACATTGCTAGTGTGAATACAAAATCACACAACTCCTGTGAAGGTGAATTTGGCAATATTAAACAAAATAACATGTTCTTTTACCCTCTGACTTAGCAATTCCACTTGTAGCAATCTATGCTAAAGATCCATTAACAAAAGCAAATCATGTGTGCACGAGGGACTTTTTGTACTAGCAAAAGACTGCAAATAGCCTACATATCCATCAATAGAGGCCTCATTAAATAAACTATGATACATCCATCTATAATCAGAGAAGAATAATGTCTAGTTCATTTAAAACACAGTATTTTGTCTGTACATCCCTAATGGGATATAATACGAAGAAAAAAAGAAGCACAAACTTAAACTTTACTAAGCAGTCTTGTTAGCAATATTGTTATTCTGTTCTATATAAGTATATGTGTGTGTGTATATATATATGGATAAAGCAAATAAGTAATTATGTTAATATCTTTAAGAACCAATATTTTCATCTTAATAGAAAGGAGACAAAACCCAAAATCAAAGAGCTGAGCTTTAAAAAAGGATCAGGACGTAGATAGAAAAAGGTGCTTAGTATTCAAGAGCAGTCGTGAATCTTTAAGAAAAGGAAATCTGAGACATCTAAAATCCAAAACAATGTGAAGTTTGGGGGAGGGAGAAGGCTAAAGACAACATAAGTAATTTTTTAAGTTATGTCTGAAGCAAGAAGAAAAGAGGGAGACAGGAACCAGCCTAACAAGACAGGGTCATCTGCAAGGCCCCTGGCCTAACAAGATAAGGCCCCTAACCAACCGGCAAGCTAGGAGAATCAGAGACCACCTAGATCCACATTTTGCAGTTTGGGGACATTCCTGGGTTTACGCATGCGCCCTAGCACCCAGGAGTCCACTGAAGGCGACCCCACCGCCATTAGCATAGTAAAAGTCACACCCAGGGGTGGGGAGCTAGCATGCTAATGATATATGCGTCGCATGTAGTAGCATGCTATGCAACAACGCAGGCGCAAGAACAACCCCACCTCTGCATGCTGTAACAAGGCACACTCCTCTCCAACCTTTGTCTAATAAAAGCCCCACAATCCTGCTCCCTAAGGAGCCGGTTACCTGCCCCTTTACTTCCCGCACAGGTTCCCTTGTGCCTCTCCTGTGCACAAGCTAATAAACTTATTTTTCTACTCCCGTTTGCTGTCTCTCTTGATTTCCATCCTGGGGGACAACAAGAACGCAACGTGCCGGTAACAAGAGGAGGAATGGTTTCATTCAGTCTCTGATGCACCAGTTCCTGTTAAAAGATGGCTTTTCTGCAGTGCCTTTGTCTCCTAAATGCTGGTCCCACTCTCTCCATCCCCCCGCTTCACTTTTTACCAAGTTAATTTCTACTGATTCTTCAGATCAGTTTCATCATTGGTTTGTTGTGTTCCCCACCCACTATCAAGGATCTTTTATTTTAGTCAATCGTAGAATCGTATTCCTTTCCTTAGTGCACTCCTCTCAGTTGATAATTATGCCCCCATTAAATAATCACTTGATTAATATTCTTCCTCCCTTCGAGGGCCGAAACTGTGTCTGGTTTTGCTCATCATCCTATACTGTATTACATAGTAGGCGCTAAATAAACACTTGTTAAAATAAAGCAACATGCTTAACTTCCATCTTTTCCCGTTTCTTCAGAGAATCTTCTTTAGATTGGGAAGGGTAGAACACCTAAGGACTTGAACTCCACAAGTAGCAAAATGATTCTAAGAAAACGTTCCCTACTCAAATTCGTTCATTCGGCAAATATTCGTTTAGCCTCTGGCACTGTTAGGCAATGGGGATACAACATTGGATAAGGCAGATAAAGTTCTGTCGCTACTCTTACCGAGTATATACATCGGCATGAGGCGGGGTGGTAGTAAATGTCTGCTATAGTGTCTGTATTTAAATTGAATCCAAGTTTCCTGCCCTAAATGAATTACATCCCAGAAAACAGAGAACACCTTGATGGGATCGCAGATGTTTGCTAATAGAAAAGCAGCTTGGGGACGAGAGCTGGGTATGTGCAGTCCTGTTTGTCAACAAAATAGCCAAGGTGTCAGCAATGTGTGCGCGCGGAGCCGGGCCCCTCCCAGATCTCCTCATTCCAAATCTCACCCAAGGAGGCTTCTGCAGTTGCCGCCTCCCGCGGACTTCGCATTTCTCCCGCACTCTACTCTCATGACAGGTCTTCTTTGTTGTAAACTACCTATGCGATAAGATTTGAGCGCCACGGTCAGTCTCCCAAATATGGACCAGTTCCTATAGCCGAAGTTCCCACCAAAGACCCTGACTTACGGTTACTGAAATCAGCGTTTGGGAACCCTGACGCAAGTTGTCTCAACTCGGGTTCCGTAGAACCGGTTTCTCCGTCAGAGGGCCTTCAGCCTCAGCCAAGCCCTGAAAAAATGAGAATGAGGTGTCTACTACATTTCCCCGAATATGTTGTCTTAGGCGCAGGCCAGGTGTTTAAAATACGCTTTAAACAGTATTTTCCTCCCAAAATGTGGGTCTGAAGGAGCAAGTAGAACTCATCTTTCTTTTCATGTTTCTTAGTTTTGCCCGCCACGCCCTTCGTGGTCTCCCCTCCGACCGCACCTCACTGGACAGGCAGCTCCTGGCCACCCTCCGAGGTCCTGATTTTGAAAAGAGGAGCGGGCCAATCAGAGTGCGGAGCGCAGTTTGGCGCTGCCATTTGAGCCTGGGCTTCAACTGCGGCTGGGACGGTCACAGTGGCTCCGGTGTCTGCCGAGGCGGTAGGGGCGGAGGCATGAGGAGAGCTGCTTGGCGTCAGTGAGCGCCCGGGATGTGCAGGCCAGGGGCAGCGGGCAGGCTGATGGGGGAGGGAAGGAGCAGCCTGTGAAACGGGGTGACGGCGGCGACCAGCCCGGGCGGGGACCGGGACTGGAAGAGGCGCCTGAGCAGCCGGCTGGTCCGGCGGCTGGGCCTGGGTGGGGGGCGCGGGGACGGAGAGACGGACACCCAACTGAGCCTGCCGGGCCAGGAGGGGCGAGGAGAAGCGTCGTCTTTACAGTTCCGAGCGAGAGGAGGGCAAAGTGAGGTTTGGGGGAAAGGGTATCTTAGGAAGTGGCCGGAAGTGGTGAGAAGCTGGTAACAGACGTTGGTACAAGTAACCGAAAGGATCAGAGAGAAAGAAAGGAGGTCTGTGTAAGTAGCTGAAAGGATCTAGTGACAAGAAAGAAGGTGGTTGTAAGTGAAGGAAAGGTGAGCTTTGGCTAGATCATAGGACTGAGAGAAGACAGTCTGTGGAAGTGGATAAAGAATCAAGGAAAAGCGTGGAAGTGGCTGGAGTCCGGGGCCGGAACAGTGTCAGACGGGGCCGGAAGGCAGCGGAGAAGAGGGTAAACCTGAGAGTGTTTGGAAATTGGAAGACTTGGTGGCGAACGAGGGTCAGGACTCAGATCCTGCCTCGGAAAGTGGGCGACGTGTCCGGGATGTGGGATCAGAGGCTGGTGAGGTTGGCCTTGTCGCAGCACCTTCGGGCTGCCTATGGCATTAAGGTCAAGGGTGACCGAGGGCAGTGCGATCGCAGGAGACGTGAAACAGCAGCCACGGAAATAGCGGTAAGTTCTAGGGAAGGAGGTTTAGGTTAAAAAAAAAAGGCTCATCCTGTACTATCACTTATTACCAGGTCATGCTAAAATGTTCATTCTGTGTGGATCCAAAAGAAAATGGAGTTGTGTGTCTAATTCAATCCAGATGGTCAACAGCTGACATGTAAAGAATAGCATTCTTGATTCTTGACAGGGATTTTTGGTCATTGAGAGAAGTTGGCGGGTTTTTCAACCTCAGCAACATTGACATTTTGAATTAGATAATTCTTGAGGGGTGCGGGCTAGCTGTCCTGTGCATTGTAGGATGTTTAGCTGCATCTCTGGCTTCTACCCACGAGATACAAGTAGCATCTCCCAGTTGTGACAGTTAAAAATGTCTCCAGATATTGCCATTTAATTGTGTTTTGAGCAAGTAGCATGTGGGAAGGGAGACAAACACTACCCCACCACCACTGTTACAGAGTCAGATTTCGAGAGCGACGAGGACGTTTTCCAAATGAACCAGTAGATGAGGAGGTGTGAGAGCATTAGAAATAGGCTTCAGATAATACCTCTATATTCACCAACTTGAAAAAAAAAAACAAGCTTGCTGCTTGGCTATATCATACTTTTGAGACATAAAGCTGTTTTTTTAAGGCAGTAAACGGAGAAGCCAGAGTGAAATGATTAAAAAGCTGTTGATGACTTTTGGGTGGTCAAGGTAAGGGGATTTTGAGATTTTAATATCTCTACTGAATCATCAAGAATTTCATTGTGAAAAATAAAATAAACTGAATATAATACATTTTATTTTCAATTTATGTGCCTAACTGTATGGTACTTTCTAAGTACTTACAGAAGAAAACTAATAAAATTAATTTGCATAGCTCTTAGAAGTCTATAATTTCGGAAAGAAAATAGTACTTGGAGAAGAAAATTACTAACAAAAATAATTTGTATACCTCTTAATAGCATAAATTCTGGGGAAGTTATTTTTATTGTTTGCAGCTTAATGGCAACATTATATTTAAAAACTAGAGTGGTTTCTTCTGATTGTAAAACTGACTCTCCAAGATTTCAAATATAGTTGGTTTTGTATGTATATGAAAGAATTTGTATGTGGATTTTCTTTTCATTCCTTATGAAAAACTGACACCTGCCTTTAGAGTCAGGTAGACCTGAGATTGAATCTTGCCCTACCCCTACTAGGTGTGTGATCTTGAGCTGTTTGTTTAATTTTCCTAAGCTTCAGTTTCCTGCTCTATAAAGTAGCAATAATGGTATCTCTCCTTGGATTGTTTAGGGGATTTGAAAAACAACAAGCTCTGTAAAGACGACTAGCACAGTGTTACATGTCACTCATTCAACTAATGATAATTGTTATGATAATCAGTGGTCTACATACTAATTGATAGTCATGCTAGAAACCCTAATAAAAATATTCTAATAGGGCCAGCCCCGTGGTGTAGAGGTTAAGTTTGGTGCACTCCCCTTTGGCGGCCCAGGCTCATGGGTTTGGAACCCCGGGTGCCAACCTACACTACTTGTCAGCCATGTTGTGGTGGCGACCCACATACTAAATAGAGGAAGATTGGCACAGATGTTAGCTCAGGGCAAATCTTCCTTAGCAAAAAAAAAAAAAAATTCTAATAAAGATATAACAGAAGATCGTTGTGTTATAAGAATGTGATCTAGCAGGATAACTAATTGTTGGAAAACTGGATTTCTTTAGTTCTTTGGTGTTTGTTAGCTAATGATATTTTTGAGCTTTTTAAGAATACCAGAAATCTTTTAAAGATGAGATTGTAAATGATATTTCAATACATCAAATTTAAAAAGCATGTTATTGGTTTTATTTTATGATATTAAATTATAGTAGTTACTTGTGAAGCCAATTGTTGACAATAATGGAGGCTTCTGAAAAAAAACACAACCCTCAATTCTGATTATGTATGACATTTGTAGACTTATAATCAGCTTCAGGATCTGATTTACTTTTGCATTTTGTTTGGTTTCACAGTATCAAGAAAATTCTGATTTACCCAAATAAGGGGTTGCTGATACTAACGTTTTTTAAATAGCTCATCTTGAAAATGATAATCATAACAGCAACAGATATTCTTTGAATTACTTACTCTGTCAGGCACTGATTTAAATGCTTCACATCTTTTCAGTCGTTTAATTATCTCTACAACTCTATGACTTAGGATTTATGTGAGGATACTAAGGTGTAGAGAATGTTAGTATGATCGAGGTCACTCAGCTAATAAGTGGAAGAGCCAGGATTTAAAACTGGCAGTCCTGCCTCTAGGAGCCTGGCTCTCTTAAGCAGTATGCTATGCTGTCTTTTCTATCTTCGTCAATTAAATGGAGCCAGATGCTTGAAAAAGGACTAGTAAAGATTTTGTTAGTCTGTTGAATCATTAACAGTAGTGAATGATTTCTCGTTGTAAATAAGAAATGTATAGGTTAAATAAGATGCTCTTAAAACACAAATGCTTCAAGAGCATTCATGGAGAGCAGATGCATCTAAGCTAAATTAACATTTGTGAGATTAGGTATACCACTTATTTAATTTTATATAAGCAGACATATACAGGCTTGAGTTTATTTTTAAGTCCAGTGCGAAGCTACAGTCTTCATCAGTGACACAGTTTTAAGAAGTTTGAATGCATGCACAAAGATAGTGGCAGATTCTTTATTCAGAGGTGTGTACAAACACTCAAATTAACCAACATACAAGTTTACCTTGGGATCTTCAATGTATTACAATTTGAATGTGAGTAATACATTTGAATGTGACTTTTCAAAAGTAGTTTTCAAAGTAGTTAAATGAAATTTGAATTAAATGTTTGCGGAATCCCTACCTTGGATACTTCAGAACATAGTTTGAATAGCACTCTTCCGTATAGTATGGAAAAGATAATCAGATCTAAAAACAACCACTTCGGTGTTATTTTAGGAAATAGTAAGTGACAGTAATTACCATTATCGATTGATGTATTATTTTGATTATATCAACTTAGTCTTTTGTTCAAGTTAGTATTTATAAGGTGATGGAAGGAAAGTATAAGATCAATATATTATTTATAAGGTCACTGAAGGAACCTTTAGTATTTTTCAGGAAATGTTAGTGTTTTGGGCCAAATTCTGTTTAAGAATTTCCTGACCAAGCACTAACTGGATTGATTTTCCATTATCAGATTGGAAACTGGCAGAATTTCTATGTCACTTGCTTGAGGGCAGTGACTTTATCTTGACCATTTTTATACACCTGGCACCTAGCATAGTGTAAAATAGTTACTTTTTACCAAATGTACTTGAAATAATTGTTTTCATTGTCTTGACTATTTCCACTATTATTTGTATTTCCTGAGGTTGTTATTTGCCTGTTTAAGAAAACTTACATTACGCCTGATATTTATGTTAGAGTAACTGAATTTGTCATTTTAGGGTAAAATATTTGGAGTACCTTTTAATGCATTGCCCCATTCTCTTGTACCAGAATATGGACACATTCCAAGGTAAGCAAAGTTTGAAGTGAAGAATAAATATTTCAAACTGGTGTTTGACTGTTTGAAAGTAAATAGTTGATTGACTCACATTCAATTTGAACTAGCAAATTATTTTATTTCTCAATATTAACTAATGTAAAAATTGTTTTTAAACTTTTACATATTTTAACATTTTAAGTTGTACTCATTCCCAGGAGTGAATTTTAGGGTTCAATAATGAGTAAATGTTAAAATGCAAATTATTTTTGTGCCATTAAGTCAGAATTTTCAATTCTATACCATTCTTTTGCTGCAATTCTGATTATATTCAGTAATATGCTGAATTACCAGTTCAATTATAATTTTCATGTTTTTTTGTTTTAGAAATGTTGGATAAAAGAATATTTAAGCTAAGATATTGGAGTATTTGTGAATAATTATGTAACACTTGAGCTTTTCTATGTCACTTACTATTTATCAATAACCTTTTGCACTGACTGCATCAGAAATTATTAGGGAAGTTTACATCTTAAGGAAATAGTTTAGGGGGTGGCCTGGTGGCCTAGTGGTTAAGTTCGCGTGCTCCACTTTGGTGGCCCAGGGTTCTTGGGTTCAGTTCCTGGGCGTGGACCTATACACTTCTCATCAAGCCATGCTGTGGTGGCAACCCACATACAAAATAGAGGAAGATTGGCACAGATGTTAGCTCAGGGACAATCTTCCTCACTAAAAAAAGAGGAAAATAGTTTAAAAATGTGTATAAAGAAACTATCTTAGGGGCCAGCCCCATGGCTTAGCGGTTAAGTGTGCACGTTCCGCTACTGGCGGCCTGGGTTCGGATCCTGGGTGCGCACCGGGTCACTGCTTGTCCGCCCACGCTGAGGCAGCATCCCACACACAGCGACTAGAAGGATGTGCAGCTATGACATACAGCTATCTACTGAGGCTTTGGGGAGAAAAAGGGGAAAAAAAAAGGAGGAGGATTGGCAATAGATGTTAGCTCAGGGCCGGTCGTCCTCAGCGAAAAGAGGAGGATTGGCATGGATGTTAGCTCGGGGCTCATCTTCCTCAAAAAAAAACGAAACTAGCTTAGCTCTTACTAATTCATTTCCCCTCTATCCAAAGTAGAATTCATTCTGGCTGCTGTAGTCCAACAACTTAGATTTTTAATTGATGCATTGTCCAAAAGCATTTAGTGAAAACCTTGTTGCCTTAGAACAGTTTTCCTTCATTCAGCATATAGGTGTAGATTCACAATCTTCATAAGGTAACCACTAATTTGCTTTTTAAATGACCTATAAAATGTTCATTTATAATGACTTTCAACGTTTAGAATTGCAAAGTCATATCCCTGGTAATAATGACTAAATCTTTGTTGTAATTTCTTTACCTGCTTTTTTTTAAAAAAACTGTTCTGTCAGTTATCCCTCGCCACATTCAGCCGCTGTGCACCAGAACAATGATGGCAGTTGCTTACAGCTGACATCTATTCTAATTTGTTGGTAGCAGCTATTAACTAAGCATCTAAAGCCAACATTGATTATTAAAAATTGTTCAATATAAAGAAATTGAGCACACACCTCTGAGTGTGAGAAGGATTGTAAGGACTGGGATATATCTGACTTTTCTGAGAGGTAATGTTAGGATGAGAAAAAAATCTTATTTTTGGGCAAGTGTAGTAGATGGTAGATATCTTAAGCTATGTACACTGCACAAGGTCACAAGTGGAGAGAGAATAGATAAAGCAAAGAAGGCCTTAGACAGAGCCCTGGGTCATCCCACCGTGTAGAAGTCTGGCAGAAAAGGGGTCTGAGAAGGAGCATTTGGAGAGACAGCAAGAAAACCAGAAGAGTAGTGAAAGAGGGTATTTTCAAGATGAGCAGGGAGTGGTCAAGTGTGTCAAATGCTGGTAGAACAAGCAAAATGAAGACAGTGAATTGATCATGGATTTGGCAAGGCAGGGCCAATTGGTGATCCTGATGAGAGCTGTTTTCCTGGAGTAATGAGGATGAGAGTCTGGGGAGGATTGAGTAGCGGCTGGGATATGAAGAAGTAGAGGCAGTAAAAAAGATAAATCTTGTGCTCTGAGCAGAAGCAGAGAAATGGAGTAGGATTGACGAAAATGTGGGATTGAGCAGGCTCACTGAAGTCATCATGGGTAAAAAACGGGCCTTAGAGTACAATTTAGGAAGCAAGGAGGATAACTAAAAGTAACCTTTCTTCAGAGATTAAAGGGATTTGTGGCATCAGAGCTTCTGAAAGGGAGGTAGTGCTTGGTCTACTCATGTACTTTGGCAGGAGAATAGGATTTAGTAAAATGTGTATCTGGCAACCTGAAAAGATTTCTCTCTTTCAGTTTTCTTGTTGATGCTTGCACATCTTTAGAAGAGCATATTCATACAGAAGGGCTTTTTAGGAAATCAGGATCTGTTATTCGCCTAAAAGCACTAAAGGTAAGCATATTTTTGAACTATAATTTTTCAGTTGTACCACTTTGTGATTTGGTTTTTACAATTGAAATATTTAGAACTATTATATGAATAATTATTATTTTTCTTTTTGGTGAGGAAGATCAGCCCTGAGCTAACATCTGACGCCAATCCTCTTTTTTTTTTTTTGTGAGGAGATCAGCCCTGTGCTAACATCTGCCAATCCTCCTCTTTTTTTGCTGAGGAAGACTGGCCCTGGGCTAACATCTGTGCCCATCTTCCTCTACTTTATATGGGACGCTGCCACAGCATGGCTTGCCAAGCAGTGCATCGGTGGCGCGCCCAGGATCCGAACCGGCGAACCCCGGGCCGCTGCAGCGGCGTGCGCACACTTAACTGCTTGTGCCACCAGGCCGGCCCCCAGTCCTCCTCTTTTTTGCTGAGGAAGATTGGCCCTGGGCTAACATCCCTTCCCATCTTCCTCTACTTTATATGGGATGCCGCCACAGCATGGCTTGACAAGCGGTGCGTTGGTGCGCGCCCGGGATCTGAACCTGTGAACCCTGGGCCGCCAAACAGCAGTACGTGCACTTAACTGCTGCGCCACCAGGCCGGCCCAATTACATGAATTATTGACAGAAATTGAATTTGCAAATAGCTTCATGCAGAAGAACCCCCCCGACCCCTTTTTTTAAAAAGAAATTGTATGTCATTTATATACTGTTTTTTTAGTTTTATTGAGATATAATTGCCAAATACATTTAATTTGTACAACTTGATGTTTTGATATACATATATATTGTGAAATGATCACCATAATCAAGCTATTTATATGTGTAATGCTTTAAAAGTTTACAGATTACTTTCCAATTCATAGTCCTTGTTCCTATAGAGTACTATATGAAATGAAATTTTTTTTAATGTTGTTTTTAGCCTTCTAAAAAGGAGTGATATATATTAAAACAAGAGTTAAGAGAAATTTATTACAGAAAGCTCTTTAGAGTATATTAAAGAGTACTTTATTTGCAGTAAACTTTTAAGTTCTCATATGCTCAAGATGATTATATTCCTTTCAGAATAAACTGGATCACGGTGAAAGCTGCCTGTCTTCTGCACCTCCTTGCGATATCGCAGGACTTCTTAAGCAGTTTTTTAGAGAATTACCAGAGCCCCTTCTCCCAGTTGATTTGCATGAAGCACTTTTCAAAGCTCAACAGTTAGGAACAGAGGAGAAGAATAAAGCTACATTGTTGCTCTCCTGTCTTATGACTGACCACACAATTGACATATTAAGATACTTGTTTAACTTTCTCAGGAATGTTTCTCTTAGGTAAGTAGTAATTAAGTCTTGGCAAATGACAGTTTAATTTCTCAACTAGCTAGATTTTCCCATATAAATAATAAATTAAATTTCATTTGGAATGGAAATTTTTCTAAAAAATATATATTTCCTCACTATAAGAAGTATACCCTGTATAATTTAAGAAACAATATACCAAATGATCTAATATTTCCTTGCTGTCTTAGAGTCATCATTATGAATGCCTTAATGGCTTATTGGTGTTATAGAATTCTTTGTCCACTGAATGGCTTCAGATTACTGTGTTTTTAAAATATTTGTGTTTTGCTTTTCAAATTTGTCCCCTCTCCCTGCTGTCAGTGAGCCTGCTTGTTCTAGACATACTTGCTGCCTTCTAATACTTTCAATTTTCCATGTGGGTTTGAAAATCAAATAAACATGTTCAATTTGTGTGGAAGAACAAAGAGTGGACTCTGGTTAGCATGATTTTTATGACATGTATTAAGCACACAGAAGTTGTATATTTCTGGTTCTGTCTTATTTCAAGCCATTTATGTAGACAGGTAGATGAAGGGTAACTGTATTTTGACTTGTGTTTGACTGATAAAATAAGAGTCAAAATGTGCTAAATAACATTGTTTTAACTTTGTATTTTTATCTTTGGCTCCATCTTATAAGACCTTTTTTCATTTAAGGTCCAGTGAGAATAAGATGGATAGCAGCAATCTTGCAGTAATATTTGCCCCAAACCTTCTTCAGACAAGTGAAGGACATGAAAAGATGTCTGCTAACACAGAGAAAAAGCTACGATTACAGGCTGCAGTAGTACAGACTTTTATCGATTATGCATCAGATATTGGTAAGATGTAGTTGCACTATTAAGTAACAGGATTTGTTTAAATGAGGGAGATCCCAGCTCCTTCCAAGTGGACTATGAAGACAAATGTTAGAAATTTTGTATGTACTATTGAAACATTTTGAGGGGGAGTAGAGGAGAGATCTTAATTGTGAACATTTTTGTTTAGGGCATGTTCCAGATTTTATCCTTGAAAAGATACCAGCTATGTTGGGTATTGATGGTCTCTGTGCTACTCCATCACTAGAAGGCTTTGAAGAAGGTGAATGTGAATCTCCTGGTGACTGTAAGAGAAAGCGAAGACAAAGTGTAGGAGGTAGGTGGCAGTAGCAGTCCCATTTTATGGACGTCCGTGATTTGCTTTTATCTAAAATGCATTTGAACATAAAGAATCATAAGCTGTAGTGTACATCTTTTTGGTGCTCACAGCATAGTTGGAAAGACATGACATATGCATATGAAAAGTAAAAATGACCATATAGTCTGATATTAAGTGCTAGGTCTTTAGCACAAACATAAAACGTGTTCAAAGGGGAAAAGTTTCTGCGGTTGTAATGATCAGGGACTCTTCAAAGAGGAGGTCAAACTGAACTTTCTTGAAGAATGGGTAGAATCTGGGAGAATTGGGTGGAGGGTCAGAATACTTATGTCATATTCTAGATGAGGAGGATATTATGAAGAAAGATTTGTGTAAGAAAGAAGTAGTCTGTCTGTGTCTGTAAATAGACCAGTGTGACTTGAGTGAAGGGTTCATCCTAAGGATTAGGTATGATATTCTGGTGAGCTCAGTGTAAGGCTAAAGGAATTAGAACATTAAGCTGGGTATTGGAGAACCATTGAAGGTTTATGAGTAGAAGCATAACATGATTAAAATATTTTAGAAAATTATCTGGTTTGAAGAATTGAGACTTGGGGGTAGGGAGAATAGAAATGTATGGCAATAATCCAAGTGTGAGATCATGATTTGAAATAGTGATGTGAATTACAAGTATGAACTAAATAATGAAGGAAACATTACCAAGGAAGAATCAAAAAGACCCAAAGTTTCATCACGGTGGAATCAGTCATAAGACGTATCTCCTTCTGGATCAAGAAGACTGAGGCCATTCCTCCTCCAGTTGCCTTAAGAAATATCTTATCTTTTGAGTATCAGAACCAATTGTTATTAACTCGCATTCCTTTTTGAATCTTTTGGCTTATATGGCATTCATTGCCTTCTTCTGTTTCTTCTTTGCCTCCTTTGTAGATTCCCCTTATGCCTTCTGTGTTAGTTTCCTAGGGCTGTTGTAACAAAATACCACAAACTGAGTGGCTGAAAACAACCAAAATTTGTCTCATTTCTGGAGGCTAAAAGTCTGAAGTCAAGGTGTTGCCTGAGCCATGCTCCCTCTGAAACCTGTAGAGGAGAATCTTTCTTGCCTCTTCTTGCTTCTGGTGGCAACTGTCGATTTTTGGCATTCTTTGACTTGGAGCTACATCACTCCACGCTCTGCCTCTGTTGTCACGAGGCATTCTCCCTAGATGACTCTCTGTCCAAATTTCCCTCCTATAGTAACACCAGTCACACTGAATTAGGGCCTACCCTAATGACCTCATCTTAACTTCAGTACATCTGCAAAGACCCTAATTCCAAATAAGGTCATTCACAAGTACTGGGAGTTAGGACTTAAACGTATCTTTTTCGAGGACACAACTCAACCCATAAAACTTGCTACCCTAAATGTAGATATTCTCAGACACAGATCATCTTTGTTACCCTCTTTCCCTTTGTGATTTCATTCACTTCTATAGTTTCAGTTATCGCATCTAAATAGCTGAACACCCGATCTCTATCACTGTTATCTCACAAATGTCAGTTCCACTTTAGTAACGGCCTACTAGACAGACATCTTCACTTCTGCTTTTCCTTGGTGCTTTAAGCTCAGCATTTTGAAATGATCATCTTCACCCTCTTTAAACTGGTTCTGCTTGAACTCCTTTTTCTGTTAACAGCACCACCATTCTCTAGTCACTCAGGCTTTAGAGCATGGTTGCCTAAATCTTACTTTACTATCTATATTCACATAGTTTTCAGGTTCTGTAAGATTCTGTCTGTAGTCTTTACTGCCTCTTTACCATAAGACTCTCCTTCTTGGTCTTTGTGCCTCCTCCTTGAAACTGCCCTGCTTATTGCTGTCAAGGCTGACATTCTTAATGAATAACTCTAATCATGTATCTCACACACATACCCTTTAGAAACTTGCATTGATAATACTGCTATTTATAGCCTGGACTAAAGGTCTTTCCTGGGATTTCTTTAGCGTGCCTTTCTACTGCTTCCTGCCTCTCCTTTAAGCAATCTGTACTTTAGTCAAACTGCATTCTTTATTTATTGTTTTCTAGATGCTTTGTTCTTTTGCTTATACTGTTTATTGATAATAATGTTTTTACTTCCATCTGCCCCTGCTGTTCAAATTATATCCAGTTGTCAAAATTCATCTTAAATGTCAAGCAAGCTTCCCTCCTCTGCCCTATTTTTTTGGGGGGGACAAATAATCTCTTTTCTCTTCCAACATTCTGTAATGTTCTAGACTCTAACAGTTTTTATCTGGTTTTATATTTATTCCTTGTGCAGAACTCTCTTACTATTATATTTAATGCTCTTTGAAGATAGAGACCATGTTTTATTCAGTATTCTTTACTGAATAGGTGTAAACTACTGAATGAATATAATAAATTGAGTTACTGATGTTTAGCTTAAACCCAGAGGTACTTTATTCATTAGACCAGGTTAGGATAGCATTTGTCAAGCATCACTATTTCATTGCAATTTGAAGCTGTTTAGGACCATTAGTGTTTTTTATGTTATAGCTAGCCTTCTATTTTTTTGCATCTCACTTTGAAATGCCACAAACATCATCCATATGATTTGATTGCATTTGCTTTGAAGAATCTTTTGACTTCTTTTTAAATTGTGGAAAAATATGTATAACGTGAAATTTACCATCTTAACCATTTTTAAGTGTACAGTTCAGTAGTGTTAAGTACATTCACACTGTTGTACAACCACTGTCCAGAGGTTTTAGTTTTATTTTTTGTATTTATTATATATGAGTTAGTTACTGTAGCTTGATTTTATGCTTGGTATGACAATTCTCAATGAGTGTATTGCCCCAGAATCTACACAGAATTCCATGAGCAAATTCTTGTAATCTAAGCAAGAGGGATTTTGTCTGTCATAATTTTCCTGCTCTTGCTTCTGTACATGAGTCTGTGTGTGCTCCTCTGTATTGTTATTGCCCTAATTAATGTCTTTCATAGATGGTGGAGCAGTACTAAATTGATTTGATTAATATGATGCCCTTATTAGTGTGGTACTTCCTGAAATACATATAGTAAGCTCATGAGCTATTAAAGGGATTGAGATATAATTTTTCCCTTTCTCTGGATAGGTGGTCTACTTTCAGTGTGGCCCATGATGCAGTCAGGACAGTTCAGATTACAGAGAGAACAGTTTATCTTTCCACACTCCTGATTGTGCTGTGCTATGTTAATTGTGTGTTATCTACTGTGTCTGAGTCTGCTGTTTGGTTGTTTCTTCTCTGTTCTGCTCTGGCTTTCATTCTCTTCCTTTTTCTTTTGTCTCTTTTCCTTCTCCCATATTAACCTGGTTTAATGCCCAGGTGCCATGAAGGTTGGGTTTATTTAAGACATTGCCCGCCATTTAGAGCATTGCCTATTTGTGGCTCTTCATTGAGGTTTTCAGTATTCTCCTCTGGTTTGTGCCTATTTCAATTGAGAGTGTATGATTTCTCAATAATACATAAGTGGGCTATAGCTGAACTTAACTATTTTGAGTGATATTTGGTGATTAATCAATCAGGTAAACAAACATATTCACAGGACTTTTGTGTTTCATTGTGGCTGAAAATTAGGGGCATATTTTTGCATGAAACTATTTCGGTTTAAGTCACAAGTTCCAAATAGCTAAATCCAGTGTATTTTTTTTTAGGCCTGTATTGTTCAGAATCTCTGACCACTTGACTATTTCCTTCCTGATATATTCTTTTCTTTCCTTATTTTTTATAAAACTATGCTTTCTCTGTTTCCCTACTTCTTTACAGCCATTTGTTCTTTCTCGTTTTCTGGATTTTCTTTTTCTGACCACCTCTTAAATGTTCTTTTCTTCCATACTTGACCTTCTTATTACACTTTGCCCCTTCTTAAATGATCTCATTCACTCTTATTTTTTAAAGCTACCATTTCTAGGCTGATTACTCCCAAATCTACTTCTCTAGCCCTAATCTTTTCACAAATGGATTCATATCCGTTTCAGTGTCTCGTAGGCATGTCTAACTCTTGTTTGCTTAATTTCTTTTTTCTTTTTCTTTGGGTAGCACCATTGTCTACTCAGTCATCAAAATCAGAATTCTAGATGTCCTTATCTACTCTTTCCTCAATCCTACATCCCACTGATGACCAAGTCTTTTCACTTTGATCTCTTAAATACCTTTATTCCTGCTTTCATTTCCACTGCTCCTTCCTCAGTTCAGACCTTCAGCTTTTGCCTGACTAATTCTCACTCTTCCTTCAGGTCTCAACTAAGACATCACTTCCTCAGAGACTCTTTCTCTGACTCCCCAGTCTAAATCTGTTGTTATTTTTGCACTTCAGACTACGTACCCATTTGTCATTATGTATTTATTTCCTTAGTATATTTAATGTTTTCTTTCTCCACTAGAATGAGTTCCATAAAGGCAAAGACCATATCTATTTAGTCACTGTTGTATCTTCAGTGTTAGCACTGTGCTTGACACATAGTAGGTACAAAATAAATATTGAATGACTGAATAACATACTTAGAAGAACCTTCAGCTCATTTGCCTGCCTTCAAGGAAGCTTACCCCTCTATGTCTATTATACTGCTGCCAAAGTGATTTTTCTAAAATGCAGATCTGATGATTTTGCTCCCCTTTGCCTTTGGAGAAGTTTGAGTTCTTTAAAATGACGTGCAGACCCTGTTCTGCCTAATACACAAGACTTATCTTGCACCATATCTGCTGCTCACTGTTTGTGCTAGCAATATCAAACTACTGGTTCCTAGTATACATAAATTCTGTTTTCACTCACATGCCTTTGCTTATGCTGTTTGCCTTGCCCACATGCTACCTTTCTACCTAATCAACACCTCGTCCTTCAGAACACTGTCCAGGTTTTACTGCCATTACAAAGCTTTCTCTCTCGTTGCCATTTCCTCTCTTCCTCAACAAGCAATGACTTCCCCTACCATACTCTTTCTGTATGCTTACTCATACTTGTTTTACATTTCATTCTGTATAGTACGTGTTTTTTTTTGAAAGAGATATGGGAATGTAGGTGGGGAATGGACTAAAAATATATCCTTTAGGTTTTTTTTTCTATTTTGAAATAATTTCTTTTAAATAACGTTAAGTGACTTTAAAATGTATAAGCTGATATAAACTTAGATGCTAGAAGGCCACAAATATCAATAATGAATTATTGGTGAAAGATAGGTAAATGTTAATTTATAATTGATTATATGATTATATATGTCTTGAATTTCAGATTTTGTTAGTGGAGCATTAAATAAACTTAAACCTAACAGAACACCCTCTGTTACACCTCAGCAGGAAAGAATTGGTAGGTATTATATATATTTATTTAAATGAAAATTTCTGTATATTATATATAAAGTAATTATGATAGTAATTACATAACTAATTTTGGTTTAATCAAATCCAAATATTATTTTCAATGGAGATACTGTACTGTAATACTATGTTGTGACATTGCTAATTACGTTGGATATAATGAACCTAAAATTGTAGGTGAGAATTTCTTTTAGTCTATTGTTACATCCTTAATCTTCTTTTTTTTTAATATAATTTTATTTATTTATTTTTTTCCCCCAAAGCCCCAGTAGATAGTTGTATGTCATAGCTGCACATCCTTTTACTTGCTGTGTGTGGGACACGGCCTCAGCATGGCCGGAGAAGCGGTGCGTCGGTGCGCACCCGGGATCCGAACCCGGGCCGCCAGCAGCGGAGCGCACGCACTTAACCACTAAGCCACGGGGCTGGCCCCAGAATCCTTAATCTTCTAAATCATGTTTTTCTGTTGCTTGTAAGTTGAATCCTCTTGAACATGTGTAAATAACACAATCTCATTTTTGTTTTAGAACCAGAAGTTTATTAGTGTATGTTCCAATTTTTTATCGTGGTTTGCTTGTGGCTGAAATTATTCAGCCCAATAACAGACAATATGATCATTTGTTTTGTTTTCCAGATTGAATAAATTAACTCAATAATACTCAGTTATGATGAAAAGCAAAAATATTTGGATCAGTTTTTGTTTTAACTCTTTGTTATAATTTTCTTCCCTATGTTAATATTCTTTAATGTGAATTGTGTGCATCTTTTAGTCTAATTTGGTTTAAGTTACTACTGTTTGTTAAGAATCTTGCCTCTTTGTGACTTTTTTTTTTTTTTTTTTTGTGAGGAAGATCAGCCCTGAGCTAACATCCATGCTAATCCTCCTCTTTTTGCTGAGGAAGACCGGCTCTGAGCTATCGTCTATTGCCAATCCTCCTCCTTTTTTTTTTCCCTCAAAGCCCCAGTAGATAGTTGTATGTCATAGTTGCACATCCTTCTAGTTGCTGTGTGTGGGACGTGGCCTCAGCATGGCCAGAGAAGCGGTGTGTCAGTGTGCACCCGGATCCGAACCCGGGCCGCCAGTAGCAGAGCGTGCGCGCTTAACTGCTAAGCCATGGGGCCGGCCCTCTTTGTGACTTCTTTATTTTCATTTTGAGTAATTGCATACTGTTAATTTAGTTATATAATATATATTTGATAATGTAAACATATCACCCCATTCTTTGGTTAGCTCTAAGTAATAGCTTTATAAGAAGAAATTATATAAAGTTTTTGTATTTTATCAACTCTGTGGGAGAAACAACCAATTGTTTTTTTTTCAGCCCAGCTATCTGTATCACCAGTGATTCTCACACCAAATGCTAAGCGTAAACTGCCAGTAGATTCTTCTCAAAGTTTCTCAAGTAAGAAAAGGAAGTCCATCAAGCACAATTTTAACTTGGAATTGTTGCCAAGTAATCTCTTCAGTAGCAGTTCTACACCAGTATCAGGTAGCAAATAGAATTTATATAATTGGGTTGTCAACGTTAACATGGGTGCCTATTCTGGGCAAAGTGCTATTTCATATAATACCAGCCTGGAGGAGCCAGAGCTTCATTCTCTGTTCTATCAAATCTCTGAATTTTTGTAAAATCCCTTAACTTTTAAAACACTTTTAAACACTGGTTCAGTATAATTAATATGTGTGTGTGTGTTTTATGGCCATGCCATAAAAAGTTACAATATTGAAAGTTACGATAAATAACTCAGAGTGAGAGTTTGGGCTTCTGTGGATAGCACTGGTGCTCAGGTTCTATGTGATTGGACATCTTGAATTCTACTTTAGTTACCTCCGGGTCTATAGCTGGGACTATATTGCTGTCTTCTGCTGAGTTGAGGTTGCTAGAGTTTGAGCATCTCTGAATCCAGAGTGGGGGTGTTACCATGGGAGTAACCATTGTGGGTTGCAGTTTGGAGGGGGGGTATTTTTCAAGTTTCATACTCAAGTAGCTTTTATAAAAACTTTAAAAACTTTGTTTATGCCGTTCCTTGTGGCATGGGTTTCAGATCCCTTACCAGCCCAGCAATTTTCTTCCAAATGAACTACAAGTTCCTAATGTGGTCAACCAGAGCCTCCAGAGAAAAGTATAATATAGTCATGCTCATTTGGATACCAGATTTTTGTTAGTGTGGTCTTAGATTGATTTGGCTCCTTTAACATGTGTAGAATACGAGTTGGCTCATATTAACCTTATGGTCAACCCAAAAAGAAATGAAACCCTAACTAAGCCCAGAGTCCTCAATCTCATATTTATCTTACATTTAATCAAAATGTGAGTGATCTCTGATTCTTTTAGATTTTTATGTTAAGGATTTCATTTTTAATTCATTAGCTAGGCGATGAAGTCTTCTTCCCAAAAGCCTCTCTTTTGTTTCTGTTATCCAAAAGGTTTATATTTTTCTTGTTTATTTTATTAAAAATTTGAATAGAATAACAACTTGTTCTCTGTGATCTTTCACAGGTTCTCTATGGTTCATTAAAGTATAATGATAAGAACTCTGAGGCTATGTCTGTAGTTCTTTCAGTGTTCAAAGTTTGAAGACTTAAACTCCTTTAAAGTAACTTAGTGTTTTCTTAATATGTAAAGGCTTTTCCACTTTGGAGGACTGTTTCCAAATGGCAAATATGAGTTGTAGTTCTACCTGCCTTTGTTTATTAGCATTACCACTTGTTTATTAGCATTACCATATCTTCCCCAAGAAATGAACTGTTGATTCCTTTGCTCCAACCTCCCCAAAAATAGGTTAAAAATTCTTGTGTTACTTTAACATTAGTATGACCTTGCTTAACCAGTGTAATTTTTTAATAAAAAAAATTAAGTTCAACATCAGAAATCCTATTATTTGAATTCATTATTTTTCTTTGACCCTACTTTCTCAGCCACAATTCAATAAATTTCATCTACAAAATTGAAAATGGGTTGTTTTGTAAGTTTGGATTATAACAGATATGATGCTTTTTTTAATGTATAAAGCCAACAACGTTAATCTATAATCCATAAAGTACTTATTTATAATTTAATTTTTTTCTTATATGTGTGATAACTTTGCATTATTCCATAAATTCTGGCTGTGCCTCCTTGTGACCACTGATACATTTTTAAGATGACTAGACTGTATCCTTAGAATAAAGCTACCTATGTCACATTGGGTGTGTTATATTTCCTCCAAAATTTTCTTTAGCCAAATGCACCCAAAAGTCACTGTAATGGTTGTATTATTTTCTGTTTTTATAACTGAAAAAACATGGTTGTCTCTGTTTGGGGACTTTTCTTTATTAATACTAATGATGAGTGGAAAGGGTTCATGTTTGTTGAGTATACCCTGGGCATGATTCAAATATAAGTCAAATGTATATGGAGTCTTTATTCATAGCTATTTTATATTTTTCCTGATTTTCGATTATAGTTGGTTTCATGATATAGTATTAAATACCCTAAAACAAAATGAGCTATTGTAACCATCAGTTGTTAGCATGGAACATGGCAGTAGCCAAGTGGTTATGCATGTGTTATAGATAATTAATTTTTGTTTGTCAAAAATATTGGACAAATTACATGCCAGAGTCAGGTGAACAGGAGTTGGCTAGCAGCTGCATACTGGATACTGAGACTCTGAATTGTTTTTCAATAGTTTATTGTTGATAATGGCATTAATTAATCTTATGTACCAGGTACAGTGCTGGACATTTTATATACATTACAGTAATATTTATATTCATCGTGGAAGTCCATTTTCAGAGCCTAAAGCCGTTTACTAAGTGGTGAGACAAACTCAAGTCTGTCTTGCTCTTTCTCCAGTCTGCAACAGTGCCCACCACTCCCTTGTATTATTAAAAGAATTTAAAGCAAAACTCTAATATAAAAGTAATGTTTAACCTAACCTTTAATAGGCAACTAAAAAGTTAAATTGATACTATTTTTTTTTTTTTTGAGTTGGGTTATTTGGCCCCCGAAGTTTCTAACCAGAAATTATGTGATTTTTTTGTTGTTGTTGCTTAGGGTTAAAAATTAAGACTTTAAATCTAATTGCTATTAATATTTTATACTTTGAAAAGAAAATAAGTATGTATGGTATCTTACATGTGGTTATTTTTATAGTTCACTTTGATGCAAGCCCAGAAGGGTCATCTCAGAGTTCACTCTCTCCTGTAGCCATCAGCGGAAACAATTTGATTAGTACAGATGTGCGGAGGCGAAGTAAAAGGATTGCAAGCAAAAAAGTATGCAGGTAATTTATCCAGGACATTTTATTTTCACTAGATAAATATTTGGCACATATAGTTAATAAAATATTTTGTTTGTCTTTCTACTGAGAATCATATTTGAATCATAAATTTTAAAAATCCCCTCTACCTTTATAGTCTTACTAGTCAAGTTTCCTTTATATATCCTCCAGAGAAAGATTCCTAATTTGAGTCTACTTTGCTTGCTTAAAATCCTATTTTATGGTGATGTGTATAATTTTAAAATTTCCTGTTAATTTTAAAAGCTAGTCTAGTCTAAGGATGCTGGTGTATAGCCAACTAACTCTTGTGATAAAGGAAAGATCATTTTTATTTGCAAATACAGTATGTTTATATATGGTATCTTAAAGCTTAACTGATTTTAGAAAATTATTACTCTATTCAATTACTAGCAATATGATTTGCTCCAGACTTTCAGATTTCATTTTGCAAGAATTTCTCCAGTTTTTATGCTGTAAACTGACATTTTTAATTTCACTCTTCTTAGGGTGGAATCAGGAAAAGCAGGTTGCTTCTCTCCTAAAATCAGTCGTAAAGAAAAGGTTCGAAGATCTCTTCGTTTGAAATTCAGTCTGGGGAAAAGTAGCAAAGATGTAGTAAGTATCTTTCACCATTTCATTGATGTTCACATTAGCGTAAAGCTGTAGATTTGATGCTAAAAGACTCTCTCAACCCTGTCTCTCCTCCATCTACTGTCCCATTCTCTATCCCTCTTTATTACCAAACTCTTACACTTGAGTTGCTATCTCCAGTTCTTCCTTTTCTCTTCTGCTTAAGTCAATTCCAGTGAGGCTTTCATCCCCAACACTCTCATCAGGGTCACCCATGAATTCAACATTGCTCGAACCAGTGGACAAATATCAGTCCTTGTTAGACTTGTGCTGTCTGCCGCATTTGACCTGGCTGATCATTGTCCTCTCTGGCATACTTTCTTTCCCTGCATCAAGGACATTTTACTCTCCTGGTTTGCTTCCTTTTTCACTGGTGACTTTTCTAATTCCTTTACGTTGGAGTGCCCAAGCTTTGTCCTCAGACTTCTCTTTTCTCTCTCCACTCACTCAGGGTGATCATCAGCTTTAAACATCATATGCTATTTACTTAAGACTTCCAAGTTTATATCTCCAGCCCAGAAGGCTCTCCTGAACAACCTGACTGTTTGTTGTTGACATCTACCTACTTGACTTCCCTATTTCGATGTGGATCCAATAGATATCTCAAGTGTAACCTGTCACAAACGGAGTTCTTAAGATGCATTTCTTCACTGCCACTATCTCTCCACTCCTCCCCCTCACCCCCAAAAACACTTCTGCTTGCAGTCTTCACCATCTCAGTTATGGCAGCTCATTCCTCCAGTCGCTTAGGCCGAAAACCATGCAGGCGTTCTTGACTCTTCACTTTCTCTCACACGCCCTGTCTAAACCATTAGAGAATCCTGTCTAACTTCTGCTTTCAGAATATATCCAGACTGACCAAGTCTCACCAGTACTACATTTCTAACCTTCTCCAAGTTCTGTCATCTTGAACTTGGATTGCGGCGATAAGCTCCTACTAGAGGTCTACCTGCTTCTACCTTGCTGCAGTACTATAGCCAAAATTATCCTTTTAAAACCCAAGTTAAGTCATGTCACTCCTCTGCTCAGAATCCTCCAGTGACTCCTCATTTCACTCTGAAAAAAAGCCAAAGTTCTTTAATTGACCTGCAATGCTCCACATGGTCTGTTCCTGGCCCACATCTCCGAGCCTTCCTGCCACTCCCCCTTGCTCACTTGGCTTCGTCCTCTCTTGCCTCCTTGTTGTTTGTCGAATGTGCCAGACCTGGCTTCAGCCCTAGACTGGCATTTTCCTCTCCCTGGAAAGTTCTTCCCCCTTATACCTTCATGACTCTCACTCTCATTTTTCTTTACTCACAAATCATCTTCTGGTCACTCCGTTTAAAATTACACCCTCCCCTTCACCACTCCGTGTCATTCTTAATCCTGCTTTCCTTTTTTCCACAGCATTTTCACTTTATGTATTGTATATTATGCAATATAATTTACCGTTTATCTTATTTTGGTCAAAATTTCCCCATCTAGAATGTAAATTCCATGAGGATAAGATTTTGGTCTGTTTTGTTTTTTCTTTCACTGTTGCGAACCGGCCCTGGCACAGAGCCAGCACAAAATTGTTTTCTTTTTATTTTTTCAGTAATGAATATATGGGGCTGTTTTTATTTTAGATCATAAAATATCAACTAATAGCCAAGTCAGATGCTTACAATTTTCATTAGCATGCATGCAAATGAATATATTTGTGTTTGCTATAAAATTGTTTCTCAATTATATGTTCCTTTTTTAATTAGCTGTAGAGGTTTCTGGTGACTACAAAAAATTTACTTTGTCTTAATATTTTGAATTAACTAGATTTATTTCTTAACCAAAACTTTTTCAATTTTTCTTTTCTGTACAGAATGGGTGTTCTGGTGTCAATAGATGTGAAAATGTTGGTCGACGACTTGCAAATCAACAAAGTTTAAAAACTAGAATTGAATCTGTAAAAACAGGTCTGCTTTTTAGCCCAGATATTGATGAAAGATTAACAAAGAAAGGTACATTTATTTACATGATGTTATTAGAGTGCTACCCAAAAAGTCTACTTTAGTTGCTTGTTAAATAGATTTTTTCCCAGCTTTATTGAGATAAAATTGACATACAACCTTTAGTTGCTTCTTTAATGACAAAATTTGTTAAGTAATTTATTGTTCTAGAAATTTAAAATTCGTGTTTGAATGGTGAAAATATTTGAATTGGCAATGTATTTTTCTTTTTCTTTTTTTTTCTTGTGAGGAAGATCGGCCCTGAGGTAACATCCGCCAATCCTCCTCTTTTTGCTGAGGAAGACTGGCCCTGGGCTAACATCCATGCCCATCTTCCTCCACTTTATATGGGATGCCACCACAGCATGGCTTGACAAGCAGTGCATCGGTGCGCGCCCAGGATCCAAACCCGCGAACCCCGGGCCGCCGCACCGGAGCACGCGCACTTAACCACTTGCGCCACCGGGCCGGCCCCAGCAAGGTATTTTTCTATGAACAATTGGAGGATGCTTATAAATGTAAATATGAAAATGTTGACGTTTTTATATTAAAAATTATTTCTTTTAACACAAGTCTTTAATTTATTGGATTTAAATGCTTAGTTTATTTGCCATGTATTTGGATAACATTTCAAAACTAAGTCAAATATAAATGATTAAAAACACTGAACTGCCTTATTTTAGGTTCAAAAAAGATCAGTAAGTCTGAGGAAAACTTATTAACTCCAGAGCGACTAGATGGAACAAATTACCGGATGTCTTGGACAGGACCTAGCAATTCAAGTTTTCAAGTAATAGATGCACATGAAGCTTCTCCAATAGAAGGGAATCTTGAGGTGGAAAACTCTTCTTTGGAGCCTGATAGTACGGTTGAAAAGTCACCTGTTAGTTCATATGAACTCACCCCTTCTAATGTACACAATAACCATAATAACAACAGATCTGGAAGCTCTCTTATTGGGGATGAAAATGACTTGACCACAGAGACTTTGGTGAAAATTCAGAAAGCATTTTCTGAAACTGGAAGTAATCTTCATGCATTGATAAATCACAGGCAGTCATCAGTAACTAATGTGGGGAAAGTAAAATTAAATGAAACATCTTCTATGGAACATAGCCTAGAGAAAAACCTACTTGAAACTAACGATTTGACTGTGATAGAATCGAATGAACACCACACCAATAAAGATGAAAATAGTTCTTCAGAAAGAGACTTCTCACTACATCAAACTCAGAAATCGGATAGAGAAGCAACTATAAAATGTTACTCAACTCAGATAAAGATGAAACGTGAAGAAAGCATTCATTCAAATATACCAAAAGATCATTTAAGCAATCAAGAATTGCCCAGTGATGAACAAATAAAGAAACAACAGTCCCCAAGGGATAAACTAAATACTAAATTAAAGGAGAATGAGAGTATGATTGAAGAAAACTTACTGAAATGCGCAGCTTCTAGGGAGGAGGCAGCTAACGCCTCTTCCTCAGAGCAGATTACCTGCAATATAACAAACTTGTCAAAACCGAGGCCTGTGAGAATTGTTAAACAGCAGTCACTGGTGGAAAGACGTGATAAAACGGTTTCTGAAGGTTTACAAAGGACAGAGCATGGGAAGGTTTCAGACCACATACAGTGGTTTAACAAGCTTTCCTTAAATGAACCAAATAGGGCAAAAGTTAAATCACCTCTTAAGTTTCAGCGGACGCCTGTCCGGCAGTCTGTCAGAAGAATTAATTCTTTGCTGGAGTATGGCAGACAACCTATAAGGCATGAATTGGCAAGTCTCAGCAATGCTGCTTCTCCTCTGATTAAATCAGTGAGCTGTGACAGCGCTCTTTCCTCTGGTATAGAAAGTACAAAGTCGAAAGATTCCTCTATTTCATGTACCAAGTCAGGTCCTAAAGAACAGAAGTCTATACCATGTGAACAGTCAAATGTTGATGCAGTTTCAAAATCAAGCATGAAGTTAATTTCTAAATCTTTCTCACAGATCAAGAGGCACCCAGACTCCGTCAATGCTTCTCTTGGGTCTACTAGAGTTTGTAAACAGGAAGTGATATCTGATGGCCAAATTAAGATTCCCTTGGATGATCTGACAAACCATAATGTATTAAAATCTGTCATAAATAATAACATGGGCTTTTCTGGGATAAATAACAGGATCCTTAGGAAACCGTCAGAAAGAGAAAGAATGTGGTATAAAGGATCTCCAAAAAATCCTATTGGAAAAGTTCAACTACTACCAACAAGTAAACCTGTAGACTTGTAATTGGTAAATGTTATACTTGTCATGAATGTAAATAAAATTAGCGACTGGGGACATGACTTGCAGGGTAATCCAGGTATTAGTCTGTAGCTCAGGAGGATTGTTATGTGATAGATTTTAATTTCACTGCACACGCAACTTGGATTCTTAGGCTTGCATAAATGACTTATTTATGCAAGCATATTATTTGTTTTTATTACTTATGGCAATATTTAAACTTTAATTTTATTGTGATCTCTTAAAGCAGAGTTTAAACTTTACTTTTTTAAAGAAGTTGTTGACTGGGTTTATAAGAAATTAATTTTTGAAAATTGCATGAATTTTATTTTTTAAGTGTGCTAGGAAGAGTGGAACGAGTTGTGCCTATTTCCTGTTTTTCCTCTTAAGTCATAGATTTCTGTAAGAAATTTCTAACATATAAAGGGAAGAGATAAGCCCTGCAAATTGTATTTCTTGAATTACATTAATGTTCATTGTCATTACCAAAATCCCTAGAAATTAATTTGCTTCAACAGTATCTTCATCCTTTATTCCTATTTGGGGCAGAGTAATTATGTTTATGTTGCCTGTAGGTGTGTACAGTGTGTTCACTGAACTAAGCATAATGGCTAAAGCAGAATAATGACTCAAGTGTGCTCATATATAGTATAATGCTGTAGAAGTAATTGATGACTTTTAAGCCATACTATATTTTTAAAGTTAATTTGCACAAATACATTTGTGTCTGTTTTGTCCAATATAGAGTTTAAAATTATGTGAGGGGGAATAATTAAGCTTGGAAAATTTTAATCATGGTGGTTTCTTATATGCAGATGCTTGATTTTAGAATTTGAAATAGTTGCACCTCTGGACATTTACCTTGGATTCTTATACTTTGGATTCTTATAAAAGCCTATGATGGTTTTGTCTTGTGTGTAAATGTTATTTATTTAGCATAGACATTAAAGATAACTTTCTGGAAAATGACTTACCTGAGACTCTAGTGAATTCAAAGTACCTTTTAGAATTTGACTCAAATTGTCAAGCAAATCTATCTAAATTTATATTTTAAATTATTAGAAGTTACAAATCTTTAAGGAAAGAATAATGTCAACAATAGGGGATATTCTCTTAAGTTTTAGAGGAGGAGTATGCCAGCAGAATCACCCACTAAAGATAGTTTTGCAGGTCAGTTGTTAGAATGCCACATTCAGATGTTGGGCAGACTAGAACAGCATTGCACACCGACTCAGCACCCACACTTACAGTGTGTCTATGGATGAGGAATTTCAAGTCATCATATGTTTGCTTTACCAAGTCCTGCTTGATAGCGGTACATCTGTTTTATTTCAAAGCTATTTCCTGTTTCTATATTTATTACTTAGGAATCAACCCTTTCTCAAGACTAATAAGTATTTGACTTATATAAAGACTGTAAAAATCTGTAGATATAAACATCATGTTTATCCAACATCAAAATAGGTTTGTAATACAGACTGGATATGAGTTTCAGATATATATATGGTATTTCTAATAGTAAATAGAGATAGAAAATATTCATAAACTCAAATATATGTTGTCTGGTTCAAAGCAATTTTTTAAACTTTTAAATTTTTAAAAATTCATTAACGTCATTTTATATCCATGAGGGTGGGTGAAATGTTGAATTGGAAGACTAATTCAGTAAGAAGGCATAGGAGATTAACTGTCCAAATCACCTGAATTAGTGGCTTTTCTGAGAGGTGAATCAGTAATCAATATGAAAGATATTTATTTTAAAAAAATCCCCACATGTCACTCCCATTTTGTTAGTGAAAGTAGAGTATAGGACTATGAAAGGGAATAGTTTAGAGTGGTAGTAATTGGAGAGTTGGGAAAGTTGAGTTTTAGACTTGACTTAACCTCTTTTCATTTTATACAAAATAAGGCTAATAATGTTACTAATCTCGTGGGGATATCTGATCAAATGATATACAAACATTTAATAAAGTTAAAATTGTCTGGACATGTGCAGTACTTCAAGGATTATTTTCACCTTGTTCTTACAAGTAAAGATCTAATATTAATCTGATTGTTTATCTTATGAGCAACAAACAATTACATAGAACTTAAATTAGTAGGCTGCTTGGCAGCATTCCATAATCACTGAGAATTTAATGCAGGATTTTGATAATCATCAACCCCAGGATACATATGATAGATGTTTTTAAAATATCAAATTTCATAGGAAGCATAAACACTTTGGTGTATTTTAGTCAAATTTTCATTCAACACAAAAGCACTAAGTTGTAATGACTTCTCTATTTTTCCAAGCGCGAAACGAAGGTAACAGTGAATGATGTTAAAATTCAGAATTGGAAAAAAAAAAAACACCTCAGTACGTGCGAATAATAAATACTAAACCCCAGCATGGTCTTTGAGCCCAGAACCAATAGACAGTATCTGTCCTGTTGCTTTAGCATGCACTGAAACAAAAAGCTGGGAGCAGAAGGGGCTCCATGGAAGAAAAGGCACTAGGAAGGAGGCTTGGCTTCAAATTTAAAGGCCGTGTGTCTCATGAATGAATTTTGCAGGCCCCTCTTTGAAGAAAATTGCTGTAGATGATGATGGATTTGCTGCATAGAGCCAGGGTAAAGAGATCTGGATTCTAACTTCATCAAGTGACTTATTCTCTGACCCCCAGTCATTTGACTCCTCCCCGGTCTTGATGAAAGAAATTTTCAACACTATATTATATGGTTTCACATTTCAATTTTTGTATTTGAACAAAATTCGAATGTTCAAGGTTGGTCTATGAATCTTTAACAAAATTCTGGGTCTACTTGGATAATTTCTGCAATGTGTCTGGAGTATTCTCTTCAGGCTGAAGGAATTTTACTTGATGGTTGATATGGAATTTTAGAAATAACGCTCAGAAATAATATTCCTAAAAGTTTTCACGTGCTTTTGGTGTATCACTTTAACAGAAGTTTCTAGCATCTTGTATTAAATAGTTTTCCTGCTCCATGAAAGGGCTCCTGAAATCACCCTTATGATATAGGCTATCATTGCCATCATTAAAAGTTCTTAGGACCTCTTCATCTTTTGTCTCTTCTACCATTGCCTCAGTGCCTCTTCCCTCTTCAAGCTAAAAGACTTAAAAAAGAAAAAGCTGGAAGATGGCAAAATTAAAGGTGTGCTATTAGGAGCGAAGGACAGAAGTGGATCTGGCACATTGTTTTTAGGTAATTGCTTGAGAAAAGGTGAATTACTTCCATAGGGGTCGAGAGAGGAAGAGGGTCTCTAGGAGACGCGTACGTGGAATGCTTGGGTTGAACGCCGTGTGGCAGGAGGCACCAGCATCCGGCTTGCGCTCTGGGGAGTCCTGGCGAGGCGGCCTCCACCTGCTGGAGGAGGGACGGGGGCGGAGCTAAGATGCGATGCGGAGCGAGGTGACGCACAAGCGATTCAGATCACCCCGCTCCGCGCCGACCCCCACCAAGGCCCAGACCGCAGCAGGCTCCTCCGGGTGCCCCTCGGTGAGTCCTGCGTTGATGCTGGCTCGACCTCCTGATGCCCACCCGAGACAAGCGGGTTATTCTTCGGGATCGGGAGTGGGAGAGGGCACCCTGCTAAAATCCTTGAGCTGGAGGCCGGGGCAGACAAAGGATGGGTGCGAGATTAGGAATTTCGGCTCTAAGTAAGAGGGAAAGAGTACCAAGGGAGGAAGATTGGGTAGATCATTACATCAGAACGGTGTGGGCTGGGGGTGTAAACGAAACAGGAAGACATCCTGCATTCAGAGCGGACGAGGGAAAGATGGAGATGGCTGGAGAGGCTGGTGTCTGCCTCCGGCTTTTTCCGTCAGAATTGCAGGCTTTGCTGTCTCAGCTCTTTGGGGAATAAGGTTTTATATCTAGGAGTGGCCAGAAAAAGCCTTTCCTTTACAGAAAAAGAAATTGGGAGTTATGAATATTTCCATTTCAGGGAAGAAAATGCATGCCCCGCCTCCCCAGGATGGTCAAAAGGAGGGTTTGCACGGCCACTGCCTGAAGCTTCCCTCCTAAAGAGGGTCACCAGCTGCAGAGGGAAGATGCAAGAATATTTGTCCCCTTGTTCTGCAGGCTGCTGGTTCCACAGAAGCCAACATTTAGGATAGGCTGACTCCCCGACTAGTTTTCTCCCTCTCCTTCACCTGTTCTGTCTTCCCTCTCATCACTTCCGCTTCCCCAGATTCTAACCTCCAGAACGGCAAGGCAATATTAACATAATAATAGCGGTACAAGGGGCTCTGTGCCTGGCATTGCTCTGATCCTTCATGCATGTGATCCCACACTTATCCTCACAACAACCCTATACGACAAATGCTTTACTCATCCCCTTTTTGCAGAGGAGGAGGCTGAAGCATTTGGCCAAGATCACCCAGCTAGTATGTGGTGGAGCGAGCATACCTCATCTCTACCAGATATGTAGGGTGGGCCTGAGCGTCATGTGCTTTCATCGCCCCTCGGGATCTCAAACGTATTAGATGTTTGCTAAGATAAGGTGTTCCCTTCCACCACTCCTAACCTTCCTGTGATTCTTTACCATGTGTGTCTTCCTAGCCCCTTCCTGTGAGCCTTTCCTCCCCGAGGCTGGGAACACGCAAGATGTTACTCTCCCTCTCCCTTTCTCAAAATTGAAGCCAGGATTTGTTGTTGTTTGTTTGTTTTAGTAAGAGAGGGAGAGAGTGGTGGGATTAGGGGTAATGCAGAACTTTCAGGGAGTTGCAAGGAGAATGGATAAAAAATGAGTAAGAACTACCATTCCAGTCTAGTCTTCCCAAGAATGCAAGTCCAGAGGGCATTGGCTATCTCGGACTGTTTTTTTTCTTTAATACCTTCCCACAGCAGATGTCCTGGCTGGAGTGGACACTTGAAGCAAAAGCAAACCCTTAAGGATGTTTCCTGGCAGCCGTTTTCTGGGTGGTGCTTGAATCACTCCCTGGAGCAACTGCATGATTGCATTGTCACAGTTGCCAATTGTGGCCAGTCTATGTATGTTTGGTCTTTTTTCTGCAGGTTAAAAATGGTCTCCAGGATGGTCTCTACCATGCTATCTGGCCTAGTGTTTTGGTTGACATTTGGATGGACTCCAACATCTGGTTATAACCCGAGGACCCCTGACCGGGTCTCAGAAACAGATATCCAGAGGCTGCTCCACGGCGTTATGGAGCAGTTGGGCATTGCCAGGCCGCGGGTAGAGTACCCAGCTCACCAGGCCATGAATCTTGTGGGCCCACAGAGCATCGAAGGTATTTACTGTGTTCTGCCAGTTTGAAGCTTCCATTAGCATTTAAAATTATTAATACATGTTGAAGAAACTCTACTTCCTCCCTCTGTTTTCCCTTTCTTCTTATTCTACACAGTATATACATACATACATCCATGTGAGAATGGAAGTCCCATGAGAGCAGGGACCTTACCATCTAAGTCACAGCTGTAGCCCTAGCACCCAGCATAAAGTCTGGAGCGTTGATATTTACTGAGTGAATGAAGGAGCATCTAATGTTATCCCTAAAGAGTGATTAGAACCTAGACCCCATGTCTTCTCCCATACTGATCTTCAGGAAATTGTGTTCCCCAACTGGCTGCCTCTTTGACTCACCAGTACCTGTAAAAGATCCTCAAAATCTAGGACCTATAAGATCTGATTTGATTCTTAGGGATGACATCATATAAACCCGAAAGGAGCCAAAAGAGGAACTGACATTAAGAGTTTGTCAAAAACATTTTTAAATATTTAAAAATATAACAAATTTTAATTAAATTATTTTAGTGTAGAAAGACCATTTCCCCCCAGAAATATCCTAAGTTTCTGGCAATGTGGTTGTAATAATTTTCTTAGAAAGCAGTACTCTGTTGTTCAATGATTTATTTATAGAGATAATCTGAATCTGGCTCTTATAAGCTGGTGATGAGCAGCTCCTATGAGCAGGTGCTTTATTTCCATGCCTTGCTTTGTATCCTCTGCTTCTGAATGATCTCTTTCTCCCCTGAGGTGGAGCCCTATAGCAGTAGCATGGTTACTTTAGGTTAAACACAAGAGAGCACTTCATGTGTTTGTCTACAGGAATGAGTCCTAAGGAAAAATGTGAATTCGTTCTCTGAGTTTTATCAAAACACAGACCCAGCAAATGCTTATTCTCTGTGGATTGATTATGCATAATCATAATTATGAGTCTGTGATTTCCTAAAAATCCTATCTGCTTTGTGAATGCCGTGGAGATTGTTGATATATGATTCTCATTTCTGTCTTGTTACCCATAGTTTTAAGCCATTGAGTAAAACTAACTCTGCGGGATTGTTGTCTATTTAGGTTGGCGTTTGATCAGGAATGGATTAACACAGATGATTTGAATCAGTGAGCATGCAAACCTAGCACAGGGCTTGAATCAGAGCAAATCAAACAGGGCTTCACACCACCGCTTTTGTGGAGACTCTACATCCTTCCCAGCACCTGCCGCCTGTTGTTTCAAGCACTCCTGTCCATTTCAGGGGAGCTCTTTCCAGACAGTAAATACCTGCCCTTTTAACGCAGGAAGTGCTTAGTTAGTTACCCAGCTGTTGTCATGGAGAAGGCTTTCTGCATTTCCATTAGTACCTGAGGCCTGATCATCTGTGTGGAAAACAAATAGCAACTCCCTGGGCATTAAAAGCCTGTGTTTATCCAGAGCCTCGTTTTCTTCACTGGGTACCAATCATGTGGCACCCACTCTATGCCAGCCATTGTGCAGGAGATTCTCAGTCTCGGGGGGGCGGGGGGGGGGGAGGTTATTACAGTGCATCATGGCAAGTGTTTTGGTAGATGTACAGAGAAGCTGCTGCCATGGAAGTGAAGAATAGGAGTAATTTATTCTGCTGGGGAGTGGATGGGGGGGCTGTAAGGAAATGCTTCTTTGAAGAAGCAACATTTGACCTGAGTTTTGAAGTTTGAATAGGAATTCATCAGGGAACAGCCAGTGAAAAGGCATGAGGGTATGAAAGAGCGTGGGTTAGGACGATTTAGAATTAAAAACTCTGTTTTCATTATTACCCTTGGGGTAGTTAATGTACGGTCATAGCCATGTTTGGTCTCCTCTAACGGTGTCTGTGTAAGGGATGAATATTGGCTTGTGTTTTAGTTTTCTGTTACTGTGTAACAGTATCTTAACACAATACCCATTAGCATTGCAACACAATATCCATTTATTATCTCATGATTTCCTTTGGTCAGGAGTTGGGCGTGGGTTTGCTGAGCCCTCTGCTCAGAGTCTGATCAGGCTGAAATCAAGGTGTTGCCCAGAGATGCAATCTCAGCTGGAGCTTGGAGTCCTCTTCCAGACTCATTAAGGTTGTTGGCAGAATTCAGTTTCTTGCTGTTGTGGGACCGAGGTCCCCTTTTTCTTGCTGGCTGTCGGATGGGGTCCCTCTCAGCTCCTAAAGGCCACCCTCAGGTTGTAAGCCTCATGACCCTCTCACAACATGGCAGCTTACTTCAAAGCCAGAGGAATAATATCCCTTTAGTCTCCTAATTATAATATATTATTATGGGAGTGATTATCCCATCACCTTTGTTATTTAACAAGGCGGCGATATCCCATTATATTCACAGGTTTCACTTACATTTAAATGCAGAGGATTATGCAGGGCGTGTACACCGGGGTGGGAATCTTGGGGGTCACATTAGAATTCTGCCTATTATGGCTTGAATGAAAACTAACAGAGAAAATAATCCAAAGACTTTGGGGAAAAAAGAAACAAAATAAGAAACTTGGATTTTTCCCAGTCCTAAGCCTTGGCATTTAATTTGTTGGGTGGTCTAATATTTATTTCTGTGAGTGTAGCATCGTTTCAACTCATCCGTTTATTTGCATTATTTCTTCTCAGACATTTATTCATGCTAATTCCCAGGCTTCTGACAGATTTAAAGAGTATGTTCCACATCCCTTCCAGTTTATTTTAGGATTTTATTGTGAAAGACCAAGTTAGAAAAGTTTTTTTCTAATTTTTATTGAAAGAATATACATAACACATGTATCCCAGTGTGAATTTTAACACACATTTAACATAGACTATTCCCAAAGATACCTGGATTTAAATGACAGCTTCGTCATTTATTAGTGATGTGACCTTGAGCACATCACCTTGAGCAAATTACTTAATTTCTCTAAGCTTCCATTTAGTTTGGGGATAGGATTTAAACTGACTCATCTGCAAGCAGGTAATATTCCATTTCAGAGAAGCAAAAATAAAGTTTCAGCATGCATGACTGCACTACTGTGAAATCATTTCTGAAGAATTATCATCATTACTTTAGATGACAATTACTGGACACTAAGGACCTTGCAGGCAGGGCTGTTCATTATCTAATGCATGGCACTTAGAAGACAATTTTCTCTACTCTGATTAATTAATTGTATGATCTTTAGATTAATCTCATATAGATACTAAGATTATGTATACTAAGATATAATATAAATACTCATTAATATACTAAGATGTATATTGGCTCTCAGACATAGGATTATAAATTAGCCTTTTACTATAGGATATAGTATCAGTATAAATTACCATTAGGTCACTGAGGTCATATATACCATTAAGAAAATGTTCCCTCCTTTGATCCCATATCTCTGCTACTTACTATACCATTTTTCTGCTCCCCTTCCCTGCAGCCTTTTGACACCTGCTGATTATGCTTCCTCACCTCCCATTCTCTCCTAGTTCATTGTAGTCTACTGTTCCCACTACTCAACTGTCAAGTCAACAAGTATTTCTGGAATGCCAGGCATTGTTTCAGGTACTGAGGAAATAAACATGAACCTCAAAGATGGGCAGGACAGGGAAGATATAGTCCTTAAATAAACAAGTAAAATATATAATAAGTCAAATGGTTATAAGTGCTATAAAAATGTAAAGCAGAGGAGGGGGATGGAGGAAACAACAGAAAATAGGGGTAGAGGACTCCTTACTGGGAAGGTAAACAAAAATCTGAGGGTTGAGAGAGTGAGTTGTGTGCTATATGAAGACATTCCAGGCAGAGAGAGCTGCACGTGCAAACGCTGAATGATGGGAGCAAGTGTGCTGTAGCCCAAGACTCAGGGAGTAGGAGATGGGACCAGGGTAATGGCAGGATGGGGAGGAGGGAGGTTTGGTGTGTGGGGACAGATCGTATTGCAGGGTCTTATGGTCCTATGAGGACTTGGGCTTTTCCTTTGAGTATATGTCTGAATCCACTGGAGGCTTCGGACAGAGTGATGTTAGCCTTCCTTTGGAAAGGATCACTCCAACTGCTGTATTGAAAACATTCCTGTGGGGAGGGAGGACTGGAATCAGAGAAATTAGTTAGGAGGCTATTCTAATAATCCAGGTGAGAGATGTACTAGCATGACAGCTCAAGTGGTGAGACATGGTCAGACGTATGTTGAAGTTAGAGCAACAGGATTTGCTGGTGGGTTGGAGGTAGGAACTGAAAGAAAGAGAGGAATCAGGGGTGACACCAAGGTTTTGGCCTGAAGAACTGGAAAGGAACAGTTTTCTAACAGAGGAGCAAACTGAGGATCTTCAGGGGAAGATCTCAAGTTCCGTTTTGCACATGGCAATTTTGAGATGCCTTTTAGACTGTTCTTGTCAAGGCCAGCAACTTTCTTGCCAGATTCACCTACACTGCCTTCATCCTACTCAACGTCAGCAGCGTTCAGCACACTTGACTATTCGCTTCTTAAAACCCTTCTCTTTCTTGGCTTTGGTGCCAAGATGTCAAGATATGTCAAGATGGCACACTTGGGGCTTTCCTCTTTTTCTTTTTTGCTTTAACCATTTCATCACAGTTTCATGTGCAGGTTTCTCCTCCTCTGCTAGTCCAGCTTTTAATTGTTGAGTGCTCCAGGGCTCAGTGCTGGGTCCACTTCTGTCATTCTTCTAAATTTCTCTCTAGATGATCTCGTTCATTCTCTTGACTCCAAATACCATTTCTTTGCTCATGTTTCCAATATTTGTATTTTCAACCCAAACTTCTTTCTTGAATATCTGTAGGCTTACGTGAATTGCTAAATTACCGTGTGTCAATCCTGATTTCTCTACCACCACCTTCTTCAACCTGTTTATCTCAATCTTTTCTGTCTAAATGACTAGTGCCGCCACTTAGCCATACATGCAAGTTAAAAACCTGGAGTAATCCTTGATTTTCTCTGTCATATGTCAAACCCAAATTGTAAGCAATTTACTTCATTTCCGTTTCTGAAATGCATCTCTAGTTTGCTTGTCCTCTCTTCTCTCTAACTCTGCTCCAAACACCCTGCTCCAAGGTGCTGTGGTGTCTGGCATGGATTTCTGAAATAGTCTGCTAACTGGTCTTCCTGCTTCTACTCTTGGTTCCTTTCCAATTGTTCTCCACAAGAAAGCAGAGTTAAAATTTAAAAATAAAAGTTTAGGGCCAGCCTGGTGGCCTAGTGGTTAAGTGCGCATGCCTCGCTTCAGCAGCCTGGGGTTCACAGGTTCGGATCCCGGCCACGAACCGACACACTGCTTGTCAAGCCATGCTGTGGGGGCATCTCATATAAAATAGAGGAAAATGGGCACGGATGTTAGCCCACGCCTGATCTTCCTCAGCAAAAAGAGAGGAAGATTGGTTGGGATGTTAGCTCAGGGCTAATCTTCCTCACAAAAAAATAAATAAATAAAAATAAAAGTTTAAATCAGATCAATGTCAATCCCATGGTAAAAATTCAGTCAGTGGTTTCCCGTTGCACCTAGATAAAAATAACACTTCTTGCCACAACCTAGAAGGATCCACGTCATCCACGCCCTCCCCCTTCCTGTGCTCCACCCACCCTGGCCTCCCTTCCGTCCCTGAGTCACACTACATCACACCAGTCTCTTCCCACCTCCTGGCTTTCGTATGGCTTGCTCTCGCCACTCTGTGTATAGCTGCGTTCTCTTTAGGTCTCACTTTCAAATCACCTGCTCAGAGGGGCCTGCCCTGACTGCCCTATCTGAGTAGCCCCCATTCTCTGGCACAATGTCCTTTTGTTTTTTTAAGCTCTATAGCATTTTTTGTAATTTATATTTAAAGTTTGTTTCCTTGCTAATTATCTGTCTACCCACTGGAATGTAAGCTCCATGAGGCTATGTCTGTTTTATTTACTGCTTTATTCTCAGACGCATAGTAGGCACTCAGTAAATATTTAAAGAATGAATATATAATATCAGAGAAAGATAAATATATCTGGAGACAATAAGTAGGTAAATACTATTTGACATCTGGCTCTGTTGAGACTTTTTTCCTTTCAGTTCAAGGAAAATATTCCATTTCTATTCTGTGTTTTAAAAAATTTACCTAGAAGTGTTTGCCAAGAGCTCAGTGATATGTGCTCAGCAAAAAGTCTCTTTACTTTGACTAAGAGTGATCGCAGGGGGCAAGGTCTGTGCCCTTTGTACAGCTGCCTGTTGAGAAGCAGGAAGGACTTTTTGCAGTTCTGGAACTAAACCAGCAGGGGGCCATCTAGACTCGAGGTCTTGTCTATCAGAGGATCCCTGAAACCTGGTGGCCAGCCTCCTGGCTGTTAATTGCTCTAGGTTGTCACTGGGGAGGAAGCATTTGCCAAAAACGTCCAGAGAGGATTGGGGTTATTTTGTACTTCTCCACAGGCACCTTAAATATGACTTGGTAAGGAGCATCTTTCTTAGGCTAAGTATAAATTCTTAGCCCAAAGCAAACCAAAAACACAAAGTAGAAAAACAGGGGCCAACTTGATTTATAGAGAAGAAACATGTGCTTTGATGGCAAGGAGAACCAGGGTTGAGTCTTGGCCATACTGTTTACTAGCTGTGCATGATCTCAGCAACCTCTCTGAGCCTTAGTTTTCTCGTGTATAAAGTGGGCATTCCAGCCCACTCTCTCTCGTGTGCAATAAGTGGGTGTTGTTATTAACTGAATTGCAAGCTTGCCTCCTCCTCTCACTTTGTGGATTAGCGACAGCACATTTTCCATCTTTGGTAGCTTTTCCTGCTATTATTTTTGATTACTCCTCCAGTTAGCAATACAGCAATACAGATGCTTCAGTGCCCCTGTATTTCAGCAGCGCCATCTTCCCCCAAGCCCAAAGTTGCTCATTGGTCCCTATGATGTAGCTAAATGGCTACTGTTGTTATATTATCCCCAGAAACAAGTAAAGCCACCAGCTGTCCAAGGGGTTGATTTGGAGAGCCATTTGCCATGGGACAGAGACTCTTGGGAGTCAGAACTGGCTCTGCCCACTGGCGCTAATGTTGGCCTTGGGTGAATCCAACCAGAAAATGTGCTTTAGTTTTCAGAATGTCGACAGCTTCAGGTAAAAGAGGGGCTTCTCAGTGCCACCAGTTCATTTTCCCCACAGTTCTAGGCCAGCTGATATCTAGCATTGTGATCATACCAGATATTGAACCACTGAGATAGATACTTATAAATATTGACATTTGATGGTTCTGAATAATTTTAAACCTATTTTCCCAAACATAAAATTACCAAAATTCTTTTTCATAACACTGACTTTGGACCTCAATTTTTTCATTTCAAAATAAAGAGAACCAATATTATTTTCTTAATAAATATCAAGTGGAGAGAGTCCTTTGTAAGACACCTATTTGAAGAGGCAGATCCTAAGTAGCCTCTCCTTAGCCCAAGCTTGGCCTGGGTAAAGGAGCTGCAGTGCCTCCACTCTGCCGCAGGGTGGCAACAGTTGCTTCCCATTTGAAGGCTGGAGGGAAGAGAGACAAACATGGAAGAACAGGACTGAGAGCTCACTAAGTTACTGGCTCTCCTCTCTCTGCAGTTGGAGAAAGGAGTGGGGCTGACTCTTGACCCAGGTATCCTGACTAAAATCTGTTTCTAGCTTATCCCCATCCTGGGGGAACCAATAAGAGCAGGGGGTTTGAGGGCTGTCTTTGAGTGGCCGGGGCCCCGTTTGGCCCATGTCCTTTAGGGTTCCATTGAGCCCACCCTGAACTCAAATCCTTTAAAAAGTCCGTGGATGATTTCCAGTTTTTTGTCTTGGGCAATTGCACGAATAGTGATAAGAAATTCAACAGGAGTAGGGGGAAGGTTGGGGGGTTTTGAGGGGTGGCAGGATAGGAGATGAAAATGATGACTTATTTTCATGTTGTGTTTACGGTGCCCTGGGGCATCCAGGAGCAGGTGTCCAGAAGGCATTTAGATGTCTATGGCACAGGAGAGATGTCTGGGTGAAGGGAGAGTTTTGTAAATCATCCCCGTATTAGTGGTGGCTGATGCTATAGGAATGGATAAGGTGACCCTGGGCCAGTATCAAGAAGAAGAGCAGAGCACCTCAGAAGAAGGCCTGGAAGACTCAATACATAAGGGCCAGGTAGAAGAAGAACAATCTGCAGTGGAAACCGAGAAAGACTGGGCATAAAGGAGAACCAGAAAGATGAAGTGTAAAGAATACAACGGAAGAGTGTTTCAGGAAGGAGCAGCGGTCACCATTGTCCAAATCCACAGAGGCCACGTGAAATAAGGACAATTGGGTGTAAAATGTTCACTGGGTGTAGCAACACAGAAGTTCCTGGGGGCTTTGGGCAGAACTGGCTCTGTGGAGTAGCGGGGCAGCACCCCTACTGCAGGAAACAGGGAAGAAGACACAATGTAAAAATCTGTTCTCAGAATGTCAGGTGAGGGGGAGAAGACTAAGGAATAGTTGTGGAAGGATGTGGGGGGTGATGTAGAGATAAAGAAGGTTTCTGTGTAGGTTGTTGTTTTAGGATGGGAGAGATTTGAACTTAAGTGCTAATCGACAAGAAGCATCAGAGAGGGAGAGTTGAAGATGTGGGAAGAAGAGCAGATAACCAAGAGGTAAAAGTTCCCGAGGAGGTGGGCGGGGTGAGAACTGGAGCACAGTGGCGCCCTGTGTCTGAGGTCTTTCCTCCACTGGGAAGAAAGGGAAGAGGCAGAGGTGCATCGGGATACAGTAAGATTCAGAGGTTTTGGCCTCAGTATTTGCAGACGCTCTGCACTATTTTGAGCCAACTGTTCAGAATTAACATAAGAATACAAGAATGAAATGCAGTCAGCCTTCCAAATTCTTTGCCGCCTTTTACATTTCACACACCTCACCTGTATTTTTTTTGATATTTTAAAATATCAGACAAGACTGGTTTTAATTTCTTATGAATTGTATTAGAAAAACTCAGTTTTCCACTTGTGTTTCTCTTTTACTGCCACACTCCTACCACACTCACAACACTTCTGACCTCGGATGTGTGGGGCTTTTCTCCCACCAAGCAATTCTCTGCAACACCAGCTGGGTGTCCTACAATTTAACTCAACTCTGACACTATCTACCTGGAGAAAGCATCAGATCCCACAGGTTAAGGGCTCAGTCCCACAAGACTGCTCCCACCCCACTCCAATCGCAAGTCCAGGTTATCACCTGTGATTCTGACCAGTTGGCTCTAAATCGCCGTTCCCATAACCCTCTCCTCGGGTCTGATTAATTTGCTAGAGCTGTTCACAGAACTCCAGGAAACACTTACTTACATTTTACCAGTTTATTAAAGGATGTGCTAAGGGACACAGATGAACAGCCAGATGAAGAGATACATAGAGCAGGTCTGGGAGGGTCTTGAGTGCAGGAGCTTCTGTCCCCGTGGAGTTGGGGTGCATCACCCTCCTGTGGTGGATGGGTTCACCCACCTGGAGGCTCTCCAAACCTCATACTATTGGGATTTTTATGGAGGCTTCCTCACATAGGCATGATCAATCATTAACTCCATTTTCAGCCCTTCTCCATTCTCAAGAGAATAGGGGGGCAAGGCTGAAAATTCCAAGCTTCTAATTCCAAGCTTGGTCTTCCGGTGACCAGCCCACATCCAGGAGCCCACCCAGTCGCCTCATTAGAACAAAAGACACTGCTCTCACCCAGGAAATTACAAGGGTTTCAGGGGCCCTGTGTCAGAAACGAAGGTCAAAGACCAAATATTAGAACAGAAGATGCTTCTAGTGCTCTTATCACTTAGGAAATTACAAGGATTTCAGGAGCTCTGTGCCAGGAACCAGGGGCAGAAACCAATATATATTTTCTATTATCTCAGATGTATATAATCGAACTACTACTTACTTACTAGTTATATAATAAACATTTTATATTTACATTATATAACTCCTAGATATCTTATAAAATATAATCCAAGATCAAAAGATCAAGAAAGAGACATCTTTGTCTATTGTTTTTTTTTTTTTTTTTTTTTTTTGCTTAATAGGAATAAATGTTTTAGTGAGGCATTAACCAAGAACAAAAATGGAAATGGAAAATAGTAAGCTGTTGGGGAATGTTATATGTACATTTTATGTGACTTTGCAACAGTGCAATATTAAAAATGAGTACCATCTCACTGCATACACAAAATGTGAAGTAATGTGAATCCCCCCAAAAGAACAGTTTGTCAAGAATTACAATTTCAAGGTACTAGGCTTAGTAATTGTGAACAATGCTTATTGCATTTTAGCTGATAAACAGAAAGAGTCATCATTCTTATCAGGATCATTCTCGAATTATGTGAATTTTGAATCATGTGAGATCTTCAGTTCATCCCTTAAATAAAATGTGACTGTCTTATAGTGGCAAAGAAGTACCCAGAAAACCCGCACAATCACTGAAATTAAGTTGACTGTGTCATGACTGCTAATTGCTATGCCAGGTGTCTGACTCTGGGACAATCACTGTGAAGTGCTCGCTTCCATAGAGATTGGAGCCTGAGTGAATATGAACCTCGGTGTATTTTTATGGAAGTCAGTAGAACCCAGATGTATTAGGGCTGTCCAGAGAAATAGAACAAATTATATAAATTTATTTGTAAATAAATCTGTCTGTCTCTGTTTCTCTGTCTCTGTCTATATATGTAGGCTGACATGTATAAAACTAGGTGTGTATATATTTATTATGGTGTCTAAAAATCATGAAGCTCATCACTTCCCGGGAGCATAGATAAAAGCAAGTTGGTAGTGCATCAGAGTTACTTCTCGGTGCAACATGACATCACTAAGATGAATTCTATAAGGTTACAGTGCTTTCAGTTTTGTAAAAACATAGCCATAAATTATACTGACATCAGATGTGAACTGAGTATAAAATATCACATGTCTCAAAATATTGGACTGCTGTTTGATGACTGGATATTGCTGCATAATTTTATTCTATTGTCCTGTATCCTTTTGGAGAGAGAGATTTAGTAGGATTTGAAATGTGCAAGCTGTTTAAATAAGACACAGTCAAAGTATGGTTAAGGTTAAGAAAAGAGAGAGAAAGAGAGACAGAGAATGAGAGCGATAGAGAGAGATTTATCTTAAGGAATTGGCTCTGCAGTCATAGGGGCTGGCAAGTCTGAAATCTGCAGGGCTGACCAAAAGGCTGGAGTCCCACGGGAGAGTTGATGTTGTGATGTTGAGTCTGACGGCAGTCTAGAGGCAGAATTCCTTCCTCTTTGGGGGACCTCAGTCTTTTCACTTAAGACCTTCGACTGATTAAATGAGTCTCACCCAAATAATGGAGAGTACTCTGCTTTACTCAAAGTCTACTGATTTAAATGTTAATCACATCTAAAAAATACCTTCACAGCAACTGGTGTTTGACCAAGCAACTGGGCACTACAGCTGAGCCAAGCTCACACATGAAATTAACCATCACACCAGAGTGGATGAGCAACACAGTCATATAGTTGCCATCAAGCTGCCATCAAGCTGCAATTTTCTAAGGAAAATGATTATAATCCACATAAAGACAATATTGTGCTTTTGAACGTCTCTTTATAGATGCTGGATCTCAGATTGTCTTCACGCTCAGTGTCGTGCTTGCCCCTCACGGTCACTTCCTTGAGACAGGCAAGGTGGCAGGTATTTCTTGCCACATTTTACAGATGTGGAAAGAGAAGCTCAGAGAAGTGACTTATCTTGGGATGCAGCTGGTATTTCTACGTGGGTTCTGAGCCTGAGCTAGACCCTGTCTCTTCTTCTCTTCTCTTCTGTTCTGTCCAGCACAGCATGCTGCTTCTCAGGGTAGTTGATTAAAGTTATAGTTGTGGACAGGGTTGATCTAGACCAAATTGTGAAATAGGTTTATCTTTACGGGTGATCCTTGCTCCTGGGCTCATTGTTGATCCTTCTTTGAATTTGCAGCTTATAGACTGTGAATCGGCGGTTCTGGAGAGGCGCTGCTTGCCTTCCTCACTAGATGTAAGGTCTGCAGGAGCAGACTCGATGTCTGCCTGCTTTTTGTCTGCAGGGCTCAGACAAGCACATAATAGACACTCACAAAACAGTTGTTGAAATAACCTCGCTGTATTTGTTCCTTTGAAAGAACATTGACCTCTGAGATGCCAGCAAATGAGACTGGTTCTATTTCAGTCAAGATCCTCTAGCCTGTCATACCACCTGTAAGTATATTTGGAGCATTTTAACCCAAATAATCCAAAATTCACTGACTTTTCTTATATCTGCTCAGTTGGGACCTCAGCTCCCTGCCAAGTGCCCTAAATATTTCTAGAGACCCCAGAACATCCTTCTGTATGATCCTGAACGTGGTGAGCCACCGTCCTCCAGCCTCCAGCCGCTGAGCCATTGCAGCCACAGGGAGTTCTGTTGTAATGCGTTGGGTGGAGAGGGCAGGGAGAGATCCCTCAGTGTACCTTATGCCCCTAAATCCCAGAAAGTTTTTAGGAAAACAGAGCTTTCCATTTTATTTCTCATTGTTCCCCACAACCTCTCCATCCCCACCCCCCATGCTTTCCATAGGATTCACGTGAGAGTTGGGCAGGGAGCCGAATCCATCTAAGCATTGGGCACCATGGGGGCTAAAAATCCCTCCCTCCGCCCTGACCACGAAGGCGTGATTTATCCCTGCCTCTGGGTTGGCAAGCCGGCCTCCTCTTTCCCTTAGTGTAAGCTTTTCCCCAGGAGGTGTTCAGTTCCTCATGCAAATAGGCTTCTGGCAGGTGTCCTCCCAGACTTGCTGTCCTATCTGAAGCCCAGAGGAGGTTCAAGCTGGGACCTTGTTCCGCGTCACCTGAGAGTGCCATCTGGAAGAAGGATGAGGCAACACAAAGCGCACTGAGTCAGGGAAGCCACAGTGAACAGTTTTCCACAGATAACTGGCAAAGCAGATGATGCGCACGTAGGAAATGGAATAGTGGTAACTAAATTTTATATAATATTTTATGGTTTGCAAAAATACTTTCCTGTACTCTGTCTCATTTGACGTAACCTTTATAATCGTTAAAAAAGTTTCGAGTTGCCCACAAGCACACGGCTTGAGCTTTACGAGTTAGTTGGCAAGCCAGCTGTGTTAGGTTAGAATGCGTCTCTCCAGCCTGCTGTCTTCCATCGCCGTAGACTTGTCTAATCCTGTGATATTTAGCTGAGAAGCTATGATGCTGGGAGTCATGGTTAACCACAGGCGGATTTGGGCAGATGGTGTTTCGGGGACACCCGAAAAATTTGCTTCAGGAAGCAAATTTTCCGACAGACTGCCCTCAGGGAACAAATTGGCACAAACACCTCGTGCACCACGGTTTGTAAAGAAAGCCATTGAAACAGGCTGGAAGGGTTTAGCAGACCACAGCTTGGCACTGCAATTAAAACTAGGCATGCACTTTTGACCATGGTGTGCCATGTGACTGGAGTAGCCGGAGATGCATGCAGGGTGGATGATGGGGAAGGTGGTCATTGTGTGGCTTGCAAGAAGAGGACTGAGGCAGGAAGCCGGGGGGTTGTCGTCCTTGCTCAAAGCAGCCGTGTGGCCCTAAGTGAGTCCTCTAAACTCTGAAGTTCATTTTCCCAATCTAGTCCATCTCACAGGGTTGATAGGACTGACAGTCAAATAATGTACATAAAAGTGTTTTGGACAACGTAAAATGTTACACAGATGGGAAGCATCATTCTCATGGTTGTCACCTCTTTCATCCTACCACAAAAACTTCCAGGTGTAAATGGCTTCAGGGCTGGAAGAGGGTCATATCTATCATTATATCCTATGTTCCCTGTTCCCACCTAGGCTTGGTCTGGGAAAACTGCCCCCAATAGTCACGTGTTCAACTTTGGAGGAACCAGTTTGCCTCCAGGTCTTATTAAGTGCTCTGCTCGCTGTCATGTTGACCTTAGAAGTTAGGAACATGTGACTATAGTGAGGATGGGCGCTTCCTGAAAACTGTGGTAAATAGCAACTTTTCCATACTCGACCCTACTCTGTTCTATTTCTTGTCCTTGTGGCTGTATAATGATTCTCTTTTGCCATGAAATAGCTTATAGAAGCATCTTTAAAGTCAGGAAGACTATTTAGTCAGCTGCCAATCCAAGAGTGAAGCCTGCCCATGTGGATGGAAGAGAGTGAATGTAAGAAAGGTGCGCAGATGAGTTGGAAAGCGTGCTGCTCTCAGTGGTCTGAGAGCAGACTGCCCACTGCTGGCGTGTCGGGCGGGCTGTGATCAATGTGCTTCCCCCGAACCATGCATCCTCCAAAACATCGTCCAACACATTTCCATTTTTATTTACTCAATAAGTAATTACTGAGTGCCTACCACATGCCGGGCTTTGTGGCTTTGGTGTGTTTTAAAACCAACAAACTTGCATCTAATTTATGTATATAGGATCTTTGTAAAATAGGTAAGAGTCAGGCATTACCTTCTTTCAACCTATTAGTGAAGGTTTACTCTGACCAGAGGCATTGAGTAGTTTTACAGAAAATCAGGGATGGACAGGATGGAACTGCCTTTTCCCTTACTTCCCCCTTCCCCGGCTGCATTTTCCACTGGTGCTTCAGTCTAGAGGCATCCAGAGGTGTAAGAATGGCAGAACACAAGAAAGATCAGAATGATGAGCTGTGTTTCACACATCGCCTCACCCCGGTGAGGTGGGCCAGCTAAATGGGCTGATAGAAGCTGACACCCAAGGAGCTGCACAGAGGAGGAAATTGACATGCACATCTACAACATGCTGGGAGGGAAGCTGAGAGCCCAGGATGTGCGTCAGACAGTCACTACTGAAGGAGATCTGGAGGGGAATAAGGCGTTGACCCCTGGAAAAGACGTCACACATCAGTTGAACTTGAGCTGGGCTTCCTTGAGGAGAGGTAGGACATGGATCATGGGGCCTCAGGTTCAGGCAGGAAGAAGTGGGAAGAAATATACTTTTTAGCCAGTATGTGTTGAGTGCAGGGTGGATATGATGAGGGGGTGGCGGGAAGGCTGGACACTTTTAAGGGTGTTACCAAGTTTTTCTACTTAAGAGAGCATGATGTGGGAACAAGAGCATGTGGTCTGTATTACTCAAGGCCCTAAGCTCCCCCAGGGAAGCTCCTGCCTCCCCCAGCCTATCCCCTTGCCTGCAAAGCATGCGGTACACTTCTGTCTCCTTGCAGAGAAACAGGCTGCCCCAAATCTGGAGACACCCTTGATGGCGGCAGCGGTGGTGGTAGCAGTGTTGGGTGGGAGGGTGGATTGGAGATTTCTTTTCATGTTGATCAAATACATGCACATTCGGCACCAACACCATTGGGATCTCAGGGATGGAAGTAGGTATTTCTTCAGTCACTCAGCGTTTATGGATATCAGAGAGGTAATAAAGGGGACGGGACTCCTGCAATGCGCAGCACGTGCTGAATAATCTGTAGAATGGATCTTTCCTCGAGCAGCCCACCTTTTCCACATGGTGATTCACTTGGACACATTTGATGATAAGTTCCCAGAGGTCAGACACTGACGTCTCACACACTTTTGAGTTGACTGGGTGCCCAGTGGGAGGTGGTGCAACGTGCAGTGGGAAGAGATGGTTTCCACTGGCATTTGGCCTGACCAAGACAGAGTGATGCTTACCCAGGCCTGGAATGACCCTAGTGATGGGCCCTCCCTGTGGGCTTATGGCACCACTGGTCATTTCCCCCAGTGTCTGGTCAAAGTTTTTCTTTGCATGAGACAGAGATTGCGGCTGAGGGGACAGTCAGTCCAGGTGACTGGCCTGCCCTGCAGAGGCCCACAGGACCTTCCTGATGCCATCTTTGTGGTACGACAGCTCAGCAGGCCTGTGTCAACAAGCCCTGCATGGTTTAGACAAGACGTGGGTGACTAACGTTTTCCTTCCAAGCAGCAGGAATGGACGGGCCTGCTGGGAAGGATTCCTTTGCTGTAAACTACCATAGACGCCTGTCTCCTGGATTGGACAGGTGGGTCTCTTCTCCTGTCTCTCGCTTTCTTTTCATTTTTTAAAAATCCTTCAGCAGATGACGGGAGGGACCATTTGTTGAGTTTGTCCAGACTCTGAATACTCATGGTCACTGGAGTGTGCAAAAATATGGCAACAATGCAGGTGCTATTGTCTGAAGATGTTTTCAAAGGGAAGGGGAAAAAAGGAGCAGTTATTCTGACAGTAAATGATGCATTATACTAATATCAGAAGGATCTTTTTTTCGCATGTGTGGTCAGTGAAGAGAATTTTTGACAGTTGGCTCTCATTTAACTAGGTCTGTATGCAGCACGCTGGAGCCTGGTAAGTGCCTCTGGATTTTTTTACAGGCAGGGTTTTGGTGCCTCGGGGTCTGGGCTGTGGACAAGCAAGACGTGCCTGCAGGCAGGGAGTGATCGGCTCACTCTCAGCTCGCCAGATCCACGGCTGTGACCAGAGTGAGTTCTCAGGACCCACGCAGCTCTCTCCACAGCCTGCCCATCCACCCAGGCCTCCTGACCCTCCTCAGTGCGTTCATCCGTGCTCCCAGGCAATTCAGATCGCCTCCCTCAGCCTCAGCTCCAGCACTGAGGAGAGTACGTGAATGACTGCTGGCCTCGCTCCAATTTAGGCAAAGGAGCTGAGAGGTGACTTAACGGCATATCCCGCCGCTCCAGGTGGTACCAATACTGTCGATGTAGAATGAGGGTACCGTGGGTCTAGAGTTTTGCTCTTTCTAAACCATTTTTGATTTCTATGAGCAGATTTATAAATAGAGCTTGAGTCATCCAGAGGAGGGGAAAAGTACAGGAAACCCAAATGGATGGACAGCCCCCAATCATTCGAGTGCAGCTTTGGTCAATAATGAGAGACACATACATGACACCTATGCTCATATCCCTTGGTGCCCCGGGCACCTCTCCCGGGGCACCAAGCCTTCCAACTGCAAGGCGGACCAGACGGGCAGTGTTGGGGCAGGAGATCAGCTTCTCACTCACATTAGCCCCAGTACTTAGAACACTGGCCTCCATGTGTTTGGTAATCGCTATTGTAGATCCAAGAATTCATTTTTTCATTCTATCAACCCAAATACTAAAGCTTTAGAATCTGGGGAGAGCACATCAGAGCTTACTTGACTCCAAAATTATGTTTGAAATGGGTAATTGAGATGTAATTAAAAGGTTAGAAAGCATTCTTTTTATAATACCTAACAAAAGGAAACACAAAATTGAATAATAGTGTTATTTCTTTAAATGTGGTTCTAGGGAGAAGAGAACCAATATTTATTTTGTGTCTACTGTGTGCTAGATACTTTATGTATTATTTTGTCCCCAGAAATCCTATGCAATGATTCCCTTTTACAAGGGCAAGTTGAGGTGTAGAGTGGGTGAGCCAGTGGCCCAGGATTGACCAGCTAAGCAAGATAGGATCTGGATTCAAATCCTGTGAGTTGGTGTCTAGAGCAGGATTTTCGCTCTCAGCACTCTGGACATTGGGCCAGAGACTTCTATGTTGTGGGGGCTGCATCCCCGGCCTCTGCACCCTAGATGCCAGTAGAATCCCCCTACGTGTGACAACCAGCAGTGTCTCTGGATGCTGTCAACATCCTCTGCCAGTCAGCAGTGGAGAACCACTGCTCTAGATGTGTAATTTTCCTGCCACTGCACACTCAGAAGGAAATTTGGGGGCACGTTTAAAGACTATAGGTGGTATGGATTCCTTATGTTTATAGTAATTTTTCTTATTATAAACATGAATAAGACCATTGTGGATGATTTGGAAAATACACTGTTTATAATCTTACCACCTAGAGAGACCCACTTTCAACATTTGGTGTGTTTCCTTCCAGTATCTTTTTTTTTTTTTTTAATAATTTTATTTATTTATTTATTTTTCCCCCAAAGCCCCAGTAGATAGTTGTATGTCATAGTTACACATCCTTCTAGTTGCTGTATGTGGGACTCGGCCTCAGCATGGCCGGAGAAGCGGTGCGTCGGTGCGTGCCCGGGATCCGAACCCCGGGCCGCCAGCAGCCTAGCGTGTGCACTTAACCACTAAGCCACGGGGTCGGCCCACCAGTATCTTTTTCTATGCATCTATATATAGTTTTTAAAAATAATTCTGTAAATATTTTAATCTGGATTTTTATACTTAATATTGTATCAAGAGCCTTTTGTGTATCATAAAAAAATCATTGAAATTATTTTTAGTAACTGCATTGTATCCTATTATATGCTTATGCCACAGTTCAGTCAAGCATTCCCCAAATGTTGGACGTTCATAGTTTTTCCAATTTGTCTCCATCATAAACATTGCTTCAGTGAACATATTTGCACGTTACTTTTTGTGTAGACTCATGATAAATTCTCTAGGGTATATATTTCTGTGAAAAGAAGAATCGGCTCAAGCTCCATACATATTTTTAGGCTCCGTTTCCTACATACCGTCACATTGCTTTCTGTACATGTCGGACTAATGTAGCTGCTTCTCTCCGTCTTCTGTAGAAAGCTTGTCTCCTTGTTAACTATGGGTATTATCTTGTTTAATCTTTTCATTTGAGAGGCAAAGATGACATTGTTTTAATTTGTATTGTTCGATGACCAACAAAACTAACCATTTTTCCATCTAGTATATAGCTATTTGCTTTCCTTTTCTCTGAGGTATTTGTTAATGAGACGCACTGCTTCTTTATTAGATCTCATGGTGTCTAACGACTTGAAGGTTTGCTGCTTTCCTTTTTCACAGCACAGACTTGTGACTAAAGTTCCTTAAGCTTTTTAGCAGCAACAGAGGGAGACGTGGGGCAAGTTGGGAGAAGAGATGGAAGGGAATGCTTCTGTATAAATTGGAGATTACCTAAACTAGAATTAACTGAGCCCTGAAGCTGGAAGAAGAATAGAGGGGAGAAGGGCTTGTGCTTGAGGTCCGTGGGTGATGAGAGAGGAGGTGGAGCAGAAATGTCTGGTCAGGGATTTCCTGTGATGGCCACCAGGTGGTGCCATGGGCCTGGACGATTTGGTTTTTCTGGTGGGAGGGCTGGGGGAGGGGATTAATAAGTGGTCATAGGGTGAGTGAGGTGATAAGAAGGCTGAGTGCCAGTCACACACAAAGGGCATTCACTAGTTGGGAGTTTGTAATTAACCTGCCGATGATCATGAGTTGGTGTGGTGCACGTGTATGCGTGCACATGGGGTGGGGGAGCAAGGGAAGGTTAGGGCTGTTTTTTAAAAAATATGTATAGCAGTTTTAGTGAGATATAGTTCACAGACTATACAATTCACCCATTTAAAGTATACAGTTTAATGGTTTTTAGTATATTCACATCACCACAATCAATTTTAGAACATTTTTATCATGCCCAAAAGAAACCCCATTCCCCTTAGCCATCACCCCCTAATCACTACTTTTCGCCTCCCCTCACCCTCATGCTCTTGCCCCCAGACCTTGACAACCACTCATCCACTTTCTGTCTCTATGGATTTGCCTACTCCGGACATTTCATATCAATGGAATCGTACATTAAGTAATCTTTTGTGATAGGGCTATTTTCTGTTATTGCTGGCTCCAGCCAGCACTACCCCAGTTTACTTTGTGGCAAGAGGTATCAGGATAGCTGGATTCATTATTTCCAGTGCTCTAGCATTTCCAGGCCTGTAAGGACTAGAACAGGGATAGTCTGACCTGATAGATAAACAGAATCACGTGGTAAGCTTTTAGCATTAAAGAGTGCTGACCCCCAATCTTTCCAGGAATTTCAATTTTGTGGTTCCGGGGAGTCAGGCTGCTTAGGAAAGTATGTTGGTGCTCCAGGTGAATCTAATGATTGCCTAGCTGTCAGCAGCAGGGAGTCAAGTCGTGGAGAAAAGGAAACCTGGTTTTGAATGGAGGCACGAGAAGAAAATGGGCTTCCCTGCAGACTGGCTCTACCAGATGCAGCTTCAAATCCTGTGCCTCTTGTGGGAAAGGAGCTGCACCCTCATCATGCACCATGCCGAAATGCCACAACGCTTGTTCAGGTCAGAGTGTCATCTTTGACTTGGCATGACAACTGTGCATATTTGAAAGCCATCAAAACCGATGACATCAGCCTTAGTTACTATTCAGCTGGCAAATATCTGCAATGTGGTATAGCAGAAAGAACACTGACTCAGAAGTCTGAAGCATGCCAGAATATTCCACCAAACACTCCCTAGGGCTACTGTGAGCATCCGGTGTGAGTGGGGTGAGATGTGGCACACTGCACAAGTTAGGGTATGGGAATCACAGGACATAGAAGGAACTTCAGAGAGCATCTTGTCCACCTGCCTCGTTCCATAGTAGACAACATAGTAGTCCCAAGAGGTGAAGTTCTTCGCTGAAGGTCGTATACCAGCTGTTAGTGCAGTCAGCACCAGGGCTGCGGGGTCAGATCCTTTGCCTCGCTCTTTTCCCACTATGCCTTACTCCTCCACATCTGTCTTTTTTGGGATCTGAGGAATCACATCCAGTTGCCTTTCATTTTCAGGAATGAGGAAACCCAGGCTTAATTTGTCTGTGGTTTCAGAGCTAAGTGATTTATATACGCTTTGTACAAGTAGGAGTGAAAATAATGACAGCTGAAAAATCCAAGATGGCGCTCATGGATGGCTTTTAAGAACAGCCCAGAGCAGATCCAAGTTTTGTGAGGCCTGAAGCTTATGCAATTTGGAAACCCTCTTTAAGAAAAATAATACAAAATTACCAAGACAAAATTAGGTCCAGAGCCTTGGAAGTGGACTATGCAAATAAGGGGCCCTGAATCTTTAGCTTCGCTCACTTCACTGTAAATCTAACTCTAGAAACAGGTATAGCAAGATCCCTCGAGACGTGTGTTCTGCTCGATTCTTTTATTTATATGAGTAACACGTGTCCTGCTGAGAACCATTTGGTCACCTCCATTCTCAAGGAATGGAGGCCATTCTGTCAGCAAATACATATTGAGTATCTGCTGTGTGTGAAGAATACTGAGGGGACAAAGGTGAGGAAACTACAGGCTAACTCAGGAGATGAGGCTCAAACACAAAATTAATACTCATACCAGTCTTCCTTCCCACCTGTGGTCTGGGCCAAGGACACCTAAGGGAGCCCAGCCTCTGTTTTTGTCTCCAGTTTTGGTCTCAAAAAATCTTCCTCTCCTAGTCTTCTTTTTTCTGTATCATATGGAGAATGGACATTGACATGAGTAAAGCTCTTTGGGGTTTCTGGATGAGAAACTTTTCAACGTTTAAATGACATTTCTGTGGTTGTGCACCCCTCTCCCCACCTCACCCACAACCAAGCCCCTTAAATCTCAGATCACTGCCTTGAAATGAATTAAAAGTACATTTAAGGGCCGACCTCATGGCCTAGTGATTAAGTTTGGCACACTACGCTTTGGTGGCCTGGGTTCGTTTCCCGGGCATGGACCTACACCACTCATCGGTGGCTGTGGCGGTGACCTACATATAAAATAGAGGAAGATTGTCACAGATGTTAGCTCGCAGCGAATCTTCCTCAAGCAAAAAGAGGAAGATTGGCAACTGATGTTAGCTCAAGGCGAATCTTCCTCAGCAAAAAAAAAAAATGCATTTATTCATCAGGGTCACTTTTCCCTAAAATGTGCCTGATGCCACTAGAATAATTAGAATAACATGAGCATCCTGAATAATATCTATGCATATTCTCAGGAAATTTATTGTATTTCCATTTTGGTAAGATAAAACTTTATCTAGTTCTGTTTATTTAAATGATCATATCAGCATTAGCTCCTGTATTTAAAAATAAAAAAAAAAAAGCTTGATTTCTGCCACTTTCTGAAAGATAACACAGAGACAGAGATAAATCTGGGTCAGGAGGGGAACTAGTTTAATGGAGGGTATTTTTGTTTTGTTTGCTTTATTTCATTTTTTATTGTTACATTTAGTTTTATTGAATTCCTGTGGAGAAGTGGGGAGTCAGAGCTATGGGATCGTAAGTCCCTTTAGGTAAAACCAAATACTGCTCGTGTCTTATCGAAATTTCCTGTTCCATTGGCAGGAGAAATGGCTGACTCCTCAGTCTCATCCAAAACTCATTTTGTTTTTCATGGCAGTTTTACTGTCATTCGGAAATGAGCCTTCTGGAACGTTAAAGCTCGAAGGGGCATTAACCTTCGGAGGTTTACAACGTCTCCTTGAAGTGCAGCGTGCAGGGTTCGAGCCAATGGTTTGAGGAGTGGCCGGTGACTTCTGATGTCATAACCAATCCCATCACTCTCGTGTCCCTCCCTGTTTTGAATCATGGATTTAAAACATCCTCAAAAGCTCTTCCCTGGTAATTCCAAAACTCTTAACAAATCAATCCTAAGAGAAAATAAACAAATGTGCAGAGGAGCAGAAGGATATTTAGAATATGGTTTTCATTAAAATTTTTAAGTTTTCCTTCTCAAAATCTTGTATAAGCCATTAAATATGAAAAAACAAACCTCTGAGTAGGAAAGCAGTCAAGGCCATTACCATTAGAGATTATGGGTTATGGAATAAACAAACAGTTTATTTTTTTTCTTCTTCTTAACACCAAGGGAGTTGAGTCATGGCTGTAGCTTTAAAATGCTGGATGGCTGTCTATTGAATTAGGCGCACACAGGAATATAGCATATGAGATGCAATTACATCCTCCAGCAGCCTGTGAAACAGCGAACCTCCTTCCTGGTATATAGTTTCTAGGTAAGGGACCACAAAAGAAGCACATCCAGTGGGCACTCTCAAACTGCCCGAGGGAGGTAGGAGGCATCTGGATGCTTGCCTGCGGCTTAATTGCCTCTCGATGGTCCAGTTTGTCAATCATCCATGCACGTTTACCTTTATTCCTGCTCTGCTGGCCCTTCCGTTATTTCTGTTTCTTGACACCTGAGTCCAAGGGGAAAGAATCAGACGTTTAAGTGCTGTGTTTGTACCAGTTAATCTTCTCCATGAAGTATTATTTCACCCCGGTTTTACAGAGAAGGAAAATGAATATTCAAAGAGGTAAGATACTCATCCAGCGTCACATAAATTCTTAACTCTAGGGCTCGTGCATTGTAAAATGACAGCCACTTAGGATTTGCAAAAAGCCTTACAAGGATTATTTTATTTTATTTTATCCTCACACCATCCCCTTATGATTGGCATTATTTGTATCCTCAGTTTACAAACAGGGCATACAGCTAGTACGATGACCCAAGAAATTGGAGTGCAGTCTGCACTTTTCACACACTGTGCCAGACCTCCTCCATGTACCTGAGCTGTCCAGTGCGGACGCCAGCCACACGTGGGCACTAAACACTTGAAATATGGCTGGTTTGAATTGCCATGTGCTCTAAGTATAAGCTAGACACCAGATTTTGAAGGCGGTATGAGAAAAAGAATGCAAAATATCTTATCAGTCATTTTTTACGTTAATTACATGTTGCAATGCTAATAATTTGAATATATTAGGATAAAGAAATTATTAAATTTAATTTCACCCGTTTCTTTTTTGAAATGAGGCTACTAGACAATTTAAAATGACCTCTGTGGCTTGCATTATATTTCTGTCGGACATCGCTGCTGTATACTGTTCCAAGTAAAGAGAGACTGTGAAATGTACTCAGGCCAACATTGTTTCTCATCAGTAGTTCTGGTTAAAATTTTGGTTGGTGGGGTGAGTGGGGAGGTTGAAGCCATTAAAAAATTTTTTTTAATTATTTTTAAAAGTCATTTTTAAATGTAAGTCTGGGTTTATTAGTGAATTTGAATTATGCTTTCTTCACCACCATTACCATTTGTGGGTATGAAAGATTGCCATTTCTAAGGTTCTAAAGAAACATGTGAGTTATAATTTTGTTGTCCACGTGGAGTGCTACCTGAGAATATATTACCAGATGCCCCTATTCTGGGCTCCATGGTGTGAGTTGCTTATCGCTTTCCACATGGCTTTGTGACAACCACCTTTGTGTCTCCTCCAACGTGTGATGGGGCCTGAGCTCCAGTTGTGGTGTGTGGCACTTCGCTGACAATTGATAAGTAGCTAAGCGATTTTTGTTTTTGATGTCATTTTATTCTTTTTTAAAATTATTGATGGACATTTTATATTTTTTGGCTATTGTATATAACGTTGCTATGAACATTGTTTACAAGTTTTTGTGTGGGTGTATGTTTTAGTTTTTCTTGTGTAGGTACCTAGGCATGGAATTGCTGGTTCATGTGATAATGGTTTAACTGTTTGAGGAACTGCAGACTGTTTTCCAAAGTGGCTGCAACATTGTACATTCCCAGCAGCAGTGTATGAGGATGTTGTTTTATTCTTAATAACTATTGCCAGGCAGAGATTACGTGGACACAAAAGGAAGAAGTTGGGATTATTCGTGTGAGTTGGGAAAACCACGGGCCAGAAAAACTATACCAAAGATTTGCAGATTTTAGTCTGAGCGTCCTAGAGTCCCCTTTGCCCACCACCAACACACACTCTACCTGCCCTCCCCTCCTGAGGCTGGCATTAAAGAAAAAAAAAATAGAAAAAGGTAGGAACTGCTAGAAACTCAGAAGCAGAAAAGAATGTCCTACAAGAAGATCACTGTTTGTCCGAAACAAATGTTTATGCCAGCTCTTTATAAAAGACACTTATTTACGGCAGCTTTAGATAAAGAAAGGGAAGTCGGGGATCGATAATTAATGCAGGTGCCAATTTGTAAGGCCAAGTGAAAATGTTCTTTGTCATGGCTCAAAGGCCTTCCCTGACCCGAACCAAGTCCTCTTGTCTTAATCTACAGACGAGAAGAGGGGACTGCTGTATGAGATCATTGCATTCTCAAGCCATGTACCCCCAGTCTGTGCTCAAGTGCTGCTCCCCTGGCCAGTGCACAACCTCAGAAAGGAGACCCTTGACCTCAAGCCAGCTGATAGAAGGCGGCTCTGGGCTGGCACAGCACTGCCACACCTGCCACCTCCCCCCTCTACCCTATCAGAATGGGCCCATCGTGGCCTCTGCTGCCCCTTATTCACACGTGTTCCCAGGGACCTGATTCCCCTGTAAAGCCCAGGCTGGCTGGGAAAGTTCAGCCTCAACAGAAACTATCAAAAAGCTTTGAGTCTGGGGCAGAGGGCCGCCTCCATCATCACAGTGTCTTGGTGTCTGTGTCATCTATCAGGTCACCCATTCATTGCATCTCTGTTTTCTGGGCTTCTGCAGATCTCCTTTATTTTCTTTTCTGTTGGAAACTATCTCTTTGGATGCTGGATCATTAATTATGAACCTCCTAGCCATTTGCTTGGCTCTGGTTTGGCCTGTGATGTCCTACTTACGTTGATGTCTGCCTGCCCACCAGGATCACTGCCATTGCCCTTTCTCCTTACGTGAGAAGCTGGCGTATCCTGTTTGTCTCTCTAGCTGGTACGTGAGGGGGCCTGGAACTTCTGTTAGTGAAGCCACCACTTTAAGCCAAAATAATTATCCCAGAAGTTCTCTGAGGTGCAAATGTATTATCCGGGAGCAGACCACATGGTAATTAGTACTTGTTATCATGTTAGTAGAGGTTGCCCAAAGGAGTGACATGCAGGACTTGTCACATCTTTGAGGACAGAGATGTGGGGCCCGGGCTCTGGACAAAGGACGTCATCCATAAGTGAAGTGTCAGAAAGGAAGATGAAGTTAGGAGCTTTTGGAGACAGCAGGACTCTAGATGGAATCAGGTGCTAGAGGGCCCAAGTTCATATTTTGACTTTTTTACAGTTTTCTCCATGTCCTCACCCAATCCTAACCCCACGACAATTTTTTTATGTCACATTATGTTTTCAACAATAGTTGATACCTCAACTTAAGCTCCACTCTGACTCACAGTTAAGACATATAATTTCAGCAGGAATCATAGAATAAAGATTTTAAAGGACCCAGAATGGGCCTTAACCTCGGTACAGAAATGTGCTTGGCCTCCATACAAATTGCTGAGTAGAGACTTCATTTTAGGCAGTAAATAAAGTTATATGAAGGGGCCGAAAGTGCTACTGCAAATTGCCTATTAAAATGACTTTTTCAAAAGCCTACAAAATTCACAGCTATCCTAAAAATGCCTCATTTTCAAATTAATGCATTTTATTTTACTTTTGGCTTTTGGGTGTGTGTGTTGGGGAGGGGTGGGGGTTGTGGTGGCTGCAGGGAAATTAGTTAAATTCACAGAATACAATTTGAACTTTTGCAAATGAGTAAACAGCCAAAACAAACACCACTTTGGAAAAAATACACATTTTCTTCTTTTGAAAAGCAAACAATGCCTAAGCAGAATACCTTAAAAGTGAACTAAAAAGCTTTTCTAAAATAAACAACTCTGCCTGTGATCCTAAATTGGGACCATATGTAGATGGGAAAGCTACAGACACAGCACACTTTGGCTCTGAGTTTCTGCCTTTACTATTTGCGTGCCTCCGAGTAGATGATGATGTTGCCCTTGGTCCCGAAGGAGCCTGAGTTTTTAGATCCTAGTATGGGGGGGGAAGCAGAAGAAGAAAGAAAACGAATGAAAACAAATGCCAAGACAAAAATATCTGAACAATGAGTTTTATTTTGCTTATCTGCCAGCAGACTCAACTGAATTCAGATCTCTCCTGCACGCATAGGATGGTGCCAACGAAGTGCGGTGAGTTGGCCAAAGATGCAGGCCATGTGGGGAAGTCCCCGAGAGGGACCAGGCTCACACTCAGAGCATTAGGATCACACTCAGAGCATTAGGATCGTTCTAGCAAACCGCCTGGACCAACCCCCTGCCCTGGGGCAAATCAATGAATAAGCTAATTCAGCATAGATAGAATCATTCCTTTGTTTTTCTCGATTACCAAATGCTGTGTGTTTTGGGGTCACTTGTCATGAGTTTAGAGAATGTGGATATTGCAACATAAGTCCTCACCATTCTAAACAGCTTCAACTAAATTCTGTTACTAGGGAGGAGGAGAGTTGAGGCCATAACATCCATCGCTGATTGTACGTGATCATGTGCTCTTTTTCCTCATTCTGGGATACGTATTTCTCTTCCCCCATAGGGCTCACGGTCTCTCCCACTAAACTGGCACTTATATCAGAGATGTGATCATGTGGGCACGTTTTGTCCCCTATAACTGGATGTCAAATCCTTGAGAGAGGGATTATGCCACCTGGGTGGGGCTGGGGGATGCCTGCCCAAAAAAATGAGTAGGATAAGTCCAAGTATTAACTTAATTACTTAGTTTTAAGTGGGTAAGGAGGCACTGCTGTTAATAAAACGTTCAACTGTTTTGAGGCCCTGTTGCTCATTACCCCAAATCCAGGACTGTGATCACCAGAAGCAAAAATAGGTCGGGTCATTAATTTGGGCTCTGTTAATTGTGCTGTTCGGAAATGCTGACTGAATAATAAAAGTAGTTAACATTTATTGAGTGCTTACTACGTACAGGGCACTGAGCTGGTCATTTTACTTGATCCTCCCGCAAGTTATCCCGCATACTATCCCCAAGTTAAAGAGGAGGAAATTGAGGTCCGGAGAGATTGGATGTTATCAGATGTGTGGCAGAATGTGAACTTGAACCCAGGACTCTAACAACAGGAAGCTATAAAAGACTCTTTGTATGAAAGGTGCTCTTCTGTCTGTGGGTCCTCAGTAAATGAAACTTAGTTGCTTTCAAAACTGTTTGAATCTTGGGACATTCATTTCTCACCAGGAATCAAGGCAAAAAAGGTCTTAATGCGCAGAGTTAATTCTGAGGATGGAGACGTACAGAAAATACTCTAATTCCTTTCGTTTCTTGCTTTTAGCCCACTTAAATTACTTGGCTTGAAGGAAGCAGAAACATGGATATTAGACATCTAAATTTTAAAATCTCACCCTTGAGTTTGGCCATTTCTTTCAGGTGTTTTTGCCCTTCCCATTAATAGGGGCTAATTTGTCTTTCTTGGCCCCTTTCTCCTTGCTTCTGTCTTCTTTGCTCCAGTGGAGACAGTAAGGTAGTGAAACTGCCTGAATGCTGCACTTAGAAGGAGAAATCCAGGCATTGATTGTACAGATGGTGACAGATGCGCCCTCCCATCTTTGAGAAGTGATTGTACTTTTTGTAAAAGTGTACGTGTTGACCTCAAGTTGTGGAAAAATCCAAAATTTTCTGGGCCAGCCAGACCTTCCTCAGTAAGGCCCTCAGGATCTCCTGGGTTGGGGCTCCTCCTTGTCCCCTGGTGTCCCCTGGGGGTGCACACTGACCATGGCCTGGCTCGTGACCTTCCATACCTGCTCTGCGACCCCTGAAACCACATGTCAGAAGCCTCATTGCCCCTCTTTACTTTTCCCTCCTCTTAGCTCTGGTGGGGCCCCTTTTCCATCGCCTTTCTTTCTTCATTCCTTCAGGTGCTCTCTCCCTTGAGCCTTCTGTCTCCATCAGGAATCTGAGGGAAAATGCCAAAGGAGGGCAGCTTTAGTTGGAATGACCCACCTGACTGCTGCAGTCTCCCAGACCGTTAACAAAAGAAAAACTGGTCATCGCTTTATAAATGATGTATCGAGACATGCTGGAGGAATGAAGGCCGAGCCCGCAGTGTATTTTTAGCGTCTGCTGTTTGTGGTAACATAAGTGAAAACTGCTGGATCCTTTCCCTTCAGCTGAATGGCTGGTATTCAGGAGAGTGTGCCCACTCCCTGCCAGACTCTCCTCATGGAACTCCCTTTTTATGAGGTGGGTGACTGGCTGCTTGGCACCCGGCTGCCCTGCCGCAATTCTCCCTTATTGCCCAGCGCCGATGTCCACTTGCGTGGTTCCACGGGCAGCCCCAGCGTGGGGCTGTGGGCAGGGTTGTGGTATGGACGAGACTCCGCTGGCTGCGAGCTTCTCAGGGTGTTACCAAATTGTGAGGCAGAGTCTAGGGCAGGGGTTGTGTCTGGATGCTCTAAACCTTCTGGAATGAGGCTGACACTCAGACATGAAGGAGCCACAGTAGTGAGGACCACGGCTGGCTCTCCATCTCAGTGTCATTCTGCTGGTGCCTGGCTATGGTGGGAAGTTGACACCTCTGGTCACTGACACTTTGGGTCTTCAGAGTGAGCTACAAAATATAAGAAAATTCCCTATTATTCTGACAGGTCATTCCATCAACTATTGCTCTGGAGCTAGAGCTAACCTTTGGAAGACGGAAACCCACTATAAAGGGTATGAATGGGCTGCATAAGGCTCCGTGGGGGCTCCCCTGGTTTCCTTGTGGAGTGGAAACAGTGCTGGGATTCCAGTCTCCAAATAACACCAACTTGCTGAGTGGCTTTAGGCAAATAACCATCTCCCAGGACTCACTTTCTCAGTTATAATTATGAGTAGTAATTCTTGTCCGACTGACCACACTAAAACATTTTTCTTTTTTTTTTTTTGGTGAGGAAGACCAGCCCTGAGCTAACATCTGATGCCAATCCTCCTTTTTTTTTTTTTTTTTTTTGCTGAGGAAGATTGGCCCTGAGCTAACATCCATGCTCATCTTCCTCTACTTTATATGGGACTCCGCCACAGCATGGCTCAACAAGCAATGTGTTGGTGCCCACCCGGGATCCGAACAGGCAACCTCTGGGCCGCCCCAGCAGAGCGCGCACACTTAACCACTTGTGCCACTGGGCCGGCCCCAAAAAACATTTTTAATAAGGATGTAAAAGTACTGGGAAACTGTGGAAACCATAATATTACAAAAAGGTGGGGACAGTGGTGCAGGCCTCCATTTATTTTCTTCATTTCTGACCAACTTTGACTTCTATCAAGACTGCCCCCACCAGCCCAGGCCAGGACGGGCTCGGAGCTGTCAGCTCCAAGAAGGACACGCTGTATTGTGAGGACTGACCTTCATGAGGGAGGTATTTACCTCCAGTTCCCACAGAACTGGGTTGAATGAGAAAGGGTTCTGCAGGATCCTTTTGTTGTGAAATGTGAGGGAATGCCTCTATAATTAGAATAAAACCTTAAATAAAAGGACTTCAACTGTAGCTGCAGCTCCCTATCTGAAACTCCAGGTGACTTGAAAACAGCCTCTCAGGGGCCGGCCTGGTGGCACAGTGGTTAAGTTCGTGCACATTCCGCTTTGGTGGCCTGGCGTTCGCAGGTTTGCATCCTAGGCGTGGACCTACACACTGCTCATCAAGCCATGCTGTGGCAGCGTCCCATACACAAAAGAGAGGAAGATTGCCACAGATGTTAGCTCAGGGGCAATATTCCTCACCAAAAAAAAAAAGCCTCTCAGGTGTCACACTGGATGTTACAAACTCCATAAACCAATGTCATCACCCCACGCTCTCTCTCGGAGCTAATTTAACCTTATTGTATATATAATTGGAATAAGTCTGGCTCTGTCATTTTCCAGCCCCTTGCTACTGAAAGTGTAGTTTGTGGACCAACAGCATCAACATCACCTGGGAGCTTGTTAGAAATGCAGAGTCTCAGGCCCCTCCCCTCACCTGGTGACGCAGAATCTGTGTTTCTGTGAGGTCCCCACGTGATTCACACGTGCAGTAAAGCAAAATAGAAGACAGGACTTGCAGGACCTGGGCACACTCTATTTATTCATTTGGGTACTGTACTTCATTATGGAAAGGATTGGGGTGACTGGGATTAATAGATTACAAGGAGGGAAGAAACAAAGAACTTTAAAAGCCATAGCACCTGGGCCCGTGGAGTATAGTTAATCACTGCACACACTCTAATACCCTGAAGACACACTGTTACAATACTGTATAGTCATTGATAGTCCCAATAATAGTCCCAGATTATCAATAAGAGATAAAGCCATATTCCAAAGCTACTGTTTAAAGTATTTACCTAAAATTCATAGTAACATTTGTCCTTTAAAATGGTTAAATAAGTGAATATTGATGTTAAAGAGGATGCTTCAGTGATCTGGATACTATATGGAAAACCACATTCTCAAGTAAAAAGATAAGTGAGATGTCACTATAATTGGAAACCTCAGTTCACTCAGATCTTGTTTTTTATGCACTACATTTGGGGGAATCGAATGACATGAAGGTAAGGTGTGATACCAGAGATTTACTCATTTACTCTACAGCTAAACAACTAAAACCCCAACCAATACAACAAAAAACTCATGACTGTTTGGAGCCAGGTAAAATTTGGGGAGTCAGTAGGCATTCAATTTTCATATTTTCATTTACTAGATACTGGCAACTGATCTTCAAAATCACTAAGGCAGGAAAATGGATTTGAAACCAAAAGGAATTTTTAATTAACCAGAAAAATTAGTATCCTTTTCTGGAGAAGCAAGTATTAGAGGTGCTAGACCCTGGCTGGTGGTCCTCAGGAGTCTTGCTCTTGCTGGGAGTTGCCACGTTGAAAGTAGACAAATCTATGCATGGCAAAGCACAGAGCTGAGGTTGACCAGATAGCCAACTGAAACCAGCACGATCAACTGCCCATCTGAATTGCCACCTTAGACATGCAGAAGAGGGAGAATCCGGGCACAAAACAGGGAATGGAAACGCTGAAAGCTGTTGGAGAAATTCTCCAAAATGCAGAAAAGAGCCTTGGCAGATTTTTGTGGAGGGTTCCAGCACTGGCCAAGGAGATTTAAGGGCCCTGGCCTGGATCAGACCAACCCAGGTCCCCTTCCCCTTCTTCCTCACTCCCTGCCCTCCGTTGCCTCTGAACATTAATAACAACTGACTGGCACTTTATTGCCGTAACAATGCAAAGAAAACCTACCAATGATTTGAAAAAAATAACTGCGTGGTACCAATCTTATTATATAAAGCAAAGTTTATATCAACAAAACTGGGCTTAAAACTTATTTGGAAAGAATTAAATCTTTTCTATTTATTCTAGAGACATTTGTGGAGTGCTACGGCTGTAATGGAAACAGATAAATAAAGCATCATCACAGGATAGAATGAATTAATTGCCTAAAATAATTTTAAAGCTGTAGTGAAAGATCCTATCTTTACCAATGATATTTTCCCAAATCAGGGGGCCTCTAGATTTTGGAAACCTCATGGCTCTTGACTCATCTCTCCCTTGCGCGCTGTTTGAAATCTCTCTTATTTCTACTTATATTGTGGCCACCCTAACCCCAATCCTTTTTGCTTCTCCCCTAAGTTTCAGCAATAGCCTTATAGTAGACCTTCTTCACTTCCCTCCACTCTACCTTTGTACAGTGCTCTTCAGAAGACGCTTGGATACAGTGGATCTGGGGTAGGGGGCATTGGAATTTTTTTTGAAACTCCACAAGTGATTCTGATATGCACCCCTATGTTTGAACAAGGGTTTTAAACTGTTGCTAAATTAATGTGCTACATCACGTCCAATTATTACATTGCTTTCCCTCCCAGAAAGCTTTGGTTGCTACTTATTACTCTATTGATTCATAGTTCTGTTGGGCGTTGGCCTTCTCCCCTCTGATCCAGCTCCTACCTTCCCCAACAGTGCTCATCCCTGATGCTCAAACATCCCATGCTCACACCCACCTCTGTGCCCTCACTTGGGGTTTTTCCTTTGCCATGTGTAAGGATGGATCCTGTCTTTAATGATTCAGCTCAAGTGTCACCTCTTCCATGGAAGCTTCCCTGGCAGGTTCCCTGTTTCCTGAATTTCTACATCATTTATAGTCTATACCATAATGTATTATATCTTATCACATACCACTGCTTTATTGTGTTAGTCTTGAATAATCAGCTAGAATGGAGAACCAACTAGAGAGCAGAAACCGTTTCTTTCACATTTACATCTTCTACAGCACCTAACATAATCATTGGTAGGTTGCTTCCTGCAGGAAGTCCTCCATGTCCTAGATCTGGGTTAAATATTTCTCCTCTATACACCTGTGAAGCCAGCCCTGGTGGTCTAGTGGTTAAGATCTGGTGCTCTCACCGCCATGGCCTGGGTCCATTTCCCGGTCAAGGAACCACACCACCTATCTGTCGGTGGTCATACTGTGGCAGCTGTGTGTTGCTTGATGCTGAAATCTATGCCACGGATATTTCAAATACTAGCAGGGTGTGGACAGGTTTCAGCGGAGCTTCCAGACTAGACAGACTAGGAAGAAGGACCTGGCCACCTACTTCTGAAATAATTGGCCATGAAAACCCTATGAATAGCAGCAGATCATTGTCTGATATAGTGCCGGAAGGTGAGAAGATGGCACAAAGGACCAAGCAGGGTTCCACTTTGCTGTGCACAGGGTCACCTGTACACAGGGTCATAAGGAGTCAGAATCAACTCGACGGTACTAACAACAAATACACCTGTGACATCTCATTGTATCCCAGTTACATCACCAGTGCATCACAACTCTGCATTTTAAGTGTGTTTCTTTGTGTATCCCCTATAAACAGCAAACTCTATGAGAGCAGAGCCCACATTTATCTGGTTCGTCTTTGACGCTCTTGCATTTAGTCCAGGTCTTGATATGTAGTATGTGCTCAATACATATTTTTTAAACTGACTGAATAATTAATGATTTAAAAATATGTGTTTGCTTGGGACTGGGACAAATGGACCAAATAGCATCCTAAGCATCAGAACGTTTTGGTTGACTTGGCTTCAGAAAAAATAGATCAGCATAATCTGAACGTTATAATGAACCAGATAACTAGCATTTGGTTGCATACTCAACTATATCATTTTCAGATTATCTTCCATATGTGGTTACTTTTCTTGTCTATAAAATTCAAGCTTCCAAGAGCAAAGATAGCATTTTTATTTCCACGTACCTCCCACAGTTCCTACCCCAGTGAGTGTTTCTTGATTTGATGTCATTCAATGTAGTTTTAAAAGAGCCAGTGTTAGGGGAAGGAATGTTCACCCAACAACAGCCTTGTGTGCTGTGGTGTGCTGGAACCAGCTGTACCGCTTGTGAAAGCCAACTTTTAAATTTTCGGGGATTTTCTGAGAGGGTTCTTCAACACAGTCGTTAATAAAAATTAAATTATAGTAATTTACAATTAAATAATGTATTAAAAATGAAAGCAATCAATACTTAAAACTCATCACTTCCTAATTACTACATTTTACTATTATCTGTGCTCTGGAGGTTATTTACGCCTGTTATATCTGTATGTTGGAAATTCTATATAGTGGTGTGCTACTGAGCATCCATTTCCAATCCCCTGTTCAGTGAGGTCACATTGGAAACTTGAAGTCAGCCATGGAAATCAGCTAATGCTACAAATCAGGGTTTGATTTACTGTTTTGTTGATTATCCAGACTTAAGGAAATGATGGAGAAAATGCAGATTATACATAATGAAGGTTTAACTTAAAAGTATTCATGTCTATAGCTATGACACTGTAAATAGCACCAAAAAATCTGAGGAAATATTCCTCTGGTATTCAAAAACTATTTCCCAATTCAACAAGTCACTTGCATGATTGTCAAGCATGTAAATTCTAGCATGTATCTTCATTGTTTCATTTTCATCGTTAAGATAAATGAAAATACCAACCAAGGTTTGTGATGAAACCACATTATCATCAATGATAACCATAGGTTGGCCACGGACTGAAGAGTTAAGCAGAAATCAATGAAAGTATCCTGTGAGAATCAATGGGCTATATGGAATTTACAACAAAGAGTGCTGAATATTTTAATATTATGTGCTTGAAAATTATGTGCTACGTATCTTTTCTATCAGTAGAATTTATAATAAATTTAAATATGTACATAAAAAATAAAAGAGCCAGTGTTATAACGTATCTGCCTGGTGCTAAACATCTGTTGCTTCCTAACAAGTGCTGCCTTCATGTTAACGGCGCTGGTGCACGGAGGTAAACAGAGCCTTGGCAGGCCTTCCATAAAGGAAACTGTGTTTGCTTCCTTCATTGATTACTAATGGAGCATTAAGACGTGCAGTCTCCCTGAAGCCAAGTTGGATAATTCCTGGCACTTAGGGCTAGGGTGCTTTCAAAAGCTGAGACGTATATTGACACACCAGAAAGCGTGCCCTAGAGAAAGCACAGTGGGGGCCGTAGTGCCAAGATTGCACAAAGCTTCCAATATATCAATACCGAGTGTTCTGATCTGTCTGTTCACCTTTTGCAGGTCTTGGGTTAATGTGGGATAATAAATATGAATCTTCAGAATGTCTCTGAAGGCGTAGTATGAATTGGACAAACCATCAGAAAGATACAGACAGGTTAAAAATAAAAGGATGGTTGAAGATTTACCAAACACACACAACAGAATGGGAGTGGCAATGTAAAAGAAGAAATAGGAATCAAAGTATGATTTCTCAATTAATTTTTTACTGAACAGCCAATTAACGACACAATGAAAATGAAGAATTTATAGTCTTGGATATGCCAACTAGCCTAGCCTCAAAATGCTAAAGCAAAAACAGTAAGAAATAAAAGAGATTGATAGTCACTCATTGGTAGTAATAGATTATAACATATAGCCATCGGATTATGATAGATGAAACAGATAAAATATGAATAAGGACATGAAAGAATATAATCAAGAATATTGAATATTTGGCTATATTTAGATGTTTATGGGTTATATAAAAATACATTTTTATTTTAAATATTATTTATTATATTATAATATTATAAATTTATAATAATAATATAATATATATTAATATAATATAATAAATATTATTTATTATATTATAATATTATAAATATTATTATTTAAATATTTATTAAAAAATAAATACATTTATTTTAAATATTCACGTGGAAAATTTACCAAAACAATACTTTTTTTAATGCAGAAATTTTGCAGGCTCCTTGCTCTCATCACAAAACAATGAAATATAATATAAAGATAAATAAACAACTCAGCCACTTGGTGGTGTCTGTATTTGAGGGCTAGAGGAATTTGAAATTAATGGGGATAAGATTATCCTTTTAAAGATAAACTTTAATCAAACATGAATTAAGACTGATGCAAAGTCCCTTCAAAGAGACAATATGATTCTCAGGACACTAAGATCTAGCCATGAACCTAATGAATATATTAGTATTTCCAAAGGAAAAAAATGTGTCTAAGCAAAGGGGAGCTGGTTCTACCCAAAAAGCAATAAAACCCCAGTGTCAGAAGGCACACCTTGGCAGTGCTCATCCAGGGGAGAAGGGAGCCTCCTCCAGCTGCACTTGAACAATATGACCTATGGCAAGACCGTCTCTCTCGTGGAGGTGGAAGTGTGAAGTCATTGTAGCCTGATTTTAGTTCTATTTTCATGCATACCAAGGGACCTTTTGATTTGGGTTTGGCCTTTCGTGCATAGGTCTGTGTACAGGGCAATCCTGCATTAAGGCGGCTGGGAATATGGGGCCTTTGTGTCCCAATAAAGTTAATAAATAGGAATTCATTCTAAGAAATGATCTGCTGTAGTGCTAGAAAAGTAGGATTCCTGGACTTTACAGGATAGTAACGCTGCAAGAAAAGAACAAGTCCAGAAATTGACATGCATTTGGATATGCAAGTAAAGCAAGTTACACAATGTAAGTTGTTCTTATTCACTGCTGTGTGTTGGTACTCAGAGCGGGTTTGGGGATGTAAAGGGCACTTAAATATTTGTTGGAGGAATGAAGTAAGTGGAGAAGGACAGAATTACTTAAGAAATGCCGATGGGATAATTGGGTAACTATTTTACATTCACTAAAACACGTAGCATATGGATTAAAACGTTAATTTTAAAAATAGAAAAATAAAAAGAAATGCCTAAATGTTGGTAGTACTCCTGAAGGGGCAACAATTTTGTAAGTTTAGAAGGATGAGATGAAATCACAAAGAAGAATAATAGCAACAAATTGACTACATAAATATTAAAAAATTATGTTAGCAAAATATTATAATAATTATCCAGAATTCATAGTAAGACAACCTGGGAAATTGTGTGCAGGAAATGCGACAGCCAAAGGCCTGGTATCTTCATTATGTAAAATGTGCGTATAAATTGATAAGATTTGATTGATAAAATTCTAAGAGCATAAACAGACAACTCACAAAAAAGAAATTAGAACTAGTAAATAAACACTTGGAAAAATATTTGGCTGACCTGGTAATCAGACATTCAAAATAAAACAGTAATTTTTCTAAAAGCCTTTTAAATTAGCAAGGAAAACATAAACATTTATTTTTATGAAACCCAATGCTGGTAAGGATGTTGTAAAATGGTATTCTCATATTTTGTTGATGATATTTTATAAATCAGTACCTCCTTTTTGGAAAACAGTTTTGCAATATAATATAAAGAACCATAAAAATTTTTATAGCCTTTGACCCAGTAATTTGACTTCTGGGAATCTATCCTGAGGAAAATTAATCCAAAATGTGGAAATAATTAAATGCCGAAGAGTAAACTGGGAAACATCAAATGTCCTACAGCAAGGGAATGATTAATATGTTGCAGTAGAGCCTCTGGGTAGAGATCTGCATAGCCATTTATATTTATGGGAATAGAGACCATGCAGCCACATGGAAAGATGCTTGTGTTTAATATTAAGTGAAAAATGAATAAACACTTGTATGTAAAAAGACATGCAGAAGATCAAAGATTGAAGTAAATATACCAAATTTTAAGTGGCTGATCTAGAATGGAAGGAGGATAGTGACTTTTTTCTTTATCTACCTTTTTTGGGTTATGTATTGTCATTCTGCCTGTTCTCATACCTGGATACCAATTGCCTTCCTTCTCACCCCTTCCCCTTCCCTCCCCTCACCCCCAAGCTCCATGGCCAGCTTCCAAAGCCCTACTGTCTGTGTCGGTGCCACTCAAGTTCCAGCTCGTCCAAGAAGCCCTCTCCATCCTGTCAGCCAAAGGACACTCTCCCTTTACTATGCTCCCATATGCCATGTTAACGTGTCTATTATAGCACGTATATAGTGTGCCTTATGTGGAAATGATAGATGTGCAGTATGTGTCTGTTTCCACAACTAAATTTTTAAACCCCTAGAGGGCAGGAATTGGTTGATTTCTTTTTCTTTCCTGCAGCATAGAGCACAGTGCTATGCCTGTATGGCATGCCTGGATAAATATTTTTGTTTAAATAAATAAATAGTTGAAATGGACTGAAACGAACGACTTCTGCTTCCCTGGCAGGTGGCGCGCATGAAGGTCTGCAGCACTTGGGTCCTTTTGGCAACATCCCAAACATCGTGGCAGAATTGACTGGTGACAACATTCCAAAGGACTTCAGTGAAGATCAGGGCTACCCAGACCCTCCAAATCCCTGTCCCGTTGGAAAAACAGGTAATGGACATGCCCTTGGGTTCCCGTGGGAGCCAGGGGCTTTGCGAAGAAATTAAAAATCCTAATATTGGCTACAAATATTCTGAGAAACAGTATTTCCAGTATGATGAGACCCTATGTATTTGTAAGTAGATTGGAAAGAGAAGTTTATTCAAGAACCCTTGGTGAGTTCTGGTGTTCCGATGCACCCACATAGGCCTCCCTTGCTGAGGCTTGACTTTCTGTCTCTCTCCCTCTTTGGGATTCGATCCTCTTTTCTGCACTTGCTACTCTTTTAATGAAAAGGGAGAAAGATTTTCTTTTTTTGCCTCTTCTGTGATACAATTGCTGCCCATTTTTAATGTCTTTGGAACTTACTATTTAGTTTGTGGATTGTCCATGGCCTTCTGTTTTCCTTACTTCTCTTGACAATCAACATTTGAACCAGATCTCATCAAGTTAGTGTCTATCCTGAAATATTTCTTCCGGGGCCAGAAGGTGGCGTGAGAGAGAAGGGGGTCCAGTAAGGGAAGAAGTTGGCTAAGGAAGAAGGTTGAAACATTCGTTGCTACTCCTGTAGCTCTTCCACTCTCCCACCCCTAATGCCAGAGAGAATGAATGGTGAGTGGGCTACCCTTAGGTCAGGCTTTGAGCAGCTGACCTTGGTGGTTAAGAGCAGTGGCTCTAGACTCAGGCTACCTGAATTCAAAACCAACGTTCAGATATGTGACCTTGAACAAGTTAATTAACTGCTTTGCACTTCAGTTTCCTCGTTTGCAAAATGGGGTTGCTTTGGGAATTAAATGAAATTATCCATGTGAAGCCCTTGGCACAGCACCTAGCATAGAGTAAGGGCTCATTAAACGGCATTCTGATTGTAATTAGCTTTGCCACTAACAAATAATGCAGCTCTCACATTGGGCTTGGGCTAACTTCTAGCACCAAAGTAGTCTTTTTACTCAAGCCTAATAATAATAAAAGTTAGTGCTTATTATCCCTACTTTATGGAAACTGATGCTTAGAGAGTAAGCCCAAGGTTATCTCTGTAATAAGTAGCTGAGCCAACCTCAGATGCAGGTCTACCTGATTAGGGACTGTGTGCTCAACCCCCATGACATATTGCCTTGCTCTGAAAATTGAGACAGTATTGGCCCCTCAGCTTTTCTTAAACACAATGCAGGCTCTCTCTGAAGGAGGCTTTCTCTGAAAGATATTCCTCCTTTCCTTTAGGATGAGGTCTCTGTTTTCCATGAGGCACAGACCCTCCATCCTGGGAGGGAACAGCCATAGTAGTTGGATGTGGCCAAGCCAATGTGGGGATGCTGGCCTAGGACTGCAGGAAAACCTGATTCACAGCTCAGAGCCAACCACTTCAGCCACATTTTACTTGCTTGTAGGGTTTGGGGTGGGTAGGAAGAAAGACCAGTTCAGAGTTTGAAGAGCAACAGTCTCCATGGGGATTTGGTTACATTGATTAGCTATAATAGAGTAGAGTATTTCTTAAAGTGTGGTTCTAGGACCAGCAGCATCAGCATTACCTGGAAACTTGTTGGAAATGCCAATTTTCAGGCCCTACCCCAGACCTGTTAAATCAGAAACTCTGGGGGTAGGACCCAGAAATCTGCATTCTAACCTGCCTTCCATATGCTTCTGATGCTACTAAAGTTTGAGAACAAATGCGTGGGTGAATGGAAAGAGTGCCAGAGTTTGAGCCAAGAGATCTGACTTCTAGTCTTAACTACAGTATGTCAGTTTATTTCCCCGGGCCTCAGTTTCTTCATCTGTAAAATGAAGATATAGTGCTTTAAAAAACATACAATGTAGGGGCCGGCCCGGTGGCGTAGTGGTTAAGTTCGCGTGCTCCGCTTCGGTGGCCCAAGGTTCGCAGGTTCAGATCCCAGGCATGGACCAACACAACCACTTGTCAAGCCATGCTGTGGTGGCGTCCCACATACAAAATGGAAAAGGATGGGCACAGATGTTAGCTCAGCGACAATCTTCCTCAGCAAAAAGAAGAGGATTGGCAATAGATGTTAGCTCAGAGCCAGTCTTCCTCAGAAAAAAAAAAAAACAACATAAAATGTAGTTCTAGGTTGTCCTGAACAGAGAAAAATATGGATCTATGTAATCAAGCACTCCTTTTGTGTACTTAGGAGCTCTGAGATGAGAGCAATAAACTGATAGAGTTGGATAAAATTACAACTCCCAGACGCCTTCTTGTCACAGATTGTCTGCCATTTCCTTTGCTGTCTTTCCTCTAAGCAAAAGTATTTCTCATTCTTTGCTCTACCATAATTTGCATTCTAAAAAGGAAATCACTAGCTAAATATAGCCATTATTTGTAAGAAATTGTTTGCTATCTGCCTCACTATCATGATACCACACAGTTGAGCAATCCGAGAATGAAACCTTGCCTTCCCCTCCTGCACCATGCTGTCCTCTGAATCATGGCCCACTCACCCTGGGTAGAGCAACAGAACTCAGAGTCCATCCTCAGGGAGAGGATGTGAATTCCAGGGCACTGTTTTCAGGCCCTGAGATACCTTCAGTTCCCAGAGCAAGGCTTTATCTCTCCATCTCAGTCTGGGCCCACTCAGAGGTACTTGAGAACAATTAGGAGAAGATTGTAAAGCTGCCATACACAGGCTGCCTGAACTCTCTTGAGTTGCCATCCCTTTCCTACATGGTAATTGCCATAGATGAAGTAGTTAGATAAATAGTTCAGTGAAAAGTGGAGAGCCACATTAGGGCTTCATTCAGAATGCTAATGACTTCCACAAGAGCTGCACGCTGCTAAGAGCAGAGGGGCTGAATGCTTAAAGCTGCTGGAAGTCTTCAGAGCAGTCTCGAGAGACTAGCCTACCTGGATGATTCCTTAGAATCATCCCCTTGATGATTAGACTCCTTCTAGCATTGACTTTGATGCCTCATTATCCCTTTGAAAAGGGACTCTCTTTCCTCCCCCAGCCCTGTACAAAATTCAGAATCCCTCCCCGCCTCCCTTTTGGACTTTTAAAGTCCTATCTAAAGACAGGAAAAAATGACTCATTTTCAGAGCATTGTGTCCAGTAATGGTAGTGTGTAGGTAAAAGCAACAGCTGAGAGGGATAACCTTTCCTGGGTTTGAATGGAAGACATGCTTTATTTCAAAGAGCAGTCATATATAAACTGTCATTTAAAGAGAGATGGTGGGAAGACAACTAAAACATAGAGCAGATCTATTATGTGCCAGAGGCTGTATACATGGTCATCTCTTTTCCTCACAGCTATCCTGGAAGGTAAAGATTAGATTATTCCCAGCTCACAGATAAATGGACTTAGAGAGACTAAATTAACTTTTCCAAGGAACTAAACCCACCTGTTACTCATGGGCTAGGATTTGAACCCTGAGCTCTGGCCTGACTCCAAGCTTACCCCATTACCACAATAACACATAGCATTCAGTACTCTAGTGATTGTTATTGTTCTTGTATAACGTATTTTTATCAAGAAGTTAAAACTGTTTCTAAAGAGCTCACCCAGAGAAAACAGAGCGAGTCATGCGGAATAGAAGTATATTAGTTAAGGAAATAATTGCTTTTAACAGATAAAAAAATTATAATGCCTTAACACAATAGGGGTTTGTTTCTCACTCGTGTAAAGTCCTGCCAGAGGTGGGTGAGGGTGTGGTGGGGGTAGATAGTTCCGCATCCCATACTGCCATCTTTCATCTTTACACCTGACATCCACAGTTGCCCTGGTCGGCAACATGTAGCAAGCAGAACAACAGAACTGGGTGGGGTGGGAGAGGGAGAGGGGATCATAGAGGAGGTTTTTATGGACAGGCCTAGAAGTGGAATGCATCACTTCTGCCCACATTCCATTGGCCCCAACTCAGGCGTATGACTCCGCCTGATTGCAAAGTGAGACTGGGAAATTAGCTGTGTGCTGAGGGGGAAAGGGAAGTGGGTTTGGTGAGCAGCCAACCAGTTTCTGTCACAGGTTGGAGAAGGAGTGAGAGTTTGGGATGAGCAAATCCCAGAGGGAAAGTGACTTAGAGTGACTGATGTGAATAGATTCTGACCTTGCTCTAGTTGTTTTTAATGGTCTAGTTGTTTTTAATAAATTAACTCTTAGAATAACGATAAATGCCTTGACCATTCCTCAAAAACCTCTTGCTGTTTGCAGTAGATGATGGATGTCTAGAAAACACCCCTGACACAGCAGAATTCAGTCGAGAATTCCAGTTGCACCAGCACCTTTTTGATCCAGAACACGACTATCCAGGCTTGGGAAAGTGGGTAAGTCCAATCTTAATTACTCATAGATTACACTCTGGTACTCTTAAGGTACTGATGGCAGAGATGAGCAATATGGGTGGGGAGAGAGAAGAAAAATTGTTTAAAGGCTGATTTTTCAGAAATCTCTGGTTGAGGGGACTTTAAGTAATTACATTCCAAACCTCACTCCTACGTCTAGGATGCAATATACCAACCCATCCGAAGAGTCAACGACCTGAACTGATCTCGTCAGCTATAGTCTCCAGAGGCTTCTACTCTGGTCTACTCCAGAGCCTGTTTCATAACACATCCTAAAGTCTCACCAGTGTTATATGCAGCTCTTATAGGAAGTAGATGATTTTTCTGAAAAAGAATGATACCGAGAAAATTTGCAAATTTTCTCTCTAGACTGAGGGAGATGATCTCTGCAGAACCAAGGAAAAATGATGCCTGAAGCTTAGAAACAGACATATGTAATTCTTCCTTATGGAAAGAGAAGAAAAATTCCCAAATGTATAGCAGTGAACTTGCTGTCAATACCAGGCAAGGATCTATAACTGTTGGTTAAGGAAATTGCTTATAAGCTCTTGGAAAGAGAAATCATAACCATTTGGCATAGGTTTGCTCAAGACAAGTTTTGTCAATCTAATTGTATTCTTCTACTTGCCAGCATTATTCATCTACTTGCTGGCTTGATGAGGGAAATGAAGTGAGCATGGTGCATTTGGACATCAGCAAAGTGTTTGATGAGATCTTTCATGATCTCCTATTGAAAGAGGTGGAGAGATACAGCCTAAGCAAGAGAACATCACCAAAAGGGAGCTTATTAAAGAGTCCATGTCAATAGGGAGAGAGATTTCACATGGTATCCTGCATGTCTTAGCGCCACCCCACTCCACAGTTTTATAAATGTTTGTAATAAAAAATATAGAACATGTGCTTATCAGATTCTCAAAGGATGATGCAAAGTTGGAAGGGATAGCACTGAATGACAGAGTTGGGATTCAAGAAGATCTCAACAGGCTGGAACAATGAGTCAAACAAGATCACAGTTAAATGGGGGTATGTCTATGTTCCTGTGGTTGGGTCTATGTAATCAAATGCTGAAGCCATGGGATAAAAGTAGAAAAATACTGAGAAGTATTAATTCATGTATCAATAGGTGGTCAATACATCTGTGTAATGAGTGAATGAATGAGCGAATGAGCAGATATTCCCAGCTGCCTAAGCCCCTTTAAAGCCATCGATCCCTTACTGGCAGCTGACCTTGCTTCTTACTTTACTGGGAATATTGTAATCTCAAGACTTCCTTTTACATTGTTTTAGAGAGAGTTGTCCCTCCCCATTAATGACTACTTTCATTTTTCCATTATCTTTCTTTAATATTGCACTGAGGGGATTCTCTCTACCTTCAACATGCACATGTTTCCCGTCTTAAAACCACAAAGCAAAAACAGCCTCTGAGTTAATTTTGCTTCCTCCAATATGCATTATTCCATTTCTCCTCTTTTTCATCAGCAGTTCTGTTAGGGAGAATTGATTTGTGGAGCCATTTTAAAGCCTACTAGTAGAGTTTAAACAAGTTGAATTACATAGGCAAATATTTGTAGGTTCTTGAATAGGAGACTGAAATCATGAAAGTCTTCTATTAAAGAAGTTATTCTGGTGGCATATGGAAGGATGAAATGGAGAGAGAAGAAACTAAAGGCAGGAAAAAAATATAGGAAGTAATTCCAGTTATGAAGGCTAGGAATATAGTGATTTCAAGTGAATCTCATCAACATGATGAGAATCCAAAACATTTCAAAGGGGGCTGGGAAACTGCCTAAAATTGATATATGGCATAAATATAACATGAGGAGGAAAGAAGAGATATGTCAGATTCATCTGAAATGGACGGTATGAACTTTTCCTCTGAGGGAATTTTAAAAAGATAGGAAGGAAGACCAGAGGGAGACAGGAAGGAAAGAAGGGAGCAGAGAGAGGAAGGGTAAGAGTAGCAGATCACAGAGGAGCACTGGGCAAAATTACTGCCAAACGGAAGCAAGGGCCAAGTTCGAGAAAGAACAAATAGATGTTGAGCCTGCTTCGTTCCAAGTGCTGTGCTAGGTGCTGGATATACAACAGTCATCAAGACATGCTATGGTCTTCAATGAGCTTCTTGTCTTGGAGTTGAGATGAACTGAATAAAAATAAAATGATCCCAATTTAGCATTGTTCAGCTTTATGTTCTAGCTATACCATGAGCATCAGGTGCAATTACTGGGAAAGGTGGAAGATAAAGGTAGAGGAAGATCCAGGACTGAGGACTCCTACAGCCGATTGTGCAAAAGCCATCGAGGAAGTTGAAGGCACTAAAAAGGGCAGCAGTGAAGTGTAAGCTGAGAAGGTGCCCTGAATAACTGGTAGGCTGGAAATGAGCAAAAGAAAGCAAGAAGGAGAATGAGAAAAGTCTGTGTGAGGGCTGAGAGCCCAAATGAGGAAGTGGGAGAGATGGAAACTTCTTTCTTGCCAACTTTCCTTGTCTCTTGCTGAAAACCTTTGCAGAATTCTCTCACCAAGTTCCACTCGCTCCCAGCACTCCAGTAAGAGATCAAACACCATCCCTCGTTCTCTTTGCTTCCTTCTCTAAATACTGATTTGTTTTCTCTGGTCATTCCCATTCTTTGTCTACATTAGAGCTAAAGCCTGGAAGTTAGAGCTATTACAGATCAATGACCAAGAAAAATGTTTACACACCTTTTATCATCTGTAATTATGTGTTTGTTTAAACTTAAGTTTCCTTCATTTATTTTCTCGTTACCACCTAGCAGTAAAACATGATTTGCTTGATCTTCACATGGAAGTGTGAATTGAGTGTGTCTTGCTTTTCTGAGATGGAGTCCACAAGCCTTCCTCAGTGTTTATACAGAATGGTGGTCTCAAGCTTATCTTAAGCTCAACTACCCTTTAAGTTAACAAAGTAATTATCTTTCAGAAGAGAACTGCACACAAGACCCTGCTTCCTTATTTGTTATAATATTTCCCTGTTTTTGACATTAGCTAGAGCTTGGCTGGGTCTTTAGCAATGGTTCATATATTATAAATATCAACGTCTGTCTTGTTTCCTGCATTTCTCTCTCTTTGTCAATGCATCAAGACACATTTATTAAATGCACATTATATGCCTTCCAGGCCCTGTGTTAGGTGATGGGAATACAAAGATGAATAATAATACATAGTAATTATATTTTATAATACGATAGTAAATAGTACTATTTATTCAGCGCATACTCTGTGTCAGACACTGTGGTAAATACTTTACATGAATTCTTTCGTTCATTCTGCCCATCCCTATCGCTCTCATTTTACGGATGAGAAAATACAGACTTAGGGAGTTTGAATAGCCTGCCCAACCCCACAGAGCTGATGATCCGCAGAGCTGGGATTTGAACCAGACCATCTGAATCCAGGAGTTCTTTAAAAACCGGATAAATTCCTTACCTCTTCACGGCTCTTCGCTCATAATATGTCCTGTACGGTGGTCCTCTAAAGCGCTATCTGGGACTGGTTGCCTTTCAGACAATATGTGTGCCCACAGCTTTGGTGGTTGTACCCAAAGGCTGTCTACTGTAGAGGTCAGCCACCCCCCCTCCTTCCCTTTAAAATTAATAATTACTCTGGAAGGAGATACTGCAAGACTGTATAAATATTCTGTCCCCATTAAACTTTCAACCAACAGTTTTAGTATCCATTGATGATACTCACCAGAATCAACTATGGTGATTTTTTAACTCTGTTACTCTTTCTGCATTTATTGGTTGACATTGTAGTCTAAGCAAGAGTTTCCTCTGCTCCCCCATTTATTTATTGATTGATTTTTACATCTGTTTACTTATCATCAGTATGGATTCATTGATTCCTCTTATTATTTATTTTGGTGTTGAAACTGTCCTAGATTTAGCCAGTGGGAGTCTCTGCAGGCTGGATTTTTTTTCCTTTTGATGTGTTCTATCATTTTTTGAGCACTTCCTTGCTTTCCGGCCCAATTAGATATTTCAACTTCCTTCATCCTTGTGCTTTCTCTGCCCTGGCCCAGGAATCAGACATTTCTCCAAGAAGCCTCCCTGGTTCCATTTAAGAATGGAATTTGAAACCAAGATCTGGGCAGTTGTCCAAAATCTTGATGGCACAATGGAAAGCCCTTTTTATGAACTCGAACCTGCTACTCACATGGAAAACAGGCTCACTGCTCTCCCCTCCCCACCCCATCTACAAGGAATGGGTGTCGGGAGAGGGGGCTAGTTTATTCTTGCCCATTTTGCACACTTCTTTTACCCACACTGTGGCTGCCAATCCTTGCCTTAAATCCATACAAAGCAGAGCTAATGGAGAATGCCACAGATACTTTCATGCAGGGTTAGGAAAGCATCATCCTGCTAAGCCTAACCCTAGCTCTTAGGGAAACACAGGGACCATCTTTGAGAGTAAGACTTGCCAGACTCTTGCATTTCTTTTTGAGTGAAAGCTTTTAGGGGTATAATCTGCTCCACTACCTTCTAAGGGAGATTAACTACAATGATGCTGCCTTTACCCTGCTGGTGGCACAGTGGACCTCTGCCATGGCTGATTGGCTGTTGTACTCATTGGTGCCAGCTCTCAGGCCCCTGTGCACTCCCTCCCACTCAGGCAGCTGAACTCGATGATGCTTATGAAGAAGCCTCTGTCCTGGTCCCCTACCCCCAACCCCCTTCCCCAGCTCTGGCACAAACTCCCAGAACATTCTCTGTGCGTCAGGAGTTGTTACATCCACAGAAAGGCAACCATAGACAACAGGAATGAGCCTCACAGCAATATCCTCATTCTTCCAGGGAATGATCTGCACGTCCACCTTTTTCCCTTCCAATATGAACTGACCATTTCCCCACGTAAGCAGAAGACAGAGGCTGCTGCCAGTACTGGCCTTTTGGCAGTGGAGGCTCCTTCACTCCCTGGCACAGCCTCCCTGCATAGTTGAGGTTGGGCAAGAGGTATGCATTGTAGACTGCGGGTGGGGTAGACTTTAATGAACATGAAAATTACGAAGCTCATTCTTGGCATTTGTCATTTTCATTTCCAAATCTACCATTAAAAAAAAAAATCTTTATCCCCAGACAGCTCCAAGAATATGTGTTGCATAAACTTGTTCCTTACCAGAACTGTGTCATCTCCATTTTTTTTTTTAAAATCAGTGTCAGGGTATTTTATTTAGAATAAGATGAATCAACTCCTTCTGATTAAAAAACCAAATAAAAAAGACCAACACAAGTAACCACCCCCCTTCCCCTTCTCCTGTCCTGCCTTCAGGTTAAGTGTGCTGTCTTCTATAATCCTAATAGAAGGGAGATCTGTTGAGCATGTGTCTGATATTCTAGAGCTCATTTAAGTCCACTATGTGTTTGAAATACAGCAATATGTGGAAACACTTATACAAACTGTGGTAACAGAGCCCGATTTTTCCCCCAACATAACTTTCCTTCTGCCAAGAAGTTTTTGGCAGTTTTTAAAAGGTTCACTCTATTAAAAATGTTATAGACCAAATGGTTTTCCGATTGTCTTGACTGGGGGCACTGAGTGAAGCCTCAGGAGGAAAGATTGCAGAAGTCAGAATGTCTCGTTTATTTACATAGAGGATTGTTATTAATCATCAGACACGACTCTACAGAACAGTTTATTTGTACAGCTCATAAAAAGGGAGTTAGATACCAAAGTAAAATGAGATACAAT